>NC_087515.1:32369340-32969340 GCF_963921805.1 Phalacrocorax carbo | reverse complement strand
AAGGGAAGGAATACCTCTTAGGCAGCCGGGACTCCCTTGCCATCTCTGATGGCCCTTTATGTCCAGGGAAAGGGAGAAAGGGCCACATGCCTATGTCACTTTAGGTTGCCACAATGAAACACACAAAGGTGCTGTGTAGATATCACAGGTAAATATGGACCTGTTACATTCCTTGAGAGATAAAACAACCAGGTAATAGTTAGGGGTGATGACAGCTACCTCATGCTTTTTGTTGGCTCCTCGTCAGCCTCTCACATGGTTTGCTGGAAGGAATAACCACTCTTGCCAACCACTGTCCCTGCCAGCACACTTCTTGGTGACAAGCCTGTCTGTCACCACTTTCCTCAGCTAGAGATAGTCCAGTCCCAAAGTTCTCTCTGCAGCTGAAATGGGGTCTCTTCCAGACACCCACCTAGGGCTTACCTGTTAAATTTGCAGACAGAAAATCAGCACCCCACTGCATGTACATGGAGAGCCTAGTACATCCATAAGGCATTGCACATACTGTGTGCCTACAGACTGGTGTTGAGTGTGCAACCTGGGGAAGCCAGGCCCACCACACACAAAACAAAGAGACACTCTTGTTTGCACAGGAGTCAAGATTTCCAGGGATCCAGCAGATTACCAGGAAAAGTTGGAGGATGCAAGATTACTGGTAGCAGTGATAATCCAAAACATCTGAGGTGGCTGAAAGAGGCTTGACACTTCAGCAGTGGTATGTTAGATATGAACTTACACACACACAGAGCCAGATCACATAACTGGAAAACCAGTGCAAGCTCAGACTGTGCTAGCAGAAGTACAAACGTCCTAAATGCAAGGCCATGACATCCCTGGTAATTCACAGTGTCTAGGGATGATGAGCAGAGTGGCCACTAGCACATGGCTTGTTTTCTCTCACCTGACTTAGTCCCCCCAGCAACACGAGACCCTCTACACTGATGAAAACTTCCCACCGGTTTCAGTCTTTCCCCGCAAACCCATCTCAACACACCTCTTGTCACTTCTGTTGATCTAAGTTTCCATCTCCCTCCCAGCCCCTTCCCTTCAGGGCAGAGAAAGTCACATCCCCTGCCTAGATCAACCCTGCCACCAGATATTTGAGTGAGCCAAGGTGCATCCAGGACCCACCTCAGCTATGCACTGGAATGCCCATGGATAGGTACAGGTGACACAGTGGTTAATACAGCAATTTTCATACCCTGGCAGGAATCATACAGCCAGATTCCCCAACTCATCCTAGAGTGATGCTCATCTGCTTAAACATCTTCACCTCCTCCCTCTGGAAAATGAAACAGAAGAACTAATGTATTTGATTCTTTGATCAGGTTGAATTTATTAAATACCGAGTTAAACACAATGCAATGGATTTAAGAGGCTCACGAGAATGACTGAACTCCTGACAAGTGTGATTGTCGGACTCTCATCTGCAGTTGTCCCACAGCCAGTAAGTAATCCATACAAGCAGCATCTTGCCTGAATGACGACTGCGCTTTGAACATCTCATTTTTTGCTGGGTAATTTGGCCACGTATAACACCAAAGCACACATTGTGTCATGGAAGATGATGTTCTGTATTTTACCTATATTATTTCTTAAGCTCAAGACATCATAAGGCAACACTGAAAATTTCTTGAGCAGAAGCAGGGTCACATTTTCCACCCCACACCGTGTGTATGCTGCCCTTAGCGGCAGCTCACCTTTCAAATGAGGAGAAATTGCGATATCCTGGTGCCACAGCTCCAGACCACGAAAAGCCTGACGGGAGGTTTTAAAAATGACACCGCAGATGTTTTACCAAGCTCCTGTTCACCATCTGCTCCAAGTGACACCACCAGTTTTCCTTTCGAAAGGTCAAACCCGGCGTCGGCGGGAAGACGAATGCTGCTTTCACGTGCTTAGCTACAGCTGCGCTGTGCTTGGTTACGCCGGGATATGCACACAGCGGCCACAACAGGCTGGCTCCTCTTTATGGTAATTAGCCATCTGCCAGAAGGCAGCCCAGCAGAGCCGGCAGCGAGAGCAAGCAGAGCCGAGCCAAGGCAGCCTTGTGAAACAGTGGGAAATAAAGGTACGAGCTCTTGTCCGGCAGGAGGGGGCACAGCTTCATGCTATGCTCTAAATGTTAGCCCTGGCTCTTTGAAGGTATGTGATCTGCTGGGCTTGTATAAATATATCTGTCATGGTGATCATTCCATATGGGAAATAGAGATGCAGTTTTCTAGATATGTGTTAATCACACTATGTTATGGGAGACGGAAAACACCCTGTGCTGTGCACAATCTAGTATTGCGAAACAAGACATCATCATGCCTTCTGACCATATCACGATATTTATCCTGACACTAACTTGCCTTCTCACATGAGACGTTTTAACTATATCTGTGTAAATATACCCATTTCATAGTATGATGGCATATACTGGCAGCATGTCCTATTAATAAGGGTAAGTTCCAACCTCATCTATAACCATTCACTTCACTGGTTCCTAAACACCGACAAAATAATTCCACTTAGACAGCAGGTTTTTTTGTTTTTAACCTCTTTTTAGAAGCAGGAGGGTATTTTTTTTTTAAGCTCATAGCAAAAAAAGGCTGAAGAAACATTACTATATATGTATGGAATAAGTGTGCTCTAAAGAAATAAGTTCGGCTCACTGTAGGATATGTAACATGCTTAAGTCATGATATCATGGCTTATTATACTTTTAACAGTTCATATATTTAAAACAAAAGGAACAAAAAGATAAAAGCAGCCTGGAGTGAATATTTAAGCATGAACTCTGTAAGACTCAGCACAAGGAAATTTCAGCTGACAGAGATCCCAAGGGAGGGGCACAGGAGGAGTATCAGGCAAGTAGTGCCCAGCACTACAGTGTTCATGGGAGAGCAGGGGTACCAGTCACTGGGTGCTACCGCAAGAACCACCATCATCCAGCCCTTGCTGTTCCACTAGCTACAACAAGCTTCAGCTGCCCAACAGCCTCAGCACCACTGGAGCTATAGCTGAGAAGTTAACGGCTCAACAGATTTCACATCGACTTTCACTTATAACTCTTAAGAAGTTTTTCAAGAGTCTTTGCAGTGCAGCTGAGAAGTGAAGAGGGAATGGCTACAGGAAGCTCAGAGACTTCAGCATTTTTATCAATTTGGCACTGTGACCATATCTCCTTTAGAGCACAGAGCTCCTTTCCAAACCAAGCCAGCTAGCAACTCACAACACTACGCATTTTCTTCTGCTCATCAAAAGCATTTTGCTTGTCAATAAATTCTGAAGTAATCTGTATATCTTAAAGGAGACAGGTATGTGGGCTCCAGGAGAAATGGCAGTAAGGATGACTGGAAGAAGCCTAATGAACTTTAAAGATGCCACTGCAAGGATCCTTGCTTACTTCAATGAGAAGAAAATTAAAGCCTTTCAAACTTAGGAAGATAAGATTCTTTGCACATGCCTATGTCTTTAGTGGGCATCATGGGTAGAAGACAGCATAGAATTGTGTCTCTGTTATCCTCATGACATCTACTGCTGTACCGCGCTCAGTTGTGTTCAAGTTATTTCTCATGTGCTGAGACTGTTGTGGAGCTTTTCATGCAAAGAGAAGACTGCAGGATCTCAAGCCCAAGGATACCTACCCAGATGTTTCAAGATTTTCTTCTACTTCTGTGTTTGAGGGTATTGGTATGGCCTGCCGCTGTCATGTTTCCCCGAGACCCTGATAAGTTTTAAGGTATTGCAATAGTGTAGCTTTATATTCTCATTTTATGTTTTAGTATCTAAGAAGCAGAGAGATCAGATCCACGTCCATGAATTTTATTGGGGCATATAACTCCCTTCAAGGCGAGTGGAGGATTAAGGCTACTATAAGCTAAGAGTTACCAAGGAAGATCTGTCAAAATAAACTTCAAGAAGCAATCCAAGCCCAACAGAAACAATGCCCAATAATGTAGTCAATAATATTTTTGTCTGTACATTTTCCCAGCTCTGAAACTGGTTGGGGATTTACTACCTCACTTTGGGAGATGGACTACACAGCTCAAATGAAGCAGTAATGGAGCATTAATAGAATTAGTGCACTGAAAGTGCTTTGTAGGCTGGAGTTAGATATTTTTATCCGGGATGACGGGATCACTTTCCTACAGTAATTAGTGGAGCAGCTGACATTAACTGCGTAAGTGACCTGCTTGTTGCCACCACTGTGAATCAAAATTAGATTAGCAGCCCCCCTACAGGTGTGGCATGCAGTATGGAGGTTAAAAGCACACAAAATGCTTTGCTGATTCAAAATGAACCAAACTGCATCAAAAGGATTACATAGCATTTGGATCAGCTGCATGTGGTGAGGATTTGGGAGAGATCATATAGCCCTGGGGAAGGGAGGTAAAGTGTCAATACAACAAACAGTTCTCGCTAAGTATGGAAATATTTATTCCCAATTCCTCATGAAATTTACAGTGGTCACGGGTTGCACATATGTGCTGTGTTCAAAAGCAACAGATGAAAATAAATGAAAAAAAGATTGGCTTGAATAAATCAAAAAACCCAGAAAATTCCAGTGCAGGGGGGGTTGCTATAAAAACGTACTTTGAGAGAATACCAGAAGAACTGGCATCTCTCAAAAGTATATTATACATCTTGCAGCATTTGATGGTTTAAAGTGATGGCCCAAAAATTCCATTTTTATTCTAAAAGATAAGGTTTTAGCCCTCGTGGTTGCAGAACAAAGCTTGAACAAGTAACCCCAATGTATCCAAAGGACTTCTTAAAAACCCAGACAAAACAAAAAGAGCTCTAATCTATTAAAAACAGTCTCATGATTTCTGAGCTACTCTCAAGATGCTGTGGGGGCCTAGCAAAATTTATAACATGTAATTTTTTTTTTCAATTCTGTTATTAGGCATAAGACCAAAGGCACTGGGAAAAAAATTTGAGAAGTCAAGTACCATCTTCTAGGGCTGCAACCTTTAACTTTGTTCACGACTCCATCACCATCGAGTCAACTGGGGGAAAAACAAAAGGAAAAGAATGAACCCAGGAAAACAAAATACACAATTTTTAAGCCAGGTAAGTGCATCAGGCCAGCTGAAGGCACAGGAACAGCTCAGGGGAGGAAGACACCATGCTGTCCCAGCAGCAACACCTTAAGCTAGTGCTGCTGCTGAGCACATGGCAGAATCAAAGCACTTGCAGGACAAAACCCCTCCTAACTGGGAGAGGAATAAAAGGTGGGTATACTGGGAAGCAAACCAACACAAAAAGGAAAAGAACAGGGAAAACAGGTGTCCAACTGAGAGAAAATAAACAGAAAAATTAATAGAGGCAAGGTTAAAAAAACAAACAAACAAACAAAACCAAACAAAACCAAACAAAAAACCACATTTGCCTGGGACCATCTCTGACTGAACTAGCCAGGGAACTTTTCCATAGCATAGGCTCCTGGTCATATAATTAGAAGAATATGCATTGACTGCAAGAGATTTTCACTAAATTCTAAGTGTCTTTACGGAAGCCATAGCGCTTCAAGCACACACATCTCAAACTGTGTTTCTCTGAATTCAGATTTATCAGATGATTTCTGGATAACTTTGGACATGCAAAAGATGCATTGCCATAGAGAAGAAAATAATTTGCTGAGATTTTCTAGTATCAGGAAAAAATGGCAATAGGCCAGTTATAGACTGAATTAAGCCACGTTAAATTATGCCCACCATATGTTCAAAATGCACATATAAATTAATATGGTTATTGGAGAATGAAGTTCTTCCCCCTCCACCTTGTGCCATAGGATGTAGTAAACAGCAACTTGTAAACATTCATGTGACCATCCACCCTTACTAAATGGACAAGATAGGATGAGAGGAAACGGCTTCAAGTTGTGCCGGGGTAAGTTTAGACTGGATATTAGGAAAAATTTCTTCACTGAAAGGGTTGTCAAGCATTGCAACAGGCTGCTCAGGGAAGTGGCAGAGTCACCATCCCTGGAGGTATTTAAAAGACATGCAGATGTGGTGCTTAAGGACATGGTTTAGTGGTGGACTTGGCAGTGTTAGGCTTATAGCTGGACTTGATGATCTTAAAGGTCTTTTCCAAGCTAAATGATTCTGTGATTCAATGAAAATGAGATTGTTGTCAAAAAATAAACTGTGACTCTTCTTACCTCAAGAGCGATCTAAGTTTCATGCTTAACACTAAGCAGACAGGCAATAGCAGTAGCAATAGGTACCATATATGGAGATACTCTCTTACCCCGCAGCAGTAAGGCACAGGTATGTGCCTACTGAAAGAATATATGCTTTTTTTGTGTTTGTTAAGAGTTAACACTGCTGACAACAACAAAAAGGCAGGTGGCATTCGGTTGCGTGGTTGTCAGCTACTGTGCAGATTTTGTCACAGGAGCAAGTCAATGACAGTATTCTGCCACTGACTCAGATCAGGGAAGGACACGTTTAGGGCTCATCTTTCAGTGTGCATTTTATTGCAAGAGAGGACAAGCAGGACACACTAGGGAGTGCTGACTTTACAATACTAGCTATCAGTGTCTTGCAGTGCCCACATTTGTTTGGGTGGAGATTTTGGAGGCCCTTGTAGGTTGACAGACCAGTTGACAGCACTATCAGTGGTCTGGAGTTGCTAACCAAGCTGGGTCCCTTCCAGTTCTCTTCCTCTCTCCATTTTTTTTTTTTTTTAAATACATGCAAAACTTTCACCCTTTAGTCAGTGAGCAGTGGAAGGAAGAGACTGACTTAGTTTCTAGACAACACTGCTATTGAAAACAAGCCCAGAACTGGGGTTGACCCATTTGGGAACTCCAGCAAGACAAGCAGTAATTAACAGAGCCAAGAAGCTGCTGGTACGTGGTACTGTCACCAGCTGTACTGCTCTTCTTCACACCCCCTCTTTTGGGCCGAAGTGCTGCTGCTAGTTCACCAACATGCAGGGCCTGCCTTAGGAGGCTCAAGGAACGGGGTTATTCACCAGAGTCCAAATGCCAGGCTTGATATTAGTTAAATTATTCTAGCTATGCCTTTCTTCCTGGATTCTGCCTCATGTTATATTTCCCCTGCTCTGCAGGGTGAAAGACACCACCACCCCCCAAAAAAAGAAAAAAGGATAATAAAAAGTGAAGCCGTCGTTCACTCTGAACAGCTTTTAGCATTCTCCAGACCCTCTATCTTGATGCAACTACCTTTAGTGTAAAAATCTTTAAAGATTAAAACAGATGGCCATACAGTCTCCAGGCAAAACCATTGCAAAGTACCATGGATCTGAAATTCTTAAACTCTGTGGTGGCTTGTAATCCTCAAGGAGCCGATCGTCATCTGCTAATGGTTCCTCCCACATTTACATGGTCAGAAACGACAAACTTCCCTAGCATGCTTTCTAAAAAGCAAGCCATGTCTGTAATTGTCACATATGTGACATGTGACTGTAAATAAATGAGAATGAAGGCTAAGAAACTTTTAAGGTGACCTTAAATTGCACTGGTAAGATATTTTCCACCACACAAAGAATAATATATCAAAGTGTGGGAAAGCAGGAGATTTGGGTTTGCTTCTAACCACTGAAGAGAAGATATCCACTTATTGCAGACACTTGATATGGCGGCTGCACTACCAGTTGCTCATCAGCATCATCATCTTCTGACTCAAGATGCACACAAAATTAGGGCAATGTTCAGACCATTTATTCTAAGTGCTGAAGTAATCAACTTCAGCCAGACTGTTTATATCTGAAAAATAGCTGCCAAAACCCCCCTGTATCTCAGGACACAAAAAAGTCATCAGAAGCACTAATACTTTTGAAATTAGTGAATATGATTATCATTCAGATCCTGATACTAGTGTGTAATATTGACATGTTCAGATAAAAATTACTGCTTGTATTGAGTTAAAACATCTCTGACTGGTGATTTTGAGCTCAGCTATTTTTGCATATGAAAAGTTGGCTGGAAACTGGTTTTCCTTCTGCATTGTTTGACAATACATCCACTTGGAGGTAGTTTTAAGTTGTGTTAATAGCATAGGGTGTTGCAGGTTACCTGTCTACAAAGCCCCTAATGAAAAATTTGCTGCTGTGTTTAGGCTTACAGTTTTGTGGGTTTTTTAATGTAATTTCCTTTAAGAAGACTACATAAGAAGTCAGACCCTGAGCTGATATCACTGTACATAGCTGTATTGGAGGAAATTAAGAAAAGCCAGTATATAGCAGCTGTAAATCTAATTCCACAATCTTAAAGTCCAGAACCATTTAATTTTAATTTAAAATGGCAAGACAAAAAAATGGAAACTAAAGGAGAGAATCATTATCATGAAGATGAACTAGAATAACCCACCAAAAAAAAACCCTTTTATATATAAAATGCTTTTTAGAATGAGCCTCTATGATAAGTCAGAAATCCTTGTGTTAAGTGTTATTCAGCTGAATGCACTGATTTTTTGCTTTGCCTTTCATGATTTCCATCTACTATTTACTGAAACAGATGGAGAAGACTGATCTATAAAGCCTCTCAGCCCAATGCCTCCCTCTTTCAGAAACACATGCGGGTAAGAGCTTAAAGAAGAGTAGGAAAAAATTCCCAGACATCCAAGATGCATTAACCGGAGCATATCTTCATTCAAACCAACAACATTCCTAGTAAGGGCAGGAAGGTAATAGCAGATTTTAGAGGCTGGGATCCTTTACACACATAGGTTGCTTTTTTGGATGTTTTGTTCTCTTGGGTTTTTTGTTTGTTTCTTTTTTTCAGTACATACAGAAGGAAATATCTGCTCTGAAGCACAACCCATTCACATTATAGAGCCCTCTCTGCCATTGCTTTTTCCATCCCACCATAATAAGGCTCCAACAGAAGCTGCGTAGACATTTGCTGGCACATCCTCTTTCTCAGCAGCTACCCAGTACCTGCTTTAGAAGTAATGCAGGAATAAGTAACCAAATCTCCTCTCCCTTATGGTTTTGAGTAGGGGAAATAATCAAAAGGAGACATGGGAAAGGCTTACCACCTTTCTTTAGCACCAGCTCTTCAAATCCATAGGCTTTCATACACACCAAACTACACAAGAAGGTCAGTCAGCTGATATAAATCTGCTCAGCTGCACTGGAGGAGAGCAATTTTAAGCCAAAGTGCAGCAGCTGATGATCTGGCAGGGCAGGGCAGGGCAGGGCAGATGATGGTAGTGGGGGAGAGGAGGTAGCATTCATCTGTCTTCTGTAAGATTTGGGGTTTGGTTTCATGTGTGATGCCACCTTGGATCATTAATACTTGTGTCATAAAGCAAAACAGGAGAGGTAAGAGTAGAAGTAGGGTACAGATTTATTCATAGTTTTCCCAAATGCCCACTGCAAGGCCATGTTTGGGAGACTAGAAATTAGCTTCACATCAGTTCTTGCAGTTTTCAGAAACTCTTAAGCATATCTCAATGCAATGTTCCTGCAGCACTCACATGTACTAATTTTTCCATAACACAGAGTAGGCAACCAGAATAATTGGCAATAAATTAAACTTAAGGTAAAAATCTTCAGTATAAAATTTTGTATTGTGCCTTGAAATTACAAGAAGTAAAGGAATTTCAGCTTGGTGGAGACTTATTGCTCCATTAACCAAGATCTCTTAGCTGCCCCGAAGTCTTGTCCAATAAAGACAGAAAAAAGGCATTTTAGAGCAGTCCACCCTCTTCACCAGAATCCTATCTGCCTGTGTGGAATAAAAGGAAAGAAATGTTAACACTGCTATGGAGCTGATGGGCACAGGAGCATTACAGAAGTTGAACAAGACGGAGTTTAGGATTGCACACAGAATAAAGCAAGAGTTCCCAATATGTCCATACATCTTCCTCACAGCTCAAAAGACTTTGGATGAGGCGCACAGACACGCTTTTGAATTGCTAAATCCATATAATTATTTAGGCTATTTTCCTGCTGTGAAAGGATGGGTAGGAGTGTCTAGACACTAAGAGGCCAAGACTATTGATGCTGGCGGGATCTATCCCCATGGAGCCGTCAGCTCTATAGAGCACTGCAGCTGCATGCTCCAGCTCTCCAGCTGTGCTGCGCAGTAGCAGACTGCCAATGCTCATACGCAAGACAAAGCAGAGCTGTATATGATGATGAAAACGAAAGTTTTGGGGGGAATCACCTCTTCAGATCCCCAGCGTAATCCAGTGGATCTTTTCCAAAAGCCTCTTAGAGACTGTATTCAGAAATTTATGGATTAAAACCAAAAAGATTAAGTAACTTTTAATCATGTCCCATTTTGCATGTATGTGTAGGTACATATAAGGCAGAAGAGATTCTGTTTGTGAACATTGTAGAGTGAAAACCCAATAAGCATCCCAAGCATCATTTAATTGAGAAGAGCTAGGGCTGGAGTACCTCTCTTTCCTCTCTCCTGAATTAATATAGTGAGGGTGAGGAGGTGCCAGGAGTAGGTATGTTTAGCATCCTCTTGGCTGAGCTTTGCTACACTGACGAGGAACAGGAAAACTCAGTGATGGCCTTCTCACATGGATGCTGGGCATGGAGGATGAGAGATTCCAGACCAGGGCTCCTTCAGGGCAAATTCCTGCTCCCTCTATGTCCCCTAACCTTCCTCTGCAGAAGATAAATGGTCAGTAATAAAGACTGGAACCAAACCTGATACCTCATCTGAGGCAAAAGGCATCTTTGCAAATTGTTGCTCTTGTGGAAGAGTAAAACAGTGTCACCTGGAGATGAGTCTACATTTGTGGGACCATCAAAAGGCAATCACTGAGGCAACTCTGTGATAACCCTGGAGACAACTTTCAGAGGAAGCCATCTGACAACAGAAAGTTTACTTACACTTGCAAGCTGAAGACCACAAACATTTTATACCAAATGCTGTAATCAGTCAGTTCAACTTGTCTGAGATGACATCAAGAGCTGCTTCAGGAGAATATGGGAAAGTTGACTGCATTTTCCAGAGCACTAGAAGGGAATCATGTCATTGAAGGCTTTACTCAATTCCTCATTGCTGTCGTAGCATAAGGGAGTAATGTCGAGTTTCTTAGGAGCTATTTGCTCTTAAGGATTTCAAGCCCCAAGGCAATTTAGAAAACCTATTTATGACATATTTTTGATGAAAACAACATGCAGCTGTAACTTCTGGCCCCTGTTTATAGGTGGTACACCTTCAATAATGAGAAGGACAATGGGTGTTGCAGCTCTCATAACCAAGGGATATCATGGATCTGTTAAGTTGCTGTTAAGTCTGAATGTGCCGAGCTTGTTCATTATCATCATATCATTCACCAGAAAGCTGTTATTGAAGACATCTCCAATGCAATGAGAATTCTTGGGAAGTCTGTAAACATCCTTAAATTCGGAACAATATTCCATTGCCTGTTGGAAACTTTTCTGACAAAACGAAAGTCAACACATTTTCATAGCTAAGTAGGTCCCAGCCTACAGTGATTTTTCATGTCATTGAAAGAAATGGATAAAATAAGGAAATAAAAGGAGGAGGGCTTAGCCTAGCCAAGCTATTCTGAGAGACTCTTTAATTTGGCTTTCTCAGGTGATACTGCTCAAGTAATGTTTCTTTAGTTAACTCAAACCAAAGCACAAGGCCAAAGAAAATTTGCATTTGATTTACAGCTGAGAGAAAACTGAAACCATTGAAGAAGAATGCAAAAACTCAGCAGAGAAAAAAAGTATAGAAAGCAATCAAACTCTTGCACTTGAGCAAATACTTGAAGATCGCAGAATATTTATAAGTAGAATTCAGTTAGCGTTTCTCTGACTTCAAATCCCAAGAGCAAGCATTTGCTGTTTTTCAAGGGCCTTATACTTGTAACTCAGGAAGTCCTCCAATACAGGGCTCCAGCTCCAGTTGTTAGAGTTTATTGACTTCAAGTGAGTATAGAGACAAAGGTTTGAATGAAGTACGGCTGGTTTCTGTTAAAGGCGGCTATTATGAGCTATACAGTGTTTATTCAGTACTACCATTATCATTGTTGAATCTCTCCCTACAGAAAAAGGAGTAAATCTTTTCCACCGTGAATATACATTAAGAAGCCTAAATTCTGATCACTGTTGGCCAATGCCCACTTTCACCTGAACTCTTGCACTTTGACCTGCATAAACCCTATTCACGCATCAGCTGAGTAATAATGGCCCTATTGTAACTCTGCACATGTAGGCATGGTGCATCAGTTTAACATAAAGGTGCTGGATTGCAAGTGGCAAGCTTCAACAGCTGTTGGCCAAATATCCTACATTTCAAATGACAAAACACGACCCAAACTTGAGGAATCAGTGTTTTAAAGACTTATTCCTGTAATCTTCACTGAGGGAGTGGAGGAGCCTATGCAACACTCATCCACCACCAGCTAAAGTCAGTGCTGCTGCCTACAGCAGGAGCAGGGCTGCGCCAGCTCTTGCTGGTACAGCAATAAGCTGTGATACATCAGTATTACAAAGAAAACAAAGATTTGCTATTTCAACCTATCCCTACCATTTTACAGATAGTAAGATATTTTTTGCTATGTAGAGGGTAATTCCCCTAAAGGACACCACGATTAAGTGGCAAATTAATTTGCTGCTTACATTCACTAGCTCTTCCAGCTGGCTTAATTCTCATCAGCCACCATAATTTATTAACAGTGAGGTGAGAAAAGACATGAATCAGCTTAATGTGTTATAAGTAGGGCATTGTCATGGCAACAAGATGCGAACTGTTTTCTACTATTTATGTATGGTTTGTTTTGTACTCAACCTTAAGATACTGCTTGAAACAACTAGAATTAGAAACATCTTTTTTTTAACATTTTTTTTTTCTTCAGTGTATTTTAAAAAAATGATTAAAATAAGCATGTGAAAGGCTCTGAAGCATTTCTCCAGGAAAATAGCTAACTATGTGCCCTTCAATGAGTCTTCCTAGAAACAGAAGCCTTAACTCTGATCTCCTAACCATTTTCTCACATTGTCACACAACTGGTTCCATGGATTAACTCCCAGTTTATACCAGTCTGAGATCACAACCAGACCTTCCCTGTTCCATGCTGTACTTATGACTAATAACTAGAGGGAGAGCTGGGGGGGTGGGTGTGGAATTAAACAGTATCGTTGAAAAGAAAAAGCGTTTTTTTTTTTAAATGTAATACATTTTACCTAACACAGAACATGCAAAAATAATTAAGGATATTGCATTTTTACAGACTCATGATGGGGAAGTATAAAGTAAAAAATTAAAAATTAATTGTAAAGGATTTTTATTGCCTTCCTGGCTAAGCCTAAATCCCATGCACCTTTTGCATCAGCAATTAATGGTTTTCATAAAACCAGCTCTTCATTCATAGTTCATTTTATTTACTACGCTGCTGCATAAAGGGAATGGTTGGAATGCTAACACAGGCTTTTGAAAAACAATTACCCATGTTACTGTTTTGATTTCTTTTTTTTCCCCCACCACCTCAGGAATCTGATGGTAAATAGTTAATGAAATTCAAAACATCTCTAAGATGGGTCAGAAATAACACGTGGAAAAATGAAATCCCTTTCATGAAAAATTTTGCAAGCTTAAAACATTGCTTTGTTCTGAGTAAGGACAAAAAAAACCCCCAAACAACCCAAACCCATTTGAAAAATCTAAAGAGTTATTCCCCTTTTCTCCATCGAGCGCTCATTATTATTTTTTTTTTAATATGTCTGGGTTTATACTACCCTAGGTATTTGTTTGCATAATATGTCGGGCAACAGGCAACTAGGCTGTACCATAACATAAAATAAAATTTTTTGTATTTAGCAACCTAAGAAAAAATAATATACAGTATAATTTTGAACTCAAAACTTCTGTCAAGCTACAATTGCAAATGTTCAGTTGAGCTCTACTAAATTATACCTGCTGAGGTCAACTGTAGAAGTTAATTAAGAAATGAAAGATCTGGACAGCCTTACCTAAAGGTTCAATGGATTCGTTCAGTCAATGTTGCTAATGGCCCTAAATACACAAGAGTTGATAGCTGTTAATTAAAAATGCTTGCAGAGGCCAAGTCAGGGGAATGCCAGTCTTGTTTTCAACAATTCTTTACCCCATGTCAAGTTCAGTGAGAAGTGGGTCTGAGCTGCAAAGTTTGGCTGGGGGCCTGGATCTAATATGGCACATAACAAGCAGGTATGCCAAAACATTTGGTGGGCAGCATGAACAGAGGCGTGCGCGTGTACAGCAAGCTGGCAGCGTGCTTTAACTGGAGGTGCTGTATGACTGATTACATGGCTTTACCACCCAGGGGCCTTGCTAAATACCACCTCCCCAGTGCAAGTGGTATTGGTTAGAAATACAAGACAAAAGACAAAGTCATCCCCCAAACCCTACGGTTAAACAGGGGAGAGGGTACTGGATTGTCACTGCGCTTGCATGTCCGGTGGCACTCAGTTTGGTGCAACGTGTACCCCCGAGCATCACCATCACCACACGAAGCAACCTGGGCGCTCCCTCCGCAGGCTGAATGCATTTTTTTAAGGTGGCAGTTTCTTATGGACAGATTACATTTCAGCCGTCTTCACCTTGCACAGAAGGTGATTATAGTTAACTTGGAAAGGAAAGGATACTTTCAAAACTGGCTGGTGACCTTTTTCCTTCCTTATATGTAAGAAGACAGTCTGAATAATTTCCCCCTCCCTGATATTTTTGACTGCTCAGAGTTGCTGGTCATGTCCATCGTGTTGGCAAGATCCTGACTGAGTGGGTGGGAACGCTCACTCCTTACACGAGACTTCCCTCACTCACATGGTGAATGCTTTTTTGATGTTAGACAACTGTTAACGCCCCAACGATTTTCCCCTCCCAGTGTTAAAGTGTATGGGCATTGTGTCCCAGGGTGCTACAGGTCCTGGGCTACTGCAGGTAGCTAGCGTGACTTCTTCATGCTCATCCTGACTACAGGTAAGTGCGCTGAATGAGACAGGATTAAAATGAAACATACCAGACCCCTGCCTTTGTGCAATTACCTGATGCTTTCCTCATGTTGAAAGTATAAGATATACAGCCTCACCCTTCCCAAAGCCGGTCCTCCTCTGTTAAAAATGAATGTACATTTTGATACCAAATCCTTCTTTGCAGTTTTCAGCTTATGTCTGTAGGAGGTAATAAGAATGTATTTGCTGTTTGACCCTGAATTGATCTTTTCACCTCCCTGTGATTCATGTTACTGAAAGGTACTGATGCAAGAGTCCACCAGCAAAAGAAGACTTTGGAAAATGCTTCATCATTTGCCCTAGCTTTGTGATATTTAAAACTGAATTGCCACCTTAATGAGAAGTATCACTGGTATCATGCATCTCTGCCCAGTCCTGAGAAAATGGCAGGGGGAGAGAGAAAAAAAACAGGATGGAGCTTATGGTTCCCAAGATGAGGGGAAGGAGAAGGAGGTATCTGGGCTTAGGTTGCCTCTGTTGTCACTGATCTGACATTTAAATCAAACCGTGGAAAACATGAGTCTGGGCAGCCATTTGCAGAAATAGCTAGAGGAACCACATATCCCAATCCCATAGAAAACAAATAGGAGGCAGGGGCCTCCTTCCAAATGTTCTGTGCCAGACCATGCCTCAGGGAAAGGGCTCCACCAAGAGGTCTGGAAGCAAAAGTCCTTTATTTAGCCCCAGCCATTTTGAACTCCTCACCCTCCTGCAACACCTGAATTCCAGTCATTAAATATTGCTTTTATTGGTAAAGACTCATTTCAGGAGATTACTTTGAAATGAGGTGATTAACCCTGCTGAGTGGAGCCAGGCGAGATCCTTGCCCACCTTGGGTAGTCTGGCCTTCAAAATCCAGGCTCTGAAGATCATGGAGAGGAGCCAGCTCTTTGTCAGCTGGAAGGAATGTCTTTGATTTTGCTTTCAGCTAGTGATGTTGGATGTAGGACCAGACAACTGAAAAACAATTAAAATATAGTAGATGAAGAAAAAATTTACTCCCGTGGTATTTATTCCATATAATTTAAAAGATAACAAATCAGTAAAAGCAGGCACGTTGCAAAATTCTGTTGAATTCATTGCAAAATTCAACAACGTTGCAAAATTCTGCAAGAGATTTAGTGTGTAGAGGACAACTGCTGGGTATTGAATGACTTAGTAAGTAAGACTTTTAGAAGATCTCAAAGGACTGCTACAAATGGCAGACGCAAAGGAAACCCTATGAGGGTTCACAGAAGTTGCTGTGTTAACCACCATCCTTTGCCACAAAAACATTACCTGCTGTGGTGAAGAATTACTCTTTCTGGTAGTGCCACATAGAATTGTTAACTGTATTTGTGGAGGAAATGTGATTTATTCCATTGAAACATCTTGCAGTCCCCATGTTAGAAGCAGGGTCACTCATAAGATCAGCTCTTGGTCTAAGACCTGTGGTATGAGAAACACGACCTAACGGTTCATTTCTATACAGAGGAGCACGTATCTCAGACTTGAGGTTGAGTTTCCCAGTATCCACCAAGATACCTCTTTACACCGAGATAAATTTACTGATTAAAATAAGGCAACATGCATGGCTGATGCAGAAGATGAGTATTTTCATTTAGTTCATAAGAAAATTAAGATTGATTTAGGCAATATTATTAGAGCTTCCTAAAATACATGCAAAACTTTATGTGCTAATTGTACTTCTCACAATGGGACTGGTAAGACCCGAGGTTGCTTGCGTTGCTGGCAGCACTCTGATTTGCAGTTTGTGCCCATCTCCTCAGGGATCGATAAATATCTGGAGAAGTAGAGTCACTTGCTTAGCTTACCTCTTAATGCTTTCAAAGATAATCATCAGGGAGAGAAGAGTAAAAAAGCCCTTTTCCCACCTTACAAAATGTCTCAAGCCTTGAAAAGTGCCTCTGTTCTCCCATGTACCCAATTCTGGCCCCTGGCCATGAAAGGGAGAAAAGCCAAGGCTGGAGGAAAAAGGCAGTGGTTCTTCAGAGAGTGTCCAGCCACTGGTGAGACCTACCTGGCACAGCACCATGTCCCCACCCCTTCCTCACCTGAGCGTGACCAAACAAATGCCTGCATCTCTATTCCCCCACATCCTTGCTCAGGGCATCACTGGGACCCTCCATACAGAGAAAAAATGCAGGAGAGCCTCTGGTTCCCTGCTTTGGGGAAAGTGGCACCTGGGGAAATACCTTGTGGCTATTTTGTGTGAACGAGAAGTATGCTCACATGGAAATTTTGGGCCGGTCAGTGTCCAAGAAGAAGCGGGACAGCTGGATAGGTTGTGGCAGCATGAGTGGTGTGTGGCGGGGCTATGGCCCTGGGCATGAGCCCCTGGCCCTGGCAGGACTTGGCTCTGGGTGGGCAGCTCCAGAATTTAAAAATTAAAGTTTGCCATCTAGCGGTAGGTCTTGGGCTTTGGGCACAGCCACCCAACCCCCTCCCCCCCGCAAGCCTTTAGGTGATCTGTTTATGATTTCTGAAACATATATTTTTTGTTGTTGTTGGCGCCAGCTGACCCTTCCTGCCGTTATGCCTGTAAAAGCGATGAAAGGAGGACTTTCGATGTCAGTACATTGCCTACTGGTTACAGCTCCCTTGGTTGTCTTGTGGTGCAATGGAGATTGTTCTGTGTAGCATTAAATCCTAAATGATTTAAAAAACCAAAACCCTCAGACTTCAAAAATGTCACTGTGATAAAGAAACTGAGACAATGAAATGCAATTTTTTCCCTCCACGATCTTGTCTTGCCTGGGACAGTGGTAATTTTTAGGGGATTGTCTCTCTTTTAATTATGTATTTCCCCTTTGAACAGAGCTGCATCTGCAAGCGACACACTTGGACTGAGTTTGTGTGGTGCTCCCTTGGTTCAGACCGAAGCTGCCAGGAGCCATTACATCTGCAGAAGCACATCCTTCTCAAAAGATTCCCTGTGACCTTCTTCTGAGCAGTGCATGTTGCCTATATGCAGTCATATGTGCCTATAGGATCCATTTAGAGACCTCCCCTGGCATCACCTGTCATTAATTTCCATGAGAAGGAATGATGCGAGGCAGTGGGAGTATAGGCAACATTTTCAAAGGAAAGAAGAAGTCGAGGATCCTTCACGGAGGAAGCCAGCAAAGAATGGCTGTGGCTGGGGAAAGGACCTGGAGAGGGGGGAAAGGGAAGGTCTGGAAGGTGATGGGCAGCGTGATCTACTTGGGTGCCCAGATTGTAATTAAGGAGCTGCAGGCATCCAGCCTGATGCCCGCACAAGCTCTCCTCTTCCACATACAACACTTCTAGTAACAGAACTCTAGGTGGGATTAGCAATTTTTGGAGCATAATCACATTGTTGAGTCATATTTAATTTATGAACTGCTATGACACTGAGCTGATTATTTCCCATTTTGGATTTATTCATTTGATATCTCCCTCTGCAGTGTAGCGCTTCATACTTGCCATTAATGAACTTCATCTTGTTGATCTGAGACCATCTCTTTGATTTATCATTTTGCATTCTAATCCTGCCTGCCAGACTGCGCAAATTTTATAAGTGTACTCTATATTTATCCTCCAAATCACTAATAAAAATATTGACTAAAATTAGTCCTGAAGATCTCTGCACATCTGCTTGGAATACTCTCTTGAAATTTACTTCTAGTTTGACATTGAGTCATTGGCAATAATACTTTCAGAGTTTTTTTCATCTATTTGTAAACACACTGATAATCACAATTTTGCATAAATTGCATTTTGTTAGCTTATATGTAAGCATTCGGGTCACTAGTGCCAAAAATCTTCTTAAATATATTGTCTACTGTTTCTTCCCTTCATCAGTATTTAGAATACAGATATTTATGTCCTGCTACAAAACTGTGTCAATGCAGCTATGTCAGAAAGGAGCAATTTTTACCCCCTTCTTCAAGCGTATGAATTTCACTAAATAGGAATTAAGTCTCCTTCTTTAATGAAGGACCTGGTGAGGAATAAGCCACTCAATTTATGTTGAGAGTCCGGGGGGGGGAAAAAAAAGCTCTGTACCTTCGCATTTGACTTCGTGCGCAGTATCAGCACAATGAAAATATTTGCTGATGATGTAGATGCTCCTTGATATAGCACATAGGACAGAAATGATGCAAGCACCTATTAATCCTAAGATAGAATTCCTGGCAAAATACAAAAAAAAATAAAAAAGAAAAGGACGTAATAACCATAACTGTGTCAGTTTCACTGCTAGGACATAGTTAGATCAGAAGATGATTATTTCAAAATGTCCAGATCATAACTGCTTCCTGCTATTTAGGTGATGTTTCTGATTCAGAAGCTGCAGGTCATCTTAAATTTTTAAGTGTAAGAACCTCTTCAGGGCCTACGTCCACAGAGTGGCAGCAGGAGGATGCTCCTTCCCAGCCCCCAGATTTTGTAGTTTTCAGAGGAAAAGTATTTATCCTAAACAAAAAAAAAAAAATCACATGCTTATAAAAGGGCTTGTTTTTTCCCTGCACAAGACCTCTTATATGTAATGTCTTTGTTTCTGGCATGGGCTGGAGGATTTTAGGGATGCCGTCAATCTGGAACATAGCATCCGCACACCACCCCTCTCAGACAGGTGCTTGGGAAGAAGCCAGGAAAAAAGTTGTCCATAGCCCCACGATGGAAACAAAGAAATTAGTCAACAACCTCTTCCCATAAAAACCTGTGTTAAGGGAATGCAATCAAGGAGCCAGTCTGGGAAACAGCTTGAGGGCCAGCAAAGCCTGGCTTTTGCCATGAGCAATGAGGAAGCAGGATGGATTTGGGTCTGGCCCTGACATTGAACAATGCTGCTGGTTTTGGGGGGGGGTGTGTGGATGGTCACACAGCTTTCCTCTTCTTTTTAAGCTTCCTACTGCTTTTTCTGCTTAAGCCATGCCACTAAGAGCAGGAGTAAACGTCATTTTGTAGGTGTCTGCAATACAGTAAAAGTGGCCCCAATGCAATACCCCATGAAATGCGTAACTGCAGACAGATGAATCATGCCACCACCGAGTCAGCTCTCACATATAGCCAGTGTAGGTGTTATTATGACTGTAACAGGCTTCAAAAGAATAAATTGCACAAAAGCTAGGCTGGCAGCATTTCCCGTTAGCAGTAGTTCAGGTAATGCTGCTCAGATCACCTTCCCACTTTACAATCACCGTTCCTTGAAGGAGCTTTGGCTGTAAATTCCTCCCAGCTCTGCGTTAATTCCTAGGGATAACATGAGCGTCAATTAGGCACAAACATGACTCAGAAGATGAAATATTGCCCTCGGTGGGAACCAAGAGAGTGTTTCTCCCTGCCTTCACCAGCACGCATTGCCCTACCCACTAGGTGTCCCTGCCAGCCAGGGAAACAGCATGCCGCAGCCAGGGATGCAGTTGCTTCGTGCTGTTTGGCTTCAGCTGAAAACATTAAAAACAAACAAAAACTCAGGAAACATGTCTGAAATAACTTCTTCTTTTTATTTTTTAACTTCCTTTTTGAAGCAGCTCCAAATTAATGCACAATGCGCAAAATGGAAAAGGTAGGTCTCCCTTCCGCTGTGTAGGGTAATAGGGAGGTTTTGGCCCAAAGGAGAATGGTTTCCCCTCCCAGGTAGCACTCAGATGATGTGCTGCTCTGGCCCAAGAACCACCAGGTCCATCCCTCCAACCTCACCTCTGAATTCTGTAGCAGCCAGACAAATTTTACTGTAATCTCTTACCTCGATTTGCTCATATTTAAAATAGATGCTCTTCTAATTTGTTTCCTGCACCATGGAGCTGCAAGGTTAAATGAAGGCTGATGACATTCCTTTTGCTTCCCAGTTAAAAACATGCAAAAGTGAAGAAAAAAAATCAGATTACTATCAATGTGTGGATGTCTAAGCCTCGCCAAAAAATGCCTAATTTGTGGGTAAATAGGGCTAGGTGGATGTAGGTGTCTATAACCTCTGGATGGATTAAGCATAACACACATGTGTTCAGTGGCTGCCTCTGTAAAGAAGAGATCTTTTGGCCCAACTAAGATGTGCTCCAGTAATCCCTGGCGAGTTTCCAGAGGTCAGCAGAGAAGCAGGGAGGAAAGTGAAGACATTAAAGGAAGCACATACTTGCAGATGGGGTGGCTTCTGCCAACCCAGGAAGAGGGAGAGGAAGCAGGAGGTAGAAGCTTGAAGATATGCTGGGAATTTTTTGTTTTTAAAAATGTTTTGTCTCTATGTGTTACTGAATTGGGGGAGAAAAAAAAAAAAAGCCTGTTTGCTATAAGCTGGAGAAACCCATCCCACATTTCTGTACTTCTCTTTCCAGATCTGTCGAACAAGGGCAACAGCATTTCCCTGCCTCGTGTTGATCCTCAGAAAGGAAAGGGAAACCATGCAGCAGAACTGGGTTTTCTGAAGCCATCACACATGACAATTTCTGTATCAGAAGTCTCGTCTGAAGGCTTAGCGTTTTGGAGCCATCAGTGGAGTTCACGGCCTTTTGTGTTGTGCACTGTACAAACACACAGCAAGAGACGATCCCTGTCACAAAGGACTCACTCTCTAAATAGAGACGATGGAGGAAAAATAAGGGGGGGATTAGAAACGAGTTGACTAGCTCAGGGTTGCACAGTTTGGTGAGGACGCCAGAGGCAGAAGCCTGGTATTCTGATTTCCAGCCCAGCAATCTGCTCTTTTTCACAGACAACCACCTTTTGCTGTTCTAATGCTTACGGGGTGTTAACAGCACTAAAGATAATTATATATGACTTGGTATTTTTAACTAGTGGGAGCTTTACTTATAGGCTCACACCCTGCAGAACTTGGTCACCCCTGGGGGCAGTTCCCCCCTCCCAGCCCTAACGTGGTTTGGAGGGTGCTCAGCTAGTGACTATAAGGTGACCTTCACAGCAGAAATGCAATACAAGCAAAGGGAAAGGAGGAGGGCCCAGCTCTTGTGAAATCCGGCTGTTGAAACACCTTCATATCTTGCAACACAAAGTCAAAAAACTCTTTGTCTTAAAGATTTAAGAATAGACATAGGAAGAACTGTATTTATCTCATGTTAATCACCTAGGCAACTGGGAAAGCAGAAGTAAGCTTCACTTTCTAGTGGTTTTTATAATCTGCCAGTTCATTCAAATGCCTTTTTCCGACACATCAGAAATACATGTGGTCCTGCTGCAAATTTGCATTTTTAAGAAGAAAAATTGGTTCAGTAAAAAAATCAGTTTGGGCTTGTAGCTTTTCCTTTAACCTAGACGTTGTGTGCCCACATACCCAGGTAGTGGCACAGGATCTGCGGTAGAAGTAGAGCCTCTCTCCTAATTTTAATCTCTCCTCTCAGGGATACCACAGTTGAGGCATCAAGGACTTGATAGAGACCATATCAAAAGAACGGGCTGGGAACTGCCCTTTCCCTTCCCAGTTGGTAGCGAACAGCTCAAGGCTGAAAGGTGTTGCGAAGGATATATGAAAATGAAATAACACCGTGCATACGCAGACCTGAAGCTTGTGTTATAACCCTGCAACACAGCTTTCAGTAAGCAAAAAACTATCCAGCCTGCCATAGGGTCTTGCAAGATTCAAGTCTCAACTCGTACGTTTATCACAGGCTCGGTCAGGAAGGAGGCAGGAAGACTGTGTCTCTTAGCAAGGGAGAACAGCAAGGTTGTATTTTTCCAAGTGGTTCATTTGAATCTTTCAAATCTAGGGTTATTTTTGTAAACAAAGGTTAGCATTTACATCTGCTATTTTGCAGGAGCATATAAAAAAGCATAGGTTGAATATTCTTTGTTGAAACTGATTTTTTGTCAGAAAATGAGGCCTTTAAAACACAAAATATTTCACAGATGGCTCCTAAATCCTAAAGCTCCTATGATCCTAAAAAAAAGGTTAGTTTTCATTTGATTGTTCCTTGTCTTGTCCAGATTGCTCTGCTTCTGATAGATTTTGATGGCTTTTCACAGGCTTCTTTATTTCCTAAATGGAAAAAACCCTCCATCCTGGATGGTCCTTTCCTAGAAGAAAAACATGTTTTTTGTAAAGTCTTTATTTACATTGTTTCAAAACCTATTTTCCTTGAAAGGAAATGTTTATGAGGTTTGGCTTTTCTCCCTACATTTCCTAGGCAGAGTTGCTGGTTCTTTTCTCCGCCTGCCTAAGCCCAACATGAACTCCAAATGATTAGTATTATTTTATTCAATGCAACAGATTTTCTGGGTTTTCTAGCTCATTTACAGTTATGCAGAGGGGGTGTGAAACCCTGATACTCCATTTGGGCAACATTTATAAATGCTCCCCCCCTCAACTTTGCGAAGTTATGAATAATTATACAAAAGGCGCAAAGCTTTGGAGAAACAAGCCAAGTTTATGAGGCCCAGAAACTGAGGGAATTAGGAATTTTTCCATTTGCTTGGATGAGTTTTGGTTTAAACACTAGAAAGTCAGATTCATCTGAACATGCTGAATGAATGGAAAAGTTATAAAGCTATGGACGACATGATACACTTTACTCCATGGAGGCTACTGATGAAGGCAGAAAGAAGAAAAAGCACACGATCAGATTCACTACCAATCTCTTTTGCAAAAAAGCACAAATCAAGCAAGAAGCAGGAACAGAGCAACCCTGTAAACCCTCTTAAAGGGGATAAATTCATGGTGACAGTGAAGGGGAAGTGGTCTGTGGCCATAGCTCTCAAGGCAGAAGAGAGCAGCGAGCACAACCTGACAAGTGCAGTGCTGTGGGGTGTACGGGGTGTCAGAACCTGCCTCAGTGTACACGGGCAAAAAGGAAGCCCTTGTAGATCCAAACTGCAGGCTGCAGGGTTTTTTTTTTCCCAAGGTCATGCAGCAGTAAAGGGGAAATAACTGAAGGCCTGGAAAATACAGAGGGCGAAAGGAAGCAGTTCTGATGTTTCTTAAATTTACAATTAACTGAAGGTAGAGATATACTGCTTATACACTAAGATGGAATTAAATATGAAACGTTAAAGGCTCACTCTTGGTTATTTTCAATAATTAGGATTAATGAATGAAATTCCTAATCCTGTTGCATCTGTCTTTAAATTATAACAAGGATCATGACACTTCCAGGATAAAGGCATGCGATTGTCAGCACATGACAGCTCTAGGAAGTATTGAAATCCAATAATTTGCCTGTGGAGCCATTTGTTAACATTTTAAAACAGGTAAACAAGAATGCCATTTATTCATTAAAAAGGATGAGCTCTCAGGAGCCTGACAGAAGCCTCGGGACCACCAATATGAAAGGAAGTGGTGTGTGCAGAGCAACTACCATCTCCAAAGAGACTTGTTGAACCTGGGCCCAAAAATGATGAATAATCGGGCGGTCTTATGAGCAAAGAAAGACTGTGACATTAACAGACAGAAAGTGTTAAGGTGGTGGAATAAAGGAAAGGGACATTGGAATAAAAGGGGGTAGTTCGATAAGGAGAAAGCTTCTGCAGCACTGGGAGCTAGCTGCACCAGGGGGCCTCTCAGGCTTTGTAGGCAAACAAGAAGCTATGTCTGCAGGTTACAAATGGATGTAATACGAGAGAGAAGCCATATGTTGTTGTTCCCACTCCCCCTGCAAAAGACATCCTCCCTAAAGTTTTGATCAAGGAATGGGTTGTAAATCACAGAAGAGGCAGGACGTGAAATTCAGTAATTTCCATTAACTGATACTAGGCTAAAACCATAATTGGTAAAAAAGTGGTTTGGGGCAGTCTATTAGCTTCTGCTTTGCTGTTCATCGTTCGCACAAGTTTGTAACAGAGTACAAGGCAGTAAGATGCCCAGCTGTCTATTAATAATTGATTTAATGTAACACATGAAGTGTGTGTAATCTGTTTCCTTGTTCCTCCGTTTAGAACAATCCATGAATCACTGGTGACCAGTAGAGAGGTTGATTGACCACATGATGCTAACTCTTTTCCTAACTCCAGCTGCTGACTTGCATTTAAGAAAGCTAAATGTCTACTAAATACTTTGTGGTTATAACAGGGATGCTGTGGAAAAGGGAGACAATTAGTCAGTGGAGTAAGATAATGTTTGCTTTTGGGTAAGAGCTTGTAACTCTGCCTTCAGCTATTTCCAGTAGTTCTAAGTCTGCCCAATGTTAGATACGAAAATAATTGTTGTCAAACATAGAATTCTCCCTTTCTGGCTCAGTGTCTTGTCTCTC
The DNA here is from genome assembly GCF_963921805.1 of Phalacrocorax carbo. Lineage (NCBI taxonomy): Eukaryota > Metazoa > Chordata > Aves > Suliformes > Phalacrocoracidae > Phalacrocorax > Phalacrocorax carbo. The sequence continues at coordinate 32,944,249 of NC_087515.1, read as the reverse complement.
CCAGACCTCAGGAAAGGTTTAACTTGCAGGCAGAAGCTGCTTTTATTCTCAACGTATTGCTATAAGTTTCAGTACCATGATATCTGTCTACCCCACAATGACAAAAGATTTCCTATTTTCAGTACCTTTTCAAGGTGAGGAACTGCTGCTTTTCCTCTTTTACTAATAGGGAAACAAGGCACAGAGACTGTGTTGAGAACCTGCCTTTGCTAGGGCTTTTAATTGTATCATTTCAGGCACTTCTGCTTGTGAACATATGTGTCTTTTTCACCAATGCCAAAATTTTCACTCAGTGAGTGTCACTTCCTTTGTCAGCTCCAAATGTGCAGAGGTTGAAAGGGCATCTTTACTAGTGAAAGATCTCTCAAGGACTTTTATAAATCATTCAAACTTCTGGTTGAAAATGTTTCCTTTCACACACTTCCTAGTGCCAAATACAGGCCCATCTGGAATCATTATTAATTCTGTTGAACTGTTTAATTCCAAGTGGTTTTTTTTTTTTAAGACAGATTTGATTCAGTATTTTATAACCATAATTGGAATGGCGCATTAAGACTCAAGCTCTTTTTTTTTTTTTTTATTCCGGGAAATGGCAAGCAACACATCTTGTACTCAATCAGTTACATTAGTAGAGCAATGCTGAAAAATCCTGTACCATGTAGCTATCCCCAAGTTTAATTCTTCTTATACATTTATTTTCCGTATATGCGGAAACCAAAATACTCTTTGGGGGCTTAAAAATCTTCTTAAACAATTTGGAGAACTTTTCCATGCATGCTTCATTGACCACATCAGTCAGAAAATTAGAAGAATAGATGCCCTGCCACTGAAATGCCCAAGCAAAGCACAAAGCATGCTCCTCCATATACAAACTCACATCAAAATGGTGGTTTCTGGTTCATCATCAGGAACGAACTATTAAATTCAGTTTGCAAGCAGTGTCCTGTTCACATTTCAAAAAAGAAAAACACAAAACCCAATTTGTGTTTTTGTGTAAATCTGCTTACCTAGCTTATTTTTGCATTAAACATTGCCTCTAGGATTTGTATGCACATGTTCAAGGGAGTGGAACTGTGAAATCTTGCTGTCATTGATATTAATGGAACAATTCCCATTGACTCAAACCCAGGTCAGCTTGGAACTTCTCTGCATACTTCTCCACACTCAAGTGACGTGGGAGACACTGAAGTTGTATGTTTGGTTCTTTGACGGTTGCACTGAAGAGCAATCACATCTCTTCATACATCGTGGGGTTGCATAGACTGCTCAGTGCAGTCGGGCAGGCTGGAAACAGAGAGCCAGTGTGTGTAGCTGGCCAGTGAAGGGCAGAGGTTGCATCCACTTCAACTTGGAGATTAAAGCACCAGAAAGTTTTTATCCTTAGAAGCAGGTGATTAATGTTCGGCTATAGAGATCTGTAGGTATGAAACCAGTTGGTTTTTAGAGGGATACAATTATAAATTAATAGCCAGACTGTCATGATACAAATTAGTCTCAGCACTCATTTCTTTGGCAAAACTCCCATTCTTTGGATGCCTTTCTGGTGGAACTTACTCTGACATGAAAGATAGCCAAAATACAGATAAAAGGGGTACTTTTCCAAGTGCAAAATTCACTACAAGTGTTTACCATAAACTCATCATAAAATAAGCTGGAAGGGAGCTTTCATGTCTGTCATCCATACCCCTGCTCAAAATAGGGTCAGCTTTGAAGTGAGATGAGGTTAGTCAAGGCCTTATGTAGGTACGTTTTGAATATATTCAAGCATGGAGAGTCTACAACCTCTCTGAGCACTCATTCCAGTGCTTGATCATCTTCACTGTAAAGCTCTTCTGCTTATATCTAATTGGGATTTATCTTGCTGCAGCTGGTATTCACTGCCCCTTGCCCTTTTGCTGTGCACTCCCAAGAGGAGTCTGGCTCCATCTTCTCTATAACCACTTATTATGTAGTTACAGAGAGAAATAAGATTTCTCTTAGCTATCTCTTCTCCAGCAAGAACAACCAGCTTTCTCAACCTGTCCTTGTACACCATATGTTCCAGGTCCCTGAGCATTCTTGTGGCTGCTGCTGAACGTGGTCCAGTATAGAATCACTGAATCATAGAGTCACAGAATGGTTTGAGTTGGAAGGGACCTTAAAGATCATCTAGTTCCAACACCCCTGCCATGGGCAGGGACACCTTCTACTAGATCAGGTTGCTCAAAGCTTCATCCACCCTGGCCTTGACTTCCAGGCATGGGGCATCCACAACTTCTCTGGGCCACCTGTTCCTGTGCCTCGCCGCCCTCACAGTAAAAATGTCCATGTCTTCCTTGTAGTGAGGAGCCTAAAACTGGCCATACCAGTCTTACCATGTCTCTGCTGAGTAGGGGGAAGTAATCACTTTCCCTGAGCTGCTGGCTGCACCCTTGATAATAAAGCCAATATGCTGCTGGCCTTGGCCATGAGGCCACACTATGGACTCCTGCTTAACTTGTTGTCTACCAGGACCCCTGGGCCTTCCCTTTAAATCTGCTTTCTAGCCAGCTGGAACCCAGCCTGTGCTGTTGCAGGGCATTATTCCTTAATAGGCGCAGGACTCTGCATTTGCCTTTGTTGAATCTCATGAAGCTTCTGTCAATCCATTTCTCCAGCCTGTTGAGATCCCTCTCCAGTGCCCAGCCCTTCACTGTATTGACTGTTCCCCAATTTTGGGTCATCGGTGAACTTGGTGGAGGTCCATCTTATTCCATTGTCCAGGTTTAATGAAGATGTTAAATAGATCAGACCCAGTAGTGACCCCTGAGGACCATCACTAATAACCGCCCACTAGTTCAACTTTGACCTGCTGCACGCCATTCCTTGAGCTCTGTGGTCCAGCCAGTTTTCCATTCATCTTGTCATTCTCCCAAACAGTCCTCATGTATCCAGCTTAGCACCCAGGATACTACTGGAGACAGCCAAAAAACTTGTTAAGGTCAGGCAAACAACATCCACGGCTCCCCATTGCCTGCTGAGATAGCCATCGCCCACTGGCTCTGCACATTTCACTGCCCAGTGCCCAATGTCACTGCCCATCGGCATCATTGCCCACAGTGTTGTCCACAGTGTTTGTCACAAAGACCACTCGAAAGGATCCTAATTAAATTGGTTTCCTGGTACAGCTAATATAGCTACCAGGACTTGATTGAGTATCAATGCCAAGAGACAACTGCAAAACGAATTTTGTTTGAAAATATTGCTGCAAAGTCATCATATCCATAGAGAAGGGTTTGATGTATTAGTAATCAGCTTCCCTGGAATATTCCTATAATCGTTATGGCTCTTTAGGCATAAGGAAATAATTTTCTGGATTTGGATCACTATGTTAGTTAGTCTGACAAGCCCAAAATAAAGTAAATTTTCACACATCAATCGTTAACATATTTGCCTAAGAAACAGTGTGGAGAATTCATGCAAAATCAACAGCTTATTCAAGTAAATACATATTCATAATTATTCTATGTGAAATATTGCTTTCTGAGTTTATTCACTGAATGATAACTACATTCCTAACAAATATAGCGAAATAACAGTTCCCCTGTTACTATGGAGAGGGAGAAGAGAAAGTGCTGTGCTTGAGGACTAATTGTAAAATCTTTGGAGTAAGAACAAGCTAGTGTGATTCCCTCATATACAGTAATAATAATTTAGCAGACCAAGGTTTTACATTCAAGGTTTTGGAGAGAGAAATGGAAAGTTGCTGATGAGTTTGTCTAGAGACATACTGAAGGGTTGTTTTATGGGAGGGACATTTTCCATCATTCAGAGATACAAGAAGGGAAAGTGTAATTCTCAGCTGAAGTGAAATAAACATGAGAACAGATTTGGCATTAGCAAGTATGCTACATCTTAAACTGATTCTAGCTCACTGGACACAACCATCACTATCATAGCCAATCCCTTCCACGTCTCCCCTAGTCGAGCTAGCAAAGCCAAGCAAGGATACATATCCTTGCAGGAATCAGTATGCACATGTGCGCACATACACACCTGCAGACACACGGCCATTTGATTCCTCATCTCCATAATACGATTTGCTTGTAGCAAGCAGAATGCAATTGCTCCTCTTCACCCCTCTGATGCATTGCAAGGAACTAGCATTACTTGTTTTATTACCGTGGGTATAAAAAAACTAGACTCTGAGTCACATTGATCAGAGAGTCAGTAAGGCGAAGCGCGCTCCCTGCAATATGGAGCCTGCAGAAGCATTGCCAAGTAGCGATCGCAGCACTGCCAAGTGTCACTGCAGCGAGGCACAGAGAGACTCAATACTGCGTTAAATAAAGGATGGGGCATGCTGCATTCATAATGCAGCTAAAAATAATATTTTACACTTTATCACCTTTTTGCCAAGGATTGCTAAGCACTTTGCACAAATTAATGATGTTCAGGATCCAAGCACCCGCATGTGGTAGTTTTCCATATGGCAGAGGGGCTTTTTCATCCCTAATAGCACGTTGCTCTCATTATTATGCAGTAGATTTTTTGTTTCTGTACACCAGGCCTGGGTTCTTACAAGGAAGTGATTATACTTGCCTAAATGGAGATTCTGGTGACAAGATAATTTACAACGCTCTGTTGCATAATCATTGAGCCAAGGTCAGGGAAACCATTGGTGTAGCATAGTCAGGGCAGTTGTAAATAAAACACACATCACGAAAGGGTTCATTCTCAGTGAGAACAGACAGACAAGCAAGAACAGACAAGAAAGAACCTCCAGCACTCTTGTCATGGTAAAATCTTATTCCCCTCGTCTCCACGGATCCTGTGGTTGGCTAATTAAAGAAGGAGGTGTAACTATTAATCTAATCTCACATGCTCTCAAATTTACCATAATTTCTACACTTGAGACGCTGGTGAAATGAAACAGCACGACTACATTTTTCCATTCATGAGCAGGGAGCAGAACAACTGAGGGAATTGGGCTAAAAATAATTAAGAAGCAGGATCAGGTGCTGCGTGCATGCATCTGTGTCTGTACGTGGGCATGCAGACACACAATCATTTACTGGAGGTAGCAGCAGTAGCACAGGGGGAGATGAGCACCACCAGTAATTTTATCTCAGCATATGAATGCTTGCAGATGTACTCATAGCATACTTATTAGAGAGGCAAAAACACCCAAGAAAACTGCAATCAAATTACGCTATAAACAAAATCATCTTTTTAAACAAAACAGCCACCAGAATGATACCATCAGCGGTGCTGCAGGAGCCACCCAGGAGCTGCTGGGGCAACCATGGCACACAGGGTGCTCAGGACGTGGCCCTCACCCCAGTGCATTGTGGGTGCAGAGGAGTTATGTCACCCTTGAGCAGGAAGCTTGGCATTTTCTGGAAGCATTGGTGTTACTTCATGCGGATTGCCATTGCTTTGCATTTGCACAGTAACGCCAGAGTGTACAGAAAGTATTGGAGCGACTTTTGTAGGTTTTCCATACAGGCACGCCGGAGTGAGGGGCAGGGCTGCTGCTGGGGCTCTGCTTGGCACAGCATGGATGCTGTTGGTCTGGGATGTCCTTCAAAAGACAGACCAGTCAGAAACACAGATATATTCGATCATCAGACCTGTTCTTCAAATCTGCTTAGATGAGATTGCTGAGAGAAGGAGGACAGAAAGGAGAAGCAGACCTAGGATGGAGGATTGAACTAAATAAGTAGCTCTTACCTGAGAGAGCGGCTATCCAGCAGAAAAATTTCTGAGAAATATTCCCCAACATTACTATTAGTCAGCCTAAACTAAGGAAAAGTCTTAACTATCTAGTTTGCAGCTCCTCTAAAAAGTGTATAGAGAAACATTAACGAGACAAATCCTTAGGCCAGTGTAAATCAACACTATTTTCTTGCCTCCACTGCAACACCCACTCTTTATTTCAGTTAAGGAGCTAACACAGAGCATCTTAAATATGCATTTATGTTAATATTTGCACTTTGCAGGGCTAGGTAGATTGCATGGCTGGCATATGTCAGACTAAATGTCACTTCCAAAGGCTAAGGGACCAAACTGGAAACTGCCATTCAGAGTGAATAGCTGACAACATGTGGAACCTCTCCAGAAAAGCCTTCCCCCCTCAAGCACCTCCTTGTGATTAATCTTTCACATAGACAATACACATTACTATTTTAAAAAGCTGAATTTTTAAGGACAGACTACATTAATGAACAGAGGAAAATGTGAACAAATTAGCATCTTCAAGCACTGCAAGACACAGGGAAAGAATATATAGATAGAGTAGCCAGGCCCCCTCAGAGACCACAGCCGTTGCCCCTCTCTGCAACATTGCTCCTGGCAGTGAGACTGGATCCAACCCCAGAATCCCGACTCCTTGCCAATCACTCCGGAGTGTTATTAAGATGTGTGGCACCACGGTAGAATCCAAATCAACATTTCTTTCCCACATGTTGGAGTGGGCTAGGTAGCAAAGTTTAACATGAAAAGTGAGCAAGCGGCCCAATAATGATGAGGTTTTGTATCATGGAAGTTTAGAAAATCGTCTGGAATATATGTGCATTAATGCCTTTCACACTGTGTCTTATCTTGCACTGCTATACAACTTAAACTACAAGTATCTGGCAGATTTTGAGATCATTTCACAAAGACTTGTCATCCTCCTTCACCAGATCACTCTCTGTAAGACACTATGGTGGGGTGTTGAAATACATCATATTAGAATGAATATAAATGGTAACGATCATGCCCTTCCACAACACTTCCACTCTAAGGAATCAGTTAATTAACCCTGAAACAAGCAGCCTTGCTGGTCAGGAATATAGCAGTTGAATTGATAGCAGCTTCCTGACCCCTACTTCTCAAGGACAAGATTCGGTAACCTTTATTTATGTTAAACATTAGCTTACCCTGTGAGGAACCTCCAGAAATCAATAGGGATTGTGCTATGCGAGTAAGACTGGCAGAATCTGATACCAATTATAAACTCAGATCGGCCTTCAGCTGGGTGTTTCTGTCTGCTTTTTTCTGTTTTATTCTCTCTTTCCATATTCCTCCTCCCCCATGTCTGCACCCAAGAAAATACAGAACCTTCCCTCTTATAGAAGGCGCTTGAATGGTTGCTTTTCCTCCTTCTCTTTAATCCAAAAAGTATGAATATTTCTTGTTACAGGAAGGTAATGTTTGACAAAACTTGGCAGATTTGAGTGTATTTCTAAACCTGGAAGGAGCCCAGCCTTTTTGACAAAATGGAAGCAACAATTTGTGGCTTTTAAATGTGAAGTGGTTTATTTCTTCTTGAACAAAAAAAGTGTAGCTGAAATCACTAGAGAAAGCATTAAGAGAAACAGTGTGGGCTTAAAGAAAAGGAGATAGAAGTTCTGCACCTTTTTTTTTTTTTTTTTTTTTTTGCATGGGGAGAGATGTGGATAGATACAAGGGGATGTATTTTCCATTTGCAGTTCCTTTCCCCAAATTCTTCATTTCTGGAGAAGTTCTGCTTCTCCAGAAGCAGAACAGACTGTAGCTGGGTAGAGGAACTGAAAGCCTAAAGATACTGGTAAAGAGAAGAATACTTGTGTCATATAAAAGGGGGGTGGGCACAAAAAATCCTTCAGCCTTTTGAGACAGCTCAAAGTTAAATTTCATCTTGCTGCGCAGGGAAACCCTGTCCCCTGAGAGCTGCAGCTTGGGTTTCTGTGTCCCTTCTCTGGTCTGGCCTCCCGCGTTGGACTCCTTCTTCTAAAATGTCACTGCCACGTGCCACGTACAGCAGGCTCCTCATTCCAGCCCAGCCACAAAAGTACTGGAGCAGTAGTTGGGACAGGGAAGCTGGAGGGTGGTGGGGGCAGCTCCCTGCCGGCCTCACAGGGAAGCAACTCAGCCTTGAACCTTTTGGGTTAGCTCAATGCACTGAAGGACAGTAAACTTAGGTTAGGCAACCCTAAAAGCAATCCATTTTTTTTACATCTCCTGATGAAAGAGTTGTTAGTGTGTAAGAGTTGTTCATGTGGTAGAAACTGCATTTTTGGTCAAAAACATTGTTTTAATGGGAAATTTAGAAGTAGGTCTATTCTTACTATAGTCCAAAAAATCCCCACTGGGATCTCAGGAATGAAATCATGCAGAAATCATCCTTCCAATACTGATGTGCCGGCACAATAGATACCAATGTTTTCTGCTACTGAATGACTATTGTTCGCTCTGCTTTTTTCAAAGCTGAGTGACAGATTGTGCTGGAATTAGATGGGAGGCGTTGCTACCTTGAAGCTATGTAACTGTCTGTGACTTTGCAACAGCAACTAGTTTTAAGTCTCTATTTCTCCCCAGTTTAGTAAGTACTCTTCTGTATGAACTAGATGCTTCCAGATTTTCTGAGCTTGTTTTTCACATCAGACACTGTCTGAGTGCCTTAAACTATTGGATACCTAGCAAGCTAATAAAAAAAGAGCTGTGTCTGGCTCTGGTGTTGTTTTCTGCTCATGTCCTAAAGCCATATCAGGTTGAAATAAGGTACACAGCATCTCTCCCATCCTCCTTCTTCGACAGTGTCCTGGTTTCCATGGAAAAGAAAACCTGGAGCATACGCTGAAAGGGAATTGCAGCATGGTCAAATAGGTCCCTGATATAGATGAGGGGAGCAGCAGGTCTCCAGGCACCTGCCCAGCTGTAGAGACAGAGCTAGCAAGTCAGGAGTGTCTTATTCTTTCTGTAGATACAGACAAGAAGATTTATTGCTTAGTGTAGTATTGCCTCTGGGGTTGGAATTGGATTTCTCCCCAAACTGTTACTTCATTTCATGTTCCTTTCAAGCTCCTCTTCTGTGCAGAAAATTTTAGAAGGAAATGCCACTGGATTACACAGCTGCTGTCTGCCTGGGCTTTAAATGTGCCAATTTGCATCAGTCTGTAGGCAGTGCTGAGAACAGGCTGGAAGCGACTGCAGCCTTCCTATGTTACTAGTGGCATCTTACTTGCAAATCTGAAACAATCGAAGGGAAAAGGTGCAGAGAACTAGAGACAGCCAGCTCTGAGCTACTGAAAAAAATATAAACCCTTCTTTTCTTCTGAGAAAAGCACAGTACTCTTGAGGGATGCCCTACAAGATGTCAGCATGAAGCAACTACATGATGGAATTAAAATGAGGTTCAGAAAGTAAAATTGCCTCTGTTTGTGTAACTTGATCAGGCTGGGAATGAAAATTGTTGAGAACGAGCCTGACACCAAACACACCAAAAACGTTTTAAAGGTAAATGGAAACAGTATCAGTGTACTATGAGAAAGCTGATTCCTATCCTTGTTCTGCAGACACAAATAATTTGGATAAGAACCCAACTGCAGAAATGCTGGTCAAAAGTGAAGCTCTAAAGCTTTGTAGTTACCTTTCCTGTTAACAGATAAGCGGGCATATTGTTATGGGAAGCATCACCATGTAGCATCACTGCAAAATCTGCTAATGTTACCTTTACAGTGTGCAAGTAGGTTTTCATCTCTTAGAAACCTGCTGTCTTGCTGTTCAGTCTTCGGGTTATGCAAGGACTTTGTACCTTGGCAGACTCAGAAGAAGAGGAGGCAATGTGAACAGCCTGAAAATTGGCTGTCTGCCTTGACTCTTGTTAAATCAATTCTGGTGTTAAGAGTTGTCTCTTGGGAACCAGACAGAGATGTTGGGCTAGGATTCTTACATGAAGGAACTGCCTTGCATGTTGGCTGCACATGCTCATTTCAGGACTGGCATATATGTGAGAATAAAGAGATTCAAATTTAGAATACCCTCCGACTTCTTTTATGCCCAAAAGGAAGGCATAAGCATCTGCTAGTGATGGATAGAGCACACAGATGTTAGAAGTCAAGGCAACAAAACTTCAATTTACTATCATCATTTGCCTTTCTTTGTGTGAGAGACTTTTAAAGGGTAGCATCCAGAAAAACATTGTATATACTCAGTATGTCCTTAGAGGATGGTAATAAAACCTTAAGACACATACAACATACTCTGTTGAACCAAGTAAATCATAAGAAATTTAGTTACCACCATTCTAGAGGTGCCGACTTTTCTGAATGGCAACTAACACCACTGCAAAACATTTCTAAAAAGCTGTATCAACAATTTCATGATTGCTATAGTGGATACTCAGGAGTTCCTCACTCCTCAAAAATACATGCTTCATTTTAGTTGGCCCCTTTGAGGAGCTCAGTGTTCAGTATCACAATATGAGCCTAAGGTGAAGTACTTAAAGGGCCTGAACTAGTAAATTATCATCCCTGTTTTCAAACGGGTGTGTGAGAGGAAGAAAATGGCAGACTCTCAAGTTAGCACTTAAAAACTTAAGTAAAGATCATATAGAATTATTTATAGAAACTAACTTGGACAGCTGCTGCTATGATTATCTTGTGGGATTCATTAAGGCCCTGTTTGACATTCAAATAAGTTCTTGTTTCTGGTGGCAACAAAGAGTGTGTGTACTTTAAAGAAATCACAGGATTTAGAAATGAAGATGAAAGATTCAGAACTATCTTGCAGTTACTTTCTGCTCCCTCTGCCCTCTTATAAACTGGAAATATTACGACAAGAGGTACAGTAGCCTCTGAGGTACTGCACAGAAAGAAATGAGAGAGTCAATAGGCGAAGCACCAAATTAGACACCTGAAAGAAGAGGATTAAAAGACAAATAAGAATATGATATCATTTGTCAGTATGGCATTAAAGAGCCTAACCTCATCTTTTTTCAGGTTTAGTTAAGCAAATGACTGGACAGGGCTGCTTCTTTCACAGACCCATGGAGCCTATTAAAAAGGCAGGATAAATTCACTCCAGTATTTGCATGTCAATAGCACGCAAGGTCTAAAAATTATTCCATGAACAATGGAAGTTCCTATGGATTTGTATTTTACATCTCTCCCCCTTGTCCTAACTGGACATAACTTTTCCAGGTAGCCCATTCTGTGAGTGGGACTGAGCAGAATCCCACCCCTGCTGCTGAGCATCCTCATAGCTGCTTCACAGGCATTTCTGCAGCCAGGGCACAGATGCTCCTTATGCTTACATTATTAAACACATCAGTGAATGGGGTTCATACCACATAATCTGCGGTTCTTCCTCCCTGACATTCCCCCCAGTCATCCCATGATACCATGTAAGATCAGCTAGGGTTTTCCACTATAGCTTTAGGGAAAATGAAAACGTGTGTGCATTTTGCTCCTAATTTATCATTCAGCAGCACTCAGACTTAGGCGTGGACCTTACTGATGCAAGATCAGAACTTGATGCACCTTGAGCAAATGCTTGCAAGTGTTAAAGTTGTCATTAGTCATTCAGGCTATTCCTCTTGGACTCCCATTTGTTCCTGAGTATCTACCAGCCATATCCAAGAGTATTTCTTTCCATATGTGGGCTGTAGGAGGTAATGCTTAAATACTACGATGATTAAGATAATCTAAAAATACATAAAATCTAAGTAGATTAGACTAAAAAAAACATGAACGAGGATGTGTTGGGGGACAAACCTTTACTTGAAGTTTTCACCTTAGTGTGGCAAGGATTGAGATTTTTTGCTCACTTGGTACATTATAAATCTTGTATTTTTCCCTAGGCAAAAAGATGTATTGAGAACAGCATAAGTGGGAGAAAAATATAAGATCTGGCAGATTGAAGGGTCATGGAAGATGTTATGCTTTTTTATCAGCTTATTTTGTGAGTTTTGTATTTGGTTTTGTGCTGGTTGTATGCCTGGGAAAGATATATTTCAGAAATATAAAAAATCAGGAGAAAAACTAGTATGTTGCAATGTATCTTCACCTGTTATATGTAGGCAAACTTTTCTTAGGAACGGGCTTTCACATTCTGAGTGGTTTTTAAGAAGTTGATTTTGACCTTTAAAACCAATTTTAGTTGTAGAGAAATTTTGAAGCTACATACATTAAAGACTGAGATGTTCAGGTATTGTAGTAACTGGACTGACTGGTACAATATATAGCTGTCAGAAGGCAGTAGGGTTTTCCTCTGTATTTTCAGGTTTGTATTACCTGGCATCTTGCTTTAAAATTTAGCTGGAAATAAAACTCAGTCAAAAATCACTCTTATCAGAGTGAATTCCAAATGGTTTGGAAGATGGTTTTGTACCCAAGTGCCTCCATTCCCTCAAGCACTTCTTTCTAGAAATGAGATTGAGCTTTAAGTTAATTAAAAACATTAGACAAGATTCCAATTGGTCTGATTTTCTTTCACAAGACGATCTGCACTTCACAATTTCTGGCACATCCCCCTAAATAAGCAATATGTCACATCCCTGTTGCTGCGCTGCGTCTGTGGAACTGTATAAGTAAACTCTTTCAGTTATACAGGCATGCTCAGCCTGTGCCACTCATTTCTAGTTCTACCTGTACGTCCCTACTTCATTTACCAAAGGCTGCTGCCTTAGGTATCTGCTCAACCTCTGTCTGAATTGGCTCACTGGAAACAGTTCTTGGCACACATACTAGAAAAAAAGTGAAAGGAAGAGGCAGGAGAGTGGAAGGAAAATGAGCAGAGAAAAGGCAAGATAACTGTTCTTTACTAGTTAATCTCTGAGAGCTTCTTCTTATCTTGCATTTTGTCACTGTATACCTCACAAATGCCTAACTACTCCAAAATTATTTTTTCCTTGGTTATTTTTACAGGGGCTGTGCAGATTGATCTGGAGGATCTCTATTTTTGATGCTATTTAGTAAGTATTATCTGCTCATTCTGACAGCTGATCTATGACAAGAAATCAGCTGGTATCATTCCTCAGTCTTTCTCTAGGGTTCAGAAGGAAACATTTTACCTGAAACATTCTCATTGCAAATTTCAGAGTTTTTCTTTACATCTGACATTATCTCCCAAATTCTGGCCCTCTGAAAAAAAATCCGAGGGTTGTTTTGAACGTCTTTCATCCAGCCTTCTCTTCAATAAAGATGAAATGTTTATGTCTTCAACTTTTATGTCTGGAACACATCTAGACGACAGGAGAGTGCAGTTACAGAGGTGCTACATCAAGGGGGTTGAATGCCCACAGATGTGTCATGTCATGAAGATTGATTTAGTTTAGTTAAGGCATCAGACACTTCCTTTTTATGTGGGGATGTTCCTAAAGGAGTATCTTGTACTTTGGGAACACCATTATATGCTGTGTGATCTGAATTAATCCTCTCTTATCCCACATCCTCTAATTTGCCTTTCCATACTTTCTATTTCTTCTGCTGAAACAGTTTCCTTGAGAATCACGGTAAGACTTGTTTCTTTACTGCTTATCAAGGCTACTGTCTCTCTTGGAATCAAAATACCACAGTGAAAATCTCCAACTCATTCTCTTGTAGATCCATGTGGGAATCAATTTCCAAAGATAAAAACCCCTTCCCCCATTGAAGCATGTTTCCTTATCCCCTGCAATGATGCTGGGAAATCGTACACTGCCCAGCACAGCCTCCTGGCTTCTCTCCAGCTTTCAGCTACATTTTGCAATTATAGGGGCTCCAGAGCAACCACACTTCCATGTAGAGTCACACTCTCTAGCCCTGTGCAACAAGCCCACCCCATTGGGTCCTTGTTCACTTCAGGGCCACATCCCTCCCAGGATATTTTGATACCTCAAACTTCACCTTTGTCTATCAGGCAAGACTTCAAAGCAGTGGTGGGGTCAAGGTTCAGATCCTTCTCTGGAAAAGAAGATTCTAACTGGCTTATGAGGGTTGATGCAAAACAACTGATTGCATTTTGTAAAGATGAACAAACTATGCACAGGCTATCTAATAAACAAATAATTTAAAACATTTTGTAAGCCATATTGACCCACATTCCTTTAGGAGGTACCTTGAAGGATTTTAGAGAGACATTTATAGAGGAGTTCTATCTACCAGGAAACAAAGCACTGACTGATACACTAAAAAACTACCAAAGAAATCTAAGCAGTCCCATACTGGAGGGAATTTTCTTCCCTTTCTTGAAATGCAGAAATTTCAAAGTGCAAAGTTATTTCTAAAGCATAAAGACAACAATAGTAGGATAGCCTAAATTACTAATTCTGGATTTCCAGATGCAAACTATCATGGAAGCAGTGCTCTCATACAAACAGCAGGAAAGAAAAATGTTACAGAAAAGGAAGAGGAATGCATAAAAATAAATGCTAGCCATATACATTAGTCTGTTGATGAGTTACGATAATTAACCCACATTAACACCACAGAGGATTATTAATCTGAAACCAACCTTGAGAATGAGGAGGGCGTACCAAGTTCCTATATAAGGACCAGACCACGCGATTATCCCTTGTGCCTCGATGAGATAGAGCAAGAGGAATATAAAATACCCTGAAGGATGCTAAGATGTCCAAAAGATGTTCACCACTTAGTGGAATGGAATGCAGCATAATCAAAAGGGGTGGTGATACAGGCTAGACCTGAGACAGCTGGGAAGAAAGGCTGGTAGGGGTAAGTTTCTCAGTGATCCTTCTGATACCATGTGCTTACAAAAAGAAGTAAAAGCAACCTGAATGCCTTGGACAAAATCCCTTGATTTCATGCCAATTTGCTCTAATGACAATAAATCTTGTTTTGAAACCGATGAGATTATATAGGGTAAGGGCTGAAACTGGATCCTTATTCAGAGAGATGCTTATGGTTCTCCAGAGGATGACAGGTAACAACACAAATGGAGCTTTTGCTCTTTAAACTTGACACTAATAATGCCAAGCTATTCCCCTTCCCACACTCTATTACAACTAGTTGGTTTTGTTATTAATAGTAACAATTACTGGTAGTGCAGTAGTGCCTAGAGATGTTAACCAAGATCAGTCCTGTTGTGCTATGTACTTTGCAAACACATGCAGCCTTGCCCTGCCCAGGAGCTCAACTCTAAAAAGATAAAGCAATCAAAATATAGGAGGAGACCAGAGTGCAGAGAGACAGGAAGGGAATCAGCCAAAGGCCACATCTCAATGTCACAAGGAAAAGCAAAATGAGGCGCTGGGCTGGATGGTTGCCAGGGCCAGCCTGTGCTAGCAGCAGCCTCTTGAATCCTCGTTGATTTGCACTGGTACCTTGGTCATAATTTTGCAGAGACCTGACTGATGAGGCTGGATCTTTGAAAACAAAACTTGCGCAAAATCCCCAGATTTCTTGCCCATGCTTTCTTTGTGTGATGTAGGTATTTATTGGCCTCTAATAGGTAGCACAGGTTAGCTAAGCAACCTGATTGATGAAATTTTTACGCTGGTACCTGGTAAAATATTACTGAGGAATTTAAGCCCATGCTACAGTGAACCAGAATAGCTCTGTCTCTTTTTGACCCAGGCATCCTTGCTTGTCTCTTGTTATAGCTAGTTAGTTGACACAGGCAAACAACTGTTGGTCTCCTCAGCTGCAGCTGAAGGCAACGAATGTCCAGCAGTCTGAACATCAGCCCTTCATGTGAAGGAATGGCAAAGCACTTTCCGAGACTAAAAGCTCCACTCAGCTGCAGGAGGCAGCCAGGCTGACAACTGGCACATCCTGGCTATGGAAGGATGGGGAGGTGGAAATTTCAATCAAGGATACGAACGCAGATCCCTGTTGCTACCAAGGGTCATAAAATCTGTAATAGTGAATTGGGGAGGACGAACAGGCTTTGTGCTTTTTACTCCCGTGAGAGAATTTCAGCTGTTTCTTGCATATAAAATAGATGGAAATAAACTTGAACACCCTGAAGCAAGTTCACATAGATATATTTCAGATAATCTAAATGCCACAATATCATTAACCCTCAAAAAATGGAAAAATCATGAAATTTTAAGAGGGGTCAAGTATTTTTCTTTGGGTTCTTTTTTGGCACACTGCACTCATGTTTTCCAACTTCTCAACTACAGATAACAGAACTTACTTTTTTTTTCTAGAAAGCAGTATTTTAACATTTTTAAATTATTGTTGAAGCGGGAAGCTTAGTAAAAACACCAACACAACATTTAATAAAAACACCAACACTGAGACAAATGCCAATGCTGGTGATGCAAAAAACCACTAAGCTATTTCCATCTGAATAAAAGCGTAAGCAACAAAGGCCTCTGAACTGCTAACAAGTTAAATAACAAATTGTAGGTTTCACTATTAAATATAATCTACCACAAGAAACTATATCACAAATGATTAGAGCTTGCATTAATTTCTGCTTGGCTTCCAGTGCATAAAGCCCAAGTGCACCCCTGAGAGGGGAAGTCCTTGTGCCTGTGGAAAATAACTGTGAACTTTGACCTATGGTGAGTTTGCAGGAGGCTGACGCAGGAAAAAAGAAGTGAGTGGAAGGGATCTGACGGGAAACACAATAGCAAACATAAAAGGCTCTGATAAATGAAAAGTCATTCCAAGATTAGGGAATCATTCAAAAAAATAACAAAGACATTTTCTGGTATGTGGCTAAAAATAGATTCCATATGAAAATGCTTAGTAGAGCTTATCAATATTTTTCTTTCCCAGCCCTCTTTGAATAAATGCAGCATTTTTAAAAACTAAAATGGCATTTTTAAAACTTCCTGAAATTTAGAAGCAGAAGCTACACAAATAATGTTTTCATTTTTCAAACCAATGCAGTTTTAAAGATTTTGATGTTGCAATTCCTTCACACTTTTCTTCCCTTCCATCTGCCTGATCTTGTCCTTACTTCTTGTAAAAATACTACAGTGAGGAAAAAGAAAACAACTTTCACAGAATCGCAGAGTCACAGAATGGTAGGGGTTGGAAGGGATCTCTGGAGATCATCTCGTCCAACCACCCTGCTTAAGCAGGCACACCTAGGGCAAGGGGACACAGGTGGGTTCTGAGTATCTCCAGAGAACGAGACTCCACAACCTCTCTGGGCAGCCTGTTCCACTGCTCTGTCACCCTCACAGTAAAGAATTTTTTCCTCATATTCAGGTGGAACTTCCTGTGTTGCCCTTGCCCTGTCATTGGGCACCACTGAAAAGAGTCTGGTCCCATCATCTTGACACCTGCCCTTCAGATATTTATAAGCATTGATAAGATCCCTCCTCAGTCTTCTCTTGTCCAGGCCAAACCAACCCAGGTGCCTCAGCCTTTCCTCATAAGGGAGATGCTCCAGTCCCCTGATCAGCTTTGTAGCTCTCTGCTGACTCTCCAGTAGTTCCCTTTCTTTCTTAAACTGGGGGGCCCAGAACTGGACTCCAGATGTGGCCTCACTAGGGTGGAGTAGAGGGGAGGATAACCTCCCTCAACATGCTAGCCACAATCCTTTTAATGCAGCCCAGGATACCCTTGGACTCCTTGTCCACAAGGGCATAGTGCTGGCTCAGGGTCAGCCTGCTGCCTACCAGCACTCCCAGGTCCTTCTCAGGAGAGCCTCTTTCCAGCAGGTTGACCCCCAACCTGTACTGGTGCATGGGGTTTTTCCTCCCCAGGTGCAGGACCCTATGTTTGCTCCTGTTGAATTTCATCAGGTACCCCTCGGCCCAGCTCTCCAGCCTGTCCAGGTCTCACTAAATGGCAGCACAGCCTTCTGGTGTATCAGCCACTCCTCCCATCAGTCTCATCAGCAGACTTGCTGAGGGTACACTCCGTCCCTTTGTCCAGGTCATTGATGAATATGTTGAACAGGACTGGACCCAGCACAGACCCCGGGGAACACTGCTAGTTATGGGCCTCCAACCAGACTCTGCCCTGTTGATCACAACCCTCTCAGCTCTACCATTCAGCCAGTTCTCAATCTGTCCCCTCATCTAACCCACACTTCCTAAGCTTGTCCATGAGGATGTTATGGGAGACAGTGTCAAAAGCCTTGCTTAAATTGAGGTAAACAACATCCATTGCTCTCCCTTTATCTACCCAGCCAGTCATGCCATCATAGAAGGCCATCAGGTTGGTCAAGCGTGATGTCCCCTTGCTGAATCCATGTTGACTACTGATAACCACCTTTTCCTCTAAATGCCTGGATATGACCTCCAGAATGAGCTGTTCCATCACCTTTCTGGGGATGGAGGTGAGGCTGACCAGCCTATAGTTTCCCAGGTCATCCTTCTTGCCCTTTTTGAAGATCGGAGTGAAATTTGCTTTCCTCCAGTCCTCGGGCACCTCTCCTGCTGTCCATGACCTTTCAAAGATGACGGAGAGCAGCTTAGTGACAGCATCTGCCAGCTCCCTCAGCACTTGTGGGTGCATCCCATCGGGGCCCATGGATTTGTGAGGACCCAGTTTGCCTAAACGATCTCTAACCCAATCCTCCTCAACCAAAGGGAAGTCTTCCTTTCTCCAGATTTTCTCTCTCACCTCTGGGGTGAGAGGGCTGGGATGCCTGAGGGCCAGCTTCAGCAGTAAAACTGAAGCAAAGAAGGCATGCAGTAACTCTGCCTTCTCTGCATCCTGTGTCACAAGGGCACCCACCTTGTTCAGCAGCAGGCCCACGGTTGCTCCAGTCTTTATTTTACTAGTGATGTATTTGAAGAAGCCCTTCTTGCTATCCTTGACGTCCCTTGCTAGATTCAGTTCCAGGTGGGCCTTGGCCTTCCTCGTTTCTCTGCATGCCCTGACAACATTCCTATATTCCTCCCAAGTGGCCAGTCCCTTTTTCCACATACTGTAAACCTCCTTCTTTCGAGTTTTTCTAGAAGCTCTTTGTTCATCCGTGTGGGTCTCCCGACCCCTCTGCCTGACTTCCTCCTCATAGGGATGCACTGATCTCAAGCTCGGAGGAAGTGGTACTTGAATATTGACCAGCTCCCCTGGACCCCTCTACCTTCTAGAGCCCTAGCTCATGGGATTCCTCCAAGCAGGTCTTTGAAGAGGCCAAAGTTCTCTCTCCTGAAGTCCAAGGTTGTAATCCTACTTGTTGCCCTGCTTCTACCATGCAGGATCGTGAGCTCCACTATCTCATGGTCACTGCAGCCAAGGCTACCCCCAACCCTCACATCCTCAAGTAGACCTTCTTTGTTTATTAGTGTAAGGTCCAGCAGCACATCTCGCCTCGTTGGTTCCTCCACCACCTGTGTCAAAAAGTTATCCTCGATGCTCCACAGGAACCTCCTGGGTTGTGCACACCTCACCATGTTGCTTTTCCAGCAAATATCAGGGTGGTTGAAGTCCCCCATGAGAACAAGGGCTTGTGTTTGTAGAAGGCCTTGTCAACGTCTTCTTCCTGATCAGGTATCCTGTAGCAAAAGCCTGCAACAGTGTCACCCACATTTGCCTGCCCCTTAATTTTTACCCATAAGCTTTTGACCCGTTCTTCCTCCACCCCTAGGCAAAGCTCGATATATTCCAGTTGCTTCCTCACATGAGGAGCAACTCCCCCACCTTGCCTTGCTGGCCTGTCTTTCTTAAGTAGTATGTAGTTTCCATGCCTGAAAACTGAACCAGCTTTTAAGAGTCAGTAAATTCAAATGTTCCAGAAACTTTGCGGAAAATCTAGAGAAAGCACAGAAATATTTACCATTTTCAGACCATCTCCAGTATTCAATGAATCTTTAAATCTCTCTTATCAGGATATATGAAGAACCGTCACAGGCAGAATTTGTTTTCCTTTTCTATAAAAAAACCCAGTCAACTGATGGATTGAATCTGAAATACAATTTTAAAAAGACAAAGCAAATGAAAGAAAACTGTAATTTTTCTCAGGTTGCCTAACATCTGTTCATGGTACAGCATATACAAATAAATATAATAAATTCAGTTGTTTAACAGTAAAAGCACACCTGGGGAAAAAAGCTATTATTATGTTGATACATTAGATATTAAAGCCTTGCAGCACAGAGTTAAACTGCTTTTAAGTACCGGCTTAGCGCTTCCACGTTTCTTACAGACAACATCAACCTGGGAGCAGAAATGGTCATAAATGGCACACAGGCAATCTCTCATTTCAGGAATCTCAGCCAAAAAAATAATACCCAGGCTCCCTAGAGCAACTTTACTCTAATAATTCTCTCCAGTCCAAATGGGCAAGAGATGTTATTGTCTAGCTTTATAACTCCCATACTTTCCTTCCAAAATAAACTCCAGCTGAAAACTTACAGCCTAGGCCACTGACACCCTGGAAACAGGAATGCAGAAGACCATGTAGGAGAGCACCACCTAGTGACTAATACCACAATAATATCACTGGTGAAAACCACAAGAAGAAAAACAAACACAAAACTTTCAATAGCAGTGCACCATATTCAGTTTATTTTTTTATTTTTTGTCTCTTTGTTCTTGGAGCGGTCACATTTTAACCAAATATTGTTGTAAGTCAAAAGGCAACTTAGTTCAAAACATTGGGTTTTGATAAAACATATCCTCTCTGTTTTTAAACAGGCAGGTCTTCCATTAGAATTTGCACCATAAATATGCAGTGTAGGAATCTGGGAATCCAAAACACCAAAAACTCAAATCTGCAACCATGACTCAAGTGAATAATCATGAGACATCTGTGGGACTACTTCCAGGAGTAGGAAAAGCAGCATATGTCTCCAAAAGTGCTTAGAGCAGTACAATTCTGCCAATTTTGTCATGAATCTATCTGCCGGTTGAAGCTGCAGCTTCTGGAGTCAAGTGCTTCCACGTGAATCTGAATTTTAACCTAAAAAGAAAAACAAATTTATAACTCTGAAGTTCAGTGAAAAAGCTTGGGGAAGTGAGAGACACATAAACCCCCAAAACTAGAAATCACCATGAGTAATGAAGTAGCATATTTTAAAATCTGTTTGAATGCCACTTAGAGAGTGTGGGCATGGCTGCCTGGAGATGACAATACTGAGCAAACTCTCTGAACCTCACTCTTGGGTGCGGCGGCTCAGGAAATCAGCCTTTCAGGCAAGACCACCGCACCCAAATTCTACAGGCTTGCTCTTCTGCTGCTGCGTTCCGCTACTTCTGAACAACTATGTGCAAGAAGTTGGAAAACAGTTCTGTATTGCTTTGGTGAGGAAGGGGAAGGAAATCCTATTTCTTTTCACAGATCAAATGTGGCAACTGCAGGTAATGAGAGTTGTATTAACTCCTAAAATTTGTAACTACAATACATCTTCCACAGAGGAGTAGCCCAAATTCACTACTGTAAATATAAACTAACAAACAAATCTAATTACATGGCTTGTTTCTTCCCATTTCCACAACGATCTCAGGTTTTCTGGGATAATATAATGAAGTAACCTCAAGTACAAAACGTTTCCTCTCTATTGTCCAACATCCAGCAGGTCGTATTATGCTATAGGAAACTTATTTTACTGTGTTTCTGTTGGTGTTTTCACCGTTATGTACATTTTTTTGTTGCTGTTCACACCAGTTTGTATCCTTCAGCTGGAAGTCAGTGTAGCATCTAGACTACATCTTCAAGCAAAGGACTTTTGCAAGCTGATCCCATTGTGGCTCTGTTTAGAGGTTTGCTCTTGTGGGGGAGCAGGGAGGTCTTCCTTCTGGTTGCTTCTGAAAGCATCTTTCTTCACTGCACTTTCCACCTGCACTCTCTTTTGTTTACCATTAAGGTCAAGTCTGTGCATTTTTCCCAGCCTGCCTGTTGCATTAATGGCACTCTGAAAGTGAGACTTTCTCTGGATGGGAAATGTTTGGTGAGTTTTTAAATACCATTATTGATTTCACGTTAATTTTATTTATGAACTAGGAAAAGCTCTTATGCGAGGCTGTAACAGCCAAGAAATATTTGACAAGTTGTTTAAAATCCACTGACTGGAAGCAATTTGATAGATTGACTAATTTATTTTCCTTATTTTTAAGTATATTCTTTAAACATCCCTTACCTTCACTTACATACCTTATCTTCATTAGTATTATCCATCCTGAAATATACAGCACAAAAGTGATCGCATGTTACCTGCAGCAGAGGTGACCACCTCTTGGACTTCTGCTACAAAAGGTATGGATATTTTGCCCAAAGCCGTTTTTTTTCCTTTCCTTCAATAGCACATGATTAGAACATGATTTTGCCTCTGCACCAGCCAACATGGCTTCCGTGGCTTGTTTTAGGGCATCAAACCTATAGAAGGGCAGATTCTTTCACATAAGCAAACTTCTTGCCTGTTACGTCAGTTTATTTCACATCCCTTTGTGAATCTTTGGATATAATCTTTGTGTATCCTTTTGGATACAGATTATTGACTGCTCTTTAGTGAGTAACTTTTTAGTCATTCTTTGGCCTCAGAAAATTACCTTTGAAATGTTTTATGCAAGAGTATTCATTAGGAACAATTAATGTACTGAAAACGTCAGCACCTCACGAAGACATTATATAAAAGATGAATAAATTTACATTCACGCATCACTCAAACTTCCTGCACTTTTCATTCTTCTAAAATGTATGTCTTACATTGTAGTACAATAGCTTATATGAATTTGATGACCTGAATGGAATAATGTCAAAACTGCCTTACTATATATTTTAGAAAAGGAAAGCAATCAATTAAGAGTTTGCTTTTCTCTACCACTATTTTTTGGGTAAGACATCTGACAGCTTGATAGTAATACAAAGTACTTACTCTGGAACATCTCTTTGCATGTTTTTTAGTCAGAAGCAAAAAAAATTGGTTCAGTGGGAGCTACAGTCTACATAAGAGACATTCATGTAAAGTGAGAAAAGTCTTTTATATCAATTGGAATGTGAAAGACTTACTTGTACCCAAGCATGCTGATTATGTATTAAGTTTTAAGATGTAGAACAATTTTAATTTAAACCTCAAACTCTTCCCCTTGACATGTGGAAGGATCTCATTGTTTCACTTCATTTAGTAAGGTTTAAGCCTTAAATATGATGCATGTTTCACATCACAGTCCAAACACTCTAGAAAGTATTTCAGATACTGCCAGCTAATTAAACAAATCCAGGAGCAGCAGATTCTAATCTAATTTAAAGTAACGTGAAGTAACAGCATCAGTCACTTGAGTTGGTTTGCACGGCCGGAAGGGAGATTAGAGCATAGGTCACTCTATATGACTAGCTGCAGTCTAGGGTAGAATACCTCTCTCGTCAGCTCACAGCACCACACCTAGGAGAAGACAAGCAGAGAAGTTCAATGGCTGGTTCCTCCTTGGCAAGAACAAAGTCCCCCAAGAACCAGAAGAACCTTCAGCTCTGAGCTCTTGAAGTCATCGATCAACTTCCTTTTCCGGTTTATAACAGTTGCTCTTCAAGGCCACAATACGAGTGCCATCTTTTTACCTTTTTAAGGCGAGACGCATAAGGCGGGTTGTGTTCATGAAAGAAAGGTTTATTGACTGGACTCCATTAATGTTTTGGCTGACAGAGATAATTGCTAAGTTTAATAGTGAATTAAGAGTGGCATGAGTTTTAGAAAAAAGTCATTAGATTGCAGATTAGGAATAAATATAATGCCAGTTGTATATCTCATACACTACAATAAGGAAAATATTGTTGGAATAAGGTCTGTATTTCAGTTCAATTATATTTGACAGGTCAATTAGAATTGCTCACTAACTATAATACAAATATTTCCTCTTTGAGTGTGCTATAGTAATGGATATTTTTCCCCTTTTATCTCACATTATGAGTGCTGAACAGGATGATTCTAATTAAAACCAACACCAAACATTCCATTCTCCAGTCTTCATCTTTTTATGTTCCTTCACTGACTACTCTTCCACATCTCCAAAAAATTTGACTCATAAATCAGACTGCTACCTTCTTTCTCCCACACCTCACAGGCTGAGTATGGAAATATTACATACACATAGTCCAACAGTGTCTTGCAACAGAAGGTAGTTAGCTGTCAAGACACTCATGCAGGCTGTGGAAACTCTGTGATTGTGATAGCTGGACATCCCCTATACACCCAAACATGTTCAGAGCTATGCAACATCCCATCAGTGCCCAACATTGACTACTGCAACTAATGTCATGTTGGAACAGAGGTTATACAAGGAAAATTTGATAGGATGTTTTTTCCTTCTCCTCAGTTTTCTACATCACATATCACTGAAAAAAATAAACTAAAATGCCTGATTCCATTTTTTGTTGTGAACAAATAGTATGCTAGTCCATACTGAAAGTGGTTCACAGAAGTAATGCTATTTACACAGATGTAAATCAAAAATAAACCAACCTGCATCAAAACGTGCCTGGTTTTGCCAAGCAACCTTACAAGACAAAGTAATCCATTTAATCACACACAGTAATAAGATCACCAGTTCAATAAAAAAGGAAGACAACGATCAGCTGTTAAGAAATTAAGATTACAAAACAAACAATAAAGGTTGAACATTTATAAACCTCTAGAGCAACAGCTGGTTTATCTTGAACATGCACTTGCATTGACTGTCAATAACCTGTATACACGAAACAGCATAAACACATCACTTCCCTTTACCCCATTCCTAATAGGAAAATTCTCTGAAATATTAGACTAGTCCTGTCTTACTCAAGTTTTCCTCCTCTTCTTAGTTAACTGAGACTTGAAAATACATCATAATCTTGAGCTTCCATTTTTCTCTTCTGCTTTTCTGTGAAGAAAACCATAAAAACTTAAGCCAAGGAACGAGAAGATGTAAGACTTTCAGTGACTCAGTAAATCAGAGTTTCTAGTACTGGACACGGACAAGTGGAAGAAAACCAGACTTTAACATATTTAAACCAGTTGTTTTATAAGCTGTCCTTACAGTAAATATGCATTTACCTATACTATATCAATTTCTTCAAGGCCTAGATCACACTGATGCTCATCACGAATAGTCAGTGGAGAGGATTTTACAGTCCTATTGATCTAATTTCCACATACATTCTTCTGAATGGATGACCTCTTCTCCATCTCTCCCCGTCAGCATAAAACGGGTGAGATCCTGAGACATTAGTTATAGACAACCGAGAGAAAGGACAGCTTTTTACATGTACAGCAGTTATTCTTTATCTGTTAATTTAAGTGAATTTCTGTTTTTATGTCCTTTGCATAATGAAAAGGTCATGTCTCTTTTGGTGTTTATGTTCATATGATGGGTGACATATAGTCAAGACTAGAGAATACACACCTATAGGGCATATACCACACACACTGCTAAGGAAGCAACGCAAGCACTCAGTTCTCTTCAACTGCAAAATCCTTGAGTCTTCCAGGGATGCAGGCTACCACTCCACCACTCACCCTGGCAAGCATAAACACCCATCATCTCCAGATTAGCTAGTTAGTGGCAAATAAACATTCGAGACTGATTACAAAGATTGTCACCCTGAGAGCCCTGAGAGTGAAACAAATCAATATTCCACACAAAACAGCCTTTACACAAAGTCCTGGATTCTCCAGTTGGACAGAGGTTAAAGGACTATGCTTCAACCAGCAACACCATAACAAAAAGCATCAACAGTATCTTCAGAGAAGGTGAGATCTGACCCAATGAGGACAAGAGGACAAGTGTTCAGGTCTCACCAGAGAAACAGGATCATTGGGAAGACAAAAAGATCACAACCAAGAATTTGATTGATGTGGTAAAGACAGGATGGGAGAGCCGTCTAGATCTAGAATAACTTAGGATGACAGCTGAGCAAGGACTCAAATGGAGATACCTGCAGCATGCTGCCCTGAAAACCTATCCTATTTTGTCACAGTTATCCTTAGCTAAATACTTTCTGCTGTTGGCTAGCTGACCCTGCTGAGGGTATATAAACATATAGAAATGTTTACATGTAAAATGGAATACAAATAGAGCACAAATGTCCCCATCATATGGATAACTGGAAAAACCATGCAGCACTGGAAAAAATCATCATACATATTGACCTCTAAGACACCATCCACCTAAGGGTGTTGAGAGAGCTTGCTGACATCACCACGAGGCCGCTCTCCATAATCTTTGAGAAGTCATGGAGAACAGGGGATGTCCCAGAGGACTGGAGAAAGGCAAATGTTACCCCTATCTACAAGAAGGGCTCAAAGGAGGATCCGGGTAACTATAGGCCCATCAGCCTTACTTCAATCCCTGGGAAAGTTATGGAACGAATCCTCCTGGGGGCCATCACAAGTCAATTGAAGCACGTGATTGGGAAAAGCCATGTTGGCTTTACAAAAGGCAGATCGTGCTTGACAAACCTGATGGCCTTCTATGACAAAGTGACTTGCCTGGTTGACATGGGGCAGGCAGTGGACATTGTTTACCTGGACTTCTCCAAGGCCTTTGATACAGTCCCCCACAGTCTCCTCCTGGAGAAATTGCTGCGTTATGGCCTAGACAAGTGGTCTGTGCAGTGGGTGGGGAACTGGCTGACAGGCTGCACCCCAAGGGTGGTGGTAAATAGCTCTTTCTCAAACTGGCAACCTGTCACTAGTGGAGTCCCCCAGGGACTGATATGGGGCCCAATGTTATTCAACATCTTTATAGGTGATCTGGATAACAGCATCAAGTGTAGCCTGATGAAGTTTGTGGATGACACCAAATTGAGTGGGGAATTAGACACTCCAGAAGGGAGAGCTGCTCTGCAGGGAGACCTGGATAGGCTGGAGGAATGGGCCAGCAAGAACCTTATGAAGTTCAACAAGGAAAAGTGTAAGATCATGCACCTGGGAAAACATAATCCAGGAGTGCAGCACAGACTGGGATCCACCTGTCTGGAGAGCAGCTCTGTGGAAAGGGACCTGGGGGTCCTGGTGGACAGGAAGTTCAACATGAGTGAACAGTGTGCTGCTGCGGCCAAGAAGGCCAACGGGATGCTGGGTTGCATCAAAAAGGGCATCACCAGCAGAGATAAAGAGGTCATTACCCCACTCTGCTCAGCGCTTGTCAGGCCACACCTGGAGTACCGTGTACAGTTCTGGTCCCCGCTATACAAAAAGGATGTGGACAGGCTGGAAGAAGTCCAGAAAAGGGCCACCAAGATGATCAGAGGACTGGGAAGCCTGCCCTATGAGGACAGGCTGGGAGAACTGTGTTTGTTCAGCCTTGAGAAAAGGAGGCTCAGAGGGGATCTCATCACCATATACCAGTACTTAAGGGGCAGCTACAAAGAAGATGGAGATTCCCTTTTTACACGGGGTCACATGGAGACGACAAGGGGGAATGGACACAAGTTGCTCTTGGGGAGATTCCGATTGGACATGAGAGGGAAATTTGTCACATTGAGGCCAGCCAACCATTGGAATAATCTCCCCAGGGAAGTGGTTGACTCGGCCACGTTGGACACCTTTAAGAGTCAGCTGGAAAGGGTGCTGGGACATCTTGTTTAGACTCTGCTCTTCCTAGAAAGGTTGGACTAGATGATCCCTGAGGTCCCTTCCAACCTGTGATTCTGTGAACTTATCTGCCATTTAACCCTCAGCAGTGGAAGTCCAAAGCTCCTTGAAGGCAACAACCAACATCACCACCACGTGGCAATGAAGAGAAATGAACTGTTTAAAGTCATTACATAGCTTAATGTCTATACTCACTGTGTGATCCCAAGTTGGTCATATTTTAAATACATGCCACCACCTGCTTAAATGGATAGCTCAATCAAGAAACACAATGTGGTGCTTCAGCAGCAGCCCAGAGAGATCCTACAGCAGAGCAGCTATGTCTAAGAGCATTCCAGTAAAACACATCTAATTAAAGGTGACTTTCTCCAAAGGCCCAGGAAGCATGCTAAAGGCATGCTTCCAGGATCACACTAAGCCAAACTGTATGCATGCTTCCTTCACCACACATGGGCCACCTCTTCACAACACTTCTCTGCACCAATGCTTGCACATGCGCCTGAAAAATAGCCACGCTTTCAGCTGGATTAGTTTTCAGTTGGATTACCTCCTTGATCTGCCTAACTGTGCCACTGCATAAATGCTAGTTGACAGAACAGGGGACATGTTAGGGGCAGCAAAAAGATGTCTGTGAAGAGGAGGATTGCTTCTTAATGGCAATGACAGTTCAGATCCTAAATGCAAAATGCTCTACAGGACATTCAAAAGCCCCTTCTGGGGAAATATTTTTAAGTTATGAGGATAACTAATCCTTTCCCCCCCACTCATGAGGTGAGTCATGACTGAGAGATCCAACTGAGACTGCAAGATGGAGGAAAAGGACCTAGACTCCTCTTCTAGCTGCCCAACCTACAGGAGCAAACTGGCAAGATTCACACATATGACATGCCACACTTTTTCCTGGTTGTGTTCATGGGAATTAATTTCACAACCTTTCTATATTTAAAAAACTCCTCTGTAGAAAAGGATTGTTTTGGAGCAAGACATTTAAAATGACACTAGTCTGCCA
This sequence comes from Phalacrocorax carbo, assembly GCF_963921805.1. Classification (NCBI taxonomy): domain Eukaryota; kingdom Metazoa; phylum Chordata; class Aves; order Suliformes; family Phalacrocoracidae; genus Phalacrocorax; species Phalacrocorax carbo. Next base: position 32,916,116 of record NC_087515.1, on the reverse strand, counting down.
GGCAGCAAAGTGAAAAACACTAATATTCCTCATATTCTCCCTTTTTAGTGTGAAGAACTTGTTCCCACCAGTAAACAAAATCAGTTGTTGGGAGGGTAAAATTGTCAGGTAATACCAACAGCACCCACACCCACCTGCTCTCAAGATCTGAAGTGAAGGCAGTTGTAGTACATGTCATTTCTCCAGGACTGAATGAAGCATCACTTCTCACTGCTGACTCTCCTCTGTCTAGAGATACTAAACTCCAATTAAGAGGCACCCTTTGGATGCTCTACAATGCCACCAACAGTTTGACACATTGAAAATGAAGACTGGGATTTCTGGTGCTCATTTCAGATTTAGTTTCTTATAATGAAGACAAAGCAAAGTTTACTTAACTGCTCCTGCCACTCTAGGCCTGTCTTGGATAAGCATCAGAGAGCATGCATGCTAGGTAAAAATAGGGAGCTCGGAATCCCACTGAGATATTTTTGGGGGAGAACTATTCCCCAAACCAGCAAAACCTTCCCTAAAGAGCCAGTTTTTGCTTTGGTAGGTCTAAATCTGGAGGTAGGCCCTTATACAACTCCAGCGTCTTGTATTAAATGAGTTTTCCAGGTGGTGGTATTAGAGGTACTTCTTGTAAATATTTCCCATTTGGGGCCTGACTCAATTCATTATGTTGAAAGACTTTTCAGGCTGTATCTTGTCCAAGGCAATATAAACAACTGACATACCAGCCACATTTGGGGTCAGCAAACCCCCAGCTCTAAAGACAGAACTTGTCATTTGGAGACTTTGCTGATGCAATGAGCAAAACAAAAGTAGACTCCAAGAAATAAAAATTGAGTCCAAGACAAATTTGAAACGAGAAACTAACAGTAAGATCTAGGGAAATATCTTAAATCTGAGCCACAGACTTGAGAGGAGCTACAAGTAAGTAATATGAAGTATAGCCCATGCTTTTTCCTCTGTACATGTATGTTTGAAAAGGAGGTGAACAAATGACAACCACCAAGTCAAAATATTATCTCAGTATTATATTAAGTGTCTAGACAGATCATATGGGACAATCATGCTATTTTGACAGGCTACCCATAAATTATGTGATTTATACCCAATGTATTTTAATTACATTTAGCAATGAACCTTCATATCAGTTTAGACTACCTGAAACATCTAAATTCACCACAATCTGGAGGACGAAGCTTGGGGACTTCAATGGAGGGCAGCAGGTGTCACTGGGAAAACAAGGCTGAAAATGGAGATTGGATGCTTAAGAGAGTTCCACCTTCACATGCAACAGATGTTACCCACTCTCCCTCCTCAACATAAATTCCAGTCATTGACTGTAGACTGGTCAGCACAGCAGCATCTCTGCCCCAATGCTACCTTAAAACTGTCATTCAGGCTTCATCTTTAATATAAACTGTTGCTCTTTTCACTGAGCTCCGGAGCTCTTACACTCCATATTTATAGCTGGGCTTTAACATGTAATTTCCTCAAAAATTCATTAACACAAAGGAAGTTATGAGCCCATTTCTCACATGCTCCCATATACAGCATATTGAGCTGCACAAGCGAGCATGGTACCCAACCCCACTGTGAGCCTGCTTCTGACTCGCAAGGGCCAAGGGTTAACCCCTGTGTGACAGCCCTGCCAGAGGCCAGCAGGCAGAGCTCTGCGGTAGCAGCCCAGAGGATCAGCTCCCCCCACCCCCCAACTCTATGCCTCCCTCCTTGCTAGTGACCCAACAATGTAAAACTGCATGCTTTTCCCATCAGTTGACATCCCTCAGATGGGAAGAGCTTCACACACCCTCTCCCTCTCCTGAAAATACTCCCAAAAAATCCCAAGGCAGATGATTTGTATATATTTACCTGGTTACCAAATTTCTACCATGACAGCTGATAATGCTTTTTAAAACTCAGACACCATCCCTCCAGGACTTCTTTCAGCAGTTAGTTTTATTAAAAAAATTAATGAGAACTGAAGTACCATTCAGATATCCAGAGAGCTTTTGTTAGGGCAGAATCAAAATTAACATGTTAGATAAACATGTTGCAACAGTCATGTCAGCTTATAGGAAACACATTTCCCCACCCTAAGGTCTTTATTCTTCCTGCAGAAACCAGGTCAGTACAGCAACAGAAAACATACCAGCCACAGACATTCACCCAGAAGGCAGCCCACTAAGGTCAGCTAACATCAAGCTACATCTCAGGAGACATGGATTCCAGGTAAATGGAGGGTAGGTTTAAGAGTCTTTTTCTGTACGAGTGGGAGGATTTAGCTGCATCAGATATGATGTAAAACACAACTAAAAGGAACTGAGGGTCAGAGAAATTGCAATAAAATAACATTAATATTTTTGAGCTGCAGAGCAAGCAGGTTTAACTAGTTCTAGGTATCACTATCTATTTCTGAAAGGCTCACTTCTTCCAAGCTTATAAGAAACAGCCCTCTAAGTTTAAAGAATTTAAAGGCAGTAGTCCACACTGGGTCAGTCCCAAGCCCTCAATGCAGTTATTTTTAGTCCAGGGATATATTAACAGTTTGAGATGTTAGAAATAATAGGCAAAAGTCTTATGCTTCTGAAAGCAGTAATGTGACACTGTGGACAAAGCCTTAGATAAGGACTCCTGTACCCTGGGTTCTATTCCTGGCCCTGTTAATAGCCTGTAAATGCTCTTGGGCAAGTCATTTCAGCCCTTTTTGCTTCACTTTCATCTGTAAGGAGAGGGATAGACATGTGGCTCCTTTGCAAAGCCATTTGAACCGATTAAAAAGCACGATGGAAACTGACTTCTTGTATTTCTTGTTCAAATCCACAAGCTGTAGCTAAAGGCTCTGTGGTGGGCTTTGTGTAACAAACTGCAACAGTGCTCTCAAAATATTTCTTGTTCTCACATATGTTAGAAAGCAAAAGCTAATGAGAACACTGCATTTTCCACTTAACTGCAAGGCAGTGATTGGGTGGGGTTTTTTTTTCCCAATTTGCAGTTTTGGAACAATTTTTAATAGAGCTTTAGGCCATCATATACAAGTTGAAGCCTGTTCTTACTTATCTTTCGTGAACCCCTTAGAATTAATCCACAGATCACCATTCATTGAAATCTATTACCCTAGACTTGATCAACTGTTAAAGCAATACTCACATCCTCAGGGCAATTAAAGATCATAAAAACTTACACAAATCTGTCCCACATTCAAAGCATTTCTAACAGTCTCCAAAGCAATGCTCTTCAGGTTGCTAGCAGACATGTACATTAAAGGGAATAAAATAGTGGTTACTCCTGCAAGATCACCCTGGCCTGAATCAGCCTTGCTGACTTCAGTTTGCACTGTCCCACACTCACTTCCCAATCCTGCTTCTTCTGTAGCCCCACCATCTCTAGTCTCTCACCCATCTCTACTGAGACTCTAGCAAAGGAATACTTAACTGTTCCATTATCCTGAACAGATCTTCCCATTGTTTTAGCTGTCTTTCCTTTAGAGAAAGTCAGCTGAATCAAAGTTGCTCTTCCACCTCTGCACTCACCCTCACAAACAGAAAGCCCTGTATCGGTACTGCCTTCACTACAACTTGCACTACTTCTATGAAGCTGCCTCATTAGCTACAAAGCTCTAACTATATTCTATGTTAACACATAATTAACAAGTTACTGTTATTATCACTAACCACTCTGTGGCATCCCTTCCTCCATGAAGGAGGAAGGTGATCTCTTCAAAGCAGCAGCCAGCTCTTCATGTACATACAGAGAATCAAATATCATTAACGTTTAAATACATATACATTTGAAATTCAGTGCAGCTTAGAAGATAGTCTCATATGATGAGCTAGCACTTGACAACTCTGCCCAAATTGCTTATGCTGTAAATGGTCCAAGTAAACTCTTCACCCAGGTCTTATGCCTTTCTGTTCATAATGTGAAGTTGTTCGTGGGTCACCAAAAGGTGATTTGCGGTCAACATAACCAGTCAGGCAAGCATTTATATTGTAGACAATTATGCAAAAAAAAGTCACAGTATAGTTTAGTTACACTTTCCATTCCCTCTCCTCCCAATTTAAATAAAGCTGTCTTGACAAAGGCAAAATTATCTCACCTCTAAGTTGCACCCACATTCAGGAATGGTTTATTAGCACATCATACGGGGTGGCTTAAAGCATTTCCACAGTGGTCAATACAATGAAGCCTTTACATCAGTTTGGACTTTCAGTGTCATTTTCATAACGGAATAGCGTTTTTCCTCTCAGAGGCTACACAGCAGCCATAGAGGCACAGGATGGCTAACTATAACATTTTAAAGATTGACCTACAAAACTGAAATTACCATGATCAAGTCCCAGTATTAACAAATCAGATAGGATGGATTTAATTTTGTTATGAGAAGACATATGGAGTTCTAGTCAAAACTGTTTTGATTAGTTTTGATGCTTTCTAATGTCCAGCCTTCTAAACTGCAGCCAAGAATACTAGACAAAAGCACAGTAACTATTTCTCTACTCCATGCCCTGTAAGCTACCAATGAATGCTCACTTTTACACCAGTAATTTATTAACTTCATCAAGTTTGTCTTACTCACATATTAAGTTCTCATTGTATCAACACAGGGCATTTTTCACAAACCCCTGCATAACCTTCTATAGATTGCCCTCAATGCATTCTGGCTAAGTCTGTGAGACTACATATTGGAACTGCTGATACATAGACTCACGTTCTTCCCACTTAGAGTAAGTTTTGCCAGACTCCCATCATCATGTCCTTAACATGAGTTACCACCTTAAGAAGCCAGTTACAAAAAGTGGTTTTCAGTCCAAAAGATCATTGGGTTTCAAACTAGTTCAAGTCCAAGACTCTTTAAGAAAGTCTAAATCCTGCTCCAATTCAAGTTTTCAATGGTTTTATTCTAATATCAGAAGATTTAGATTCCTGTATGCACAGGGTAACCTTGTGACACTAATTCATTTGCTAGATTTTGGTGAAGAGAGCACAACTCAAATAGCTGAACAGAAATGCAGTTGAGCTATTAAAATACTCTATTGTAAAGATTATAGATTTTTAATGATGTGAAAACCCTTAACCATGTCACAGTAAGTTCAGCACAGTTCTCGAGTATGTTCATTCTGCCCATTCAGGAGTTAAAGCAATTTCACAATGCCACTATCAGAAGATAAAATATTTTTATGATACAAACATGTAATTGTGTAGCTCCACTGAATGTTTAGTACACTAGCCTGGTAATGTTGTGACAGAAACTTGCCCCAGAGTGACATTTATTCTGTTTCCCTATGAAGTTCTTTTCACAAGAGCTTAACTTTATTATTTCTTCCCCTCCTATTAGGGAAGGTGGCAAGAATTACTCTTCTCACGCATAAAAAACAATCCTCTACTGTTTCTCCAGCCATTCCTCAAGGAAACAAAATGCTAAGCCTAAGAAATGCTCCTTAACAGCTACTCCAAAATGTCTGGTCTGATATGAACTTGAAAGTACAATTTCATTGTCATTTACTTTTAGAAGCACAAGTATGCATGTTTTTAAAGCTTTTTTTTTTTAAAGCTGTCATTTCCTAAAGTTATATTTTACCTTCATTTGTCAGCTTTGAACAAGCTCCCACCTAATGTGTTTTTAATTATAGCCATTTATTTACACTTTATACCAGATAACACACTTTTGCTTTCCAGGTGCAGACAGAGGCCTTGGTTCTGCAGACTCCAAGCGCTCCATTTCAGTAGGACTACACTCAAACCCACCTTACAGCGTTAGAAGCAGACTCCTGAGCAACCCTGCAAAGAGGGGCTATGTTCCTTACTGCTTGGATTTTGCCATCCGTATTATTAAGTGATTTCTGAAAAGCAAAAAAGAGCACAGCTAACTTTGGTTATTTTCCAGCTCTCAGACTACCAGCTGTGTACCAACATGACAAATATAATAAAGCAGGAGAAACCTCATACACTGTCTAAACTGCCAGCCCAAGATAAACAGTATATTATTGTATTAGCATAAGGCAATGCAAACACGAGCGTGCCCACTGACCAAGGAACACACATTGCCCGAGTGAAAAAATTGTTAACAACTAGTCAGGAAACAAGCAGCCAGTACATGGAAACCGACCTGGGACGGCAGCCCCGGCTCGAGCCGCCCCAGGGCCAAGCCCACGCCCAGGGCAGGGTTACCCAGGCACACCGTACCCACGGCGGGCATTTCGCCGGCAGCCGCTGTCAGCCTCTTTCCCTCCCATGTCACGCAGGGACATGTCTCCCCTGCCACTCAGTAGCGGGCTGCGGCCACCCGGGACCCTCCGGACTCCCTCTCCTGCCGCGCTCCCACCTGGGCAGGGTCCGCAGATGTCCCGCTGGTGACAGGCACCCGGCTGTGTCACCCTCGGGCTGCGGGAGCGCAACCCCGCCCGGCCCCCCGCCTTCAAGCGGATCCGCTGGGGCGGCCCTACCAGGCCCGGGCCCCATATCCTCTCCTCACGCCGCCACTGCCGGGCCTGGGCCCACGCCATCGCCGCTCGCACCGCCCCACGCGGCCCGGCCCACCCCGGTCCGCCCCCCGCGCAGCCGCTGCCACCTCCCGCTCTCACCGCCCCGACCCTTATATCCTGCTCCACCACCCCACCCCGCGCCGCGCCGCTCCCCATAGAAGCGGCGCGGGGATTGGCTCCGCTGCCGCCAGCCGGCTGTGTGGGAGGCGGTGATTGGCGGAGCCCGGCCGCCAGCGGGCTGCCTCCCCGCGAGTGTGTGTCTCTGGCAGTGTCAATGGCTCCTCCTGCCACGGAGCAGCGACGGGCTTGAGACGGGCAGGACCGCGGGGCTCCTTTAAGAGAGGGATTTTCGGGGGGGCTGGGGCGGGGGGCCGCGGCGCGAACGTCCCCCACAGCCAGCGCTCGAGAGAGCCAGCGGCCGGCGGCTCCTCTGCCTCTCGAGCGAGCCGGCGAGGAGGCGGCAGTGGCGGCGGGACCTGCGCCTGAAGACCCCCCCCACTCCTTCCCTGCTGCCCGCTGCTGCGAGGCGGCCGCCCCGGGGCTCCCTCCTTCCCCCCCTCCCCGACGAGGCACCGGTTGCCGGAGGATTCCCCCCCTCCCCTCCCGCCACCCACACGAGTCGGCAAATGAACTCGGTCCGAGCCGCCAACAGGAGACCCAGGCGAGTGTCCAGGCCGCGCCCGGTGCAGCAGCAGCAGGAGAGGAACAACGCCGCCGCCGCCGCCGGGGATCGGGGTAAGTCAGGCGCCGCCGCGCCGAGCGGGGGCCTGTGCGGGGTTCGCCGGTGGCGCTGGGCCCCGCCGCACCCGGCCGGGCACCGGCAGGAAAAGCCCAGGCTGCTTCACCCTTGGCTCCCGCTCAGGCCGCGCTTTGTTTGGCTTGGGCTCTGCCCCGACTCGGGGCCGCTGGGCCCTGTCGCCGAGCGGGAGGGAGGCGGGGGCTCGGCCCCTTCCCCGGCCGCGCTCCCACGCCCGCCGGGGAGGGGGGGGGGAGCCGATGGCCGCCGGCGGCCCCTCAGGACGGAAGAGGGCGAACGCCCCCCCACCCCACCCCCGGCTCCGAACCCCCCGCCCCGTCCCCGGGGGCTGCGGGGAGGCGAGCCGCCTTAGCCCGAGAGAGCCGGTGCCTCCCTGCGGGGAGCGGCGGGCTGGGCCCCCGGGCCGGCGGAGGGGAGAGGCTACGCGGGAAGCCGTGGGGCGCGGGGGGAGCGGCGAGGGGGGAACGCCGGGGCCGGGCAACTTACGCCGACACCTTCCCCGCCGCCCTCGGCGAAATGGTGTCCGGGGGCGGCGGCCCGGGTCTGGCCGAGCCTCCGCGGCCCGCCGCGCCGCGCAATGTTTGCTGCGCAGTTCGGCGCACGGGCTTCGGGTTCCAGCACCCGGCGGGGGGGCGCGGGCCGCGGCTGATCGGCCATTTATTTACCTCAGCCACACCGCTTCCCCCCCCCCTTCTCCCCCTGCCGCGGCACCCGGAGCCGGCCGGATCGGAACGGGGGGCTCCGTTCCCCCGCGACCCACCCCTACCCGGCGGGTCCACCCGCGGCGGTGGGGCCGGGGCCTAGCGTAAAAATGTTGACAATTTGGAGCTAATGGGGGAAAGAAGCACCATTGTCTGAGGGGATCGGGAAGCGGCGAGGGGGGATTTGTCCCCGAACGGAGCCCGGAGCGGGGTCGGTGGTGCCGGGGGTGGGGGCGAGGGGGTGGTGGTGTCTCAGCCCTGGCACTGTCGCCCCAGTGATGGCTCCTGGGGGTGCGAGTGTGCGTGTGCTCCCTCTGTGCAGGGCTGGGTTTTTTCTTTTTTTTTCTTTTTTTTTTTTTTTTGAAGGCGAGATGGGGGTGGGATTGGAGGAGACATTTTGCATGTCTTATCTGGTGGATTGGATTTTAATTTTTTATGCATTTGCTGTCACAACTCTGGCATGATAAAGGAGACTGATCTGTGGTGCAGTTTTAGATGTACAAATGTCTTTTTAAAATAAAAAAAGAGCCTTCATTGTCATCTGAATGTCTTTTGTTTGAGTATCTAGGATATCACATCGAGAACGAGGTGTTTTAACTACGGAGATGCATCGTGATAAATATTTCAGTGCGTTTTATGCAATCAAAACATTTTAAGCAAATGAAGTAAGGAAAATTTAATCTGAGGAAGTATTTTTAATTCTCCATTCCTTCCCCCCTGCCCTCCCTCCCCTTCCTTCCCCCGCCCCCCCCCCCCCCCCCCCCGCACACATTGGTCAGAGCAAAGAATGTTACCCAGACCAGATTGCTGTGTATATAACCAGAGGATGTGATGTCTTATGCCCAATTATGGGTCTTGTGTAAACCTTCCAAAATCTTCAGTAATTATATAATTAAAATGACTTCTCTGGTACACTGACATTTAAAAAAAAAAACCAAACAAAAACCCAATGAAAAGAACTTCCTCCTCTCAATGACATGCACTGAGGATTTTCATCATCGATGTTTCATATGCAGAATATAGATTATTATTTTTTTTTCAACCCCACAGTTTACTCTTTTTTTTTTTTTTTAACCGATGAAAATATAACTTCTAAAAGGCACCCGGAAAGGTGTGCTTTTGGATTAAATGCTGTGATTATTCAGTTTTACATTGGACTACCTGTCTCGAACTGTTTGTGTGTTATTAATTTGCTAAAGATACAGGCAGAAACTTTTGCTGTTAAAATATGAGGCTGCAATTTATTTGCAGTAGTCTGACATTCTGTGAAACTCTACACTGGCTTTTTTTTTTTTTTTACGTTGTTCATTGCTGTTTACCACTCAGTGGTGATAAAATTGTAACAAAATCAAGTTCCACAGTTCGCTGAAATTACTGTTCCATACAGATCACCACTAGCTAGCTTTTTCCTTCCATTTTTGAAGGTCAGTTGCGCTAGGTCTGCCTTGCCCAAAAATGTATCTACAGCATTAGGGTCTTTTGCTAGTAATTTTATATCTACATTTGGGGTGTCTCTAGTGCAGTTCCTGTTCCTATCTCAGAACTTGCAAGGTCTGGTCCGCTATCTCTGGAAGCTAATGCTGATTTTACCCGTGACTTTGATCACTTTGTGCTGGGCTGTTACTGAGAAGGATGATGAATAATGCTGCTAAATTGTAAGCCAATATACAAGGGTTAGACTATACCACACAAGTCTGTGGTGACTTTTTTCACCTTTATTCCCAAGGAATGTAGGTCATCCTTAAAAAGGCTGTACAAAAGAAGCAGTGTAAGTTATTAGGAAGGGGTTTCTATTAAACTCAGGCTTGAATTTGTTTAAAAAACCTGTTATTAGATAATGTGAGTGCAGCAGTGATTAAATGAAAATTATTCTTTGTTATTAATTTCTTTCCTCCATATTACAGCAGAGTACTTACAAGTACAAATATCGTGGAAGAGAGTCCATAACATAGCACATAGTTAATCCTTGGAATTTCTTGTTGTTTTATATCATTAAAGTATATAGCTTAGTAAAATGCATACTAGGTCTTGAGCTTTATTTATTATTTAATGCTGCCTTAAGTAGACAGTGTATTGCAACTGTGTAACAGCTGTTACAGTCCCTGGTAAGCACGTGAACATTTTCACCACTGGGTAAAAATTGAGTTGTGACTCCTGTTACTACTAAACAGATCACTAGGAAAACATGGTTTTATAAAAATCCTCCATCAAAGGTTCCTTGTAAGGGTTCAAAAAATCATACAAATCTGTGTTTTATACTGTGAAGTGATTTTTATTTTCATGTATTTTTTATATGTATGAATAGATCTAATGAATGCATAATCATGCTATCTATATTATGCGTGATACACAAGGATTGTGTACCTGTCTTCTGCTTAGTGGGGAAGGGAGATCATAAATGATTGCAGGTAAAAAATTTTTCTCCCCCAAATTCATGGTGTTGTATGGCCAAGATAAGATGTCATCAGGTTATACTTTCCAAGATGTTTTGCCTTATGTTCTGCTGTTCACACCTCCCTCCATCTAAATTAGCCACTCTGGCTACACTGTGCTGCTTCTGTTTTACCTTCTCCCTCCTGATCTTCCCCCCAGTCACCAGTGGGGTTGCCAGTGGTTTATTCTGTGTTTTTTGGAATTCTGTGAAGGATACAGATAGATGGGTCTTTTCATTTTCTTTGGGACAATGATCTGCCCAAAAGGAAATCTGGGCTGGGTGATGTCTGGGTTTAAATATTCCTGTGTTTTCTAGTAGTGCTGTTTTTTTTTTCCTTGAGGGTATAGGTTTGGCTACAGCTTTAGGAAGAAGACAAGGTTAGGCAATTAAAATAAAAAAATCTTTTTCAGAATGCAGCTAAAACTGTCAACCTTAGAGCTATCACATAAAAATTTTTTTTCTTGTTTCTGTTCTTCTCAGAATAATAACATTAGTGCATATGTGCTTCTTGATAATGCCAGCACATAACTGGATATGGTACTGGTGAGGTTCTGAGCTTTATGTCCACTATTAAGTGCTTTTAGGACTGGATCCTGCACACTGTTAAGTACCAAACATGTAGCACCATGGCAGCTGTGTCTGCCACAATCCTGCGCGTTCCTTTTACGTGGTAGTGGTGTTCATGTGACAAGGCAGTGAGCTGGCTCTGGAGCTGCCTGCGCCAAATGCTCACTGCTTTTTTTCTTTTCCCCCAGGTTGATTTTTGGCACAAGTACCAGTACAAGGGAAGGTATAACACTGAATGCCTGTAGGTGTGGTGGGACTGTGGCAGCTCCAATTTAGATTGGGTTAAGCTGGGTCAATACTTCTGGAGTTGAGGCATACTTAATACATACAGCCTGTAAACCTACCTTGCAAGTTTGCTTCTTCCCCTCCCCCAATCTATTTTCCAAAGAAAACAAGACTTATACACCCATGCAGTCTGTCTGTCACTCTGCAGCTTCTGAACTTGTTAGCTCATTTCAACCAGATTTGACAAGGGGGTGTGAAGTTCTTAAGTTTTGTGGAAATTATTGACTGGGCAGAGGAAGAAGACAATGAGAGAAAGACATTTTATAACTTAGCCTCTCTACCCATGCCAAGAAGCAGCAACCAGCTGGCCTGTTAGCACACAAGGTAATTGAATTAGTCATTTGTCTGTATAGGGGACATGAGGGTTTGAAGTACTGGGCGAAAGAGTAGGTTTAGGCTGTGTAAGATTCAAACATGTAGAAACTAAGCCCCAGTAGATTTCTTGCTCACAAAGCTTGAATTTTGTAGTGCTGAGATAAATATCTCAGGGAAGTTAAGGAGTCTTTATCTGGCCCTGTTTCAAGTGCATGTGTGTAAGCATGTGCATACTATTTTTTTCATATTTATATGCACCAAAAGGCACCATTGGTGTGTGCTGGGCTGTAAGAGTAACTGAATTAAATGACTCTTATTCTGAAGCAAATGTCCAGACTTGCATCAAAACAACTAAATTGGTTTCAGTTTTTGTAGGATCATCCCTTATGGCAAGAAAACAAGAAGTCAGGCATCAGTTGCTCCAGGTGGAAAGAAATCTAATACAGGACTTTCTGTAATCCTTCAAAGAGAGTCCTAGGCTGTGAAAACTCGTATTTACCTATGGATGTGTAATCCTTGTTTCTGCAATGAAAAGTCTCTAAGGTCTACCTTACAGATAAAAGGTTAGAATCTATAAACTTGGTACTTCCAAGTACAGCTTCTGTTTCCCAAAGCCTGATTCTGCATCATGGAGCACGAAGGAGTGTCTGGGTACCTCTGCTGTCCTTCATGTAGGACAAGTGCCTAAATTTATGCTAAAGTTTCTATATGTTTTGGAGAGATCAAAACCAAGTGTATTTGTTCTTGATATGCAGAGTAGTGTTCATTGCCCATAGTTTTGGTGTATTTTGGTAATTTGTAAGGCCATTAACAACATGTTTCCCAGAAATACCAAATCTTTTTTTATTTAGCTTCTATGTTACAAAAACCTTGAGCCCAGTGATTTAAGTAAAGAAGTAATGAAGTCTCCTGCATCAATCTATTTGACACCTTTCTGCTTTGGGGGAAGGTTATGCTCTGTGTCGCCTTCCTGCTTTGTTGCTTCCTGCGAGAATCACAGTTACTGAGTAGGCCAAAGCTGTCCAGTGTGTGTCAGGCTTTTACTGCAGGTGTGCAGGGTATTAGGCATAGTAAGAATTATGTGCGCTGGATATGGAGGATTGAACGTATATGCATAGAATTGGAGCACTGTGAGTGCTTTGTCAGCCCAGCAGCTGCCCGGGAACATCAGGCTTGCAGCTAACTTTACATCGGTGGTTTCCTCACCAGCATGGTAAATCTGGTGTGCCCAGGAAGTGCTGAATTTGCAGTGCCTGTACAGAGGGACTGCTGTGTGCGTGTGTTTATTCGGCACATTAAGCACACTTAGGCTGCACATACACAGTAGTATCATCAGGGAGGCCAGGTGGCAGCCAGAGGGGGCTGTCACTGCAGCAAGGACAACTTGTCTGGCCCACCCTCAGGTCTGGGTCGCTTTTGTAAAGGGAGTGAGTATGCACCAGGTGTGTTGTAATGTGGGTCACCTGTGGTAGAGCTTAAACTTCCCCTTTCAGATTGTGGCTGTTAACTGTTTGGTCTGCTTGGAAGAGGAGGTAGCGTGCTTCTAAGATTTATATATTGCGCTTATTAAATATATTTAGTGTTATATAACAGATGGTGTAGGGAAGGTAAATCAGAACTGTTCAATGTGTGGACAATAAAAGCAAAGAAGAGAAGAAAGTATGACTGAACTAACTGGAATTGAGAAAATGAAAGGTTTGTTCAGTTGACTTTGTCATTACCTAATCCTCTTACGTTTTCTGGTTGGTAAGTACTTCTGTTTGTTTCTTGCTTCTGTGGTGTTTCTCTGTTCAGCACTTGAATAGACAGGGAAGAATACTTGGTGATTTTTATTATTGTTCATGGTACTAAACTGCAGCATCTGAATATAACCTGGGATTTTACTGAGTCCTTCAGTTCTTGATTAAATGAGCGGGGCAGGGGGCAAAGAAAGCAAGGTAAAAAATACAGTAAAATTATAGAACATCTATCAAAATTCTGCTTTTATAATGTATTGCTACTTTTTAAAAAGACTTTTAAATTGTTGTAAAAGAGGAGAGCAAGATCTAGGCGTAGATTCTGAAGTAAAGATGACATTCTAGGAGAACCTCCTATCATTTAAATTGTAATTCCTATCAGAAAGCTCAACAAACTCTTTTTTGAGGTGTTTAAAAATCTCTGAATCTGGAATAATTCTTAAAAAGTAACTTGCTTAGCAGTTATTGTGATTCTTCTCAGTAACTAAGTTTTGCTGGTTATACTGCTGCCTGTTCTTAAAATCTTCGCCCATATGTAGAGGCTGGGAGGACATAGACGGGCAACAAATGAACACTTGTAAAACATACAGTTCTTTCAGCAGGCTTTTAGGGACTATTTTTTATGCACTCCCCTGAGATACTTCCTTTAGTTGCATTTTGATAAGTTCACTAATTTAGAGCCTGGCTGCTAGAGGGAGGGGTCTCTCTGTTATTCCTGCTCTGGCCCCATGTGCTTCTTGGTGCTTGTAGCTCCCTGAACCAGATCGCCACAGAAATGAAGCCTCCAAAACACCCTGAATAGCTGTCAGCTGGTTTAGCTCTTGGAACTAACTAACTGCAGAGTTTGAGTGTTTAAGTGGCCATCACTTATGTGGTTGGGAGGAGGAGGAGGAAGGAGGTGGGACTGCCCCTCGTTGTTAGGTCAGTTTAGCTGTCATGTGAGGCTGGAGCCTTGCAGAGTGACTGGCAGTGGTCCTGTCCGGTTGAGAGGAGCTCTCAAAATGCTGCTATGGCGCTCTCTTCTACAATGTGTGCTACTATACATACAATGAAACCTACTGTTCGTTGTAACAGAAACCTGCAGTTTCCATTCCATTGCCAGGTTTGTCAGGGCCCTCCTGATGTCTTAAATGTGAGAGTTCAGGCACTGCTTTGTTCTAGGAGCTCAAACTGCTGCATAGTTGTTTTCTGCCTAGAAACGTTGTCAGTGAGGCTAGGTTTGTTTCTGGTAACAGCTATATTTTCTTGGTTCTACTTAGTTTATTCAGCAAAAATGCCTAGAAATATCTTTCCAATACATACCAGATATTACTGGTATTCTGATATCAAAATAGTAGTGTTCATCTTCTTGTGCAACTGGTTCTGCGTTCCAAAAAACTGATTCAGCTGTCTAGCTCTACCCTGTGAGTGCCAATCTAGTGTTGACAGAGTATATAAAGTTTTTCCTCAGATTTTCTGTCCTGCTGGACTTCACTGAGCTTGGTAGGTGTTTGGATTAGGGTTGTTTGTTTGATGATGGTTTTTGCAATTATTTTTGAAAACTGATTTTAAAAATGAACTGAACCTCTTATCAGACACTGCTCTTGGGCTGGGCAAATACTGGGGCTGAACAGTAAGAGCGCATGTGAGTTATTCTAGCTGTAGGCCACTGGAAGGACTACTCCTCCTTACATTTGAGAGGACTCTTTAGTTCCTAGCTGCCGAACACAGTGTGGAGAAACAAGCACTCTTGGGAATGAGGTTGGGAAGCAAAAGCTTGGTTTTTGTCCTACTGTGAATTGCCATTACAAGGCAAAATGAACAACTGTACTTGGAATTATTACACTTGTTTTAAACAACCACTGTCCAGAAAAGCTTAATTTGCAGTCTCATGGTCATCATGCTGTGTGCATGTTTTATACCAAGAGACTGGTTAGCATGACTAGGTCATGTTGCAGTAACTGTTTCCTTTTGGTAATCCCAGTTTGTAGTGTTTGGAAACAGCCTATTTGCCTTAAGGGCTCTGATATGTGGGTTCTCTTATGTTGCTTCTTTTCAGTTTACACATCTAGAAGTAAAGGTTTGAGGGTTTAATCTCTTGCTTTCTGAATACGGGTGAATTGTAGCTCTACAGCCAGTCTAAATTTCAAGCCATCTTTGTATTTGGACGAGTTATTGTAGGATGACAGGTTACCATATGTCAGCTGATCTGTGGTATCTGATTCACAGTAATTGTTCATGTGTATGCTCTTAGCCTGTGGCAAATGAAAGGTAATTTGAGTTAGCTTGACCCCCTTTCATTATGCTCTTTCAAGGCACTCCCTTCTCCACGTGGATTGTTAGACCTGCTGGAGTGCCTTGGCTAAAACAATAACGCAGTTTCTGTCCCCGAGCTAGTTTGGGTGTATCTGCACGACAGTAAGATGAGGGCTTCGCCACAGTTTCCTGTATTGTTGCTGTTTTGAGATCATACCTTGCTGAAGGAGTGAATACTACGAAGATGCTACCCTGAAAATCAGTCAGATGTTATAATTACAAGGTACGTTTTTCTTCAGCAAAACCTCCGAAAGCTTTATTGGTATGCGTCAAAACACCACAAGTTAGTTGTTTATTTCACAGTGTCTTGGTATACTTCTGTCTTGTTTTTAAAGAAGTAGGTTTTATCTTCAGTTCTTTCAGAAGATACTTGGTAATTGAAATAATTCTAACACTGCAGTAACTCCTTCGGATGTTCTGAAAATCCTGGCTAGCTGAAAGATTTCCACTGACCACAATGGCACTTGAATTCGATCTGAAATGACATGAAAGGTAAAACAATTGATTTTCTCTTTAGTGTGTAGTTCTTATTTGAAATTTGATTTTGCAACAGTAAATACATAGCTATCCAGTCTGGTTCATCGATAATTATTAAAAATCTAAAATACTACTTAAATGGATATGGAAAAATAGATATTGCTGCCCTGTCTTGCTGCCCTACTGAATTCTAAGGCTCCCAAAGAGAAACTCAGAACTGCCTCTTGAATCTACGTCATTTCCCCTTCTCCCACAGATGAATCTGGTTAATTACTGCACTACTGATCCTATGTGTATATGACAAATAAAAAAATTCCCTATTTTTCATTCTTATTTGGCCAATGAGAGTTTTTTAGGAGGTATTGCATAATATTTATAGTTCCCAAGCTTCTCATACTTGGGGAAATTGAGTGGAAAGGTGTGACTTCTTTTCTTTACTTGGAATTTGGTCTTAAGACGTAGGCCTTGGTGCAGACTTGCTGTAGTCCTCTGAGAAATAAATAGTTGTGAAAGTTTGTCAATATATCTTTAGAGAACTTTATGCTGCAGAAGCATAACCAAACTTCCAATTCTAATAATTTTTCTAAGAGTTGAGGACAAAAGAGATGCTTTTTGGCTAAATAAGCCTTTCTTGACTATTGGGAAAGCAAGAGACCAGAAAGATGACCCAAATGCTGTTGGGTAATCAAATTAAATTGTGTGTAGTAGCTGTTCAAATTAATGTTCGCTATTTCCTCAAGTTGTTGCTGTCTTGAAGGAGGAAGGACAGCAACTTTGTTTAGATGGATGTTTTGTTGGTCTGTGGCAAGATGTGACACTTCACCTTTCTCTGAACATGGTGAGATGTGTGACCATCTTTTTTTGGCAGGAAGGTTCTGCCCTTTCATCGTCTTCAACAGTTGTTGAAGATTAGTTATTCCAAGTAAACCAGAGTTTAATCTGGAATATCACTGGCTCTGTTTTGACCTGCATTGACTGCAGCTGCCCAAGTCGAGATCATGGACAGGGACAGGAGACAGCTGGGATCCATCCTTTGTGACCTTGGAAGCTGCAAGACTGAAGGCCTAGGGTGGTTGCAGTATAGGAAAATAAGTAGCGGATTTTCCATCACAAAAGAACCATTTTATTCAGATCCACTTGGAGCTTCCTCTCTGGCTCCATTTTTAACACTCTGCGAAGCTATATAGTAATTGAGCCTCTAAGGCATATGCTTCAGATTGTTGTTGAGAGAACCTCCTTCAACACAAGTTGTGCAGTCATTTGGCTAGCTAAGCATCAGTGGGAAGGCAGGAGATAAATGCTCTGGGCTACTGTTGCTGTCTGGATGATTAGAAGAAGAATGGGTGTGATTGTGATAACGGGTAATACCTGGATGACTTCAGGTGGCCTTTGATGAAAGGGTCTAAACCCATTATATCTTGCCAAATTTCTTAGCAGCAGCTGCTCATTGATCAGCAGCTTGTGATTAATAATCTGCTGATACACTTGACGGTATCAGTATGGATGCTTGCTGTTGTCAAATTTTACCTTAATTTAAAAGGCGTAAGTAACTGAAAAAGGCATACGTGAGTAGCTTCAGTGGGTGTCTAATGAAGCTCTGTTCCGAAGATGAAGTTGTCATGGTACCTGTTGATGTGATGTTGGATTTCCCATTTTTCTAAGTAATGTTTGAACACCTGAGCTTGTTAATGTTAAAAGTGTTAATAGGAAATAACGTTTTCTGACAGCTCAGTCTCATCTAAACTGATTTTTTAAATGCCAGAGAAGAAGAGGTGAAATTATTCTGATTTTCAGGTATAGACAAAATAACCTTAATATGTAATTTTAAAGGAAAAAATATTGTTCATGGTAATGTTGAAATAAGCACTTGATCTGTTAGAGGCTTCTTGCTTTATTATAGCTATTAGCTATAGTTTCCATAATTGGGCTGAAAAGAAAAAGTAAGTATAAAAGAAATGTTAACTTTTTTGTAAAAAAAAAAAAAGTGGATAATGTGGGAATAAGAAGAATGGAAGACTAACTTTAAACAATTTTATCTGAAATTTTCAGTATTAATATTATGTGGTAGTCCAGTTTAAGATAATTTCTTTTTTTTTGGCCTATGTTTTTCTGGATAACTTTTTCAAGAAACTGAAGATTTAAGCATGTGCTCTGCTGTGGGTTGCTCTTAAGCTGATTAATAAATATGGTGGAAGTTAAAAATAGGTAGTGTTGGAAAAATCATGATTTTAAACTTCTCTGTTTGAAAGGCCTACCAAGCAATACCTGCCATCCACTGATGCTGTAGGAGTGGATTCATTACCATGTTCTTGGGTAAATCCCAGCAGACTGACTGCATAGTTTATGATCTTGGTCATTAAGACAACTGAAATAAATGAAACGAAGAGCGCTGTGAGCTGCTAATTTTTTTGTGTGTGTGTAAGATTCAGAACTGTTATACAATCCTGTGAAATGAAGAACAGTAGCTGAAGCACTGAGCATGCTGAAATCCCAGTGAGTTGAGCACAGTGATTTTCAGACTAAATATACTTTGGGTGCCACCCCAATTTTTTCTTCCTTAGCAGCAAGGTTGGACCTCCAGCATTCCTCTGGACTACCACTATTAGCAAACAGATGGAGTCTGTTGAAGGCAGAAATGATCAACTGTTTCTGTCACTTGAGTGGTGGAAATAATTACCACTTTCATAATGAGCAAGTTTTAAATAGTAAGAAAAACTGAAAAAGTGGTCTGGTTTAGTATCTTTGTGATGTTTTGATGCAGATGTAGACACTAATGTTATGTGTATATACTGTGTTAAATACTCGCTATGATTTTTCTTAATATTTGTGTGTAGGGTCCTGTTGGCAGAAAGGTTATATTTTTCGGTAACATAAATACTGTGTCTGCATTATGGTGGCTGGGGGAACTGCTTGACCCTCGTTAAGGTTTCTTTTGTAAGATTTCTGGGATATATTTTTTTTCTTTCACCCAAATTCTTTAGTACTGCAGAAGTGGCAGAATATATTCCAGAAAGTGAATTTTGATTTCACAAACTAGAGGAATTAAAATGTGGTTTGAGAAAGAGGCTAAGATCAGAATAGCAAGATCTGAGAACTTGGTATCTACAAATCCTGCTTGTGTTGGTTTTGTAGGTCAGTTTAAAAAAATCAACTTGCTTCTCTTTTATTAATAAAGATAAGTGATAATTTCTTCCCAAGGCATGCCTCTTCTTCCTGCCTATCAGATATTTTTCACATATGTGGAGGCAAAATTCTGAAGTATTCCTTTCTCCAAACCTAGCTGGCTAAGTTTCCCCACCTAGATAAAACGTTGTTAGAGTCTTTGTAAAAGACTTAATGATCTTAGGAATTTAAATTAAATAAGAAATTACTTTTTTAGTGACTTTATTCTTTTAAGAATAGGCTCGTATGTATGTGTACGTATTTAACTTTTTCTCTTTGAAGTAAGAGGACTAATTCAGTGGTTCTTTCGTTTCCTCTTTCAGTGTTTCTAGTAATAGTAATGCAGTGGGTGGAGTGAGGGTAAGGAGCAATTTCTAGTCCAGAAGGTTCCTGACTTACTGATATCTTCACAGAAATCCTTATTTTTGTATATACTAAGGGTTTACTTGGGAAAGAGCTGTTCAAGCATTCCATGATGTAAAAAAAAGATACTAATCAGTGCACTCAACTTTGAACCTTCCCTTCTGCCTGAATGCCTTGCATTTGGGTTCCAGTAAATGTGGGAAAATGTCTCTTACCCCACCATTTCTTACAGTGATTCCAGTGATGGCCTAGAGTAATTTCAGGTACTGGTAAGGGATCCCCGTTGTTTTACTAATTTGGATATTTGCCTTGCAGTACTCTTGTGCCCTGTAGACTTTCATTTGTGCCTGTGACTGTCCTCATTGCACACCTGGGATGTAGTGAAGTGTCATTGTTCTGACTTCAGCAGCAGGAAATGAAAGTGTAAAGAAATGGTGTAACTTGCTCAAAATCACCAGGGAAGCCTTTAGGCACAGTTTCAATGCTGGTTTAGGCAGTGTAATTGCAGATTGCCACCAAAAGGGATTTTCTCAGTGGTGCTTTGCTTCTTCCTTCCTTTGTTTTTAGTGACAATGCATCTGCACAATCACTGGCCGTGTGTGAGTGAGCTGGTGGGAAAAAGTCTGTACTCTTCTTTCTGGCAGTCTTATACTCTTAAAGTGGTTTAACTTAATCATGGAACCACATCTGTGGCAAAGCACAGAATTGAACATGGTGCTCTTGAGTTCCCATGGTTGGTCCAGTCTAGTTTTGAGCTATACAGTCTTTCTTGGTACAATACCTGTCGTCTTTCTGGACCTATTTTAGTGCTCAGCTTGTCCCACAATAAGAAGTAGACGGCTGGACTGAGAGTTGTTGCTCTCAGTTGTCATTTGTCTTCGCAGCTGATCACTGTTCAAGGCAAGTATCTCTGGCTCAAATATGGTTGTGGTGGTGCTTTAATCTTTCAGGGCAGCATATTAAGGTAAGCGGGAATTGCAGTTGGCTGGCTCAATTATGCTAGGCTGAAAACTGGAGCTGCTCTTGAATTGCCACGTGAGCTGTATGGCCATCTGTCATTGGGGCAACAACTTGTATTCTAAGGGGCAGCTGGCAGGGTTGAGGTTTGCTTCAGCTGGCAGACTTTTTTTTTTATAATTTGCCACTGCATGTCAGTCAGAGCCCTTATTTGTGGGTAAGGAAGAGAGTAGGGGTTGCCTTAATTGTTTGTGCAATTAACTTAAAAAACCCCAAGAGGAACAGTGGGCATTTCTGTGAGAATAAATTATGTTCTATTAACTTGTATTCTGTGTCCTTACAGATTATTTCTTGCAGTTTTGAGATATAACAATAATGGGACAGTTGTGAAGCCATAGGTGTGCCTGTGCATGCACTGAACCATACATATGGCACATGCAAATTATACATTATTACTAAAATGCAGTGTTATATTGTGAAAGCAAAAATACTGAAGGAAATACGTTGAGAGACAACCTATAGAAAGGATCATGCTGAAGACTCAAGCGTTTAGATTTTGCACTTGTTCTTTAGAAACTATCTTACAGGTAAGGATGTGGGAACTCTTAATGGTATTGATCATATGGACATGATGCTGTGAGCAGAGAGAGGAAAAAACCACCAACAACATCATTTTATCTGAGGAAGACTATGGATTTATGAAAGGTAATTGTTGGGAAAGCAAGTAGTTGGAGAAAACACTAGCTGGCAGTCAATATGTGGCTTTTAATTTGAAATGCTTCAAATACTTTTATCGGAAGAGGGGGTACTGATCCCTCTGTTTTTGGTTGGTTGACTTTTTTGGGTTTGGTTTTCAAGACTAGGAATGAGTTGATAGTTTACTGGTTTTGGGAAGTCTCACGGAGCCTAGGATACCATTTTACATTGGCTCTTGCATAAGTCTAACTGCTATTATTTGTTCATCCCATACAGCTGGATGATAGGCTGGGGGTAGAGGGTAGGAAACAGTGTAACTTCATTAATGGATTCTTAATCCTCAATCATAATCTGGACTGGTGCAGGTGATATTCTGCTCTAATTTACCCAGCTGCTGGCTGCTCTAAAAGGACCTTTATAAAGATGATGGTAGCTGGCATACATGTGCTCTGTCCATTTCTCCTCACTCTTCTAGCATGTCCAGTAGACCAAAGACCATTAAAGGGAATATGTGCAACATGAATTTATTGACTTTGTGCTTCTGAGAGAGACACTAGTTTGGTATTGGATTCTGCCTCAGTGTTGATTGTGCCTTTCCAATGTCTAGAAATAATTGGTAGGGCCCCCAGGCTGTTCAGGTTGGAGTCTTATTAACATGCAGTAGGACATGTCCGAAGCATCTCCTCATTGCTATGTGTAGCTCAGGGAACAGCCTGGAATGAAAATTTTCTGTAGAGCTGCCTACTAAGTTATATCATTTGGTAGGTGAAAGCAAATTTTTGATGGGAAACTTTTTTTGCTTTCAGATGTAGTGGAAGCATTTGTCTTTAATTGCTTCAAATTTCCAGGAAATAGTATTTAGTTCTCTTGTACTTTTCAATCTGAAAAGTACAGTTGATTTTAAAAAAATATAATGACTTAGAATAAAAAGTTATAATCATAAATACCAGAAAGGGCACTGACAAACTATTGTTCTCATTTATACTGGCAAAAAGAAGTTCAGTGGGACTTCAAAAATTACTTCCAGTGTAATTGTATCTGTTAAAGGATTTGCCTGATATTGTCAGTATTTTGAGATGTTCAAGTCCATGACTTAGTTGCCTTGATTTTGGTCTTTACTGTGGCACCATGCTTCTTAATAGACACATTAGAGACAGCTCTATGTTGTCAACCCTGCAGTCTTGTCTGAGGCTGTCCCACTGGGGAGGGTGGAGAGGCTGTGGAGCCCTGGTATTACTTTTTAAAATGGTTTTTAACTTGTGTTTTAATACACATTAGTCTCCTGCCTCCAGTGGCATTTGTAGTGATGAGTGGGGAGAATGTGTGGTGGTGGTACAGCTTTTTCCTTCCCTTCTTTTTATCCCAAGTATCCTCTTCGTTGGGGATCCAGAAGTCCTCTGTATTTACAGTGAGCAACTAGTTCACAGTAAGGTTTGACTTCATAGAAATGAAAATTCATTTTGAACTGATCTTTACTCAAGATGTCTGCAGCTAAGGGCACCAAACCAGATTTCTTTTGGCACTTGTGTCATTGGCAATTTTGTTGCTGTGTTGGTTCTAGAAGTTCTCCCTTTGTATAATTTTCTTCCATTCCTAACACTGTCATAGCTGAAGGTTTGCAGATCTCCAGCCACAATGCATTTCTTTTCATTAGAGGAAAGCTCCTCTCCTTTCCCATTTGTTTTCTAATGAGCACGAAAGATATTTTTAAAAGGCTTTTTTTTTTGCCTAAAAATCTAAGCTGAAGTAGCCAAACTGGATTTTTGTTTTTGAAATGGATGTGACTTTTTATTTTACTTTTTAAGTTTGAGGGCACTAGCTCTCAAGTGTGAAACGTGGTTAACAAATCTTTCAAAACCTGTTACATTATCTCACAGCTCTTCACTTTGCAGGAATGCTGACATTTTCTGACTAATAGATGGCACCACGTGTAGTGTGAGTGGTTCTCACCCTTGGAATAAAGAGGAGCTTGCTGCAATGAAAGATGGTTTTAGTCCTTTACCAACCTGCTGCTCTTAAAGTCTTGTTAGCATAATACTGTTTTGTGTGTGCTTAATTATATGTGTTCAACAGTTTACTGTGTGGCAGTAAATCTAGTCTGAGCTCTAAATGGGACTTTTACTCTCCCAGTCTAGGTTGTTATAAATGTTTAATGTCTTAATTTTTTTTCATTCTGGTAACTGCATTTGACTAGTGCACTTGATCCAGAAAGTATCTGTTACTACTGTATGCTTTACTTAGTACCAGATGGGAGCCCCAATATATGTGAATTGCTTTTCTCTATGTTTAATTAAAGTCATAGGTGTATATTGCTTAAAGGAGCTGTCAGCCTCTTGCCTGTATACAAGACCTATAGAGTTGCTTTTGACTGTTTCTCATACATTGTGCCGATGTATGTACTTTTTTTTTCTGGTTGAGTAGCATGGACTGCTATATTGCCCACATAGCCATTAAGATATTAGTATGACACATAGCTGTTACCTAGCACCAGCAGAGCTCTTTCATTGGGGGTGGGTGTTGGGAAGAAGGTATGAATAGCAGTTTCTTTGGCTGAAGCTACAGGAGAAGTTACTAGAAAATAGGAACTTATAAGTATGTATTAATTCCTCTCCTTCCATCCCCATTCAGGAGAATTGGAGGGTGTACTGAAAAAAGAAAAATGATATTTTTTCTTCCTTACAGAACTTTATTTTTAATTGAAATAGATATAGAGGTCAATATAATTTTTTAGTGTCATTATTATTACCTAAACTCTGAATGGTTACTGTTTGGTTGGGTGGTTTTGTTTTTCAGTGCTTCCCCCCACCCCTCCCCCATTTCCAACTTATTATGTCTGGTATATTCTTGCACAAGAATTTAGGTCTCACTTGCTCCTCAGTAGGAGAGGAAATGTCACAGTAATCATGTTGATGATGGAGTCCCTTGACTGTTGGGTTGCTTGCTTGGTTGGTGTCCCTCTTTCATATTCCCTTTCTCCCCAAGCTATTGTTTTGGGTTTTTTTGTCTTTATTATTATAGCTGTCTTACTTTTCATGTACCCTATGTGCACACTCAGATAATAAAAAGTAGGTGGATGGGGATATTTGGAAACTCAAAACTTTGAATGCTCCTTGCAAGTGAGGCAGATGATTTTTCTGCTGAAAAAAAGATTTATGGTATCTATTCCCAGCTGCATCTACAGGGAGTAGTTGGCAACTGCAAGGAGAGAGAAGTTTATAATTTTGCAATTAAGGATGGCAGGAGTAGAGGAGAGTCAAATGCCAGTAAGTGTCCTGACTCAGGGCAGGTGTCTTGTCCTGCAGTCTCTTTTAGTCCTTAAAACTGAATGACCAAATGTGGGAATCTCAACCTCACTTGGAGAAGTCTGCTTTGTAGTCAAAAAGTGGAGGTAACTCAGTGGTTGGATGCATCCTAGTGGGGGACAGAGATGCAGATGCAATTTGATGAAGAGGAAGAGATGATCTTAGCAATGTTTTATATTGTTGTTACTGAAGGGTGGGTGCTAGATGTATTGAGCTTCCATGAGAATGAACTGAAGGGGAGAATCTTAGAAATGGGTGGATGTGTTCTGGAGTGATTTTATTTCTTTGCCTAAATGATAATAAAAGCAAGTAATGTTTAAAGAGGTAGCATGTACTGGGGAATTTTGCTGTGAAGGCTTCATCCTCTTGTTTGTGCTTTGTGCCTTAAACTTTTTGAAGTATTTGGGAACAGTGGCTGTGGCTGGTCACTTTGTGTACAGATTTGTAGGTTTGGAATCCTCCTTTGCTGCCTTCCATGGCTTTTACTGTAAGTAAAATTTGTAGTCCAAAACACTGAAACCTCAAATTTTACAGAAGCTTTGCATTATCTAATCTTGTCTCTACTGGTATGTTACTTAAAGATCAGATAGAAGAAATACTTCAGATTTTAAAACAAAGGAAGCTGTGCTTCTCACAGCTTTCTGTTAGGTTATATGAGGAGACAGTAAGCAGAAGATGAAAATGTGGAAGAGGCAAGATGGTGGTGGAATTCTGTTTTTGTGTTTCAAAAAATGAAGAGCCTTCTGGAAAGGGATTTATGGTTCTTGATAAATACTAGCCATCCTTCCTTAACAGAGGAAGAATGTTCTGAGAAGGAATACTTGTTCCAAATAATATACTAGTTTATGAAGTTGGGAACAAAAACCCCAGTAATCAGCTAAGCCCCAGAAAGCTGACCCAATTGGCCTACTTAGAGCATCTGGATATAGGATGGATATCGATGCATGTGGAGGAAAAAGAGTAAACATTGCTATAGAAAACTTCTGGATTAATGTCAGAATGGTGAGGCATGATGCATGCTGAAAGCTAATACTTTAAAGAATTATTCTCAAAATCTGTATTCTGTGTAAAATGGTATTGAAGTAATTTGTTCACATGTAATTTTTATTAAATATAGTGGCATTTTTAATATAAAATGCTTATTTGTTCAGTCTGTAAAATATGAACGGTTTGTTTTTAAATTAGCCATAGTTTGAGACTAAACATTTCAAGAGTTCAATCTGACAGTGGTTTAGAATACATCTTAAGACAATCTTTTGTGGCTATGTTGAGCGTGAATATAACAAAGATGGCTAATAGTCCATGTGCTGAACCAAAGTCACTTGGAAAATATCCTTGATACATATTAGGACACTTAGAATATCTTAGTTTTGCTAGTGGAAAAACAAACAACGACCAGAGATTTAAGGATGATGTTTTGGATGGAGTATAATTAATAGCTGACAAGTATATTTTAGTTCAGTGGAGGAAAACATCCACTTATCTGGTAGGCTGGATTTAACTACGTTTGTGACCTATGTGGCATACCTTGAGTGCACAAGATCTATTTTAATTGCTAAAAATGTTTTGAATGCTCGTGATTTAAGAACAACTCATGAAGGATTCTGTGCTTTTGAGTGTTCAGCGATACTGAATCCGCTTGCAGCTATGCATGCACTTCAAATATAACAGACTGGATGAATGTAGTTGTGTAATGGGGGCTTTTTATGCTTCCATATGAACAGTGTCCTATACGTTCTGCATGCATAGGATTTGAAACTTAACTATGAGTCATTGTACTGAGGTTGTGCTCTATACTCTCTATCCTATTGATAGGCATTGGTCTGCTGAGAAGGTAGACGTGGCAAGTGGAGTGGCTGTGTAAAAGATAGTATCATCAGTCTGTAGATGCTTTGCATGCAAGGCTTTCCTCTAGGAAGTCTTAGATACTCCAGAGAGGCTGTCCTCAAGGTAAAGTTGCTAGATGGTCAATAAAACCCTCTTGTTATCTAGAAGTGATGGTTAGTACTGGATTGGGGCTGAATTGTTGGCATTGGCTAGTGTTCCCTGAAGCATGGCAGCCTTCCAGGATCAAATTATCCAAGAAAGGTGAAAGGACAGGAGCAGAATGAAGCGGGCTGTGACTCTTCTCAATGTTTAAGGTTTTTTGTGTTGCGTTGGTTTGGTTTTTTTAATTACCTTTTATCTGCATGCACAGCTCTTATTTTGTGACGCAGGTCTTGAACTTTGCACCACCAAAGACAGAACCTCCTGTAAGTCCTTGGAGAGTCTGAGATATAAAGTGGAATTTTTTTTCTGGAAATATTTCTGGAAATATTTTTTTATACTTTGAAAACATCTGAGAGGTGTCTGTTAACGGAACTAAATCTCTATGGTGATGTCTCGGTTTTGTTTACTTGTTCATTTCTGGTTATAACTGGACACTTCCAACTACTGTAATATTTTCCCCGAATATCACTGTAGATAGTGCGGTGCATCTGTGTGCTACTAGTGCCCATTGTTTCTGTCAACTGGATATAAAGATCCCTTCTATCATAGTTCAGGCTCTGGCCTGTTTCTCATCTTCTGCCAGTATCAGAAATCCATGCAGCACTGACATGAAATAATTCACTGACTGTTAAGTATTACACTTCAAAGATAGCAGCCTGATTTGATGTCAGGCTTCCTAGTTTTTCAATCATGGTTTGACTGATGCACCAAAATTTCTTTGTGTTCCTTTACTTGTTAGTCATCAATAGTGGCATGTGCTCTGACATCTAGAGGGGGAAAAGATATTGTCAGCCAGCTACTGTACAATGACAGGGTTCTTCAAGATGTAATCTGTATTTCAAAGTAGCCTTCCTTCTAGCCTTGCTGGCTGGAAACCTTAGGTTTCACAGTGTTTGAATAATGTCCACTTGTCCAGCCCTTCCTTTGGAGCATAGAGAAACCATGGGCTGTGTGTTTTCTTCACAAGTTTAACTGCTTCCCAAAGACCTTCCGGGCGTGGTGTGTTTCTGAAACATGTGCATGCTTGTATGGCATCAAGATGCTGTTGTTGTCTTTGGGATGGAGGGAAAAGGTGGCCATTCTAGCAAAATTTCAATTGCACGGTAATGTTCATGACTGTATAGTTTGCGAGTTCAGTGAAGAAAAACGTGGGATGAATGTGGTTAATGAAATTAAGGACTTTTAGTACTGAATTGATCTCCTAAAGCATTAGCACAAGGTAAAGTAATTCAGATCAAACACTGGAAACTGTAGTTCACTGGATACTCCTTTATTGTCACCAGCAATTTTCAGCAGTATTTAAATTCAAAGGAGTTCATAGAAAATAGTTATTCTACTCCCGCTGTATAGCAGTGATGTCTGAAAGAAGCAGCAGTTGAAAGAATACAAGCAGCAATGTCTCTTAAACCCTCCCCATCTACTTTTGGAAGACATTAATCATTTATGTGCTTATGGAACAAGTGGAGTATCTTGAGATGGCAGCAGCCAGCACTGAATTGGCTCCATCGGTTTCAAGCAAGTCTTTGATGGCAGAGTTCTTAAACTGTGTGGCTGTCATGCCAGATGATCAACTCGAAGAGATGGCTGTAAACAAGCTAGCAGGGACAGAGATGTGTTGTTCACATAACCCCAAAACGCTGCACAGTCAATATGCCTGTGTGAAAACAAACTCAACATGATCACTTTTTGTGTCCTGCATTCTCTTCTAGTCTTGCTTGCAGCCATGTCCATGAGCTCTTCAGGGTAAGTTTGGGTTTTCTCCCCTCTACTTTAAGTGTTTGAAGTGACTAACTTGGCTGTGGCTCCAGGTGCCACTGCAAGTTAGTACCAGTGGAACAACTGAGTAGTTTACAGGTGTGTCAGTGGTAAGTTCTGGACAGGTGAAACTGTGACAGGATGATTTGATGAAGGAAACTGAAACTAAAATGATCATTACAAAGACTGTCAGAAAATAGGGCCAGGAAAATAAATTTGATTTGCTGATGTTATGTAACCATCTTAGTGTAGTCTGTAGATTCATTAATTTGAGAACATACTTTGTAAGGGAGAGTGATCGTGTGTGGCTTCACTTTTAGCAAATTGACTGTAATTTAGAGTGAAGGTGTAGGAGGTTGAATATGTTATTACTCTGGTTTTCTAGCTGGTGTGATCTTGTCTAGCAGGTGAGTTTTTTAGTATTTTCAGCCAGCATGTGTTCTAGCATGCTTCAGTTGACACTTGCAAAGATCCTTGAAACCATGAATTGGCACAGTAGCACTACTTGATTTTTTTTAAACTTCTATTATTTTAAATAATAATATGGAAAAAGAATGAATAATCTCTTTGCATACCAGGAGCATATTTACAGTTTTGTACAAAGGTGGTGTACAGCAGTAGTATCAAGTATTTAATTCCAGATGAAAGAGATAGGGGGGAAAAGCTAAATTTTGAAGATCGCCCTTAAGTAGGTGGTACTTGTAAGTCAACTACGTCATCTATCCTGGCATAAACAGGAATGACTGGCAGAGCAGGAGATAGGGATAGGAGGAGAGCAGAGCTTGCTGCAGTTAACTCAGCTGGACACCCATCCTTTCCAGCCGTGGGAGAGCGCAGCGTGAACAGCCCAGGGGTATGTACCTGGTAGGACTGCAAGCCCCTGCTCAGGTCGCTGTGCCTGAGAGGTCTTTACTTCTGCACAGAGGTGGGAGGTTATCAATGCTCTGTCCCCATCCTAGCACTTCATTTTGACATCTTAATACTCTTGAGGAAGATCTGTTGGATGTCTTGGACTTCAGCTTGCTTTCTTTCTCAACTCTAGCGGCAAGGGATAGATCTTTTCCTATACTTCTATAATGAAATCTTTTTTTTTTTTTTTCCTGGTTGTTGTAACCATCATTTGAGCAGTGTAAATTAAATCACACTGTCGGGCAGCAGTTTTATTATTTCTGTGTGGCTGTCTTCATGCCCACCTTCCAGGGTAAACACAAATACCTCTTTACCTTTTGGAAAAGTCTTTAATGTGGAAAGGTGAGGAGGAAAGCAGCTTGAGTCTTCCTGTTAAAACTTCTGCAGATCACCTTTGAGACATCTTCTCTACTTTTTTCTGTAGATATAATTAAAGAAATTGGAAGTGATGTTTTGATCAGTTACTCATCAGCATTCAATTTTGTAAAAAGGTTGCCACTACTCTAAAATAGCTTTTTTTGGTTACAATTACCTCATCAGTTGCTAACCCTTTAGCTGTTTGTTATTATATAGACATAATATGTTTGTTAAGGCTTGGTGATGTTTCACTTGGCTGGTCAAGGTTGTGGAAGTACCCTATGATGTTTTACAACCTAACTCCTGGTCAAAATGCTTGGTATTGGTGGTTTTTACTGTCAAACCTCTGCACCAGGAAGATGATGAAATGAAACTGAGTGTAACAGTTGGGAAGGAATGAGGTAATGTGTATGTTATGGAAATCTAAAAGAAGGGAGTTTCTATAACTGCAGAACACTTTAACAAGTTATATTTCAGTGCTTTTAATCAAATCTTTAAATTACTGTGCTGACGTTTTGATGTAACCTAAAATATTCTTGTTATTCCTTCATAATAGGTTTCTTGCTGACAAAATAGATTTTGATACAGATTCTTTGATTGCTTAACAGAGTAATGCTTGCCGGTGTAGAAAATATCCATGTTTATGTAGCAGTGTAGGCTATGTAAAGCTGTGTAGTTTTACATGGGTATGGTTGAAAATATTATGGTCTGTCTTCCTATGCAGGGTTTTTGGATGTTTGGAATACTCACCAGAGTGAAAAAGGGCTGATGTTTTCGAGAGGGCACTTAACTTAGGTCATCCTTCAGAAATGGATGGAACAGACTTTTGAGCTAATCTTTTGCTTATTATCTTATTTTACCTCAAATAAGCCATACTGGCAAAGCCATAGCTACCTTGAAAAGGGCTCACGGTTTGGAGACTCCACAGACTCTCCAGGCAACCTGTGCCAGTGCTCAGTCACCCTTCACAGAGTGTGTGTGTGTGTGTGGAAATTCTCCTTATGTTCAGATGGAAATTTTTTTTATAATGTCCTTCCAGTGCTTAAATGCTTTCTCACCTTTATTTGTGTAGAGCTGTAAGCTAAGTGAACTTTTGCAGTGGTTTGGGCCAAAGAAGTCTTTGTTTTTATTTTAAATAATATTTGAGCAGGTTGTTTTCCAGAAAAGATAATTATCTATAAGATTTTGTCATACAGAACCTATCTGAAGGTTTGTTAGCCATCTGTCTTGCTCGTAATACAGTGTTCCTTCTTAATGTTAGTAGTCTTTATTCCTGCAGCCTTTTAAGGATATAGTCAGATGACCTAAAAACCACAATAAATTAATACTATGAAGTGGCAGCCCTCTTCAACGGAGGTATTGCAACTGACCTAGTCTGACGTACTAAGTAAAATTAGTTCGGCTAAATGAGGGGTATTTATCTTTTCTAGTGGATCAGTGTGTTTGGAACTGTTCCAGGGCTGTACACCTGTGATGCTTCTCTT
This sequence comes from Phalacrocorax carbo, assembly GCF_963921805.1. Lineage (NCBI taxonomy): Eukaryota > Metazoa > Chordata > Aves > Suliformes > Phalacrocoracidae > Phalacrocorax > Phalacrocorax carbo. The sequence continues at coordinate 32,885,102 of NC_087515.1, read as the reverse complement.
ACATATATTTTTGTATATATATCTAAATTGTCTGTAGAAGAATGCCTTGACAGCTATGCATATGCAAACAGCTGCATTTCTATTCTGTATGCATTTGTTTAACTTTTCATCAACACAAAGAAGTACTAAAAGGGACAGGATCAAACTGCATAGGCATGTTGGGAATACGGGGTAGAGGAGAGTGAGCACTAGTCATGGGATGGAGGGGAATCTCCCCATGGGGCAGCTGCCATGGGAAATCTTGACATCTTTTAATATTCTTTACTCTTTCCACTTTTTTCCCCTGTGTTCTTTCTTGGGGGCAGGGGGACAGGACCCACCCCACCCAAAAAAAAAAAATCCAAAACAATACCACCCCCAGGATATGTAGGTAAAATAATCAGAAAATTCATGTTTTTTCTGCATGTGTTTTTGTCCACTGACTGTCAAGTGTCTTGGTTTCTAAATACCCTGTTTTGTGTATACGCCTTAGAGAAAATACGAGAGGCAGATGGATAGTGATGGAACTATCCAGACATGAAAGGAGAAGTTGCATATTAAATATTATCTATAAATCGGACCTTCTTACTTTTTTGGCATGGTGATAAAGAAGACTTCTTCCTCTTAAAGCCTCTTTAGGTCCTTGTGGTCTTCTAGCATAAAACTTTCAATCTGTTTTAATGGCTCACAACATGGGATTGCTGTGTATAGTGAAGGGCTTTGAGAGTCTGGAAGGAGCTGTGTTACTGGACTCTTTCTCCAACCATATCATTTCCCCATTGCTTTTTGTTACATATGTTCAAACAGCTTTTAGAGTTAATGCACATTGTTTCAAAATAGTTTTTCAAAATAGAAATTTACCATACTGAGACATGACAAATTACAGGGAATTTGTAGGAAGTATGGTAGGTCAGGACTTAAAAATGGATATGGAAGAAATGGCAGAGTGCCATTCGATCTGGTCTTAAAATGGGTGAAAACTATAGAAACCGAACAAAATGGGAGTTTAGATGTATGAGAGGGAGGACCTCCTTAAGAAAAGGAAAACTTCAGTCTTTCCGTATAGCTACAGCAGAATCCTGTACATAAAAGGCAGTGGAGGGAGGGAAAACAAACCTGCTGAAAACTTCCAGCACTTATGGATCTTTTAGACAATATGTAAAATTAGTAGTTCCTCTCTGTTTTGTGACTTACGCCTGCTTTCAGGTAACAAAGCTTACACTGCCTGTTTGAACTTTATTGTCTCTTCATGTTGTTAAGAATAAACTTGAAATGCTAATAGCAAGCACTTTCTTTATTTCTTTATTTGGGGGGGGTGGGACATCTAAAGGCTTTTTTTTTTTTTTTTCAGATGGTGTTTCCATGTTGTTTAGTATAACAGAGCCTTAGCCAAATTGCAACTATGAGAAAAAGAGTTGAGAGATTCTGGGGAAAAAAATCTAGCTGCTTTTCTTTAAACGAAATCGTCAGTAGTTGAAAATAGTTCATCAAGATACAGGGTGTCATCTGCAGAGTTTTAAACTTGAGAGCATTTGCTGCAAACACATCTCAATTTGGAAACTCTTAAATTAAGCTGCCATTACATTTTACTTCAGAATTTCTCAGGAAAAAAAAATATCTGCAATTAGTGTAATTAGTTGCCAAAAGACATAATTAACAGCCAAATACAGTGATTTTTGCCCTTTCCCCCCTCCTCCCCTTAGCAGTTGCAGCTGCTGGTGTTTTAGTCTCTGAAGTTTTACCAAAAACTGAGTTCCTGTGTCAAAATCAGTGGTATTATCTATTAAAAATGAACTTTGGAAAAATACACGAATACACTTGTATGTATAAGCCCATGTGTAATAGCTACTCACAATGAGATGACAGTGTTAATAGAAAATACTAATGGAAATTTAATAGCTACTTAGAAAAAGCTTTTAGAAGTTCACTGATGAAGCATTTCATGCATGATACTGCTTTTAATGGTAAAAATACATGATCAGTCTGCATCTGACAGCATGTTTCCGTTGCAGTTGAAAACAGGAGAAAGTTAAAACTAGGTGAGCGTTGTAGAGTGGTTCGTTATGAAATGCTGTGGAATGGGCATAGAATTTACACAGAGTGTTTCGGTTAAAAAAAGTATATATTTTTAAAGCCATGTTTATTTTTAGAATGTCTGTTTAAAAGGAGAGAAGACAAAGGAGGGTAGAAACTTGGATTAATATATCAAAACTGTGCCATTTGGTTTTCTAATAAAAAAATCAGGACATAATACTTTTTTTTCCTCTCTCCAGCTGTCCAACAGCAGTAACTGCTGGATTGGGGTGCTTAGGAGATCTTTACAGGGCAAGGAAGAACAGTGTGTCCTCCCTGTGCTGCAATTTCCTTGAACATATAATAAAAAACCTTGTTTCCAGCTTTCTTGATGTTTGTTTTGCAACACATGTTGGCAATGGAAAACAGGCAGCCATGTTTTTCCAGTTTATATAATGTATCAATATTGTAAAACTTGGTAGAAAACCTATTTAGTCTTATCTCCCAGAGTAGAGGGTTTGAATATGGATAGTCATTCTCTATATGGGCTTTCCTTTCTTAGAGCAGCTTGGCTTTAGGTAGGCTGTTGGCCCTTACTACTACAATATTTGGTGTTAATAGCAGGTTTTTTATTTTCATTGTAGCTCTTAAAAAATTTAAGTTTGAATCAGAAGTTGCCTACTACACTGGTGTTTTATAGTTTGATGATAGTTTTCTTAACCCGTCTTAAAAACATATATGCTGGCAAATAAGTAACAAGTAACAAAGCATTTTCTTCTTGCACCTTGACGATGCTTGGTTTTACTATAGTTCCACATGCTGTTTTCCCACAGTCATTTTACTGAAGCTAAACAGAGCCATGCTTTTCTGCTCTTGTCAAGCACTTCAGAGTTTGTAATCAAGTAACAGAATAATAGGAACAGTCCATTTAGGAAAGTTTTCGGAGTAAGTAATAGTCAGATAAGTCTGACTTGGTACATGTGCCTTGCTACAGTTAGTCATGTAAAATTGAGCCTTATTACAAAGTACATGAGATACAAAAAGCTCTTGACTAATGCAAGGATAATAAACCCTTGCTTTCTTTCATGTGTGCATGTTTCTGGCATAACTATCATTGAATAGCCTTGCTGAAAGTCAGATTAAAAATAACTATATACTGTAACAGGGGGTCTGTCTTCTTGGTGAGTAGAACAACAATAATTTGGGGATATCTAATGATCTATTTTTTCTTCCCCAGTCTGTAGTGTATTTATGTTTTCAGTATACTGTTGCTAGTCATGTTGTTCCTATGGTGGCATTTCATGGTTGGGTGTTTTGGGGGGTTTTTGTTTGCGGTTTTCTTTTTTCCATTTCATCTGTAACATTTAAAATGCTTGTGTAAATGATTGTAGTACTTGGGCAGGAGGAGAAAGTAGTGTGTGTGTTTAATATAATTGTAAGAGTAAGAGGAAACAGCCAAAAGAGGTGGTGGAATTAATATTTTACCTTCAGCAGTTCACACAGTTATTTCTCTCTAGTGGCATGCTCTTGGATATCCAAAATTGTGAGTATTATTACCTCAAGGTGGTGGTTTCCTTTTTTTTTTTTTTTTTTCCCTCCTAGCTATCTGTCAAAGTTACATGGTCCCCCTTTTTGCCTCTGGACCATTCAGTGTTCCTCTGCTGCTTCCTTGACTAATGGTTGGTGTAAATGGCCACCACAGCTGAACATGACTTGGAAACTTTGCTTGGTACAGTATGTGTTTGCCCATCTATACCAGTAGGGGTTTCTTCGGAGAACTATGAAGCATAGTCTGTTGGCTTGGAAGGCTATGTCAAAGTGTTACCTGGGATCTGTAAGTCAAGAAGCAAACTACGAGTTTCTTGGTGACCCTCTGTTTTCCTAGGTACATTAAATCACACAAAGTGTTTAGGTTGATGGCTCCTGGTTCTTGGTTATTATTGATTATTACTGACTGTATCTCCCTTGCTCCCCAGCACACAGAAAGAACTTTCTGGCCTTTCATATTGGTTGCCTTTTTCCTTAGGTTTTTTGCCACTGCAAGACAGATCCATGACTACCTTTGCTTGTTGATAGGCACTTTAGAAACTCTTAATTCTGAAGAACTGTAGCAAATTCCTAGTTTAGTATATCCAAACTGCTCCTTGACATAACTAGGTTCCAGCTGGGCCAATGTATTGATAGGTGTCAGTCACTTCTGATGTAAAGTCCATATAAGGCAGATGGCTTTGCATGGCAAGTATCTCCAAATCTGCTACTGCTCTTAGTAGCAGGAGATAGATTATTTTTTTTTTTAATCTGCCTATGTTACAGCAGTCCTCTGCAGATGTGGCTTACGGCAGAGGAATCTGGGGGAGGCTTTCACTTCCTGAAAACTTGGTGAAACGATTGTGGCCTGAGATTGTTTTACGGGAGTTATGCTTGAATAGTTGCAATGGTGTTTAGTCATAATGAGACTTGTAGCCCTGTGGATTGTTTTATTACACATAAACTTTCCCATCCTTTCAAGGGGAGCCATGTTTCTCTGAGCAAAGCTTCTCTTAGCTTCCCATGTATCACAGAAAATCTCTGCAGATGTATCAGTTATGGATCATGGAAAATTTGAAGTGTAAATTGTAGATGCATTAAGTGAAATCTCTGCATTCTCACTGAATTTACTCATTCCAATACTGTGAGTTTCCCCCATGGTTGAGTGTGGTGTCTCCCCCACACCCCCAAGATACCAGAAACTCAAACGGAGGAAAAAATTGTCATGCTCATTCTTTAATTCTAGCATTGCTAAAGGCAGTTACTCAATGCAGGATGAGATCAGGTGGGAAATAATTGCCACCGGAAGTTAATAAGATCAATAATTTGCAAACTTCTGATTCATTCTTTTGGAGTTTGAGTATCAAGAATATCCAGATCTACTTTAATTAAAGAATGTAAGCTTTCTGCTTCATAGTTCAGCCACTGTCTGCTTATTAGAAATAATCTATCCTCACAAATATCTCTTATTTTACATATGCTAGCTATGATATTTTTCTCAGGAAAAAAATGTTATCTAGCCTGAGCCAGGCTGTCAGATAAGATGGAAATACTGGTTTGAGTTAATGGTCATTCCATAAAACTAATTTACTTAATTATCCCAGCTGACCCCAGCCCTTTTCCACATACCAAGATCTGGAGGCTGGTTTCCATCCTATCCACTGTCTAGCTGTTATACTAAAAGCATAGTTCAGGGAAGCAAGTTCTCTGTTTGGGGTTTTGGTTTTAGTTTGATGGGTTTTGGGGTTATTTTGAAAAAAGTTTTTGTTTAAGTGTCGCTGTCTGCTTGGTTCAACAATTCCTCTGTGTCACCGAAGTGCATATGTTCTGGTCACTTTGGTGTCAGTGTTGGAGAATCTATCATGTCTTCCTGTCTGAGATACCATCTGGTAAAGTGGGATTTTTGTAAGGAGGAAGAGGAAGAAGGGGGTTGTGTTTTGGTTTTTTGTTTGGTGTTAATTTCCATCGGGATAGCTCCAAGGGTGTGGTCATGGGGTTGCATTCTTGCTCTACTCAGGCAGCTTGAAGTACTGCCTGAAGTTAAAGTATGGTGTTTAATCAGAAACATTTTTATGGTCAATTTGATGTAGAATAATATGGGAACACTCGAACCTCTTTCAGTGTGTTTTTATTGTTGTCAATGGCTATGCTTTTCTAATGAGATGAAAGTTGCTGTATTTCAGCCAAAGAGGAGGATGACCTTTGAGACTGGTAACTTGACCGCTCTAACAAATGAAGTGATATGACCAGGTAGAAATTTTGGTTAAATTGGTCCTAGTTGGAAACTCAAGCCACTAGTCAGAATAGACAGTGGGGGAAGAAAAAATCAGCTTGTAGTAATAAAGTCTATTTTCTTTAGTATCACTCAAAAATGTAATGAGGGGCTCCTAAGCACTACATAGGAAAGGCTCTTAGACACTGTATATTCCTGAACCTCATCTTTTTCACTGTAGCATCAAGGGACCATGCAGCAAGGCCACAGCTTTGAAAGTATTGCTTTATTAGAGAGGAATGCACCCAAAAAGGGATCCTTGTCCCTTCTCAATGAAAGCTTGTCAGAGCAGGAGTCAAACTGCCTATTAAGGAGGAAGAGAAGTTCTCTTAATAAAATACTTGCCAAACAGCCACCTGGACACTTGTTTATTAGTTAGCTAAATGTTATAGATGATGCTGTAATACAGTTATCAGGTTAGGAAAACAGTAAAAAATACCAAAGGAAATAATCTCCTTATTGTAGTTGTCGGTAATATTGTTTGAAACATGCTAGTGCCGATTACTAGAGCTGCTTGTTCAAGGAAAAATTTTTTCCTTCCCTCTCTAAAATGAGTTATTAAATAAGTGACTCAAGTGTGCAGGTATTTGCACAATTATACTGTATGTCTAATAAAAATGTCCATGTGAATGTTTTGGGGTTTGTTTTTGGTTTGTGTGGTGGTGGTGGTGTTGTTTTTAGTGATTCAGTTTTAACCTGGTGTTAAATATATTTTTTGGAGGGATGGTTGTGGCAAGAAACTAGAATTTTTTATCAAATCCTAGTTATCACTTTCTGGTCCTGGCTTCTGAATAGGAAAATATTCTTCATAGTACCTGGAAGGCTGCGTAACTAGTGTTCACACATGGTTTTTGAGCTAGATGGTTTTAGGCTGTGAACTCCCTAGTGAACCAAGGTTCAGAGACGTGAGTAGCTGTTTGATGGTTAATAATTTTTAAAGAAATATAGTTGGGGACATGTTTTGGGCTTGCAGCCAGTTCATCTTTCCCAGTTGTCTCCTTTCACTTTCTGTCTGCTCTGTGCCAGTTCTAGGAACTTAAGTTTTTGCCTTGTCTATATAAGCTGTATTTTAGTATGCAGCATTCTGAGGGTGCTACATGAGCTAACAGACTTTTGAGGGAGTGTTTCCACTCCTGTCTGATTTGAGTGACCTGTGTAAGGATTGCAGTTGTGGGCTTCACAATGTGCTGAGGAGGATAAAAGATCAGATTCTTAGATGGTAGTTTCCATTAGATCCTAAAAATAACACAAAAAATACTTCAAGCCTTAAGAAACTCTATGTAGACAGAAGTAGTAGTTGCTTTTCTCCTTGTAGAAAATACATTTAAATGTGATGTAAAACTAACATGAGCTTTTGAGCAAAAACAGATAGTTGAGCGTCTGATCTGTTCTTACTCTTCTTAGGCCATCCTGCATGACCTATTTCGAAAGAGTAATAAGCTGTCTCATTTGGGTATCGATGTTTAAAGGCACCAGAAAGGTGCTGTTTGATTCTTGGGGTGGGGGGTGGTGTGGGGTGTGTGCGTGGGTTTTTTTGCCCTACACAAGTACCTAGACTTTTAGATTAAAGCATAATTTTCTTTTCCTCTCTCAATTTAAAAAATAATTTCCATACAGGACAAATGCTAGGTGTTCCACACAATTCTTGTAATTTGTAATGATTTAGTTTATAAACAATAAGCTTGCTTATTGTTGTATATCCTGGGTTTATTATCAGTAAGAAACTGTATGTATATTTAAAATATTCTAGTAGTCAGTAATGGTTATTGTGTCTAGTTCTTGCTTCCCAGAAGGCAAAAATCTCTTTATTCCATATGGTGTTCAGTTAGTCTGATCTTTCTGTAGTCTTTAAGAAAGCGTACATTTTTAATGTTAGGTCTGTCCCTTTTCCAAACTGAAAGCCTGCTACTCCGAGTGGAGCTCTGTCTCTGAATCTTTTTCATGTTGGGTCTTTTCCAGTTCCAAACAGCCTTGGCTCCTGTCAGAGATTAATCCTTCTCATTGACCTGTGCCATCAGAGCCTTACAAAAATACCACCTCTTAGATTTTATCTTTGTGTGAGTCAAGCTTCTTTGGATATTGCTTGGAAAATACTGCTGGGTTTCTTTCTATAATAATAATTAAAATATATTAAGGTATTAATTAAAGTCTTTTGTGTTAGTAGTAGATGAGTTTGCAGCTCCTTATTTTAATACCAATTTTTTCAACATGAAATGTAAAATGAAGGGCATTGCTGTATGCTTCTGTTTCTTTGGGGTTTTTTGGTTTGTTTTGAAGTCCACTTTGGAGAAGTAGAACTTGACAGTGAAAGACCACCAAAATGCTCTTGCCTTTAGGACACGTTGGATCTGGGCTAAATGAACTGTATGTGTCGTCTTTCTCAGTTTTTGAGTAGTTTGGTTGGTTTTGTTTGTTTGGGGTTTTTTGTTTGGGCTTTTTTTTTAGTTTGTGTTTTGGTTGGTTGTTGGGTGGGGTTGTGGGGGTTTTTGTTTGGTTTGTTTTTTTTCTTTTGGGGGGTTTTCTTGGATGTTGTTTTTTGTTTCGTTCGTTTGTTTTGTTTGTATGTGGTGATATTCCTAGCATGTGGCTTTCTCTTCAGAGAGATATTCAGATAGCTCTCAAAAGAAAATGGACTCCACTTCAAAAGCAGCCTGCCATCCATAATTTAAACTAACCCTTAAATGCTGCCCTGAATAGGAAAGTTTCTGCTGGTGTGAGAAACTTTTGCTCTGAGATACAGAGTAGAATGTACCATTTCTTTACTCAGTATCTTTCAGGTTTTGGTACTATATCTGCTCTTAAGTGTCAGTCATTTGTTGGGAGTGTTTGCAAGGACAGAGGATATCAATCACACTACTGATACATACGTTTATTTAATAGCTCACTCCCAGAGATTTTGCTGCTTAAAGGAAAGTGGTGGTGGTGTGTTCTCTTTGGTTTTTTGGGTTGACAATTTGTAACAGAGATGTTCATGTTTTTGCAGTTATTGTATATGCAAATACAGAACTCCTGCCTTGTATTTGTTTTGTAAAGTACTTTTGCCTTTATTGTTATCTCTTGTGTGTACCTTCCATTTCTACTCTTAAACTTGTGTTGTCTTTTCTCCTCCATTGCAATTTTAAGCTAATCCATCAGTGAGGTAGTTGGAACTGTCATCTCACAGGTTGGCAGTATGCCTTATCTGTGTTTTGCCAAGTACATGGCAAGATTTGCTCTACCCAAAGCAACTGAGCTGTATCGGTTCACATTTTAGTTCCATTTCTCAGATTTTCTTCTAACTACGAAAATGGACGATGTTGGGATTTTTTGTCTTAATAGTTTATTTCATTCTGAAATCACACCAGTTCTACTTAGGACACTATATGATGAACTGCTGCTACTGTTGAAACTTGTTTGATAGGGAAGATGAATCATCACTTCATTCGAATAGGTTCAGTATCAGCTAACTTCATTTTTCAGAGGTGTTCTTTTAGGACCTACTCCCAGTTTGATATGGATGTCTTTATTTTAAAACTAGTTCGTAATGTTTCTCACCATTTTCTTTTCCCGGTCTGCAGGAACAATTTCAATGCTGTGTCTGTTTGGGAATGCCTGCCATCCCCAGCACTTGACTAACCCCACTCCCTTGACTACAAATAATTTCATTTTGTTTTGTTCCCCCGCCCCGTTTTAGGAAGATGTGGAAATACAGCACAAAAAAGTGACATTGTGGTGTTAAAACTAAGTGATTAAACCCTACAGATTGGTGTATGAGCCTCCCCCCTTGAACACATGATGTCCCATGTCCCCCATTTCCCACCCCCACCCCCCCCCAGTTTTCTTTTTTCTCATAAGTTGTTTTTTTAAAGCTTTTATCAGTCTTACTGTCTTCACAACAGTTGTTAATATTCAAGGTGACTCTTGGAAATATTATCCAAACATGTGTAAGGTAGAAGTGAAACCACATGCACATCTTTCTGTAAAGAAGATGGGGTGGATAAACTTTCTCTAGGAATGACCTGTGGTTTTTTTGTGGTTTTTATCTTTTTAGATAAGCTATTTTGGCAATCTTTCATCACTTTTCTGTAACTTACGATGCCTTCATGAAACAAAAGTTAATTGTGTACTCTTTAACATACCTACTTAAAAGTACATACTTCCATAGCATTTGTGGAAATGCAAGACAGTCTTGATTATAGCAGTTGATGGAGTGGCAGATCAATTTTATTTTTATTTTCCTCCTGGAAGTATTTGTGCATACTGGTCTTTTGTGGGTGTTAAAGCTTGTAGTGTTATGGTTCAGGTTTCATGAGCCATTTTGAACTATCAGGTAACATACTACTTAATTTAAATTTAGAATTTGACTTGTCAGTGTCGCTAAGTTTTTTATTTTCAATAAACATGATTTTGTTTGAAATTATTTTTACTATCAAATATAATTGGTGTAAAATATTCAGGTAAATGCATGTTTGAGAGCAGACAGCTTAATTTAATCTCTTAAAAACTGCAAATGTATTGACTTGGTTAAAACTGACAGCATCTGGCAGTCATTTGAGCAGGTGTTTGTATGAGGATATTAATATTATGCACACACTCCCCTAAATTTGTTTATTGACTTTTATACTTCTACCATCAACAAATATGATTATAATGCCTTTTACTTAAGTTCTTAGATGCAGTAGTTGATACTGTTATGCTTTAAAAAAGGGTTTTTCAAAATATATTTTTGAGGCACTGAGGTTCTATATTAAAACTGATTTTTTTTTTTCTTTAAAGCAGGCACATGTTTTATTTGATTGTAGTTTTTAGGGGAGGATTTTCAAAATACAGCTCTTGGGGTTCTTAGTCTGTGTTGAGTATTGTCACATTGCTTGCTCAGGGAAGGGTAATATGCAGTCTTCAGAAATACTACTTTCTGAGAAGTATTTATCTGAAAGCTAGCACTGTAGCTGGTTTAGTCTGTTCAGAGCTTACGAGGGAGCCTTTGCAAGGCTAAAAACAAGCACCGAGGCTACTTCTATTATAGATCACTTGAGACTTTCAGTTTTCCTGATAGTATTTCACTTGATAGTACCTACAAAGGCTGCATTTGGGAAAAATATTATCAGTTGTTACTCCTGAAATGTTAAAAATCTATGCAGAAGCTGGTCAACCCCTCAGAAGTGTGACACAAACTGCTGGTGAGGAAGTAGGTTAACTTACCTGACTCTTGTTATCCTTCTATAGCCAGCAAATCAAATCACCTGTGTGCAATTAGCAGGTTCATGGCAGGGCCAGGCTGGAGGCTCTGGGTCCTTGAAGCCCTCTTCCCCCCGCTGCCCCGTGAGCCACTGTCACGATGTGCTCCGTGTGCACTGCCGCGTGGCCTGGTGCCTCCAGGCTGGCATTGCTCAGTAGTGATGGGCACCTTGGCACGCGTGTGCCCTGGGCACTCTTCTGCTTCCCGTGTGCTGCGTGGATTCATGCTTTCCCCTTGTGCCCTTATCTTCCTTGCTGCTTGGATGGAATAAAGGAAGACTCTAATTCTTCTGATACCTGCTGTGAATCTGAGTGAATGTGTGCGTATCCCTTAATGTCATCTGTGCTAGAAGAGTGATCTTTGAGCGAGACTCCTGCCATCCTCCTAAATCCACTGCAAGAAAATGACTATGTTTCTTTTCTGCTTAGCCAGTCAAACTGACCTTTACTTCCATTTTCCCCCACAGGCTTCTGCCTTCTCTTTCCAGCAGTAATATGTCTTGTCCTTAGTGGCCTCCATGGTTTCCTTCTAAGGATCTGATTGGGGTTTGTCTCTGCCATTTTCATTGCCTAGCGAGAGATCAAAAGTCTATGCTTTGATTTTTTTTCTTTATTTTACTTTTTTCCTGTTTTCTTTGCTTATTATGCTTTTGCTGTGTTTCATGTGATGATCTTGAGCTATTGCACTGGCTGTCCAGAACAGGGAGAAAAACCCAGCTGTTCTGACAGTCATTTTGCTTCTTAAATGCAAAACAGGGGAATGGGCGTAAGACATTCAGAATCCCTGAGGAGTGTACTTCTGGGGGATATTGGCAAAAGAAATCGTAATTACTGTATCAGATCTTAAATAAAAATAGGGTTGTAAAGTGGATACATGCTGCAGTGTTTGAGTATGCTTGGGTGTTTGCTGCGAAAGCCTTGCTGCTGGTGGTGGCTGCCAAAATTTCTCCTAGCGGGGCCCGCTTCAGACTCACAGCTTCTTTTCTGCTCTAGTGTGCAAGGGATGGCTGGGAATTCTTCTGTAGCAGCTTCTCTTCTGCCTGCTGACATCTTAAGTTGGTGAGGGTATTTTTGATCAGAGATGAAAAGAAACAGGAACAGGTAAAATCAGGAAACTGAATTGAGTATGGAATGGGTCTCCTCTGGGGTCAGTAACCTCCTGCAGGTACGCGATGCCAGCACTGGGACAGATGCTCCTTCACAGGAAAATGCACTGCAGTTTATCTATCAATGTCCTGTAGGTTTTTTGCATAATGCATAAATACTTAGCCTTCATAGGCAGAGAAGTGCTCACGTGCTAGTGAGGTATGTCATCTAAGTAGAAGACAGGGGAGAGGGAGCTAGCTTCTAGCTGATCTTAGGGAGGTTGCTCAGTTGTTTTAAAGTAGTGGGTTTTTTTTTTGGCAGAAGTGTCACAGTTCACTTCTGTTCCTTAAAAACCTGTGCCGTTGCTGCAAAAAGGGTGGTAGTTCTTTCCAGTTACGTGGTCTTGTTCTCTCCTTGTGGCTGTGCTGAGCTGGACCAGCTGCTGGGCTGGCTGAAGGCTAATCATGGAGGTACGTCTTGCAGGGTTAGCTTTCAGGTGGATTAATGAGCTGATGACACTCTCCTAAGATTGCCCTGAGCTGACTGTGTGAAGTTGCACACATGCCACCGGCTAACTTCATCTTTTTACCAGCTTTTTTCCTTTATTTAGATATCCTGGCAGTGTTGTGATCTGTTTATGATACGTGGCAAGGTTTGCAATTTATAAATATCTGCTAAGGTAGAGGAAAAATTGGGACCAGAAAAGAGCAGGAAGACACTAAAATAGTTCAGTTTTTTGTTTGGTGGGTTTGTTTGGTTTTGTGGTGTTGGTTGGTTTTTTTTTTTGGTGTTTTTGTTTTCTCCTTCAGAATTGTGTTGGTTAGCTGTCACTGATGTAGCTGCTTGGGCTATGACAGCATGCATAATCCTATATAAATGCAGTGTATTGTAATACTTGTCAAAAAAAACCCCAACCCTTAGGAAAATAATGAGATTAAGATCTTGAAATGTAAGGGAATCTTTAACTTTTAAAAATGCTTTTCTTTGTGTTTTCAACAGACTGGTATAGTATTTGAAGGGTAGGGGGTTATGGTGCGGGGCTTTTTTGACATCAGTCACTCTTCACCCTAATATGTTCAGGAAAACTGCTTACAGTATTGCTTTTCTGGCTATCACTTTTACGTCATGTTTTACCTACTTTAAAAACAAAAAAGCAGTTAAACAAAAAGGATGTCCAAAATTCTTTTCTCACAGTTAAGTATCTGCAAAAAGTATACCTTTCACTTAAGTGGAGCTGGGCTCTAATTTATTTTCTAAATGGTTTTTGTTCTGGCCTCTTGTAAATTCTTGTAACTTCATGTGATGCTAGTTGTAGGGCATGCAGTGATAAGTAATTATTTGTTGCCCATTTTGAGTATGTTCCATAAACGTATGAACATGGAAATTTGAAACTAATGAATCAAACTTTTAAAATTATATACTTTCTGCACTTTTCTTTTAAGGGCAGGGAGGGAATATAGTCTTACTTTTCTAAGTACAATTTAGGCAAGCAGAATGTATACATTTAAAGCTGGCTCCATTTTACAGAAGGATTTGTATGGTGGCCTGGGCTATTCCTGAAATGTTTTGGGGAAATTGTACGAAGTGCTATGTTTAAGAAAGGATTTCTTGATAACATCTGGTTAATAATTGAAACTCCAGTGTTCCTCGTTGTGCTGATAGGGTTGGGTGAAAAATTTGAGGTAATGAGGTGATGGAATTAGCAGACTGAGTTACATGCTTGCAGAGAAACCGACAGCCTAGGTCTTTGGTTTTTGTTGTGGGGTCTTGTGGTTGTTTTTTTTTTTTTTTCCTAAAGCAGCTTCTATTATAGCTGCTGTGTATGTATGGAGAATGTAAGTTAATTCTGTAAGTACTTTCTAATGTAATTTTATGTATGCTGTGTACATCCTGATTTTTCACTTAAAGGTCTTTGTGTTCCAGCACTTCCTCCCCACACTCTTGACTGGATGAATTTATCTGAAAATTTCTGTAGCATTTTTCTGCTATAAATCAAAACTACAATTCTAATAAGTAAATTTCCTTTTTTGTTGACAGATGATGATGTACCTGCAGATATGGTTGCAGAAGAATCAGGTCCTGGTGCACAAAATAGTCCATACCAACTTCGCAGAAAAACTCTTCTACCTAAAAGAACAGCTTGCCCTACAAAGAGCAGTATGGAGGTAACTTTTGTTTGTTTGTTTTTAACTGTAAAGTAAATCTTACTGTTTCAAGAATAGGAAGCTAATTAGTACTTCTCATAAGTTACCTAATGACTGAATTAATTCTTATTTCATTAAAGGGTGCATCCACTTCAGCTACTGAAAACTTTGGTCACCGAGCTAAACGTGCTAGAGTATCTGGAAAATCCCAGGATTTATCAGGTAATTACTTTTTGTACAAAAAAAAAAAAGGGATGGGGGAGAAGAGGTGGAGACATCTTGACTTCACACACCCACACGCCACCCCTGAACTTAGTTTTCCTGTGTGTTCTCCAACTGAGGAACAGTAGTGAAAAAACTACAAACTTGCTCAAACTTCAGATTTGGAAGCATTATTTTGATCTGATTTTTAGAATCCGATCCTTTAGTCTGCCTGCTTCACTGCACGCATGTTGGTTTGGGTTTTTTTGGTTTTGTTTGGTTTTTATTCTCCTCAAAGTGGTGTGTAGCTGTATCCAAGCTACTGTTAGAAGCAGTAATGCTGCAATGGTGCAGCACTCTGACTAGGCTTATTTACCATTGCTTATATTGATGTATTTTTCCAGTGTATTATTTAGAGGTAGTTTTAGTATGGCATTATAGCACTTCATTGTGGTGACAGGGAGAGAGTTTGTGTATCTTTACTTATAGAAAATACACATATATGTATGTGTGTGAAATATTACAGTATATGCACATTGTATAAGAAAAACACACATGCATTATGTGTGCATATAATTGTGTGTATGTGTATCTTCTGTGTGTGCACACATATATACACACACAAAGTCACAGGCACACATATTCTACTCGTTCTTTTTTCTACATCATTTTTCAGTCTCTCTGCTTTTACCCCTTTTTGTCTCCTCACACACTCTTTAGTTCTAGGAGATCTGTCGCTTTTCCCTGGAAAATCAACACCAACACTTGCCAACTCCTACTGACGTGGTTTCTGTGAATTAAAATTGAGTAGCTGGCACAAGGCTTTGGTCCGTTTTCATTGCTCCTGTTGAAGTCTGCTCTTTCTGGCTTCTCACCTTCTCCATAGTGTAGGTTTTATCTTTCAAGCCCTCTGTCTCTCTTCCCCCTCTGTTTTACTCGCTCCTTACCCCACCTGCCTTGATTAATTCCTTTAGTTTGAGCAACTTTTTAAGAGTCATTTAACCTCAGATCTAAATCCTCGAAATAGCCAGAAACAACTGAACATCAACCTGTGTTATTCTACTTTGTTTCATTTCCTGATTTGATATTTGAAGCCTTGTGCATAGTTGTCTTGTCATAGACGCAGTTTCTCTTACCAGTTCTAGGTTTTTAATAAACACATCAGAAGTGAATGACCTTGAATACACTTTTACATACCTTCACTAAAGCAAGGAGGCAAGTAACTTTGAGTCCTGTGGTACAAATTACAGCATGAATGACACTAATTTCCAAAGGATTTCTACACACTTTCGCTGCGCATTCCTTTTATTACATTCTTGAGCTCGTGGGGAAAGTATAGGGATTGTGGAGGCTTCTCCAGCATGGAATTACCAGAGGAATTGTAAACAATGATTTTGTAATTGTACTTTTAAGGTTGTACTCAAAGCAGTCGCAATCTAACCAAGGGAGTGTCCTTCTCAACCCATATTCTATTAATCTCTTTCCCAGTATGGATGATTATTTTTAATTTTTCCCCATTGAGTTTTTGAGATATTCCTTTAAATTCATACAAGTACTGATTACGTTGAGTTTTTAGATTTCAGTCCCCTTTTTCCCTCTTCCTCCGCCCTGGTTTTTGTTAGCACACATGGTACCTGTTGCAACTGAGTTGTAAGTATGAGACTTCCTGGATTGTCATCAGTGGAGGTTGTATATTGTCATTTGGAACATATAGCTGTTTATTTTAGAACTATAGTTGAAATGAAGGCATGGGGCTGGAAACACAGGAGAACATCTTGGTGGCGAACCATACATTCTTTTATGGACTCTGAGTTGAGGAAAATTTGGCAGAGATGAAAGGAGAGATGCCAGTCAGTTAGTTTCCAACTGGAGTGGAGCCAGTAGTTGGAAAAACAGAAGACTATTCCCTATTTTAATACTGATTTCAGAATTAGTGCTGCTGAGAGTGAGTTGCTATTTCAAATTGTAAGGAAAAAAATCAGTCTCAACTACTGTCGAAGAACACATTAGAATTTTGAAACATTGACATGTTTTTTCTGTTATTTGCAACCCTGTTCTCCGGTGGTCTCTGTAGTGGACAATGAGTTCATCAATCCTGAGATGGAAAGATTAATGAATATATAAGAATCTTCATGACAAAGCAACACATTATGGAAAATATGTAAATAATTTTTCACTTAAACTCGTAAGTAAAATGCAAAAAATTAGGAACCCAAAAGTTTAGATTAAAAAAGGTATGATGGAGTTGTGCTGCTTACATCACAAGTGACTGGTGAACCTACAAATTCAGCATTTGTTTGACATCTGTGGAAAACATTTACAGCTTTTACATCTTACTGAGCCAAATATTTGAATTATATGTTAATTATTGGTTTACAGAAAGATTTAAATTCAGCATATTCTGACTCTTTCCTCACGTTACTTCAACTGTACATGCGTAATTCTGCTTACCAGCATATTAGTCTTCAGTACTATTTGTCTAGTCATGTCATTTTAATCCAGGGTTTTAATCATTTGACTTACTCTTCAGTTGTGTTTATTACTTCATAGTTTTTTTTTTTTGATCTTGCTTTAAGATCATTACGTTTGCATATCCATTTTATACTGGGCAGTTCTTGCTGACTTCTAACCATCTTTGGAAGGCTTCAGTTCAGATATGAGTAGTTTATTTCTTTTCACTGAACTACAGAGTTGCAGTAGATGCTGAAACTCCAGGTTACTGGATCACTCGTTGATTGTTCTGTATATTACATACATGCACAGATTGTACTTCAGAAATTACTGCCCTTTTAAATTTATTTTTGATTTTTCCTATTGATTTATAAGATATTTTTCCAAGAACACTGCAAGCTATGTTTTCTGACGTATTTCTACTTCTTAACGAGAAAATGCCTCCTTACGGAACAAAAGCTATTCATCTCCATCTTCTCCATTAAAATGAACAAAAAAGGTATCCATACAAGACACAACTTACGTTTCAGGGTTCATGGGATGGCATTCTTGGTCTTTGTACAGAGAAGGTAATTCACTTTCAGGCAGCTTTCCCTGTCCTTTGTTTTAGTATTACTATAGTAGTTTCTATTTACTAAATGATCGAAATTGAAACTGAATTAGCTTCATGCATATCCTGTGCAAACAGAATGACATAACCAGCTGTGTTTCTAATTTGCAGTTGTCTAGTAGATTAACACTTCACTAAAATCATAAATAGTTCAACTGTCAACTTATCTTAGGGCAAAGATAAAGACTGGTGATGACCTCTTCTTGCATTTTGTTTTTATTTTTTTTCTTGTCTATTTTTAACACTTATTTGGAACACTGTCCATTTTTTTTACTGACAGTATGCATTTTGTACTTAACCTTCACATTGTCAATGGGCATAAAACTGTCAGGAGGAGCTGCACACAAATGTTTCTGATTTGGTGGCCAGACAAACCTTTAAAATTGTTTCGGCTTATTCTTGTAAACTGTGAGGAAGAACATACTGAATGCATCCTTGCTTTGACAGATTACTAGAAGATACCCAAAATGTGAAGTGGGAATTTATAAAACAAAAGCATGGAGCTCTCTCTTGGACCCAGAAGATATTTAAGTCTTCACGTTAAGAAGTGAATTAATTTTTTCAAATTATCCTGAAGAATTCAACCTAGTAATTGCCATATCAGTCATTTGAATGGAGAAATCTTAAGCCAACCCCTTCTTAATTGAGCAGAAAGGCAATTTAAATGAAATCTCTCACTTCCACAGGGTTTTGGATAAAGGTGCATGAGGATAGCAAACACCCATAAAATCATCTTAATTTTGCAGGCAGTGCCTAAGTTCCCAAGTAAATATAACTCAAAAAATTGCAGGGGATAGGGAATTTTATTGTGGCTTTTTTCATTTTATTTAATTTTTTATTGCAAGAAGTTTTTTGACCCTTTCAAAGTAAGGAAACACATCTGGATTTCAATTTTCCTTTTGAGGCAGGGCCTAGGGAGCAAAATGAGAGTATGAACTCTTGAGCAATGGGAGGCACTACGCTAATGAACTTCCCTGTTCAATAAAAAACTAATCAAGGTCCTAACATATATAAACTTAAAGGAAGAAAAAATTCTGCAGGTGGTTTAGGGAAGTAACTGATTGTCTCAGGAAGAAGATGAACTTGTATGCCTCAGGGATTTGTGTGTTAAAAGGAGAAGACAGGTTGGGGAAGGCTTGTGAAGGTTGTCTTCTACTGACTTACAAGCTGAAATACAATGTTGTGAATGCAAGGCAGTATCTCCACATCTAACTGGAAAGCTACCAGCAAAAGATTAATTCAGAAGCAGTGTCCAATTATTCTGTGACGCATTTCAAGGGTAATTAGGACTGTAGAATGAATTGCTGCTTCCCAGTTGACACAGGAAAGAACCTTTATATCTCCAGTGGAAAAGGACCTTTTTAAAAACCAGCATTGATTGTGCACATAACAGGTTTTTTTTTGGTGATGCCCAACCGTGCTCATCTTAGGGACTGCTGATATATGATCCCCAGACTGGGTTCCCCAGGTGGCTTTTGAGCATAAGGCCTTTCCAGACTACTTGGGTTTTATTAGTTTTGCTAACTTACTGGCTTCAGTCTGGCTTGTAAGGGGTTTTGTTTGTTTTTGTTTTTTGAATAAAAATTTTTTTATTCAGGCATTAATAATACTGCTGCCGAAGGGAACTATCTTGGCCAGCTTCTGGACATTCTGTCCTGTCTCCTTCCTTGTGCCCAAGCACTTGTGTATCTTGCAATGAACTACAACAAGGAGCTGATCCATAAAAATTAATTTGGAGGAGGATGGGTAAGGATGAGGGGGGGGAAAAATTCTGGTTTGTTCTGTCCATGAGCAGTGGTACCAACCTGATGGATACTTTGGGAGCAAGTAGCTACGGGAATGGCGAGACTCATCCCTCTTGTACAGCATACATTTTTGTTGAATTCAAGTGGCATGTACCTATAGCTTATGACTGTAAGCTGTGTTACTGTTAAGAGCAGCCATCAGTCAAATGCCCTCCTAGCATCTTAAAGGAAAGCGGTGTTTGTGAATCACCAAGGTGACATTCATAAAATGGTGCAACAAGAAACGGGGTCAGGGAAAGTCACTGCAGAGTAATATTTTAGAATTTCTACGAACTGGTCTGACCACAGATGTAAGCATGACACCCTGGAAAAAAGCTTTAATCGGGTCTCTGATAGCACACAGGTTCTGGTGATAAGGTCTGTAGCCCACATTAGCGTCTTCGTAAAAGCCAAAGTTCTGGTCCTTGCAATTCACGTCTTCTCTCCCTTCTAGCTGGAAATAATGTAGTTATTTCTGCTGCTTTGCTCAGGGAAGACTTGGGGCTTACTTGTTTTTGTGTGGAATCTCACGTGGAGACTATTTTTCAGGATGTTATTCTCTCAGATTTAGTAGGTTGTATTTCTGAGTGTCACTTTAGTAGTCTTCCTGTAGTAGCCAAAATCACAATCCTATTGCACACTAGGTTCAGATATTATAGGAAAAAATGAATAATGCAAGGGTATTACATGGATGTAATTGCGTTTTGAATGTAGCAGGAGCTTTTAATGCCTTGCATACAAATCCTCTAAACTTCGGGAGCTGGTGTGTATGGTTCTGCCTGAGAATGGTTACTGTCTTTAGGATCCTAACAAGTGACCTGTGCAAAGAGAACTCCCCTGCTGGGAGGATACCTGCCGCAGGAGGGTCTTGTGGGAAAACAAACTGCAGATGGGGGTTTCCTATATGAACTGTCTGTGTGTGCGCGCCCAAGGGGAGGGGTTTAACGAAGTGCACTTACATCCCCACACAATGATACGGGAATGCCACTTTCTCAAACCTCTCTCAAGAAATACAATATCTGGCAAGGATAACACTACTTCTGGCTTAGATTTTTTTTTACGTTTTAAAAGAAAGAGCATAAATGGGAATAAGTAGGAGGAAAAGTCTTTGGAATTATTGCTGGCTACTGGTGTCCTGCATCCCAGACGTCTGTTTTCCTAATGTGTTCATTGTGGGAGAACAAGGAAGTTTTACTGGTAGTTTTTTCCAGGCAGCGATTATTTCTGAGTAAATTATTTTGTGTTTGAAAACATCGGCAGAAATTTTGACTTTGGGCCTGGATGATTATTATTATTATATGGATAATGTGGGTTAATTGAACCACAATGAAGCTAATAGCAGTGAGGAGCTAGTATATCTGGAACATGCACAGTAGCCTACTTAATGTCTGCAATTGTATGCAGACTGATTCCTCCAACAGAAAGGTGAACTAAAAAGTTTTGAAATAGGACTTGAAGTCTACAACTTCTACCTGACTCTAGATTCAACTTTTTTTTTTGTTAGATTTAGATGAAATGTACTTTAAAAAAAAGCTGCTTTGCAATCATTTGCATTTTAAATGGGAATCTTTCAAATGGCAAGTTGATGATCTGTTTTGGTCAGAATTTGGGCTGGTTAAATATGTCAATAATCTTATATAGATTACTGTTTAATAGCAGCACCTGCAGAACAATACCTTCAGGAGAAGTTGCCAGATGAAGTGGTCCTAAAGATCTTCTCCTACCTTCTGGAACAGGATCTCTGTAGAGCAGCTTGTGTGTGTAAACGCTTCAGTGAGCTGGCTAATGATCCAATTTTGTGGTAAGTGAAAAGCTATTCCTCACTATTTTGAGAAACACTAGATGTGCTGCACAAGATGCCAGTACAACAGAAAAATTGAAATGTTGGTTGCAGTTAGTTGAATTAAAACCAATTGTATTTTAATATATCTGGTTTACTGAAGCATTATTTGTTACCTACTAATATCTGATTATGTGTGCTAAACAGGAAAACTTAACCAGTATTTACAGTGCTAGAGAATTAACAGTAATGGCTGTTCTAAAAAAATCAGTGAGGTATTCCTTCAGTAGCCACTCCCTTCCTTCTTCCCGTCTTTAACCTTTTTCATGCTTTTTTGGGGAATGTGTTACTTGACACAAAAGAAACAACACATTTCTTAATGTTAGATGCAAGTTTTGTGTAGTGTTACTTAGATTTTTTTTTCTGTTTCATTTTTGTTTGTTTAATGGTTGGGTACTTGAGCTCTTTTTCTCCCCTATGAATCCACCCTACCCCTGGGTTATTGAGAGCTGGGATAAATGGGATGTAAATTTGTAATTTTTTCATAAGGGAAAACTAGCATATGTTTCTTAGGCTATCTTTTTAAATAAAAACTAAGACTAAAAGAAAAATAATAAAATTTGAGTATAATATCACAAAAATACCTTTTTTCTGTCCTGAAGACAGTTTTGGGGATGTCTTGTCAGACGAATTACAACTTCTGAGGTTCAGTGGCATCCTGTAAGTCTGGGCTTAATATCAGCAGGCTCAGACACTGCAATTATTTGTATTCTGGCACTAATCAAAAGAATCCAATTGTTGTGTCCTTCGTGTGCAATTTTCTTTTTAAGCCACTGTAATCTGTCCACTGATGAATTCTTTTTGAAATACAGTGCATCATTTGTTCTCTCTGAATGCATTTTTTCAGCCTTTTTTTGCCAAGCTGAAGAAGAGGTGGTGGCATCCTTTGCCTTAAGTTTTGTTATTCTTATGCTATGAGCTTTCGTAAGTGTTAAAGCAATGCTGTAGTTAATATACAATTAGATTCTGATTCCACAAACAGTGTAACTAAGTACTTAAATTTCCTCATGGAAATTACATGTTGAACTCCTTTGCTTGGATCGTGAAATGCATGTCAAAATTTTTCTTGAAAGGAACCACAGAAGTCAGTCCAACAGAAAAATTGTTTTGGAAGTGTTTTAAAGTGGTTGGTACTGATCTTGGTCTGATTCACTGTCACAGACTGGCAAATACTGTTGGAAAAAAACCCAGCTTTTAACATTTGGTGCATTATATTAGAATGGAAGAGTAATCAGAAATACATTAATTTTTTTCTGCTTGACACTTCTGCTCAGGAAAAGATTGTATATGGAAGTATTTGAGTACACTCGTCCAATGATGCATCCTGAACCTGGTAAATTTTATCAGATTAATCCAGAAGAATATGAACATCCAAATCCCTGGAAAGAAAGCTTTCAGCAACTGGTAACAGTAGTATTCATTTATATTTCAATTTAAAGATGGTTTATAAAAGTAAAAAACCCCAGCTTCTGAAATGTGGCTGACAATAGTAATTGTTTTGGTTTTAGACTTCAAATAAGATGATGGGACTGAGGAGGTGGGGAGAGATCTTTGTATTGTGTTATGCAGTAGGGGGATATCTGAAATTATTTCCTGTTTTGAGGCGCACTTCAGGGAGACACATCATGGTGAAGTGGACTCTTGAGCATCCAGCTCTTCTGTCTTGGGTTTCCCTCATGTTTTGCATCACTGAAATTCTGTGGAAGAGATTGTCATGGTCTGTGGCTCACAAATGAACTTCAAATATATTGTTGTCGTATATTATTAAACCAGTGTGCATGCTGGTTATCAGATTCGTATGCGTCTTCCTCTAGTAAACCAAACAGTGTATTGGTGATATCACTTGGCCTTAAATAGCGATTTACAGCTGATGTGGCAGGAGCTAAACTAGTTACCTTTAAGATACGTGATTGAACCTCTAATCCAAAGTGTCAAATGTGCTGTAGGAATGGCTGAGCAGGATATTTGAAAAATGTAAGTAAGGGAAATAAATATCCAGGTGAGTGTATTATACAATGCTGTGTGTAATTGGTTAACAAAATTGTGAAGCTTGTTGGGGACAGATACTTGACTTGGCCTCTTTGTTCCATACTCAATCAAAAGTGAAGGTATAGGATTCTTTTTCCTCACCATATAAACGCTGTTTGTTTTCTGGCAAGCTGCTAGAAAATCAAAAGATGTGAACAAGAACATCTATTGTGGAGTGGATAAGGTACACAAAGCTTTTCAGTCACTTCAGAGGCTTCTGGCTTTTTAAGTAGGTTAGCCTCTTAGTTTTGTTGATCACTTTCCTAGGCTCAGACTTTTTTGGTGTTGCCATTTTAAATTGGGTGCCTAATATAGGAGGTAAGAATATGATCCTTAGTTCCTGGAAAAACTGTTATCATCAATTGGCTTGTTAATCAGGGGATTAGTAGATCTCTCCTCTGTGCATTCAGATCCACCTATCTGCAAGCTTATCATAAACTATTTTCCTTGTTTCAGTACAAAGGAGCACATGTAAAGCCAGGTTTTGCTGAACACTTCTACAGTAATCCTGCAAGATACAAAGGAAGAGAAAATATGTTGGTACGTTTTTAAAGGAGTTCTTAAGAATATTGATGTATCTTTGCATGGATATTTCTCTTTAAACTTGTCCTTTTTCTTCTAGTATTATGATACCATTGAGGATGCTCTTGGTGGAGTTCAAGAAGCTCATTTTGATGGACTTATCTTTGTTCACTCTGGTATATATACTGATGAATGGATATATATAGAATCTCCAATCACCATGATCGGTGCAGGTATTTAAACTGAGAGCATCTTTTTGTCTCAAAGTATGACTTGTATTAACTACCACCTTAATTACAAAGATATTCTGGTATATTAAATACCCAATATGAATGCCCTTCTGTCTTCGTCAGCCTAGTAAATAAGTATTTTCTGTACAAGTGTCACTAACTAAAAAGTAGCTGATGCTTTAGACTGAAGTACCATTGTCTGTTTTAGTTCTGGGAATAACTTATTTATCTTTTTATTTCATTAGGAGAAAAAAAAAATGAATTTGCAGAAAGTATACTCAGTTACATGACTGCAGTTGAAATTTTCAGGTGGTTCTTACAAAATTTGTTTATATATAACCTATCTCCAGAGTAGAATCCAGCAGTGGGAGCAAGCCCAAATTAGTATCTGTCCCATTTTCTTCAGCATCGTAATTCCATCTCAAGGAAGGAAATGAGAGCATCCAGCAGAGCCATTCTGAGACTGGGGGTTCTTTCTCTGTCTCCCAACTGTTCCTTTATTAAAGGAGAGCCTTTATGGAGAAGGAAATAAGACTTTCAGAATAGGAAATGTTTAGGAAGTTAATATAAGATAATACACTTTGTTGCAGAATGTGGTGCTTGTGGAGTTGTTTGCTTTTCCTGTCCCTACTGTTAGTATGCTAATCCCCAGTATTATGATAGCGTGGTAAGAACTTAAGAAAGTCTAATGTCTGGTAGAGATCTTGGTTAAGAGGTCTTGGACTTGCTGCTGTGGTGACCCAGAATTGAATTGTCTGCTGCCTGCTTTTTCTGAGATGCTAAAACTGTCTGGGTTGTTATTTTTGGTTGGGTGGGTTTTTTGGGGGGTTGGGGTGGGGAAGGGTGGTTGTGTTCCTTTGTGGTTGATTTGGTGTTGTTTTTGTTTTGTTTTGGGGTTTTTTTTGTTTGTGTGGTTTTTTGTTTTTAGAAGTCCCTCTTTTCAGGTATCTATCTGTTCTGCATACCAACGGTTTTGTTTTTGAGTGAGCCTATTCTGGCACTTCTTAGCTGCATTTTGCAGCCTTGGCAGTGAAAAAGGTTTTGAGCAATGCAGTCAGGTTGCTCCAGTGTTAGTCCTAAAACTCGTCCCTGCAGATCTGCAAGATGCAGCTGCATTAGTATGTTAGTCTGTCAGTTTATGACTACATTTCTGAAGCTAACATCCTGAACATCCCCACTTCCAGTCCTTTGGTTTGTGTTGTGGAGAGGTTTTGGAGCACAAACTGGATTCCTTTTGAATGAGACTAAGAGACATGTTCCTGGAATACTCTTACTTGCACTCTAGTAGTCCTAGAAGGGTCCCTCTGACTGAATGCACACTGACTAGTCCCGAGTCACAATCTCTTCTATCCTCCCTGTCCTTCAATGCATGTGGTGTGGATGTCTGATCCTCAACACTATTTCACTCTGTAGTCCACTCCTGTTATGCTGCAGTGTTCGCTAATGTAAACGTGGCCTTAGACTAATAACAAAATACACCCAGCTTCCATTACAGATTGGGGATGACAGCAACAGATGCCAGTACAAATAGGGCAAATCATATTCATGAAGTGTATAAAATCCAGAAGAAACTGGATCAACACTGTCCTAAGACATAAAATTTCTCCATTACTTCATGAAACTTGAAACATCTTTGATATCTGGTTTAACTTCTGCATGTTCTCTAGCTCCCTTTTAAGTTTTGAAAGGCCCTCTGCTTTGCCTACCACTGCAATTAACTGTTTTTCTGAATGACTTAGGTTATCTTAGCTATAGTTCTTTAAAAGCAAAGGATCTGTATTGAGTATTTTTGTAACAGAATAGCTGTCTTGGGGAACAAAACCTCCAAGAGGAATCCAGAAATGCTAGATGTATTTATATTTCAGTTTCTGGCACTGCTGACTCCTCACTTCCTCAGACTTTCTGCACTGAATGGTCAGTGACATTGTAGAGGGAGTCAATTTTCATTTGTCTGGAAAAGAAAACAAATTAAAGTGAACCACTAAGCCTTGGAGAACTACCTCTTCTCTGTTCAGTCTGGCATGCTTTTCCGAATGGTAGGATTAAGGCAGCACCAAATCTCACCGCAGTTCTACTCAAATTTCTTTAATAGTTTCTTCTGCTGACTTCTGAAGAAGCACAACATTATTAGAAAGGCAGCTTTACGTACCTCAAGCTTTCAAGAAGCTTCTGCTTTCTCATAAAATCAAAATGCTCTTAAAAAATAATGCCTGATATTCTAGGTTGTTCGTTCTGTTTAATTTTGGTGTTGGTTATTTCTTTCCTTAAATCTAGGGGAAGGAGTCAAGTTCATAAGGAAGCCTTTGGAGGTATTAACTAGTACTGTGGCTTATCTGAACTGTCAAGTGAAAGAAGCAAGAGTAGAGGTCCTGTAGGGAAACTGACGTATCTGCTTCAGCAGAGAGAAATACCTATGAATTCTGTTTTCCAGGGTTGGGGAGGGGGTTTCAGATTAATGCAGGAATACAAGCTTTCCATGGAGTGCTCATCTCACTCAAGACACAAAGTATCTCATCTTAATACTTGAGTTTCAGCAGTTGTACAGACATGCGTCCTGATCTGAGAATGTTCACTGCATGTGTTTTCTGTATTTTAGGAGATACAACTTTAATTTTTCCCCTTTATTTTCCATTTGACTTAAATAATGTGCAAGTAAGTGAAAAAGGGATTATCAAAGGATTTGACAATCAAGAAAGAAATTAGTAAAAACAATGAGAAGAATTATTGTAATTTTAAGGGTAGAAAAATCTAAAATTATAGACTCTCGTAATTAGGTATTTTTTTAGTTTTGAGTGCAAGAGAACTTTCACATGCCTGAACTCTTCTTTGAATACCCATTCTGCATCTTTGAATTGAAAATTATATTTTAGACTAGTTTAGAGCTGTGTTCTTTGCTATAGATTTTACAGACTGCAAGATCTAAAAGGGCCTCAGTGTTTTTTCTGTGATACGATTGAACGGGGCCACAATTAATTCCTGCAGAATCCAGTTATTTTTCTACTAATGCACTGCAAAGTGAAATTGTTTTATTGCTTTTGAAGAATAAAATAATTCTGAGGCAACATACAGTTAATTTTTAATTCTTTAGGCAGTCCCTTATCATAGGTTCTCTGTTAAATTATTTCTAAATGGTCTCATCTTGGTCCTTAAACAGAGCATGAATTCTGATCCCAGGAAACATGACTCCGTTAGGCTTCAGCAAATAGGTTTCTTGGGAGCTATGTTTTGCTTATGAAATTAGTGGTCCTTTTTTCTTTTCCCTTTCTTTATAATGGTTTCTCTTTTCTTAAAGTGGTCTAAGCCAAAAGCTGGAATATAAATGTTTCTCTTAATTCTTTTGCAAAGATTCAATAGGATGTTGCAGAGAATTTATTTTGATGCATTTAGAATGAAACCTGTGCTTGAGCAAGTCCCCTTCCCAGTTCAGATGTTTCCTTGGGGGGATCTAAATGAAGTGGTCTTACTAATTGGCATGTTCCATAATGGGCATTCTGGGACCCCCCTGAACTCAGACAC
This sequence comes from Phalacrocorax carbo, assembly GCF_963921805.1. NCBI lineage: Eukaryota > Metazoa > Chordata > Aves > Suliformes > Phalacrocoracidae > Phalacrocorax > Phalacrocorax carbo. The sequence goes on along the minus strand of NC_087515.1, from coordinate 32,857,682 downwards.
CTGTAAAGTAACTCATGCTGAGAGGAAGGAAATGTCTGTAGAGAACATCATCCAAGTGCATGGCAGACACCTCTGAGCACAATCCCACAAATCTGTCTGCTTTGTTTACTAGTGTTTCAGAGCATCCAATGTAAAGTACAGTTTTCCCATGTGCCCCTAAGCAGGAACACAATCCTGATATTAACTTATGGCTCTCTTACTTCCTATTAAGGGCTCAATTTATTTTCTGGGTTTGGTTCACCTGTGGTACTGAGGTGCCATTCTTTCCCAGATGCTGAAGTATACTGATGTCTGTATGCCAACTGCATTTGCACCATGGTGAATATATAGAAATGGTACCAAGCTACAGAAGACTATTTTGTGATGACACAAGTCCTCATCAAAGCCTCTTTTAGTTGTTATCTAGTAGTAAATGAATAGTGTTATGAAGAAGGTCTAGACTACCTTAAAATATTTGTGGCTCTGCAGTAATGAAAGCAGAGATCTGGCTTTTAGATAGTCAGAACAAGCTGGATAATGATGTAAATGTTGCTTCATTCTGACTGGCACCTTTCTGCCTGAGTGATAAAGAACAGGACATACTGCTTCTCTGTGCTAGTGTTAACAGACAACAGAAAAAGATCTGCTTGTGAGAAATCCTGTGCATAGGCTCTTCAATAAAACACAGAATTTAGGGCAATTACCTGGTCACGCTTGTGTCCCAAGTTGGGAATGGTTTGAAATTGCTATCAGATAACTTCACATATTATAGCAATAACTTTCCATATTTACATTTCGTGTCTTCAGGAAGGCTTCTGGCTTTGCATATTGAATGTGCAGTTTTGAATCTGTCTTGCTTGTGAATGAGTACCATTGAATTTATACGAATATAAGACTGTTGTTAACTTGTGCTCCCTCTGCTGGCTGTTGCCATTCCAATGTAAACATTTCCTTCCCTTGAATTAAGGATAAAGAATAGAGCAGAGCCTTGCTACTAACGCAGAAAATCAAATTGCAGATTATGGGAACTTGCAAATGAACCATTTTGAAACCTTCTGTACAGAAGTATAGTTCAATCTAATTTTGTAGGATTTTTCTTCTAAAGAATGAGGATATCGATGCAAACCTCTATCTTACATTTGAGAAGTGTGCAGAGGTCACTCGTAGGTCATGAGCAGATTACTAAGTAGTTGTTTAAATTGGTGTGAATTAGTGATGGAATGTATGTATTTAGCTTTATTAAAGGGTTTAGAATACCAAAATAAATTGTACTTTAACAGAATTACAGTGCCTCTAGGCTGGTATCATGTTTAAACTGTTAATTCAGTTCATCATAAGTAGTAGCCAAAAACTAGTTCTGTATGAGAGAAGTGTTTTTTTCTCATGGTACTAGATATTAAATTGGTACAAGATTGTCCTAGTTGAAGACTAGTTTTTGTTGTCTTCAAAACTTCCTGTTTTAAGATTCTTCTGACATTAAGACTATCTATATGCCAAGAATAGTATTAATTTTTTTGTTGCATTGTACAGAACTCTGTAAGCCTTTTGAGGATTTTTTTCAGTGGCATAAGCTAAGACTTAATGTCTTCTTTACAGCACCTGGAAAAGTAGCAGATAAAGTTATAATAGAAAACACTAGAGATTCCACCTTCGTTTTTATGGAGGGTTCTGAAGATGCCTATGTTGGATATATGACAATCAGGGTAAGAATCTCAAACTTCAGCAGAACTTTTAATAATTTCATTTTAATGCCTGAGCAATTAAATAAATACTACCTCTCTGTGTTGTCTTCCTTTTTCAGTTCAACCCTGATGACAAATCTGCTCAGCACCACAATGCACACCACTGCTTAGAGATTACCGTGAACTGCAGTCCAATTATAGATCACTGTATTATTCGAAGTACTTGTACGGGTTAGTGGGCTTTTTATTGTTTGAAATTAACACTGTTTAAAGTTACTAACCAAACAAGGGCACAGGGAAGCAGCACACAAATTGACTATAATCACTGTTGGCATATTTCTTTTTTTTTATGCAGGTGTTTAATACGGGGCTGCAAGTTTTACTCACCTTGAAAGGGCATCATTACAGTGACTTCTTTGTGTCCAAGACCTTTGTGATAATGTAGACTTGGTCTTCTGTTTGAGTCAGTTTGGAGACTCTGGGCAGTTAGTTTAAAACCTGAAAAGTAACAGTTTACATAAAGTTACCTGATTTTAGTGTATATATAGCTGTAGCTGGCAGGAGAGGGCATTTGAGGGGGGCACACATGGGATTTTTACATGAGGTTCATGGCAATATGCAGTATTGGGGTTGATGGCATTAAAACAGTCATGGGCTGTAACTGCTAAGCTAAGCTCACTTTCCTGTCAAGAGTGGAATGATTTGACATACTCCAAGTATGAGTGTCTAGCTCTATAGGTGGAAGAAATGCATAGCGTGCAAAGTTAGACTCATTTCGCCATCACAGAAAATGAGGAATTTATACTGCCTGATTTGGGAAACGTTGGTAGTCTAGGTTCAGGAAAGAAAGGGTCAGAGGCAGTGGAAGTGAAAGGCAGGATGGCAGTTCAGTTGTTGGCAGGAAGACATGGCAATCTGTGATCACTAGACACAAGATGTGGCAAGTTTAATGTGTTTGACCACAACCAGATGAAGTGGAGTTGGAGTGTCAGAAAAAAGAGGTACAGGAGAATTAAGGTATTGAGTCTTTGCATGGAAATGGCAATATGAACTCTATATACGTAAGTTCAGCTAGTGAAATGGAATGGGTCCTGCAGAGCAGACTGTGAGTAAAGGTTGTTCAGCTCAACATAAAGGAAACAAGATGATCTTCAACTAGATATAAAGCTGTACTTTACTGGTACAGACTATGGAGGAAATTCTGCAGGGAACTATAGTAAGAACGGTGGAAGGATTTCTTGTCTGTGCCTTGTAGAGGACAGTATGCTCTTTCTTGGAGGTTTCAGGCAATAAAGCACTACTTCACTTTTGGTCAAGGCAGCTCTACACTTTGCATCACCATCTGTTTTACTGGAGACATATCAGCTAATATGTGGAAGTGCTAAAAATGAAAAAAAGAGAAACAAAGGACAGCTAGCTGCTCTCAGTATCTTGATTTTTTGTTTAGTGATAAATACTGGGGAAATTGAAGGTATATGAAGAAAATTTGTTTTGGAAGTTCCTACATACCAATAGTGGGGACCCTGATAACAAATGAGAGGAATTAGATTTGTCTTTTGGACCACATTCAGCTTGGTTATGAAAGTAGTTTGAAGAGCTGCATGGCTTCATATTGAAACGTTCTTATAGATAAGCTAATAGGTCATGATGTTTTTGTGAAAATTGTGTATTAAAATTAAGCTTTGATAATACTTTTCATGATCGCTTTTCACTGTGGAAGACTACTTCTGAGAATTTGGGACTTTTGCCCTCTTCAATACTCTGGATTCCTGATTGTTTGCTTCTCTTGTCAAAGTTAAAATTTCTGGTCAATTTTGGAGGCTGTGTGTAGGCTGTACTATCATAACTTATGGATTATTGATTTTTATTGACTTTTTTTAATCCTACCAAGCCTTGCTGTAACCTACTTGGGAAGTACTGAGCATGTGTAAAAAGGGAGGAAGAATGGCAGTCTGCCAGAGAAGGCATTTACTGTTTCCAAGTCAATGACATCTCTGAAATATGGATCCATAAGCATTCAAAATGTCTTTCTGACACATGCTTGATACGCTTTCTGTAGATTTCCTAATGGCATTAAAGCATATTTCTACATTACGTCGTATGTAAAGTTCTTAATGTATGTAATATGTAAAGATGGGAGCTATGTAAGTGCAAGTGATTTAAGCTGGAGGTCTCTTGCTGCCAGTCCAAAGCATCTTTGAAATACTTTTAAATAAAGTTTAAATGGCAAGATCCTGAGTCTAGAGGTTCTATTGCATCCATTGTAGAGGAAATCAGTATTAGTCCTCACCCTGATAGATAATAGTAGTGGATGGCAATGTGCCTTTTCTAAGTATTGCTTAAGTGTGTGCAATCGTTATATTCTGAGTAAACAAAATAAAGCCTAAACCAGTAATACATGTGCTTGGTACTCTTAAAAGGACTGATTTCACACAATCAATAATGAAGTCCAGTGAAGTGAGTCAGAAGAAAGATTGCATTCATTTAAATAAGCAAAGTGTGATAGAGGTATGCTTTTAGAACATCATACTGGCTTCCCAAAAATCCACAGTTCCTTGGTGTCACCAAAAGAGGTGGAGAAAAGGGTAGTGAAAGCAATTATGAAATACAAGAAATGAAGCAGTTATTAGCAATTAAATAGGAAACTAGGAATTGTAGGAAACTGTGGGAATACCCCCCAAAATACAAACACTCCAACAAAATACCCCCCTATCCCTCCAAATGTACTTGATAAACAAGATATAACACCTGCCTAGAAGAGAGTGCTTTTGTCTTGACTTAAGGAACAAAGGGAGTTTTAGCAGTGATGCTGATCCATCATAGAATGGAAGAATTTGAATGGCAAAGTGTTGTGTAATTTTTGTTCCATATTTAATGAGAATAGGCAGGAATGATAAATGTGCTCATACCCTAGAGGGATAATGAAATATGTTCCACTCTTGACAGTAACCGTGGATGAGGTTAAACAGCTGTAAAAATAGACATTCTAAAATCATGCAGGAGTTTAAAAAGAGCTGGCCAAGAAATCTGGGCTCCTATTATGTATCAACAGTAACTTGAAACCTGGGTGAGATGCTGTATATCCCAGGGGGTGGGAGCAGCATGGTGGAGACTAAATAGGATGAAATATGGCAAGTAGTACTGCCTATTGATCCTGGGTAGAATAATGAGACAGTAAATGCAGGGGTTTGGTCACGCAAGAATTTAAAATTCATGATTGAAGTAAATTCTGTAAATACACATTAAAGTTATAATGGTTGCATCACACTACTAGCATTTTTGATTACTTTGACTGAAAGAAGGTAGCAATCCTCATATAATTACATAGATCCTTGAAATATATTTGACTTCAACATCTAGTGCCTTAAAACATTAGAATATTAGTATTGTCAGAGCACACATTAAAAAGATGAGAAATAACTTCCCAGGTAGTTACAGATGGCTTTTTTGTGGCTATTTCAAAGATGACTTCTTGACTTTAAGCCACTTCATCAATGACTTGCAGAGAAGAAATAAAATGCATATTGATGAGACTTGTAGACAATGAAGACTTAAGGTATTATAAATAACCAGGAAGATGGGTTGCTAGGCCCTTTTTGGAAGGCGGGCTCTCAAACCATATTCACATCAGTGTGGACAGTTGTGAAGTTACACACACCACTCGCTTTTGTTCCTAGTTTTAAGTGATAAATCTCTCTCCTAAGAAGCTGGATTCCCGCGAAAAGCTTAAAGACTCCGTGTGGGTAAACAGCTAAATATGAGCCCTCGTGTAGCTGAGTGGCCAAAAGAACTGATGTGAACCTTAGTTATACCTGTGGGAATATTGAGCAGAAGTAGAGACTGTATTACGCCTCTGCTTAGTCCTGCTTCAGAAGAAAGTACTCTTTTCCTGGTGACCATAGCAACATGTTGAAAAATTAGAAACAGTTCAATGAAAAGTCCTAAAAGATAAATCAGTTGTAATGAAAAGTACACTGACTGCAATTTGTTACTTTATCAAGGAGAAGGCTGAAGGAGTAAATTGCTTTCACTAAATACATGTATGCGTTGGGTATGGCGTACACTGTTATAGAGACACAGTAACTGGGTGCTAAAGCTGGAGGAATCCAGATGAGTAATTGAAGTGTAAATTAACAGGGTAACAGCTCTGTAACCAGCTAACAAGCTTTATGGTGGTTTCTCAGTTCTTGGAAATACTCAAATCAAAATTAAATATGTTTCTAAAAGATACAGGCTGAAGTTCCTGCTACTAGAATTGCAGGAATTACTTCAGAGAATTATTATAGCCTGTATTATTCATAAGATCAGACTAGACAATCAAAATAATTTCTTTAGTATTTAAAAAAAGGCTCTGTAAATGAGTTTATGAATTATTAAAGTATAGTCTTTGTGGTAGTATGCTAGAAAGTAATAGGAAAACTTAATAATAGAGCATCTACTGCCTTGCTTATTTAGTGACGTTTAATTGCGGGGAAGGTGTGCATTACGTAGGCCAGATACCCTGAGATGAGGTCTTACCTTCCTGAAATCACTGTGACATGCTGTTGATTTTTAGTGGCTGCAGAATACCATGTTTTCGTACTTCGTGGAATTCAGGGAATTGAGCTGAGCTGATGAAGTCCTGAGCAGTTTTGAATCCTAGTTGCCTGGAAAGAGTTTGTTTTCTGGGTAATCGTACCATGGCTGAAACTATCCAAGATGCTGCAGCAAGGAGCTGGTTTCTGATGTGTAGTTCTGTACTTGAGATTGTGCTGTTTGTCTCCTGCTCATCTTTAGTTAGACAGTGTGTCTTTGTACGCTACGGAATTATTACTTGTTTGGGCTCTTTGAAGTACTGAGGTATGAAAGTTTAAAGGGAAGTAAAACAAGGCAGTAATTAGCCTAGAATTTTATTATATTTCTGTTGTCCTTTGTCTGTTGTGAACAGTCAATATACAGGGGCCTAACGTGGGGAAATAAATGAGTGAGAACTTTCATAAGCATGAGTTATTATATAAACTGTTGTCTATTCTGGCAATCATACGCGGCTGCATAACCTTGGCAGAGTGATTTTAAAGCAACTCCTACCTTGGTTTTTTGCATCTGCAAAATGACATGAGTGTTTTTCTGCCTGTGGCTTGCAATGCTTTGGCACTGTGCACGCCGAATCTTTTTTAAATACCAGTTCACACTAACTTTTCTTGCAAAAGCACTGCCAGACTATTTATAAATACACTATGCTTTGAAGCTATGGTAACTGTACTGTTTTCTTCCAGTTGGCTCTGCAGTATGTGTTAGTGGCCAGGGAGCTTGTCCTACTATTAAACACTGTAACATCAGCGACTGTGAAAATGTTGGACTTTATATTACAGACCATGCACAGGTATTTTTTTGATATCAATTTCTTTAATAAAATTGTTTACTCTTCTGGATTCCTATCTTAATTTACATTTTTATTTCCCAGGGAATATATGAGGACAATGAGATCTCCAATAATGCGTTAGCAGGGATTTGGGTCAAAAACCATGGAAATCCCATTATCAGACGGAATCACATTCACCATGGACGTGATGTTGGCGTTTTCACTTTCGACCATGGCATGGTAACGTATATGTTTTCTTCTAAAGAAAGAAATAGAGGTGTTGGATAGCTAAAGTCTTCAAATTTTGCCAGTCATTGAAGAAATACTAAAAAAACACTCATGCTTTTTACATGTGAACAGATACTTTAAAATATGCCTACTGTTTTTCTGTTGTCTTCGGTGGGCAACTTCACTTTAAAGACAATTTTAGCTGAAAGAGGTTTAAGCAAGCTTTTTGCAGTTGATTGGCAGCCTGTTACATTGAATTATGTTGCAGTGACAAAATAGCTCTTGAAATAGGATGTAAATGGTAAGCTTACATTTACACTATACTTCATTCTTTTTCCTTTGAAATGGAACAAAAAATAAGGTGCTGGGAGATTTAAAAATGAAATGAAATGCTCTGTGGAGATTTCATCAGTCTTATTTTAACATTAAGTCTCTGAAGCAGGGTATGTACAACCTCTCTGGGGAGAGGACTTTTCTAGCATGGAGTTGGTTGTGGAATTTTAACACAAATTTGTTTCAGAATTCAGGTCTTACTTTATAAAAACATCTGTTTCTGTGGGATGAAGGTGATAACTTCCACGTACGTGTAAAGTAGTGAGTAATGAGTTTGCATAGCCCTTGAAATAATCAGAATGGATTTTGCCACTGAAATAAAACATGATTATTTGCTGACTTGTTTTAGTAAAATATTCTACATGTCTTCCAAACAGTGGCAAATCATTGTTTTCCCTGTTTGAATGACAAAGTCCCGATTCCCCTGACCCAGCTGGCAAAATGAGCAGTTTTCTTGTAGTCACTCTTAAAACAGCAGATCTTTAAGGATGCTTTCCATAGAGTGCAAGAGCTCTCCATCCCCAGGTGCAAGACATCAGGAAAGGAAGGCAAGAGACTGGCATGGCTGAGTTGAGACATGCTGGTCAAACTGAAGGGCGAGAAGGAAGTGCACAGGTAGTGGAAGTGGGGACAGGTATCCTGGGAAGAGTATAGGGATGCTGTACAGTTGTGTAGGGATGGGGTCAGGAAGGCCAAGGCATGGGTGGACCTGAACCTGGCAAGGGATGCAAAGAATAAGAAGTGCTTCTACAGGTATGTCAACCAGAAAAGGAAGGTCAAAGAAAGAGTACCCCCTGTGATAAGCAAGACTGGCAAACTGGTAACAGCAGTAGAAGAGGAGGCTGAGGTACTCAACAACCTCTTTGCCTCGATCTTTGCTGGCAGCCTCCCTTCTCACACCTCTCAAGTGGATGGACCGGAAGACGGGGACTGGGGGAGTGAAGTCCCTTCCACTCTAAGAGAAGATAGGGTTCATAACCATGTGAGGAACCTGAACCTACATTAGGTCTATGGGACTTGATGGGATGCATCCCAGAGTCCTGAGGGAATTGGCTGCTGTAGTTGCCAAGTCACTCTCCATGATACTTGAAAAGTCATAGCAGTCAGGTGAAGTGGAAACAGGAAAATGGCAAGTGTTGCACCCATTTTTAAAAAGGGTAGAAAGGAGGACCCTGGGAACTACTGACCTGTCAGCCTCACCTCTGTGCCTGGGGAGATCGTGGAACAGATCCTCCCAGAAGCTATGCAAAGGAACATGGAGGACAGGGAGGTGATTTGAGAGAGCCAGCATGATTCCACCAAGGGCAAGTCCTGCTTGACCAACCTGGTGGCCTTCTGTGATGGACTGACTACATCAGTGGACAAGGGAAGAGCAACAGATGTCAGCTATCTGGACTTTTGTAAGGCTTTTGATGTGGTCACCCACAACATCCTTCCCTCTAAATTGGCAAGATATGGATTTGATGGCTAGACTCTTCAATGGATGAGGAATTGGTTGGATGGTCGCATCCTGAGGATAGTGGTCAATGGCTCAGTGTCCAGATGGAGGTCGGTGACAAGTGGTGTCCCACAGGGGTCTGTATTGGGACTGGTACTATTTAATATCTTCATCAATGACATAGTGGGATTGAGTGTACCCTCAGCAAGTTTGCAGACAACACCAAGCTGAGCAGCAAGTCAGCTGGCAGCTCAAGAAGTGGCCCTGTGTGAATGTCATGAAATTCAACAGGCCAAGTGCAAGGTCCTGCAGCTGGGTCAGGGCAAGCCCTGGTATCAATACAGGCTGGGGGATGAAGAGATTGAGAGCAGGCCTGTGGAGAAGGACTCGGGGGTAGAAAAGCTGGATGTGAGCTGGCAACGTGTGCTTGCAGCCCAGAAGGCCAGTTGTATCTTGGACTGCATCAAAAGAAGTGTGGCCAGAAGGTCGAGGGGGGTGATTCTCCCACCCTACTGTATGCTGGTGAGACCCCACCTGGAGTGCTGTGTGCAGCTCTGGAGCCCTCAGTACAGGAAAGACATGGAACTATTGGAGTGGGTCCAGAGGAGGGCCACCAAAATGATCCAAGGGCTGGAGCACCTCTTCTATGAAGAAAGGCTGAAAGAGTTTGAGTTGTTCAGCCTGGACAAGAGAAGGCTGTGGGGGAGACCTTACTGCGGCCTTTCAGTACTTAAAGGGGACCTATGGAAAGATGGGGGCAGACTTTTTAGCAGGGCCTGTTGCAATAGGACAAGGGGTGTAATGGCTTTAAACTAAAAGAGGGTATTAGGTTAGGTATAAGGAAAAACTTTTTACAATGATGGTGGTAAAACACTGGAAGAGGTTGTCCAGAGAGGTGGTAGATGCCTCATCACTGGAAACATTCAAGGTCAGGTTGGATGGGGCTATGAGCAACCTGATCTAGTCAGAGATGTCCCTGCTCACTGCAGGGGGGTTGGACTAGATGACCTTTAAAGGTCCCTTCCAACCCAAACCATTCTGATTCTATGAAAATTACTCATGTAAAAAGTACAAAATGTGATCAGAGTATGGTAAACTAAATGAGGCATACTGAGGTTAATACTGCTCACTCTTAGATCGAGTGTAATGTTCAAAATCAACATGTTTTCAGATTCCCTCTTGCCTTCACAAGGATACTACAGAACTTGATTATCTTGCTGTAGGCATTGGATACTGCAGGACATGGATTGCCTATAACTTCGGTGATAGGGAATGATAAACTAAACAGTTGCTTTGGGAGTGGCAGTTTTAAAGGTGCTGTAGATAAATGGGAACCTCTTCTCTGGTGCTGTGCTGCTGCTGTAATGAAAACCTCGCTGTAACAGACTTGATTTCAGAATGCTGCTGAAGAGCAAGGTTAGTCAAACCAGCACACGTTTCACCTAATCTGGGGTAGTAGGGTATATTCCCCTCCATACATTTTGTTCCTAGCCTTACTACCTGACACACATCTTGCCTAGCTATGACTAAATATGTTAGGCCTGTTCTTTGTCAAGACCACCATAATTAGACCTGATATGACATATCCACGGATGTTCTTCATAAGTAAATGTCTTTTATCATAAAAATAGTAGTTTTGCTGGTAGATCTTATTTAGTCCCTGAGAAAGATAAAAAATACTTGGGAAAAATGCAAATATTAGACACTAATGGCTTTGACTAGCTGGGAAAGATGAGTCCCAAATCACACTTTTGCAGACATAGCTGGTGTGTAGGCTTGGACCTCTGTTTTCTCATTTGTTTTCTATCTTCTGACCTTTGGACCCACTGTTCCTTCTGTATCCCTCATGTATTTCATCTTGCTGTCACACACCCCCACCCCCCATTTTAGTATGTTCAGAGATGTAACTACAGTAGACATTCATTTTTAACTTTGACTCATTCCATGCTCGCTCCAAGGAAACTATAGTCTAGCATTTTAAAGTAATCTTATTCCTAAATAAAATGTTTATTAACTCAAGTACTAAATTGCTTCAGCTTTCCTACTGAACTTTTACATGAGGATTTTCTGCGCTGTGTGCTGTGTGTTGCAGGGCTGTTGGCTAGGTCTCAGATACCTGTTGAATAAAATAATCTCTTGTAATAAGGCATGTCTTTGGGGAAATAAATTTCCATAATTTTGATGAATGATTAATGCAATTATAGCTAATACGTAATACAGAAGGCTTTCAGGAAGAAAAAGACATGTAGTTTTATCATGGATTAGAGGAAGAAGAGAAGCAGTTGGGTTTTGAAAGGTCAATATTTTGATCCCCGACTGGGTGTTTTTAGGCTCGCTAAATGGTGGATCTTTATTTCCCCTTTGTTAAGATATCTTCCTTCCCTTGTAAGCACTGTTCTATTGCTTTAGTTCTAACCCAAATCTGGTAGGGTTCTTGATGAGTGTTGGCAGTCTGAAAACAGCATTAACAAAAAATCCACTGTGGATAGAACCGAGTGAGGCCTTTCTCCTTTCCGCCCTAGCTGCTGGGGAGGTAGGGGTAAAGGAGCAATGCAGTACTAATTGTAGCTGTTTGATCTGCAGTTTCTTGGTTTTACTAGAAGGTAAACAGGTCACAGAGTGCTGTTATTTTTGTTGCTGGCATAAAATAATCTTGCTAGTGGAAGGTCAAACGTGGTGGGATTTTTCTGTTAGGTGCCTCTTCTCCACTCTCTTGGTTACATCCTAAGGAGCATATTTGCTCTTTGTTGGGCAAGTTCATAACAGCTCAGAAGAATGCCCTTCCAGCAGTCTTCTGACAGATTTCTTTACGTCATTTTATATTCTTTGGAGATGTAGTTGTTTGGCCATTTTGCAAAGAGTGGTGGCAAACTTAAGATGTTATGTCTTTGGTTTATATTATCTCATTGTTTGAACACTGCCACTGCCTCATTTAAGCTGCGTTAACATATTGTATAAGCACTCCTAATCCGCTTCAGTAGATGCATATATCCATGCATCCCTCTAAGACTTAAGCGGGCTCGGAAACATGTAATGAAGTGATTTTGGCTATAGAAAAGCTGGTAAAGCAGAGTGCTTCAGTAAATCCTGGAGGGGAGATGTCTATATGTAGACCTGAGGGTTAATTGTAAAGTCTTGGCTAGGAGCTGCTTCTTGTTTAATTACGGAAGTATAAATATTAAATATGAGTACTGAAATATTAAAAAAATGTAAAAGCCAGACTGGACTCAGTTAATTTTAAATAAAAGTGTATTTGATCTGTTTTCCTATCAGGGGAATACCTGTTCCAATGCTGTGATCAGTGTGATATCACAAGCAAAATGGAATAGAAATAAATTTTTACATTTTGTTTAAAGGAAACATTAGCATGTTAAAGAGAACATGTGAGTAGTATTTATTTCAACTGCAAAAATTATTGAAATCTTCCTTAGTCAAACTCTTTTGAAAGATCTCCTCCCTGCCCCCACTTCCATCTCAGTCTGCTTTTGGCAGTGTCCTCTGTTTTATATCATGCTAGTGATAGAGTTGATGAAATACCATCACTGGCAATGTTTACATACTCTTGAAGTGACATGGTATCTTTCAGATACAAATTGTACATACCTAAACAAATTAATGGTTTTTCTATGTTCACTTCTCATTTCATATCTGTTATTTTTGGGTTGGGTTTTTTTTTCATTGCTTGTGATAGTGAAGTGGGATAAGTACATTCCAGCGCTGAATTCCTACCCTACACATTGTTTTCCTGTGGGTTTCTGTGCTGGAGTGCAGGCTCTGAAAGGTTCAAGAGTGCTTTGTTTTTCAGTTTCATGCTCTCAAGACTGTTCTTTGTGTTTTGATACTTGTAGAAATTTAACCTCTTCTAAACTGGCAGTATTCTGACGTTTGCCTTAGTGCTTGTGCCAAATGTTTAACAAGCAGGCATTAAAAATGCAGCATGGCATTGGCAGCCCTCCGTGTCTTACGTTGACCTCTCTTGCCAGTTGCCTCAGACGAGTTACCAGACATTTGTCATAAATTGTATTTAATAGTTGTATGCAAACAGAGAAGTTCTGATTTGCTGTAAGAATGAGCATAATTTTATAGTTTAAAGTTGAGATCTAGGTCTAACAGTCTTCATTTTTCACTTCTTCCAAGTGAGAAATGTAGCACTATTGCTTGGGTTTTTTTTCTTTTTGATGGAAGAAAAGTATAATAGCGTGTGTCTAAGTTGGGTGATGGTGGCCAGTTGGCAGCTCAGTCTTTTAAATACTACAAATCAGATAATTTTAAAGAAGACCGTGTATAAAGTCCAAAAAATATAAATGAAGCTTATGCTAGTTTCTATACAGGTCACGTAAAAACTCAGTTAGGCTTTTGCTGCAATAGCAAATTTTTCCTATGCACTAAAAATAGTTTGTTTTGAGTCTTGAATGTGGTTTTCTTTATTGCTGCATTTGGATTTTTGTAAAATCCACCAAGTCTCAACTAAAGACCATTCCAGGCTTTGGGAGGCAAATTTTTATAAACATATTTTTTATGCTATTTAATTAAGTTGATACAGATACACTTTAGACGTTTATTTCTTTCTGTCTTGGCCTCCTGGGGTTTTTTTCTTACCCTGTTGGGAATACAAGTGTCACTAAATATATAGGAAGTGTTACAGTTTGCACAATTATCTCTTTTATTTTTCTTTTTTTTTTCCCTTTTTTTAAATACCTGTATTATTCAAACAACAACATGAAATACCTCTGTGTTTCTGTAATGTTGTAATCTTTGAGACAGAGAAAGAAAAATAGCCCTTGTAAAGATACATGGGAAAAAAATTCCTCTAAGAAAAGCACTGAACAAAACCCCATCAGTTACAAGTTTTAACCCTCATGCATTTCAAAGCAGTTAGACTAGATGAAATGCAGAAAGAAGAAAAAAATCCAAGTTCAGCTAGTGAGTTAGTCTTGATGTAAAGTCTTCTGAGCTTGTCCAGCTGCGCAGGAACCCTGCTTTGTCATCACATCAACCTTTCATACACATAGTGTGTGGAAACATAAACATTACCATTACTGCGGTGTTTGTCTGTTCGTGATTACTTTCTCTGTTCAGATCTTAACAGGGTGCAGCGGCGTGTTCTTGCCCACACTTTCTGTCACTCTAGCTGTCATCTTATTGCCCACAGCTAATGCTTTGACTGGTATGTTAAAGACATTTGATGTACAGAGCTACTTCTAATATTTAGGATTTTTCAAGCAGAAAGCTACTGCTAAGGTATTTTGAGTTTCCTTACACATGGTATTTTTGTGTAAGATTGTATTTGTTTTTCCATGTGCATCCCTTACTCCTTCTTCCTTATTAATCACGGGCCTGTATTTCTTACTAAGCAATCCCAGCACTGCCAGGTGCTGTGTCCTCCAGGTTCTTCTGCTGCTAGTGATCTTTTCTGGTTATAATTCATCAACAAAACACAAGTAAAATACCCAGCACACTTGAAAATCATTCTTAGGAGGTGGAGGCAATATAATGCTTGCAATCCCTCCATGTGGAGGAGGAGTATTGACCTTCCTGACCTTACTAGCCACCTGGCAGGGTCTCTGTAAAGGATGTGAGCTTGAGCTGCCTGACAGCTGGATGGAGCTTAAGAGCTGCAGGTTGGGCAGCCCGTGTGTGCTGTTTAAGTGGTATGAAAGGAACAGGCTGTTTCTAATGGTGTTACTGGTTATACCTGGACTGGGCAGTAAGTTTTGGGTTTGCAAACAGTATTAGTGGGCCCTATGGATAATAGATCATTCAACTACATACTTAAAAACAAAATTTCCTTGGTATATCTTTGTTAACAAAATATTTGTTAACTTTCCAAGAAGAAAATGTCTGAACCCATATGTGATTTCTTGGGATCCAGAAGTTCATCGCTTTAAAATAAAAGGGAAGACATCTTTGAGAGGATATAGTTCAAAGGCACAACACCTTTTGAAGGGGAGTGGCTGTGGTGGCTGGAAAAGATACCAGGGGTTGCCTGGGGGCATCTTAAAGACTGAGTTAAGTTTAACCCTTCTCCCTAGGAGGTGAATTTTGGGCCAAAAGTGTTGTTGTTTTCAACAGAACGGCATTGGAAATGGGCAGTCTGGGAATAAGGTGGTCGCTCAGGACTGTGGAAGAGCACATTTCTGAAGAACAGCAATTCTATTGGCTTAACTGAATTCAGTTTAATAATTATGCACAAAGGCTCAAGCACAGAAATACACTGGCTTTAAACTGCATCAGCTCCAAGTCACCAGTTCAGCTTAAGCTGACTCTGCTTGAGGTGGACTGGACTTTTTAATGCAGTTTCTCTTTATGAATATTGAATGATATAGGATCTTACCTAGCAGAAAGCCTTGACTTTCTGACCCAGCAGTCAGTCTTACAAAGGAATCTGAGATACAGTTGTGGGGTGTTTTTTTTCTTCTCTCCCTTTTGAGGAGCACTTATTTGAGGCTTACAGCAAATTCTCAGTTTCTTCTGAATCAGCAGCCCTACTTCTTTTGAGAAAGTAGAACTTTAGATTCCCGTTAGTGTGTAGCTTCCTTGAGAACTCTGAAAAAACCTTGACTCACTCTGAAGAAATCTAATCATAAGTCCTTGAAAAACAGTATTCAGAATATTTACATAGAGTAGGCTTTTCCCATTTGACGACTTTGTCACCCAGAGGGGCCTGGGGGGCCAAGCTGTGCACACTGATAGTACTTTTTTGGAGAATGGTTAATCAATGCAGTGCCTTTCCTGGCTGCAATCCTCAAAGCAGGGAGAAGTGCATGCTGTTTTGATTTTCTTGTTGAACTGTATGAATTTCTGATTTTTGTAATCAAAATATGTTTGAAGTCCCTTAGCAATTCACAGCACATAAGTAATACGACAGTGAAACAGAGTGTTCTCTACTTAGGTTGCCAGTAACCTGAGTAATTTCCGTGTGGTAGGTAGTAGAAACTCCAAGACTGAGGTGTTCCTGGCAGTAGGTCACGTGAGTACAAACACGGGATCCAGTTACACTCAGCGGTAGGAGGAATTGTGATTTTTGTAGCTCACAAGTAGAACAAGTCTCACAATTAGCGAGACTGAGTAACTAACTTAAGTGGCTACAGGAAAAACAGTATTTGGACGAGGTGCCTATGAGGGTGACAAAGGTCAGTGAAAGTCAGGCCCCTTTCCTTTTGGGTCAGAGGTTTTATCTATATACGTGTTATTAGTTCATTAAACAGGTAATCTTTTGCGTGATGATGACTGATACTGCTAAAACTATAGCTGGAATATAGATTGTTTATACTATAGGTGGCTTTGCAGAGCACAGACACAGACATCTAGGAGAAAAGAACTAAGATTGGTTCACATTGTCTTTCAACCATGCATTCTTGGATGTAAGGGACATTGCCGTTTTGGTTGGTCGTCAGCAGCTGGGTACTGCTCTGAATGTTATGTACTCTGGTTTTAGTCTTGTCCTCTGCAGCTGCCCGCTGGAGATAGTCTGGGTAAGAGAAATCATTGGGCAGAAAACAACCATTTGCCAGATGAATTTTCAGACAGATTAGTTCATCGTGCTGCTACACAAGTGCTTGTTGGCATAGCAGAAGGAGCATGCCTGGGATGGCTTTGTGGAATGTCTTCCCCTTCCCCCCCTCTCTCCCCAGCTATGCTGTTTATAAAGCATGTGTTTAAATACAGTTTTGTTGTAGGCCTACTTCTACTATTACAGTGTTGAAATGGAAGTGTACACCATTTAAAAAAGGGGAGGGGGAAATATGTTTACTGGTTGGCTGCTGAGACCAATCCAGCCCTGGAAAAATTACTCATTTCCCACATCCATATGTATGTATTCTGACCAGTTATTTCAAAGAAATTTAGGATACTTCTTCATAAATAAACTGTATTCTTACCAAATATGTATGGTTCTGGATCTGAAAACAAGTGGTCTTCTCCATAGCACTGTCCTTTTTATATTGGACCTGTGGGCTTTATGGCCTTTGAAAGGAGTCTGATCCTTGGGAGCTGCTAAGGAAACCCGATACTCAGTCTTCTTTGAGGTGCTATATCCAGAGTTGCCGTTTTTTCTTGGTATTCCGTGGCAAGTAATAAATAGCAATGCAAACACAGTGTCTTTGAAACAGTATTTTACTTTGGGGGAAAAAAAATATATAGTGGCAGTAGCTGTTTTAATTAGCTGCATATGTACTTATATATTGTCAATTTTGGTACTGTTCCCTTTTAAATGAGGATTGTATTTGGGAGGGAGGGGAGGGGATAGCCTTCATTTTAAAATGGACTTTTACAGGAAACTGCATGTTTTGTGTCTTAAGGGTTATTTTGAAAGCTGCAACATACATAGAAACAGGATAGCAGGTTTTGAAGTGAAAGCGTATGCCAATCCTACAGTAGTTCGATGTGAAATCCATCATGGCCAGACTGGAGGAATCTATGTTCATGAAAAAGGAAGAGGACAATTCATAGAGAACAAAATCTATGCAAACAATTTTGCAGGTGTTTGGATTACCTCAAACAGCGACCCAACAATAAGGTATTGTTTTCCTCATTGATACTTCACTACTTGGAAAAGGAGATTTGATGGGGATGGGAAGGTGCAATTTTATTTCATTTATTTATAATGATCTATAAATGCTCCTGTATGTGTAAAAACGAAATTGCTGGCTGTGTTTGGTTGAACTGCATTTTTAATTTGCCTGTATACTTGGAAGTATGTATTTCTCAAAGCAACAGAGAACATAAATTCTCTGTTTTAAATGTGAATGTTGTACAGTCCTAGACACTACATACATGTATAGTATTTCACAGTGTATTATTATGATTTCATAATGTGAATATTTTTCTTTCTTAGGGGCAATGCAATTTTTAATGGGAATCAAGGTGGTGTTTACATCTTTGGCGATGGAAGAGGCCTTATTGAAGGAAATGACATTTATGGTAAGCTAATTTGCTTATTGCATCTTGAATTCTGAGAAGAATGAGTATGTTAAGTTGTATTAAATAACATTTTTGTTAACAGGTAATGCATTAGCAGGAATACAGATTCGAACAAACAGCTGTCCCATAGTTCGACACAACAAGATTCATGATGGTCAACACGGTGGAATTTATGTGGTAAGTATTACCTACAAACAGACATACAAACTTGTTTGCTGATCATATAAACCTTGGAAAAGGGTACTCTATGTAAAATGTTTGATTGTACTTAAAATGACTGAATATAAGTTATAAACTAGGTTAGTTGTGATAGACTGAAGCTGGTGCAGATATTTACAAGATGAAGGCTCTTATGAATGTCACTAAATTATTTTTATTACAGAGTAAAAAAACTTAAAATGGGATAGATGACAGAATTTCACCATTTCTTGGTTAAAAGCTTTTTAAAGGCTTCATTTTCACAGCAGTTTGTCATTATTTTAAAAAATTAGAAATCTGTTCAGCTTTTTTGGAGTTTAATGTGTTTACTGCTAACCTCAGAAAATAATTTTTTTCTGCCTTCAGGATGATATACATTGCAATTGCTGTACGGTCGTGTATTGTAAAAATGAGGAATAAAGTGCAATTTCCAGCGTGTGCCAGGGCTCTGCTAATTGAACTGAAAGAGCTGTCAGGTTCCCTTAAGCAATATCAGATTTTGAGAAATATTTCTGTATCTTTCTGCCAAAAGTTACCTAAGGTTCAGCTAATGCTGCAAGCATGCAGCTTCATCTGTTCATTCTGTAAATCTAACGAGAACAGCTTACCCTGACCAAGGATACTATTGATTTACTTTGAAGAACAAACACATGGTAAAGATAGTTACCTTAAGAGCCATGCCATTTTTTTGGTCTGTTGGGTGGACATTGCTGGGTGTAGGTTTAAGTGCCAGGTGCCACAGCTTTCATCTGATTGCATGGCACCAGGGAGGTACCTCGTCCTTCAACAGCTATTGGACATCTGCAAATACTACTGCAGAGCCTTGAAATATTATGATTTACATGCAGAGTGTTCTTCGTTTCATGGTAAACATTCAAAATAATGAGGTACTGTTCTTCAAAAAAATTTTTTTAAGTAAAAATATGTATTCAAATAGAAAATAATTACTTTGTTACAGTAAAGAAACCATGCCGGGGAGGGATGGGTACAGCCAGAAAAACAGTACTGGCAGTTTGCAGGTTTTCTCAACTCTTAAATTGTCTTGTATTTAGCATGAAAAAGGACAAGGTGTGATTGAGGAAAACGAAGTTTACAGCAATACTTTGGCTGGAGTCTGGGTGACAACAGGGAGCACTCCAGTCTTGAGGAGAAACAGAATACACAGTGGGAAACAGGTGAGTTTTGCTCTGTGGTTACAAGGCAGCCATAGAGAAGAAAATTCTTCTGTGGTTTTATACTTCATTATTTTGGAACTAATCTTTTTATTCTCAATGTGTTAGGTTGGAGTTTATTTTTATGACAATGGACATGGTGTGTTAGAAGACAATGACATCTATAATCACATGTACTCAGGGGTTCAGATAAGGTAACATGTATTCTGATTTTATGTCAAAACAGATGTAGCTTGTTTTGTGCTCTCTTGTGTCTTTTTGACTATTCTTGTCACTTTGTTTCTAAAAATAACTTCTTTTGAAATCTAATATGTCTGAATATCCTCGGCTTTAACTTAAAAGAAAGTAATTACTAATACTGCCTGGATATTGACTAGAATGTGTGGCCCTTGAAGACTGTAAAGCTAAAATATGTTTGCATGTTTGGAAATAACCGTATTTTAGTAAGATTTTTAAGCAGTGAGATCTACAGGGCATTTCTGTAGAGGCATTTGCAACATTTAGCCTTGGGAGACAGTAAACGGTTTTAAATGACTTTTTTGCTTATGGTTCTCTCTAGAACTGGAAGCAACCCCAAAATTAGACGCAACAAGATCTGGGGTGGTCAGAATGGTGGTATTCTTGTCTATAATTCTGGTAGGTTTGTTTCTCGTGTTTATCCAGAATTGTTTGTTCTGCAATATAATCTCTTTGCATTTATTATCCTTTCTGATTTTATTTTTTTTCCACCCTTCTTTCAATTATAGGGCTTGGATTTATAGAAGACAATGAAATTTTTGATAATGCGATGGCTGGTGTATGGATTAAAACAGACAGTAATCCTACACTAAGAAGAAACAAAATCCATGATGGAAGAGATGGGGGCATCTGTATATTTAATGGAGGAAGAGGTAGGGTTTTTTTCCCTTAACCAGAATATTCAGTATATGCCAGTAAGAGTTTCATTTTGGATTAAGCAGTGTCCTTTTTAAACTGCTATTTAGAAATGTAGCTCTTGTCTTCTGAAGTAATAAAATAGTTGTATCAAACATACACTGAATGCTTTTTTAGCCTTAATTACCTCAGTAATACTGAAATCTGTGGGAGGCAGAGAGGTAATTAGTCTCAACCAAGACTACTGTTAGATTGCTGCTTAGGACAGTCCTTTTATCCCATCTGCCTTTGTGAGCTTTCCCATTTGACTGAAAGATAGTATTGAATTCTAGTAATGTAGCCAAAATCATGCGCTGAACAGTTCAGGCTCTGCCAGTGTCAAAGGTTTAGGGGAAAAGACGACAGATCTTTTGTATACTTGTAAACTTAGAAGTGGTCCTCCTCTGAAATCCCCTGACTGTTGCATGCCTGATATCAGCTTCTAATATTTTGTAGATCATCACTTGTTGTAAGTGAGTTTAAGTTAAGCATTTTAAAGTAATCCTGTCCTGCAATAACAAAAATGCAAGTTAAGCTTTGCTTTGGCAGGCTGCTCGTTTTAGAAGACAAAACCAGAAAAATGTTAGAAAAATTGAAGAAAAATGTGGAAAGTGAAAAGACTTAGTGTTTCCTCAAAAGTAAAACTGAGTTTTCTGTAACGGTGCATGTGATCCCAAATTCTATTCTGAATACTGAAAAAATACACATACACGATTATACAGTGAGAATTACTTTAAACTTGTATCACTAACTTCAGTGCTGTTGGTGGGTATTCTGCAAATGAAAGGAATTAATTAGCAGGATGATGATACATGAAATCTTCTGAAAATGTTTCAGAGTGGTTACAGGTAGGGAAATGCTAACAAGCTCAAATGTCGTGTTTGTTGGTTTGTCATAGGTCTTCTGGAAGAGAATGATATCTTCAGGAATGCTCAAGCTGGCGTTCTGATCAGCACCAATAGCCACCCTGTGCTAAGGAAAAATCGAATATTTGATGGATTTGCTGCAGGTTTGTGTTGTTGAAATCGGATTTTGCAGTGTTAGAGCTTAGAGTAAGCTCTTCACAAAGCTAACTCTGAGTTTCTTTACCCCACAGCATTTAGACGTTTTAACAGAGATAGGGATATCCTTCAGTGTATTCTAGATACCATTTGAGAATTCAGAATTGTAGCCAGAATGTCTTTACAGCAGTCTCTGCAATTACTAGCGTGTTGAGAAACAACGCATATTCTGCCTTCTCATTTTTCTGTAAAATACTTTTTAATTATTTGCTTTTAGAAGTAATTGATAAAGTTGTCTAGGACGTATTTATAGTTGATCTGCTGGATGCTGGTTGGAATCTCTTATCACTGCTTTAATACCTAGTAAACAAAGCAAACACACATCTTAGAGACTTGAATTGCATCTCAAGTTCAACTTTCTCACTCCCCAAACTTGAAAAATTAAGATGAGCATTTCTTACTCCAAAAGGGATGAAAACGTTTAATAGTGATTTTTGTGCAGTTTGCTGTTTAATGATCACAGTTCCATACATCTTGCATTCCATTCCATTGCAACTAAAATTGCATTCTTGAGTTTTCTCCCATCTTTCTTTCAGAAGAACCAAGTTTTCTGAGAAGAGCCTCTAAAGGTGTTGTTTCAGTGTGGTGGGGGGGAAGGATAGGTTGCTGTCAAGAGCAGTCCTGGACAAATGACTTGGAAGACATGGGTTACTGATAAAAGCTAAGATTTAAAGAAATGAATTTTAGGTGCCTCTGTTGAGAACTCTTTTTAAAAGATATTTTAAAAAGGGTAAGGTATGTGCACAAGAACTTTCAAATATACGTGAAGATGACAGCTTTAAGCACGCAAAAATATATGGAAATTTATGATCATAGTACCGTTTTTACTCTCTGATAAACTAGTAGTGTATTGTTACTACTAGAAACCATGCATGCCAGCTGTAGCTCTCTGAAACGATTCAACAGAAGTATTTGAAGCCCAGTTTTATAGCAAGTTACAGTGCCATTTCTAGCTATGTCATTTTCCTTTTACCCCAGAGTTTATGATGGTTTAAAAAAAACGGACGAACTATAGATCATGAGAGAGGTACAAATGTACAGTCACTAAGGATTTAACTTCCCCACTTTCTTTTCTCTTCTTTGTTCCCCTGACGCAATAAAGGTATTGAAATAACAAATCATGCAACTGCGACATTAGAAGGCAATCAGATTTTCAACAACCGCTTTGGAGGTTTATTTCTAGCATCTGGTGTCAATGTCACAATGAAAGGTGAGCCTGAGCCCTCGTTGGTTGTTCACTTTGCATTTTTTTTATTTGGTGCTGGGTTTGGGGTTTGTTTTGCCATATTTTCCATTTTTGGCTCAGATTTGGTACCACCTTAAGCTGAGTTGTAACTAAGAGTTTCAGCTGAAGGTAATGAGCCAAGCTGATCTATCTTAGATTTTTAGACAGCCAGACACTTTCAAAGGTAACTTAAGGTTTTCCTGCCATATTAAAACTCTGTTGTTAGCTCTTCTGTCCCACAGTTGTTTCTGAACTGGTTACTGGTCTTTGGCCCATCTTAAATTCTAATTCTAAGTTAGTATAATGGAAAGTCTTTTGTCACATGTCTGGAAAAAAGTGCCCAGTTAAGAATCATGCCTCACTTGGCTTTTAGGATCTAAAAGCGTGACTGTTCACAGTCCCATGTCACTTTTTCCAGAAAACAGGAACAGATTACATACATAAAATTCCCATGTATAGTGGGGAAGCACGCATGAGACAAGATCCTCTTGGCGCAGGTTGGAGTGATTGATTAAATGCCGGACAGCTCCAGGAGATTATTCTAGAAGAGGTTCAGTTTGCAGAATTTGTACCTGCTTGGCTGTACTTGTTACGCCTTTTCCTGTATATTCTTTACACCGCTTAAAACTGAAGCTCTGCTTCCCTGCTTCGCAGCTCCTGGGCTTACTGACTGAGTCAGTCAGTGCTGTAATGGTATTGGGGGAGCAGACAAAACTAGTTTCAGATGTGCTTTGGGACTTGACAGAAGATCTAGTAGCTGAATAACGGAGAGGATTATCAAATTCACTATGCCTTGGACACACCTTTTAAATGCTGGAGGTGGTCAGGCCTAATTCCCACTTCCGTTGGGTTGGAAAGTGCCTTAAACTCCCCTGGGGGAAGAGCCATGCTCTTCTGCTTTCTAAGGGATGTGTAGAAGTCGTCATGGTAGGCAGAAGGCTTTCACACATTTTGGTTTCAGACTTCTCAACAGAAAACTTAAGCCTGATAGGAAGGTTTGTTTCTCTAACCGTTTATTCACAAACCAGTTCACAAGGAGTATTTAAATGAAGGCTGCTCAGGTATTTTATACAACATGTGCCAAGAGGAACAGTCTTCCTGGTCTGAGAAGTGCACTGCACTGTCTGGGCATCAGCCTTGTAATCTGGCATTGAGGATTTGTTATGCTTAAATGCCAAAACTAAAATGCAGGTGTAGAACTAACTGTTCCTAATGGGGAGGGGGGGAGGAAGCTTTGCTTTAGCATCTCAAGAAAAAAAAAAAATCATTGATCCAGATGTGTGTAGCTCTTGGTTGTTATTTTTTTTTTTCCCCCGCAATAGATAACAAAATCATGAACAATCAAGATGCCATAGAAAAAGCTGTCAGTAGAGGCCAGTGTTTATATAAGATATCAAGTTACACCAGCTATCCGATGCATGACTTCTACAGGTAACAGGTTCTTTTCTGTCACCTACAGTAAGGTTTTCAAATGGGCATGATTTCCGTTCTAGCAAGATTCCTGAAACAGTTTTCCCATGTCTGTTAACGCACAAATGTGTGCCCTTCCTTAACTGCAAGAGGATTAAACAAGTTCCCATTGTCTTGTATTTACTGTGAGCTTGAGGAAAATGCATTGTTGTGAATGTGAGCCTAAGGGATTACATGGCAGAACTGCTTTTTCAAAACAAATGACCAAAAGTATGGCATGAAACCCAAGTTTGTGTAAAATTCTCAAGTTTTACAGTCCTGTGCACATCCTCTCTTTAGTGTTGTTCTATCCCTATGCCCCCCCGAGCACTTTACTCAGATCATCGGGTTTTGATTCATGCCTAAACTGCTGTGTTTTGCTTCAGATGTCACACCTGTAACACCACAGACCGTAATGCCATATGTGTGAACTGCATTAAGAAGTGCCATCAAGGACATGACGTAGAATTCATTAGACATGATAGGTATGTTTCAAGAAAGTAAGTTGAGCAATTTTGACAACACAAGTAGAAACTAAAGAGCTGTCTTTCTTCCTAGGTTTTTCTGTGACTGTGGTGCTGGAACACTGTCTAACCCCTGTACGCTTGCTGGAGAGCCTACACACGATACAGATACACTATATGACTCTGCTCCACCTATAGAATCTAATACATTGCAGCACAACTGAATTCCTTTCAGAAAGAAAGTCCTGCCATTTGAATATCATAACTGTTAAAACTTTTTTTTTGGAGGAAGTTATACTTGCCCATTTCTGCAGAAAGAGACTGTATTAAAGCGGATGTGTGAGGTGTTGACACTATGGAGCTCAACCTACCAAAAAAGAAAGTGGCAATATGTTGACTCAGGATAACAGAACTGGGCGTTTAAGCATTACTGTGTAAACAAAGACTTTGAAGGGACAGAAGTGAAGAAAAATAAGCTGCAATTTTGTACAGATACCAACTTCTGAAAGCTGGTGTTTTTACAAGTAGCATTGAAACGCAGTCCAATTTGCAGTAGTACTATTCTGTAGACAAGCAGCATTCTTTGTTGCTGCCTTTATGGACATGGGTACCAATTGCTTTTGTAACATGGTAAAAAATGTGAGCTAGCACTTCTGCATTTCTTTTGATTTTTTAACATTTATTCAGATTGAGAAATATGATTTTAATGCTTTAATCTCATGTAGTTTGTTTCTAATTTCAAGCAAAAAAATCTTATTGTACTTGAATGTGTCCTGTTTTGTTAGCACACCTAGACTTGCTGTAACTGTACTCATGTCCCAGTATGTACGTTCTTTCTATGAAAGAGAAAACACTAATCTTAAATTATATCCAGCAATTTTTCTGGTGTCCTCTGAAGTTAGAATAATCTCCTTCCCTGCCCCAGCAATAGTCTGTACTCAAACCACCCTAACAAAAACAGCGAGTGTTTTAATGAGACTTCCTAGACTATAATGCACTATAAAACAAAGTACCCGTGTAACTAAGTTTTGTGAATGAAATTTTACTATGTTTTAAAGTACACAGTAGAAAGTCTCCTCAAAACAGTCTTGTACTTTACTCTGTTCATAGTTTTTTTTGAACAGTCTGGACATTACTTACATAACCTGCTGGAAATCACAGCAATTTCCTGCTCTAATGAAGCTGAGACAAGTATATATACAGCCCTATACAGTTTCATAGCTTTTTTCCATTTATGTGTATTGGTGACAGTGGGTAATCAACAGCCTGAAAGTGTATGCATGTACCATAACATCTAGACTTAATATATTGTGGAGTACTCAATAACCATTATGTAGAGGGTAGGTAAGAATTAAAGGGTTTAATTTCCTAGGAAAGACAATGGAAAAATGGTCATTTTTAAAAAATAAAGTTTATTAGATCATAATGTTGTCTGATACCACCTTCTTGAGACCCCTCCAATACAAAAACACTTGTGTTCTTAAAGATGATTGATCATAGCAGTAAGTTTTGAAACAGCATTCGCATCACGTGTTGCACCATCCACCACCATGCACAGGTACCTAAGGGAAATCATGACATCAGCTTTACTGAACACGGACACAGAGGGGCAGAGCCTCGGCTCCCTGCTACCTGTACAGCTTTTGAAGACACAGATGCCATCACTGCTTGATGCAGAGGCAGCTGTAGGGGGCTCCAGTACTGCTGTAGCAGCCCCTGGTGTCCCCCCAGGACCCCTCAGCACTGGGCTTATTCATGGATCCCACAGTCCACCCAGCACCTCTGCCGATTAAGCTCTTAGCCCTAGGCACTAGCACAGTGACCCAAGGCTTAAAATACCGCATTACTCATCCTATTTGCCATCTCATCATCAGGCTTTAGTACTTCCCTCCCTCACTGCCTGTGAAGTACATTTGATAAAACTATTTTTGTTGCTAACTTCCCCCTCAACTGTGAGACACTGAGCAAAAGCCACTGCCCAAACTTCAAAATGGAGGCCTACTGAGCAATGTGTAACTTAAAAAGGGAGAACCAAGGCCTTACCTAAATATTCTCAGTGCAGTGGTTGTTTTTTCAAACTCTCTTGCTTTTCTGTGCCCCTTCTGAATAACTTCCTCTGGAATATTAGCAAGTCTTGCTGCATTGAAGCCATAGCTCTTTGGACATGCTCCTTCAATGAACTTATACAGGAAAGTAATTCTTTCCTGGCTTGGATCTTCACTCTCGTTTTCCACCATGCATGCCTAGAAAGAGCAAGTTACAAGGCAGTGTATGTAGTACTTACAGACTAATAAATGCATGAAACATCACATCTTTTTCTCAGGATGCCTCTGTGACCCTGGGTGGAAGAGCACAGAACAGCACACACAGCAGGAGAGCTGCCAGCCACTAGGCAAAAATCCTGTACTGCAGTGCGCACCACCTGTGCCTTACACTGACACGTACCATGTGGCCAAGCCGCACAGCCGCGTTGTCAGAGTAATCCTCTACCAGCGAATGGTAGTGTGTGGAGAACAGAGTCCGACACCTGATTTTCTCTGCAAGTTCTTTCACAACTGCACTCGCTATAGCTGTTCCATCAAAAGTAGCTGTGCCTCTGCCTGGAAAAGAAATGGAAAAACAAAGACAAATGCAATGCATTGTTTGCCACGCATCAACATGTTTGTTTTTCGCCCTTCTTACTGTGTGGCGTATTGACAAACAGCAGCAAGTAGCGAGAGCCACCAGCATCAGTGAAGTGACCTGAGCATCTGTCCTGTAATAATCACACATTCTTCTGCACCACAGATAGACACATTTGTGCCCTCTTGAGGCTTGCTCAAGGTTTGCTGCAAATAATTATGCAAAGGAAAGCAGGGAAAACTCAACTAGAAATAGGCTAGTAACGACTAGGGTGGGAGGTGGCGTATTAGTTCCCCAGGCGCTTAAGAAATACATGTTTTAGAGAAAAATCACATAGATACTTACCAGTTTAAGCATTAGGAACATTACGATAAAACTGCCCCTGGTTGCCATTATGCAGCTCAACAGCCTTAGAGCTAGTCTTTAATCTTAGATTTAATTTCCATCTATTACAAAATAGAGTGATTACCCAGTTCATCCACAAGAACAAGGGAATGCTGTGTTGCATGCTGGAGAATGCTAGAAGTCTCACTCAGTTCAACGAAGAATGTACTTTCACCTTTAAAAGAAATGCACCATGAAGTAGTCAAAGATCTGAAAACCACAACTAAACCCCCCATTTAATCCTCCCTAGAGCCTTGGTCAAGCTAGAATGAAACTTGACAGTAAACTGACAATGAACAAAAGCAAAAAGCTTTTTTTCCCCCCCCAGCATGAAAACAGTGGGCCTCCATTTGCCAGAAAAAGCAGGTTTTTGGTTCCTTCAGAGTACAGACACAAGTAAAACTGAGTAAAAAGATTTAGGCCACCTTATCTGTCTACTTTTAATAGCGCTGGTCAGATATACCAGCTGGACAAAAAAGAGGGGCAAAAAGGATACAAGATGGGGAGAATCTCTTGCCCCTTCTTGCTTTTAAATGCACGAGGCAGGCCTAAGGTGTGTGGCTTTTCAGTGTGAAAAAGCAAGCAGAAAATCTTCAGAAACAGTGAGACTAGAGGAGTTAGTTTGGTTGCTGATGTCATAAGGTTATGAATTACTCAGATAATTAAGGCTATACTCTACTTGAGTGAAGTACAACAGAAGAAATAGGACTGAACATCTTAGAGGAGTTCCGGCAACCCAGATAATATGAGGCCTTAAATTTAGGCCTGAAATTGGTTTTTAGCAGATCACAGGCAGAAGCACACGCGTAACTATTCAGACCCCTGCACATGATAAATCCACATGTATAAAGTCCAGATTTACTAGTCAGGTTCATTCCAAAGAATTACATGCAGCAGCAATTAATGTAATCCCAGAGCAGACAAGCATTTACATCCTGTACTCATGCTGCACAAGCACTGCTGTGCTCTAACCTAAGTTTTTCAACATTAAGCAGTGTCCAACAACCCTGCTTTTCTGCATTTATTTAAAGAAATCGCCAAGATTGAATGTGTTTTTAACAATCTTTAGTAATAACCATTTATTCACTTTAGAAAATAAACCCCTAAAATTACATAGGCAATTTAAAAGCTACATTGCTAAACAGTTACTTCATAAAAGTCCTGTTGACATCCATTATAAAATGACTGCCGTGGAAAAACTTCCGCTGTGCTTTCACTTCTATACAGTGTGGAAACTAATGCTTCAAGAACAGATTTTTTAAAGCTAGTTCTGCTGTGCAGCATCCAGGCTCATGATGTCAAATGTTAAAATATTTGTGCACATGTTTGGAAGAGAAAAGAATAGCTCCCAGTTGATAGGAAAAAAAGCTGAAAATGCTGCATTTTTTCTGCAATAGAGAGGGGTGGTCTAGAAAAGGCAGTTTTTGTTTCTATTATAAGCACTTAAGTACTGTTCCAATCTTAAGATTTCTTTTTGTACTGAAATTAAACACAATGGAAAATAGCTGGGCAAAGAAAGCCTTAACGAAATTCTCTAGCTGCCTTGATTTGGGCAAGTGTAAATATTTTTTTTAATTAAGAACTCAGAATGATTCATTTCCAAATTCCTTATGTGCAACAAGTTCAGTATGCTTAACTCCTTTCATATTCACTGACCCACATTTTTCAGCACAAAGATCACAGAAAATCTGCGCCCTCCTTAAATGAGTTTTGATACTACCCTTATTACCACAAAAAATACTTTGTTCTTCTAGGCCAGTGACACCCTGCCTACCACCACAGGCAGACTGTGCCATTCCAGTTGTTGTATTGTCCTCCAATTCTGCCTTCCCCTCCATGGAAGAAACAAAAAACTCTGAGAATTGTCAACTACTGCTTCCCAGAAGGAAGCCTGCCTCCCTCTTCATCATCTGAAGAAATCTGATTTCAGACATAAGGCAGGCATTCTGATTGAAACTAGGGACCTCTGGTCCTTGTGAGAAGGTACAAAAGCAACTCCTCTACAACAACTACCTCAACACCGCCGTCCCATTCCAGAACACTTAAAAGATACCTATGTAAGCAGAACACAATCAACTGCACAATACCCAAAAGGATTGTCCTCAGACTTGCATCCAGCTGGAAGGCAGGCTTTTAATATTAAAATTCATTAAAAAGTGGTCCTATGTGTTGTCAAAAATAATGGAGGACAAGTATATCAAACAAATCAAACATAACTACAATCCTGTTTCTCCTCTAAACAATGAGACACACAAAATTAGTTGCCCAGCTCTCCCTGCAATATCAACAGACTCTCTCTTTCCAACTTGCCACTCAAAGCAAGAAAAGAAACTCGCTCCGTGACAACAGCACTTTGGACAGCTGGATTTCAGAAACTCACCTGACATGATTCTGTCCGAGGCACCAAGTCTTGTAAATACTCTGTCAATTGGCGTAAGCCTGCAGGCTTCAGCAGGTACATAGCATCCCAGTTGAGCCATTATAACCAGGAGGCCAGCCTGCAGAACAAACATTAAAACATTTCAGTTTTTACTGTGTGCTTGGAGCTTCAGTTCCACACAGAGAACAAGGGAATGACACTGTATTTCCTCAAAAAAACCCCAAACAAACTAGAGCACATAAAGTATCCTACTGTTTTAACAGCTCCAGGCTGCAGCATCATAATCTCAAGTAGGACTAAACTAGTCTGAAAGCCTTCAAAACACAAGTTATCACAGCAAGCAGCATTTAGAAAGCAAACTCCCTGTTGCTTTCCCAGTTGCTGCTGATCTCTATTTTCATCTTGTTCAACCTGCAGAAGCATCTTTTGCCAGATGATGCCAAGTCCTGGATGAGGCCACTTGAAAAAGATAAAAGATACTCTTTTTTACCTCACTTTTTCCCCAACCATCTCTCCTAAGATAAATAACACTTCATTCCTCACTAAAGGTAAGTGGAAGTAGAAAATCTACTAACTAAACTTGGGTATCTTCTATCAGATTATATTTTGCCTTTCTAGTCAAACTGTTGTACTGTGCTGCACACCCTGATGACCACTGCTGGGGCCTACTTTGACATTTATGAACAGTCACATAAAGTCACATAAATTTCTGTCCGCAAAACACAGAGGTACTCTGGAACGTTCGATCCTATGCAGAGAGTCAATCACCTGTCTCATGAGCGTAGATTTGCCACCCATATTTGGGCCAGTTACTAACACACAGGAAGCTTCACTACTGCTGTCTTCATCTTTGCTGCCTATCACGATGTCATTTGGAATAAAATCATCCCCAAAGAAAGTTTTTGTAATGCATGGATGGCGTGAATTTTTAAGTTCCAGGAAGGGAGGAGCACTATCCACAGGCAGTAGAATTACAGGTCGGCACAGTGGTCCATCACCATCTTGACTGTAGTTAGCAAGGGACATCAAGACATCTATAAGATTGAGAGAAATTCCAGTAAGTCGCATTTTCACCTTTCTTTATTCATTCACTGGAATGCATTTACTCATTGAATAATATCTTTGTAAACACAATTTTCTATTTCCATTCCATTTTCCTATTAAGGAAAGCACCCCAAGAATTACTCCAGAAGAATAAGTAAAAGGTGGGGATATTCATGTCGTCTTTCCTCACTCCTTCCAGATTTCTATGAGTACCAGATTAAAAATCCTCCCCTCCAGTTTTTAGTTTAAAAGTCTTTAAAATCCGCATCATTTCACTCCAAAAGCTATTTTTTTAATGTACATGTATAAAATACTGTTTTCTTGCATTGGTTTTTAATTTGGAACAAGATAAGCAAAGAGAAAATCTGCTCCTGTGGCAGTGAATTACTTAATGTTAAGAATCACAGTACTGCTTCAAAGTTGCCAGAATGAATTCATATAAATATTAAAATTCTGTTGGCCTAGCAGAAAGGAACAGCACAAACCCCCTCAATTAGCCTAGCTCTAAGGTTCTACAATCTGATTACCTACAAAATGAGGCCATGTTATGGGATTTTATAGACTTTATGTATACATATTACAGCTGAGCCTGAAAGCTGTCTCCCTCTCTAGTGAAAACGAAGTCAGGACTTGCCCTGGTACTGTGCTGTAGCTAACGGGACTGCTTCCCAGCTCTCCCAGCCCACTCAGAGAATCTGTTCCTAGACCACACTCGCTGCCCGCCTGTCCTCTCTTTTCTGCCCCAGTGACATTCAGAGAGTGCTTTCATTTTTCCCTGGAACAAAGACATCCCAGAGTGCCTCATGCTAGCGGAAAATTCACAGTACAAGAGTATGTCAGTCCCGAGAAGGGAATACAGGAGACTTCTACCCCAGAAATTTAAGGAAGACTTGGGGAATTCTTCCTACTAGACTACCTTCTTCACAGCAATGACAATGACTGCTGTTTTGTTTTTAAAGGCTGCTGAGAAAGCAGCCTGCTGAAATGGAAAGACTAGCAGGTTAGATTTTTACATCTCCATCTGCATCGCTGCCTTCATTTCATAAGCAGCTACTAATCCATACACAAGAATCCTAGACGCAGTGAGACACCTGCCAGGCTTCGCTGAAAGAGCTTGCAAACATCAAGACCCAGCCAGCTGTTCTGCCACTTACTGACAGGAAGGAAACAGGTGATCACTGTTAATTATCAATGCTATTATCACAATCAGAGTTTTTAAACTACAAATTAAGAGCTGGCAACAAGCCTTTTTTGCTTATCCAGATCCAACTTCATCATTTACTATACAAGGGTATTTTTACTATAGGTCAGAACAAAAAAAAAAAAACTCTTACCTAACACAGCAATGCATTCCACAGCTGTCTGCCAGTCTTTGCTATTTTTATCGAAGTTGTAAAACAAGCGCCTCATACAGTCTTTTAGTGCTGCATCTCTGCGCTCTTCAGCATTAAGCATTGCAGCCAGCATCTTCTCAATCTCCTTAGTCCAGTAACGCTTATATCCCTTCCTGGTTGACTTCAACTCGTATTCCTCAGGCAAATTCCGTGATATTGCACTTTCTGGTATTTCCATTTGGTATCGGTTTTTGCCTGCCCCCCAGTACAGCACGGATTTGAATCCAAGCAGTTTCCGCTGCTTATCTAGGTACTTGTGAAGATCTTCCTCAACAGCTTTAATATCCTGTAGTGCTTTATCATAATCGGGGTCAAAGCCCACCTTCGGAGTAATCACTCCTGTCTTTCGAGCCTGGTTATGATCAAAAGCGGTATCCCATCTTTTAAGCTCCGCACTCAAGTCTGGGAAGCGACCATCTGGATTTTTGGCTTTGCGGGTAACTAGCTGCTTAAGGACTTTAGATTTGAAGTCACTGGCAATTTCTTCCATGACATTGACAATTTCAGTCATTACTTTAAACCCCTCCAGTGCAGACAGAAAGTCAGCAATTTTTTTTTTGCTGTATTTGATTTCTTCATAAAAGATGGCCCTGCTGTCAGGATGGTTCTGACTTTTGAGTGGTGATCCAATGCTGTGAATTTTGCTGAGCAGCCTTTCAAGGTCCGGAAGTTTCTTCAGGTGCTCACTAACTTCAGACATTTTATCCGGCACTGCCAGAAGGTCCTCAACAGCATCTAAACGATCATTGATGGATTTAGGATTACAAAGCGGAGCGCAGAGCCACTGTTTCAGGAGTCGCTTCCCAAACGGCGTACAACAAGAATCAATCCTTTCCAACAGAGTACCTTCTGTGGTTCCATTGGTTCTGTTTTGCAGGACTTCCAAGTTCATCAGGGTGACTCCATCCAGCACCATCCGCTGGTCGGTTTTCGCAAAGAAATTACTTGGACTTGTAGTTCTTGCAGTATCAATATCCACAGGGACATACTCCTCGAACTTTGCCAGCGATAACAGCTCCTGATCAAT
Source organism: Phalacrocorax carbo (assembly GCF_963921805.1). Taxonomy (NCBI): domain Eukaryota; kingdom Metazoa; phylum Chordata; class Aves; order Suliformes; family Phalacrocoracidae; genus Phalacrocorax; species Phalacrocorax carbo. Next base: position 32,824,427 of record NC_087515.1, on the reverse strand, counting down.
CAGACATTTTTTGAGATAGAAGACACATCCCCCAAGAGCTGACAAAGCTAATTCACTGTTCTCACCAGGAGTTAATCCCAGCGAGTCACTCTCTGAAGTCAGAGATTTGATTACAGAGGGCAGAGAACATCCATTTTCAGAGTTCTGTTTCTCCTTGAAATATTCTCCTTCAAGAAGGACTTTTAGTGTTTTAGATGCATTCCAGAACTGGGAACCAGAGATCAGTCCTTCTTGAATGCAAGAAACAAGTGAGCCCTTCAGTATCTTCTGTGTGTCCACAGACAGGTTCCCCTTCTCATACAGGACCTGCACCGGGGTGTAATGCGCTACTAAAGTCCTAAACCTCGAACAGTGTCGGTCATCTGAGAACTGGCCTACATAGAACTTGCCCACCGACGTGTCAACAAAGCAGACCCCATAAACACGTTGTCCGGAGGAATCTTCTTTTTCCTTAACACACAGAAGGTATTTGTTATGGTTCTCAGAGGGATCACAGTCCAGAACGCTGTAAGTCTGAGTTCCTTTGGTGATGATTCTGCATATTTCTCGGCGTACAACCTTATCAAATTTTGTTGGGCGGGCCATTGACTTGTAGCGCGTTTCCATCATTTCGGGAGTTTCTGTTTGCTCAACACGGGCCACCTTGTAGCCTTTCTGCACTAGAACATCAGAGAATCTGCCAAATGCAGTTTCTGGAAAACCTGAATGGGCCCAAGTACCCTTCATGAAGATCAGGCCCAGCTCATTTACACCAGTGACTGCATCCATATGATACAACTCATAGAATTTTCCGACTTTGTAGAAAATCACAGCATCAAAGTTTTGGCTTTTCAGCTGCCACCACCTCCGCATTCCTGGCGTACACTTGTTCAGATAGTCCTCAGGTACATACAGAGTACATGGGTCATAATCAGGGTCGCTCTGCCGCTTCCTATGCGCGTCTTTCTTTTTCCCTTCCTGCAGCCAATCAAGCTTTTCATGCTCCCATGTTGTGAAGCCACCAATGCCTCCACTGCAAGCATTTGCTTGAGATTCAAAACTTTCAGGTGCTGCAAACGATGTCAGCTTAGACTTGGCCTCTAAAGAAACTGTTACTGCTCTTTTGGGCGTTTCAGAACGTCCATTTCCTAAGCTACTCCTTTTAGCAGGCTTGTTCATCGCTCTTCTCTTACGTTTAGAAGGGACTTTTATGGGACTTTCTGCAACACTCTCTGTGTCTGTCTCTGTGTCAGTGGATTCATTTTCATCCACCCCACTACTAGCTTCCTCGCTGCTTGCCACTTCTTTCACATCAGGCTTGAACTCTACGTCAGAGCCATCATGATCGCTGTCAGAATCCAACACTCTTCTTCTTTTGGCTTTTATGGCACTCTCCCTGCTCATTACTCGCTTATTACTCTTCACATCCTCCTCACTATTGCAGTCATCACTGTTGCCTGATGCACTTTCACTCATCTGCTGGAAAAATACATTACTTTACCTATAAAAAATTCTGGCTACCAAGTAAAGAAGTGCTAGTGCTGCAAAAAGAGGTGCAAAAACATGCAATAATGCAGTAGCTATGATATTTCAAGCAAGCAGAGCCACAACCAATTCTGTTTACCTTCACAGAATTGAGTTTTTTCCTCAATAAGAAACTGCTACCAGCCAGTGGCATAATTACTCCTCGTTACAGCTTCGTTCATTACTTTGCATAAGTGATGCTGATGAACAAAAACATTTAAACTGGACAAAAGGTGTATGGCATATCAAATACAGCACAAAGGACAAACCCCTCCGTAAGCTAACTCTGTAATTTTTCCCACTGACCTATGTTAGAAGCGTGATTGGGTTTTGCACACTTTCAGTGCTAGCCTATGTGAGTTTTGCCCATTATTGGGTTGGTTTGTTCTTTTTTTTAAACTACCTATTTCCACCTACAAACATACTACATTATAGTAACCTTCAAGATGATGGTGCATTTCTAGGAGAAAGAAAAGAAACTCCATTATTTGGCTTAGCAACCTGAAACTTTAAGGACTCCAGTGCCAGTGCTGGAGAAAAACAGCAGTGGAGGGACTGTAATGAGTACCTAGTGACAAAGTGCTAGTGCCCACTGCACTGTTGCCATGCACATGTGGCACCTGTCCCTCGGGGCAATGTCACACTGGAGAAAGAATAGATGGACCACGCTGCTGACAGAGGAGGTAAGGAAAACTGCTATCCCATTGACAGTTTCCTCATACCATTCCTTTCCAAAGAAATCTATTCCAATGCATATGGTGGTACTGAAATAATATTTGAATCATTCACAATCCAATGTGAATATAATACCATAAAAGATCTCTTTTTAGTTACCCCACCAACAAACTGGTGTTAACTGTACAAGATGAGGGCAGGCTCCAAAAATCCTATTTAATATGCCTGAAGATGAATACTCAAAAAGTTAAGAAATGTCTATATTATGACAAATTAAAGCTTCAGATCAAGCTTTAGGGAACTTGGAATATGAATAGCAGACAGAGAAGATATAAAGAGGCACCATAAAAAAAGTAATTTCTAAGTAAGAAAGTAGGTCACCCGGGTTACCTAAGGAGTGACTGATGAAGAGAGTTAGAGAAGTTAAGTAACTTTTGAGGTCAGTCCTTACCATACAGAACACCAAAGAGATATTAGACTTGTCTTTCCAACTAGAAAAGGTGAGAGACCAGCATATGACCGGACAACACAGAAGTAGTACAAAAAAAGACATATGGATACACACGCATGCACGACTGAAGAGCGGATAAGCTGCTATTACTGTACCAGAGAATTGCAGGTTATTCCATGCTTAGTTCCGAGAGACAGCTTCTAAGTTCTAGCACTATTTCTGAAAATGACAGCAAGTAAGAAAAATTTTACCTCCATTCCCTCCTCCTCCTCCTCCTCCTCCTCCTCCTCCGTGTCTGAAGGTTCACTGCATACTGCCAGTTCAAGCCGCTTAGTTTTATCTTTACTCATTGCATCGTCCGCTAGCACCATTGCTCTTTTTATTTCAGGCTTTGTACTATAGAACATACCTCCCTTCAGCGTCTCCCCATCTGATGAACCTGTAAAACCACAAATAGTTTGTCAGAAACTGAAGTTAGTCTAGCATTTAGCCAGTGCTTTAGTTAGTGTTCATACTTCACTTTTAAATGTATTCAGACAACTAGTATAATTATCTAACATTCTGTGGTGTTACCAGTCATTCCCACCACATCTTAAAATAGCAACCCATCATTCATTCAGCCTGATAAACTACCCCTAGAGAAAGTCTAAACAGTCACAAATGAAATGCCTACCTAGTGCATGAACACTTGCAGAATTGCTACTATTTCTGTAACTCATCCCCAAATCTGAATACTTCTAAAGCTAAGCTCTAAACACCCTCATCCTAACTATAGTTACTACTGCAAAGCAGCACTTCATACCAGCATTGCAGCACACCTGACTGAGACCACACGGCTATTTTAGCCATGACAGGCAAGTTCAACCATAAAGTTATCTTCAGGTTACAGGCATCAGTCACCTATGACATAAGCCTTTTGGCTAAAGATCTGCTGGCTGTTCAAACTGCTCCTGTGAGTGCAGCATGGCATCCAGGCCCAACACCAACCCACTAACCAGATTAGCTGATCATCAATCATGCTGGCAATTCACCCTGACACTGCAGGGTATCAAGCAAAGCCTACTATTAATAACTGCACCATTCCCTCATCCTCTTTCATACCCTTTGAGCACCACAGTTCCTCCTTCCACTAGCTGTATGTAAACACAAAACCAAAGCCAACCAATCTACAAACTGATTTCTAGAAAGGGTCCCCAAAGACTCTGAGATTCATCTTAATGCCATGCTCAGGAAATAAAAGGTGTATATAAAACATTACATATTCCACCTGGAGAAAGGAGGGGACATAAAAGTACGCTATAGACGGGGAAGGGCGATTCCTTTTGTCCTCTTCTATGTTTAGCTGGCTGCATATGACAGTAGGATCTGTCTGAACAGCTCCTTACACCCGCTCTTGTGAATCCCTTCATAGGCTGAAATTAACTGAGACTGCAGCCCTACGTCAATGGTAGACAAAAGGCAGCTGACTTGTAGGAGGCCAACTATCTCAGAAAAAAGCCAAACAGAATTTTTTCTGGCATTCATTTCTTTGAGCTTGCAGTAGCAAAGCATGCAGTTACAAGTAGCTGCTTCTACAGCACAAATGCAACACATTAACAACCCAGATCTCCATTTTAGGTTTGCAAATGCAGTGAGACAACCCAAAAATATTCTGCATTTAACATTGACAATTTAACAATGGCAGGAGAAAAATCTCATCATATAATTTAACTGCGTACTCAAGTGTGCAACACCTGCATATGCACTTAACCACCTTGTACGTAACTTCACTTCTTGCATGCCCAGCTGCTAGAAGTCCAGCCCTGCGCTGGCTGTATTTATTCAGTTACAAACAATAATACAACATAAGAAACATCTCCATTTTCCTACCCAAAGGCTCCAACACTCTTACTTTGTACACAAAGATGCTTTTTGTTTGAATTTTAAAGCAAAGCATTTTAAGTATTTTTACTCTGTTCTGCATTAACCACATTTCTTGTAGACAGACGAGTGTTTCTGCGCTTAAGCCTTTTGAACACTTCTTATTTTTCTGCAATTTTATTTCGGTAAACAAATTCTCCTTACCTGTATTTGCTTCCAAGCGCAACTGCAAGCTGTTAAAATATTTTTGATTCTTTTAAAATACCCTCATGAAAGCTACATATAAACCATGGACCAATTCACTTGCCTTAAATTACGCTAACCCTTATGGTAATAACACTACCACTTTAATTCAAAACTAACTATGGCTTAAGTGCACTAACTTTAAGTATAAACAAGCCAAAAAACAATGACTACAAGATCACATGAGATGGAACTCTGACTTGTAAAAAGGAAGAAACTGTTTAAATTTCACTGGCACCATAAGCAAATCCTACGGTCTATCAAAAATACTGTATTACACCCAAAGTATTTGTTTGACTAACAACAAGACAGTTCTCAGCAATGTGATTTACAGATGACAGCTTACAGCCAACGATTTACAGTTTTCAGCAACAGTAAAATGATAAAACAAGGGGAGAACAGATCATAATTAAGATCAGATCAAGGTGAGATTCATTACGCCAAATATTGTTTTAATTCTTGATTACATTTGATTTTCATTAGTTAGCCAAGTCTTTTCTTCAAGCTACGAACACCATCTGTGCCCTGTAACTACAAGCACCACTACCCTAACAAATGCTCTGAATTCTCAGGTTATGTATTTTATTAACAAAGCTGTATTGCACCGCTTAAAAGAAATAACACCACAGTAGAATTAATTTGAGTCACCTGACATCCTATGCCTAGTCTTTTGATTCTGGACAAACTGCAGTTCCCAAATAGACGTTAAAAAACTGGGCTTGACATTCCTAATATTTTAAGGATTTCAAGGCTAAAAACTGAAACAGTAGATTTATCTTTTTTATATCGATGGGAGAAATAAAGGAAAAAACTTAAAATATAAGCAAGCCTTAAGTTTGTGTTTTAATCTTATAAACGAGAGGGCTTAGCGTTATATGTTTAAAGAGCTGTATAACCACAAGCAACCCATAACCCTCAAAAACTTGCTCTCTAACTTACAAAGTACAAAACATGCTTTCCCACTCAATACTAGTCTTGGTTTTGCGGCTCTTTCTCTATGGAGAATACCGTACCCTATACTCCATGCCTATTTTTCCAAGACAAGCGGCATATTTCCATTTCAGAAAGTTTTATTTATTGTTCTTACCTTTGTATGGCCTCAGATATTTAATACTGACCCAGCCCCTCGTAGGGCTGTCATCAAAAAACTGTACGTGGACACGAGTGGATTTCCCTTTTCCTCTGACTATGGTTCTTTCAGTTGGATGGTTGTATATGAGACACGGCCACCAAGGATAACCTTCCATCTTGGCCCAGACCAAGTCACCAGGCGAATACTCACAGGAAACACTGCAAAGGCAACAGATGTGTAATTAAGGAACACAAACATTTAAACCAGCTCTCTTCATAAATGTAACTGCAGAGTGCTTCTGAGCAGCTTGCCCTCTGAAGGTCTTGGAAGGCTCGTGGGTGGTACAACCTGGATTATACAGTCCTTCTATACCACCACCAATACTTCTCTTAAATGATTTCTTGGATTTGCTCCTCCGAGTTCTACTGGGTCCCCACAGAGACAGAGCTTTACAGCTGCAGAAGACTGGCTAAGGTCGGACAATATGACCTCCGGAGGTCCCTTCCAACTCCCCTGCTCAAGCAGGGCCACCCAAAGCCACGTGTAACCAGACTCTTATTAAGGGAGGGAGGGAGGGAGAGTAACTGGGTGCAACCACACATTAACTAAAAGATTGCAGACTAGGTATTATGAATTGTCAACCTACATATGCAAGACAAGTTTTCCTGCAGAGACCAATTCTCAACAGGGTTCCTAAAGGACACGAGTAAGATTTCAAAAAGCCCTCAAGCTACAGCAAAACAAATAAATAACAAAATAAAAGCTCTGCCTCCACTGCAAAGCACCTGATGCAGCTTTTATCTACTCCCTCCTCCTCCCCCGAGATTTCAACCCAGCCACTGCCACACTCCACCCCCGAGGGCTGCGGCTGCACAGCCTGTAGGGTGTAGCCCAACAATCAGCGACATTCCGTTAGCTGACGCCTGGAACACCAGCCGTCGCGATACAGAACAGAAATGAAGCTGAGACACGAGTGAAAAAAATGCGTTCCAAAACAGGAAAAAGCAGAAACAGGATCCCCCTCTCTGCAGAGGCCGGCGTTACCCCGCCCCGCGGCTCGGGGGGTGAGGAGGAGGCCGCCGGCCTCCATCACCGCACGCCGCTGTTGGCGACACCTCCTCCGTGCCAGGGGCCGCCAGCCCGGGCCTGCACGCACGCGCTTGCACGCGCACCCACGCAGGCCGGGAAGGCCCCGGCGGGCCCAGGGGACATCGACAACGGCGGATGCGGGGGGGGGGGAACGTCGCCCCCGCGCCCCGGGGAGTCCCGCTCCACCCGCCACCGGCGGCAGGGGCCGCCCCGCCCCCCTCCTGCAACGATCCGCGCGCGCTGCCGCTCCCGCCCCCCCTCCGCAGGCCGCGCTCCCGCCGCCTCCTGTCCCCCCGCTGCCCACCACCGGTTACCTGGGGGCCTTGGCGGCCGCACCGCCCCCTCCGCCCTTCTCCCCTGCCTCCCTGCGCCGGGCCGCAGCTCTGCCCGGTGCCGCGCCACCGCTCGCCGCGCCGGCGGGGCTGGTGGAGGCCTGGCGGCCATTCTGCTCCCCCGAAGAGCGGCGGCGGGTCCCCGCGCCGGCCTGCGGAGGGGTGGGGGCGGGTGCCGGTGCGGGCGCAGCCGCCCGGCTCGGCGGCACGGGGGAAGCCTTAGGGAAGAAGCTGAGGAGGGTGCTCTGGCGGGACATGGCCACGGCGGGAAACCGCCAGCTCGCGCCAAACCCGCGCCAAACACCCCGCCACCGGGCGTGGCCAACCCCGGCTCCGCCTCCCCGGCGCGCGCGCTACCGTCGGCCGCGGGCGGGAAGCGCTGTGAGGGTATGGGGGTGGTCCCGGCCCGCCCCGGCAGCCGGAACCTCGGCCCGCCCTCTGAGCCCTGGCCCCCGGGGCGCTCCTCAGGCGCTACCTGCCGCGGTCCGCCCCGCCTTCCCTCCCCCCGCCGCTGGCAGGGGCGCCTCAGGGCACGCCCCGGCCTGCCGCGCCCGAGGGCTGCGGGCAGGCGTTCCCCGAGGGCAGCAGCTGACAGCGAGGTCTGCCCCTGTTAACTACAGCCCTTCGCACGCTGCGCCTCGTCTGCGGCGGGGCCGCAGTGGCTGTCGTGATTAACGTCGCGACGAAATGAGCCGCGGCCTTCCCACACAAACACCCCCGGGGAAGGGGGAGCAGCGGCACCTCCGCTGGAGAACTTCCTTCCCGCCTCTGGAGCCGAGGGCGAGAGCAGCGGTGTGGTGGGACGAGGGGAAGCTGGGGCAGCTGCCGGCCCGGCTGCAGGACGGTGCTCCTCAGCCGGCTGCGCTGGCAGAGGCGCAGTAGAGCTAAGGAAATGGCAGCTAAAATAATGGGACCTCTTCCTCTGCTTTTCCTACATGTCTTTTTCATATTCATAGGTGAGGCTATGTCCTTTAAAAGCAATTTTTTTAATGCATTATAAGACAATCCGTCGTTCTTAACTGTTGGGCTTAAGGTATAACAGTAAAAATAAGACCTTATTTTTATCGGCATAAATTCAGAGAAAAATCATTCGCTGTCACTAGATGTCCGTTAGCATTGCTGCTTCTTGCACTAAAATCGCCGTTTAATATTGCCAGCCAAAACCTCTCCAACCGTTCAGCACAATTTGTAGCCAAAAATGCCACAGGTGCGCTCCCGCCAGGAGCGGAAAAGTGGAACTGCAAGGAAGGGATTTGACCACGAGAGGTCAGGCAAACCCAAACGATACCGAAGGATTTGGGGCATGCTTTCCTCCTAAAAGAATTATTTCCGTTTAATTTCAAAGCATAATTTCCGTTTAACATACCATCTACTGCTTTCATGAACAATCTGATGTGTCGTCGGCTACCCACACCTCAAACTGAAGCAGAAAGCCAACTGCATTTAGTGCTGAGAATAGTCCAGTGGATTCCAGAGCACATGGACTGAGAAGTGCTTGGAAGTAGAACACGCTGCAGGATAACCCTCTCGGCAGGTATTGCTGTTCTTGTCAAAAGCACTCGCCGGGACTGGTATCTGCGGAAATGTTTGGGCAGCACATTTTTGTCATTTGTTTGCAGGAAATAGGCAACCGTATTTGAATTTGTAACCGACTGGAAAATGGCACTCTGATCGTCCATCTGGCAGGCAGAAGCAGGGAGATAGGCTGAGGCAAAGAGGGGGAAAACTCTGGAGAATGCTGACAGCAGGCCCAGTCATTAAAGATGAAGCCTGTTAGATTCTGGGAGCATCTCCCTGGAGATGACCATTGCCAGCTCATACGAGGAATGGAGATGACAGGAAAACATGAAGGGTCATCTGAATTTGATGGCCTGCTGAGCCAACATAGAATGAGCGCCACGGAAGTCGCTTTGGTGTTGGGGTCAGTTTTGGTAGCCCTGGAATTTCTCCAGGCTGGCAGGAGCACGTCAGTCTGTCCTGGTGACTGCTGGAAGAGGGGCATGTTGCTGATTTGGCACAACTGTGGAGGTCTCAAGAGGAGACCATGGTCCTTGGAATTTACGGACCACGTGGTCCACAAGCTTCAGCGAGGGGCCTGGAGTATGCACCTGTGAGAAGATTAATACTTTCTTTTGCAGCTTTTTAATTTGTCCCATGCAATGATACCGGTTCTCTGGGTCTGTTGTGTCCCCGTGTCTGGGTCTGGGCATTCCTCCATTTATGGTGACAGCCATTTAAATTCTGCTTTGGAAACATACCTAAGTCTGTATTGTAGAAAGTCTGGATCCAATGTCAGGTGCCCTCCCCAAGGTGGGGTAGCTCCGCACTTTGATATCCACAAAAATGTGTGAGTTAAACTTTGCAATACTGGATTACTGTATATCCCCCTTTCTCCACAGGGATCAGGCTGGGGGAAACACAGACCACACCAGTATTTATTAGGTGGCCCTTTATTATGCTGTTATTAATAGCAAGGGACTCATCATACAATGAATCCATTTATTCCCTCATGCAGTTCACAGACATGCACACTAACAGGTACCTGGGTGGAGCAAGAGTTGGGAGATCAACCCCAGCTGTTTACTTAAAAGCAGATGCAGGTACGGATGCGCCAAGGGCTTTGAGATGGTTGTCCAGGACATCCCTCCAGATTATTTGTTGCATCATATATGTGTGTGTGTATGTATTTTATATATTTATATACATAGATAGATAATCATGTAGTTTTGCATATAGCAGGCTTCTTGGATGTAGCCTGGATTGTACAACCCATGGTTGAAGCTAGTGGATTTGGACAGATTCAGCAGAGTCTCAGTGTCCAGAGTTTATCAGTTTTTGTGGATTCAGCAGGACTGGTAGTCTCTGGAACTTGTCAGTTCTTGCCAGACTTTCACGTGCTACTGCTTGGTACGTGCTTTCCCTCTCTTCAGCCTGCCATTTGCTGGTACCTGTTTCTCCATACACACACATGCCTGTAGAGCCATTCACACAAACTCACACAGAGGGGGCTTTTTTGGCATGGTCTTCAGTTTCTGTCTAGTAAAATACACAATTCTACTTGTTTTTCTACTAGTCTCAGCAGGGTAGATTATAGAATAATTAAAAGATGGAAGCCTTTGAAGTTGTTTGATAGGAAAGGTGACATTAATGAAAAGATTATAAACAACTATGTCCTTCCCCCTTTTTTTTGTAATACCCTCTTTTGAAGAGAAAACCATAGGCAATTGTTTAGTTGCTGTAGTGCAGGCTTTACACCAAGCTCAGCTGAAGACTGAAAAGTGCTGTATTTATCTTAATTCTTTTCCTCCCTCTTCCCCTGCTAGTGCATACGCAAATACTCCCACACAGCTTTCAACTGTGCTTTTTAGCTCCCTAAGTGGTTCTGAACAATTTCCATTCTAGGAACATTGGAAATGGCAAGGATTTGGCTTTTTTCAAGATAATATCTCAAATTTTTTGCAACTGAAACAACTTTGGATGTACTTTGCTTTACTAGATTATACGGTACCTCTCTACAGCTGATACAGAAAAGGATAATGGACTGTTGTTACTCGTGGAGCAGGATCCAAGAGCTAGCTTGCAATTCAGTGACTGTCTGCTATACCTAGGCTTTCCTCTAGAGTTTCTGGAAAGAATAAATAACGTAAATCAAGAAAGATACCTATAACAATAACCACATGTCCTGGTTTCAGCTGGGATAGAGTTAATTTTCTTCATAGTAGCTAGTATGGGGCTATACTTTGGATTTGTGCTAAAAACAGTGCTGGTAGTGTGGAGATGGTTTAGTTGTTGCTCAGTAGTGCTTACAGTAGTCAAGGAGTTTTTCAGCTTCCCATGCTCTGCTGGTGCACAAGAAGCGGGGAGGGGACATGGCTGGGACAGCTGACCTCAGCTGACCAAAGGGATATTCCACACCATATGACGTCATGCTCAGCATATAAATCTGGGGGAAGAAGAAGGAAGGGGGGGGACATTCAGCATGATGGCATTTGTCTTCTCAAGTAACCGTTACACGTGATAGAGCCCTGCTTTCCTGGAGATGGCCAAACACCTGCCTGCCCATGGGAAGGAGTGAATAAATTCCTTGTTTTGCTTTGCTTGTGCGCGCAGCTTTTGCTTTACCTATTAAACTGTCTTTGTCTCAACATGTGAGTTTTCTCACCTTTACCCTTCTGATTCTCTCCCCCATCCCACCAGGGGGGGAGTGAGCAAGCAGCTCTGTGGTGTTTAGTTGCTGGCTGGGGCTAAACCACGACACCACAACAGAAAAGCAAAGTATACCTGAGGCCAGGTGCTTCGTTGTTTATCTTCTCTAGTGTTTGCTATTTCTGATGTTCTTTGGAAGAAACATTTGACAGGAAGGAGGAGTCATTCCTCAGGTAGAGGGGTCTTGTTCTTGAGGTTGCCAGGTACAGCCAAGAGCAAACTGGTGAGGCTTAGAGAACAGCAGGAGCAAGGGTGCTCCTGGCACAGGCAGTGCCCTCTCTGACCATGATGCAGACCCCCAGCATCTGAATCATAGAATCCTAGAATCACAGAATGGTTTGGGTTGGAAGGGACCTTTAAAGATCATCTACTCTAACCCACCTGCCTTGGGCAGGGACATCTTCCACTAGATCAGGTTGTTCAGCACCCCATCTAACTTTGCACACTCCCAGTGATGGAGCATCTACAACTTCTCAGGGCAATCTGTTCCAGTGTCTCACCACCATCATAGTAAAAAATTTCTTTCTCATGTCCAATCTAAATCTACTCTCTTTTAGTTTAAAACTGTTGCCCCTTGTACCGTCACTACAGGCCCTACTAGAAAGTCTCTCTCCATCTTATAAGCCTCCCCTATATATTGAAAGGCTGCAATAAGGTGTCCCTGCAGCCTTTTCTTCTCGGGGCTGAACAACTCTCAGCCCTTCCTCATAGGAGGGGTGCTCCAGCCCTTGGACCATTTTTGTGGCCCTCCTCTGGATCTACTCCAGCAGGTCCATGTCTTTCCTGTGCTGAGGGCTCCAGAGCTGGATGCAGCACTCCAGGTGGGGTCTTACCAGAGCAGAGTAGGGTGGGAGAATCACCTCTCTCAACCTGCTGGACATGCTTCTTTTGATACAACTGGCCTTCTAGGATACAAGCGCACATTGCCGGCTCTCATCCAGCTTTTCATCCACCAGTACCCCCAAGTCCTTCTCCGCAGGCCTGCTCTCAATCTCTTCATCCCCCAGCCTGTATTGATACCGGGGGTTGCCCTGACCCAAGTGCAGGACCTTGCACTTGGCCTTGTTGAACCTCATGAGGTTTGCATGGACCCACTCTTCAAGCCTGTACAGGTCCCTCTGGATGGCATCCTGTCCTTCAGGGGTGTCTCAACCACACCACTCAGCTTGGTGTTGTCTGCAAATTTGCTGAGGGTGCACTTGATCCCACTATGTCATTGATGAAGATATTAAATACTATTGGTCCCAGCCCGGACCCTTGAGGGACACCACTCACTACTGGTTTCCACTTGAACATTGGATTGTGTGGATAGAGCAGGGTACTGATAACCACAGTAGCCCCAGACAAGGCAAAGGGATGGATCAGACCTGGCATCCATGCAGGAGGCAGAGCTGCAGGCAGGCACAACTGCAGGAAGCATCACTCAGGCAGGGGCTGGGTTCCCAGGGCAAACAAATTGTTGATAACAAACTTTTGAAAGCTCTTCAGGCAAAAACTGCTAAACTATTAGCAAAAGAGCTATCTCTATGATAGTTACTGTCAAGAGCAGTCTAGGAAATTTCACTTTGGTGGGTGTTTGAAGTACAAGATATGTACACTACCCCTCTTTATGTGTCGGCTGAGCAAAGTAACAAATTTGTCTGCCAGAGCTAACAGAAAGTACTTAAAGTGAGGAAAAAAAAAAAACCCTGGCTATTGTAGGTAGGATTTTTTCATTTTGAACAAAACTGTAAGATTTTCTCACTTCAATATTCTGCAGTGGTCTTACTGGGACAAATGTAACAATTGTCACTTTTCCCCTTTAGCATAAGCACATTTTCTGAATATTTTCATTTTTTGGCACAAGACATGACTATGGAGGAAGATTGTGAGTCTTAACCTTTTTATGGAGCTGCTGCAAATACTCACTAGCTCCATCAAAACCAAATGCAATAATTCTGGCATGCAAATAGCATAATGGGGAGTGGGAAGAAGAGTCCCCTGTTTCATTCAATTAATGTGCGTCCTTTCTCTGAGGTTGACTTGAGCTGCTTTTATACCCATAGAGGTGAGATGATCAGAAGTAACCCTAAAGCAGCACTAAATGCTTTATGGCCTTACTTTGGTGACAAAGAGTGCCAGACCAATCTTAGATTGTGAGATGTAACCATTTACAGAAATAGTTTCATCATGTTAATAAAGACAGGACTGAAGACAATGTTGACCTTTCTCTGAAATTCCCCCAAAGGAGAATTTAAGCATGAGATGTATGCTGTAAATAAGGTAACCAGTGAAAGGTTAAGCTTTAAGAAAAACATGACTGTGACAAAATGTTAATGAATACTGAGGTCATTCTGACCTAAATATAATTGAGCTGGTAGGCTGGTAAGAATCAGATATCCTAATATACTCATTTTGTGCAGGCTTGGAAAAATGAATATGTAAGAGGGTTGTAAAAGTGTGTTTAAAGGGCATTTTTTCCTCAGTGCTGAGTTTACTACTTCACAGTTTCCTCAGCATCCAGTGTACTTAAAGGGCTGAGCCTTTTATATATATATATTTATACTATTATAGTGTATATTATTTCTATATTATAATATATTTATTATTTATTATAACATATAATGACTATATATTATAAATTACATATTTTTAATATGAAAATAAGTCAGAGGCTGTTTATTCAGTAGCTCATTGCTCTGTAATTGGGTTGAGAAACCACCTTTATTTTAGTAACAGAAGATAATTAATTTCCTCTTTGCTTGTTTTTTGCATGTCTGCAGACATGCAGCTTCCTTGTACCAGTTTTAGAGGAGCTTGTACGGCAGCAAGAATTGAAGCAAGAAATGCGGCTTTATTTAGGGTCCCTTTAATTACACAGTCCATGACTAAAACCTTTTTACTGTTTTTCTTACATGACAAAGCAGCAAAATGAGGAGATGAAACTGCAAGATTTCTGAATAAATGACATGTTAGGATGTTTTGTTTACATTGTACCTGCTTTTAGATGCAGGTCTGAAGTGATATGAGAGCTGCTGGAATGGCATGTAGCAGAACTACCAGAAACAAGAGTCCAAAAATCAAAAAGAGTCTAAACATAACCCGTGAAACTGATTTGCAACCAAAACCGCAGACAGACTCTGTCTCAATTCAGATGTTCCTCATGTGATACAGTATAGATCCCTGCATAATAATAGAATGTCCTAAAAAAATAGAAAAAAAAGCAGGAAACAAAAATGGGTCAGGGCTGAAGACGACCAATCTCTTCTTCATGGTTCCATCCTGCTCCCACAGAGCAGGAACATTCATCTGCTGATTTTGTTGGGTTCAAGATGCTCCTGCTTTTTGAAAGTGTAGTAGCCACCCACAGTTACCCTGCTTCCTGCCTTCTGTTTTATTGTGCTTCTATTAATAGTATGAATGCTTGTGGGGTTTTCAATGACACAGTTTAATAACTTCAAGTTGCAAATAAAAAATAACCCATAAATCCAGAAAAAAACCAACTGTAATCAAACAGCCTGACCTGCATAGCACAGGGCATTGGGTTTCCTTGAATCAATCCCTGTTTAAATCAGATAATCTCTTGTGGAAAACAGTGTTGATTTAAAGGTTTGCAAAGACAGATCATGACAATGGTCGCTTAATTAAGTACCATGAGATATTTGCAGCTGTCGAGGCAGGGAACATAAATTTGAGCTGGATGGATAGGTTTAAACAAGTTCCAGTTTTTTATCCAGCACTGAATTAGCAAATCTGTGTTGCAAGAAGAAAGCATTTGTATTTTGCATGACTGATGTTCTCTTACTTCAGAGATATCACCTGTCAGCATTGATGACGGGTGAGAGAGGCAAAGAGAAAGCAGCCTGGTGATGAAGAACAAGTACAGCCACTGCTTGGAGAATTAAATATTTTGGTTCTGCATCCCTGCCAGGTACTGCTCAGAGAGCCAAAGGAAGATTGGTTCCTACTAATTAAAATGTGAGGGGGGAAAAGAAGAGGCTTCTTGATTTCCTTCTTAAATCAGTAACTTTGTTCCTTATGGGGAGCTAATCTCCTGCCAAGTGACATTGGCACTAAATCTGGGAAATGTCTTCCAAAAGTTGTTTCTCTGATGAAGGTGCAGATCGGGACAAGGATGAAGTGATGTGGGGCGAGGTGCGCTGTTCTGCTGTGACATGGTGCTGTGTGTTTCACACTGGAGGAGTGTTGTGCCCTTTGAGCCTTGTCCACGCTGGATCCATCCCCTGACTCAGAACTCAGCTGACAGCTGCTTTTTGTAGCGAGAGACATCTCGTTTAACTATGAACCTTTGCTGAATTAGTATGCTTTTACTAGGAAATAATAACCAGTCAGCTTACTGGGAATTAATAGCTAATTAGAACTACTACTCTGAGCCCTTTTTTGCAGACTTCTTAATGCAGATGCTCTGAGAGGTCTCTTTCCTGTAGCTTGTGTTTTGTTAGCAGCTTTATCTTTATGTGGATTTATTTTTAGGGTATGCATACACTGAGTTTGTGACAATCAACAGCTTATTGACTGAAGTGAGTCTAGAAATTAATTTTCCCTGTAATGGCCAGGTTAGTGCTTGTAAAGTAGCACAAAGGGCAAAAGGTCTGAGGGGCACAAAATGTGAATTCAAATGTTTAACAAGATTTTGTTTTGATGAAAATCGCTGCCTGTATGCTTGTGGCTACACTAAAGAGCTGGTTCAATACACATTTCTCTAACCTAGTAGTTCACACTGTAAAACGCTTCAGTTTTAGCAACTGCTTTTTTAATGTAGCTTGGTTTTCACTATCACTTTATATTTCAACAGCCAGACTTGGGAGCCGCATAACATGAAGCTTCCAGGGAGACAGGGCATGAGATCTCTGAGACAGCATTAATGACCTCTTAAACTCAGAGGAACAACTCATGCTTGGCCCCAGGTAGAGCAGGGATCACCCCCTGGTATCTGCAGTGGAATTTAAACCTGGGGA
Organism: Phalacrocorax carbo; assembly: GCF_963921805.1. Taxonomy (NCBI): domain Eukaryota; kingdom Metazoa; phylum Chordata; class Aves; order Suliformes; family Phalacrocoracidae; genus Phalacrocorax; species Phalacrocorax carbo. The sequence goes on along the minus strand of NC_087515.1, from coordinate 32,808,038 downwards.
AACACAGAGGCTGAGAGTTCTCGATGGAGTTACCAGGGCTCTCATCCCACTAAGCCCCGTGACAGCAAAGACTCTTTGTGCCATGTTGTTCCCTTTCCCATACATGGCAGTGGCTCTGTGTGTCACCTCACTTACTCCTTTCCACCGTTTTTGCCACCCCTCACAAGTTCAGGACCCTCTCTGTGGTTGCCTCCTTTTTTTTTTGCTGTGTGTACAGTATCTCTCTTCACATGCTGGGGACACAAGTTTTCCCATTCTTTTATTTATTCTGTAAGCCTTCCTTTTCTCTACAGGCATCTCCAATCCCTGCCAAGAGCTCTGCTTGGTGCTGTTTTTCTTTCCTTTCTCTTTGAGAAGGAAGCAATGCACGGTGCTAATATTACATGCTCCACCAAGCTACTGTTCAAAACTGTTATACATAAGGGCAATGTTAAGCTGTAAGGTGTTGATCTGTAGGCGTTTATCAATCTGTCTTCATTCCCCTCCTAGTTTTTACAAAGTTTTGACCACCATAACTGAACAGAAACAGCAGCAAACCCTGCAGACAAATACCACAACATTTGGATATAAAGTCCAGTTCATTATTTTTTGATACTGCTTTAAAGTTAGGGCAAAATATTGTCAAAGCATCAAATAACACAACTGGTACTGGTCTTCTAGTGGGTACCTGATGGTTATCATTGAACTCAGTTGCTAGTATAATTGTTTTGGTACAAGTCTATTTGATGCTAAATTATATTATAATCTGCCATCAGTTTAGTAATCTCCTATTGTAGTTGTTAAAAGAAAATAAATATACATCAAATGTATCTGGATAGAAAATGGCAACTAAGCAGGCTGGGGAACCGGTGAGGCAAGGAGTGGTATAGGGGCAATTTGCCTGCGCTACAGAATTGTTAAATATATTTGTGCAGCTGGCATCCACACCTTGGAGGGGCAGGGGATTTAAAACTAAACACATTTCAGGTAAGGGCAAAGATATCTTCACAAATTAGAGATAGTGCCAAATACACTAATTCTTTCCATAGGTCAGGCTCCAAAAATTATTTCCCTTTTCAAGCAAGTTTCTATTTTAATTAAAAAAAAAAAACCAAACTAAGATGTATTGATATCTGAAACAGGCTACTATATAAAGATGTCCTTCTCCACTCCTTCCTTTAACTGCCCTCTAAAGCCAACAATTTGGTCATGATCTGGTGACAATTGCATTGCCATGGAACCACTCAGTCCTGCACTGCCAATCACCATGGGACTTGATGCGACCCTGGTGGTCGCACTGAGCAAAAACATTATTTGAAGCTTCATCTTTAGGATCACTGCAGTATTTTCTTCTCTGTTTTGCTGTGGATAATTTGGAAGAGAAGCGCATAAGGCTTTTTGCCAGGACAGAGCAGGTAGCCTGCAACATGGAGTCATGGAAAGGATGTGCAGCCAGCCTTCGCGTGCTCATCATGAGACTGACATTCGTCACCCCATTTGTGTGATCCAGAGCATAAGCAGGCTGGCCATAGCTGGTCCCCCTCCTCAAATACTGGATGACCCTGGTGGTGGTACTCCTTATCCAAGGGCTTCCTACATTGCCTACGGGCTTCCCACAGTGCTCTGCAAAACCAAGTCCAACTAACCCTTATGTTAGAACATTGATGGGTGTTAAAAAATTATGGGCACCACCTATATTTATTTACATGTAACACAGATGTCAAAAACTTATAAAGTAAGAAGTTCTGATCTCAAAGGGACACTGAAAAAGTGTAAGGTTTTACAGGTTTTTGCCAAATTGTAGTGGGGTAATTATCCATCTCTGAACAGAACTGCTGTAGCCATGAATGATACGTATCTTGCCTATGTGACTCTATAACCTGTGAACTGTGATCTTCATCAGAAATGTGAGTTCATGTGCCTGTGCCAGGCAGAAGATACCTATATTGCTCATTCTGTAGGCACTGGCATTTTCCCAAATTTGACACTGAGCAGTTGAGAGTTTAGACTAGTTGCACAGCAAGTCTGTTATCAGTGGTGCCTGACCTTCAGAAGTCAAAGCTTCTAGCTGTGACATTCATTCATGCGTAATTTAAGGTATAATCTCTATCACTAAATTTGACTTTTCCACAGGGTTATCAGGAGACAGGGTCTCATTTTACACACTACATTTTCATTACTGTCTTTTTGTTTCAAACTTAATGGTCTTCTGTTTGACATGTTCTCTTTTCTTCATAGTTTCAGGAAGGTAACTTCAGCAGGAAGACTCCCACATCATTGCTTGACTTGTCTATTACCATGTGTCATGAATATCCTGCATTCATAGTAATAATACAGTGCAGCTTTTGTACTAATAGAAGTACACCTAAATAATTTTCACTTGTCTTGGAGCATCTGCTATCTTCTCCCACATTCTTCCTTAATCTTAACACAGGGTCTCTTAAAGAAAACCCTGTTTCATAGTTAAACTAGCTCATCAAATTGGTGCACTTTTTAAACACATTTATTTTCTGTGAATGGAAAATACATTTCATTAGTTTGAAACACTTCTGTATTGGAAAAATTACTAAATAGCTGAAGTATAATTTGTTAATTTTCTGGGTAAAGTTTCTCTTGACTGTCTTTTTGTCTCCCTTCAGGCAGTGGCTTACTTACCTTCAGCCAATTACAGCCAGGCAGCACTCGCAACGGGGATTCATAATTTTAGAAGAAACTCTTGGAAACAGATGGCCCCATATTTTTTTTGGTGAGGACTGCTGAACTCCTTTAGTATCTAATTTAAGTAAAATCTGTGAGCTGACAGCAGGATAGGACTTATGCTATATTGCCAGCCTCAGGCATTAAAAAATAACAAGTTTTTAAAATGTAAGAACTTTTAAATTTGCCTTGTGATTTTTCAAGCTCCAAGTGGTCAATTTTTCAAATATTTCCCTGGAAGGATGACAGCTCATAACCTGCCTTCCTTTCAAGTAAGAACTTCAATTCTCATGTAATCCTGATGATTTGGAAACTGGGGTTTCACAAAAGGTATCATGTGTTGTGAATTTCACAGAAAAAAACCTGGGACTTGCAACTGTGCAGCTGACGGTACAGAACAGGGCAGGTCTGCACCCTCACGAGAGGGTGCATCTAGTGTGTGAACCCATGGGTATGCACATGTGCATAAACACATGGTGCTCAGTTCAGAAAGCTGTCTTTCCCAAAGTGATCATCTTTCCAGTAATTTAAGTAATGTATGAAGGGTAGTCTGTTTTCATGAACTGTCCACTGAGAAGGAGAAAGTGCTTGTTAGTAGGCAGGGAGAATCTAAGAAGGTAGCTGTACATCTTTTAGTGGACCTACCTGGAGTGGTTGAAAATGGCACAAGAGCTACGTATTCACAGCCATCTACCAGCTGGACGTTACCTTCCACATCTGCTTCAGATGGAGGCAACCGTGTGAAGACTTCAGTGCCTGTTAATTCCACTGCAAAGTTGGACATGACCTCAAATCACAGATGTTCACTGGTATTGCAAAGATACAAAGGAATAACACTTACACAGCATTACTCTGCTGCTGAGGCACCAGGTAGCGACCACCTGCCCAAGCACCACAGTCATGCCAGGTGTTCGCAAAGTAGATCTAAGTTTACATATTGATTTCAAAGAAATATGCTTGGAATAAGTGTAAAATGCCATTCGACCATTTTTGGCATCGATTCTGAATGTAGTCCCCAGTCCTCAGTGGTTTGTTTCTACCTGACTAACTGAAAGCGGACCAGCTTTGTGTAGCACAGGGATGACAGATCACACTGTTGTCGTACCACACTGAGACGGGGCACATGTCAAAACACAGATCTGCCCCAAGGACCCCGGCATACTTCCTCTCATGGTTGTGTGGGTGGCAGAAGGTGCTTAACGCTTTTCACGGGGTTGGTGCACTGTAATATCTGCAGCATCAGGACACCGAACTAGTTTCTATTTGGGCTGCCAATGCATTTTTCCTCCACTTTAAGGATTTTGTGTCTATGGTCTGTGCTGTTGTCAGAAAAAAAAACAACAAAAAACCAACCTCCTTTCCCAGCAGTTTACCTTATAAAGAAGTGGTGAGGCAAAAAAAATATCAAAAAGGGAAAGTAAGCCTAAAACCGTAAGTGGAGAAAAATGCAGAAGGAGAGAAAAAGAATCAGGACACAGGGTGGGAAAAGCAAAGCAGTTGAAAAAGGAGAAAAGTGGAAGCAGGAGGAAAAGGAACCTTAAGCAATGTGAGACTGTATCCGGGGCCCTTCTGGAGGAACACACCTCCTCCTTAAGGCACCTCCCTACCTTAAAAAGAGCCACAAGGCTCCAACTGCACCTGAAACTCTTTGGTGAAGTGTTTTAGCTAGCTCTACTACCTGAGATGTCATCATGCCTTACTCTAGAGAATCGCAAAGCCTTTTCTTAGTGAGCCAAATTTATTAGTGTAATCTTTTGAGTTGGTTTGTTCTTGGGACTATTTCTTTTTTCTCATAGCCCAGCCAGAGAACCGACAGGGACCAGCAACACCATCTAGGATGCTGCAGTAGAGGGAGCCACATCATCACCATCCATAATCGTTACTGTAGGTAGGTTGCACTTAACCTTGCTCCTCTGTGAACATCTGTCAGCCAAGTGAACTCTGGCTTTTTTGGGTAGAAAAGGATCTATATAAAGAAACATGTGTCCTGAACACTCAGGCCTCCTCCATCACTACAAAGGACCAATTTATTTAAACAATATAAAATCAGAGCTCTCCCAGCAAGAAACATAATCAAAGAAGAAAGTTGGTACACGGAAACCCACCCAAAAGGGTTTATTCAGTTCGATGGTTATGGATCATTTTGTCTTAGCTAATGGGGTAGATGCATTTTTCAACTACTTTCTAGCAATGTTGTGTTTACCTAAATATGCATTCTGCATGTCTGCTGCAGTGACCAAAGCTCTGAAGAAAAAGGAAAAATTGCAAGAATGCATAGCATGCTTTGTATCGATTTCATCATAGTGATTTTTCTGTTATCTCTTACCTTCCAGTCATATGATGTTCTGTGTGTTAGGACACTGGATACCTCCACATGCCTCATGCAGCAAGATCAATTAAAAGAAATAATCTAATTAGAAAAACAGTTCCTAATTCCAGGTGCTAAAGGTTTAGCATCACCACCGGGCATGATTGTCTTTGAATGCAACAGTGACAGGTTAATACAATATTAATCATGGCTTTGTTACAACAGACAGAGCAAATAAAGTTTAACATAGTTATCTGCTGAACCTGGCCTGATAGGACTTTCAGGAAAAAAGTTTGTTTTAAATGTTCAAGAACCAGGCTTGTAAAGGCATTTAAAGGTCAAAGAATACAAACAGGAGGGTCAAATGGTGCTTTCTCGTATCTGTATGTACCTGTTGCTTAAAAGGCTTCCATTAAGGCTGCCCACTGGCATCTGGAAACAGCGTTAGGCTTACACGTTACTCGCCTGTTTTTAAATTGTACTTGAGTGGTTTTACTACAGTTTGTTTTTATTGCCTGGAAATAAGCATCTTTTAAAAACAGACTGCAGAATGTTATTACTTAAAGACTTTCTAATTTTTATGTTGCTTTCATAATATTTTATGTCATTGCTCTTCAAATTTTTACTTTTGCTTAATGCACAGGATGGACTAATTTGTTTCAATACCAAAAGGATGGAGGAAGTATGTTTCCCTACCATTAAAGTATAATCTAATCCAGATGATCTTCAGTTTTCTGGGTTTTATGCCTGAAAGTTTTATAAACTGGACCCAGTTATTTTACTGTCAAAGGGAAAAGTGTATAATTTTGTTTTAAAAACGAAATGAAACCAACAGATTATAACTGTATCCTAGGTGGTATCTCATATATGCCAACAAAAAACTTATGTCACTGGGTGTCACAATGCAGATTCCAGATATAGTGTGGTTTTTTATATTCTGATGACATTGTGATCATTTAAAAATAGTTACTAGCTATATGTTGAACCTAAGTTTTACAATAAATTTCTGCTAGAAGGATGTTACAATAGCGAGATCCTTTAAGTGATTTTATAAATCGTACTTTCTCATACCCCTACATAATACATTGAGACTGTGGAATCTAGTTAGCCTGATTGCTCGTTATTTTACCTCTCCCAGAGCTTTTGTTAAGTTAAAAAAAAAATCCAATAATATTCCAGATTTTGTAACCTTTGGGGTCATTTGTAAAATTGAACAAAGGTATAATGAGAGATCACTTTTTAGGAAAATTCCAAGTTCCCATAGTACTGTAAAGAAATAAGCAGGGGGGTCGTCTTCCCCTGTTATAGTTGGTAGTATTTTCAATCCTGCCTATAAATACAGTCAGTACCAGGTTCTTAATAAAGGTTTTTCATTTTGCCATGCTGAAATTCACTTTCTCCCTGCTTATGTGTTTTGACACCCCTAATTTTTTTGTCCCCCCTTTCCCTAGCCTTATTGCTCTTGGTGAAAGGCAGGCCTGTTCATATTTGTACTGTTCAATATATCTCTAAAGTTCTGTGTGGTAAATGAGAGCTTCCCCACCAACACTAAAGATCTTTTTAAAATATATTTTTATTAAGTAGAAGTTAGATGATTGTCCTTTTTAAACTGTAGAGCAAGGTAACAGGAAAAAAATGAAGCTAGAAGAAATTCTGTCTGGCTGATAAATGATATTCCCTACTTTTGCTAAGTAGCACGTTAACGATGCATATGCATTATTCAATTCTGAAGAGTACATCACTGGCATGTAAATTTCCTGGAGGCATGTAGTTAGATCAGTAAGTACCTGCATTTATCTTTTGAAAGAATAATTCATACATAGGTGATCATGATTTCATACCAAATTTACACTCTGTGCAATTCCCCTCTCTGACTGACTTCTTGGTCTGTATGTTGGCAATAACCTTTTGTGACTTGGACACCTAAGAGGTTATAAGCAGAAGTTAGCAAAAGATGGACATAATAAGAAGTGTGTTCAGAGGTGACACCATAGCCCTTTTTCAGGTGTAAGGACAGGAAAAAAGGTATGGCACCAACAAATTCTGCTTTTAAGAGGATAGATATCTAGAAGAGAATTACCACAATTCCCAAGTTAGATTCTAGTTTAGTTCAGTTTAATAGGATGGAAAAAACATGAGTGATACATCAGTATGTGAGACGAGCAGTTTGAAAGTCTGACTTTATACAGTTTAGAGAGGAAGAAGTATTAATTACTCTCAAACTGGACTTCTCTGTGCATTAATTACAACATTCTACTTTGATATTCAGTCAAGTAATAGAACACATGATACAGTAGTACACATCATTTTGTTTATGATTGCAAATGGCGAGATTTGTGTATAAAGTTAGCTGAAATTTTTCATGCAAATAATTCATTTGCTGAAAATGCTATTTGGATACAACTGGAACTACTTGCAAATTCATGCTGGAATTTAGCCAGTAAGCTTCAGCCAACAAATACAGAAAACCCCCTAAAATGTGAAACAGTTTGTTTCAATATAATATTTTATAATGAGGTGTGCCACTTTTTAATTTTAAAATAATGTTTTATTTCAAAATTGAGTTAACTGTTTAAGATGTCGTGGAAGTATATTAATATCTAATGAAATAGTAATAGTGAATTTCAAAACTATTTAGTTTGATCTAGCAATCATTGTTACTTTCTGTTTTGATCAGGGTGAAACCCCAGCCTTTTCTTTTGAGTAGACCTTAATCAATTAGCTTTTAAAAATCATGTATTTGTTCAGCTTCTTTATTTAGATTAAGAATATATTTCTTCTTCAGATTTCATTTTAGAAGATGCTCCGAGCTACCACTGTACAAAATGCAGCTTGAATTAGGCTCTATCACTTACCTTCTGCTAGCAGATACATCACATGGAGGGGGGGAACCTGGGCTATTCCTTGCGCAATGCAACAGAGGAATAAAAGCATATGACTTAAAGGTGCTTCTAATTGTGAAGCCAAATGATCAGCATGCTTAGTTCTCGTGTGGTAACTCCATATGTTGATGATTTACAAGGACAAGGAGGATTTCGTGAATTATAGGAAAGACTTTCAAAAAGCTTTTGACAAGACTCCTTGTGAAAAACTATTACAGAAATTACATTTCCATGGGATTGGAGGAAAGGTCCTTTCATGGGCTGAGATCTGATTACAGGACAAGAACCAACAGGAAAAGCAAAACTGTCACTTTTCAGGGTGGAGAGGGGTCAACTGAGCAGTGTCTCTCAGGAGCTGGATGCGAGGTCAGTTTCATTCCACATCTTCATCAGTGACCTGGAGAGGGCAGCAGACAGCAAAATCTCCAAATTTACGGAGATTAGTAGTCAAACGATGCACTGACGATGGGGAACTCAGTGAGGGTCAAAAAGGTGGCAGATATGCTTCAGTGCAGATAAAAGTATAGTTAAATATCTTTAAAAAAAAATCTAAATTGTGCTTACACGATATTCAGCTAGGAACAGGCAGTTAGAGCACTCAGGAAAGGGCACTGAAATCATCGGCTCAGTGCACAGCAGCAGCTGGCAAAGCCACAAAACACTGTCAGGGCACCATCAGAAAGGGTCCTGGCAACAAAACAGATGGCATCTCTGGGCCACCACGAAGGACCATGGAAAACCCACAGCTTGTGTCCTACGTGCAGGCAGATCTGGTCCCATGCACCTCAAGCAGGGCAGAGGGGCATTAGACATGGCTATGAAATTTTGAAAGGAGGAGCCATTGCCTCGCACCAAAAGACCAAAAAACTGGGACTGTTTGGTGTGGAGAGGAGAAGGCAGAGCGGGATATGACTGAGGTTTACAAAGCCATGATAAGCTGAATGGGAAACTGTTGTTCACCAAGTCTTGCAATGCGAGAGCTGAGGGTCACTCAATGAAACCAGTGGGAGATGGGTTTAAAAGAGATGAAAGACATACTGCTCTATATAGCAAGGCCTGAACTTCTGGAACTTGGTGCCCTAGGGCATTGTGGTTCTGATGCTCTCAGCAAGCTCAGAAAAGGCACAGGCAAACTGTCTTCAGCTCCATCAGCAGACACTAAAGGGACATGCCCTCTAACATTCCCGGTCCAACAGTTGTGGCTACTGAGGGAGTTAGTAGGGAATGTGCTGAAGAAAGTAACCAGGCTCAGGTGCTCTCCTTATGTGGCCTCTGCCATTACCAGTGCTGGAGGCAAAGCACTTGGTCTGGATGGTCCAAGCAGTTGGACCCAGCAGGGATGTTTTTCTGTTGTTATATGCCTAATTTTCAGTACAGTATGGTCTGGTCAATTCCTATAGTACTAAAAGGATTTTTAGTAGAGCCATCACCCCAGCGCAGGGTGGGTTTGGAACCAGGCTAAGGTGTTTTACAAGCAGGGAGGAGAAGACAGCAATTGCTTAGTTTCACAGGGTTCCCACACAGGAGCTGGGCACAGTGTGAAGTTTTCTCATGTTGCCTTTATTTTATAGGGGTGAGAACAAGCTTTTCACTGAGATCGTGTGTGAAAGTCATGGAATGACAGTGAGTAGTCTGATCATGTTCATTTTCACTATAAAGGGTGAATCTTTCTGTCCCTTTTCAGAAGTCCCTTGTCAGAGGCAGTGGCGCAGTCCCTTCTGTGGTGCTTTTTTACATACAGAATAAACTGAGAATTAGAAAAGACACACTGCTGTCTGAGTCACCAGCCCTGTCCATATGATAGCGCAAAGCTGTATTTTACTAGAAAGGCTCATAACTGTGGAAGCCAAATTGAAAAGTACTGATTCCATAATAAATAATGATGAGTAACTCCAGTGGAAGGGGATTGGGCTGGTACAAGGCACCTCCCTTCTTGGTGTAAAAGCCGTCCCACAGTGTCAGATGCTCTGACTGCCTATGGGGTGCCAATAGTGCCTGTAGGAGATAAAAGCACATATGCATTGAGGGCACAATAATATGGAAAACTAAGCCACAGAGTGTTTATGTAAGACATCCAAAACTAATCCACAAGCCTGTAGAAAAGGACAAAACAATACTAGCATTTTTCATGAGAAATACATGTCAAAGGCTTAGGTATCTAGTATGTCTCACTTTTCCACTCTAAAGCTTTTTGTGAGATTTCTGGAACGTGAAGCCAGACAATGCTACCAAATCTGCAGCCACAGGGGGCTCCCAAGTCATAAAAAAAGACTCTTTATTCCATTAACTTTTTTGGATTTATAGGATTACTGTGCTGAGGACTGACTTGATGCTAAGCACCCTCCTACAATTCAACTGACTGTTGAGAGAACAGTCACTGGTTGTTTTCCCCACTGAAACAGATATCTCTGAGAACATCACAACTGTAAGACTTCCTACTCAAGTGATCTCTCAGTGTCTCACCCCAGCACCTCCATTCACACTCCTCTGTGCTGAGTCAAATGAGGGATTTCACGGTTTATCAACTAAGATGTGAGATCCACCCTCAGGCAGACAAAAGCCAGAGTTGCTTTGTAGAATCCAGCTACATCTCAGGGTGGAAATACTGATCTGGCAAAAAGAGTAAGGAGTTTCTTATAGCTTTAAAAGTTTTTAAAAAAAACCCACACCTGAGTTGCACCTGGAGACTCACTAGCAGCCTGTGCAGCACAGATCACTGCCAAAGGCTCCTCTGGAACTGGTCCTCGGTTATAAGCAAACCACTGCATTTTGCAGTCTCTTCCTCTTCCACGTGGCCTCAAAGCTTGTATTGCTGTAGATCTTTGTTGCTCCACTGATACACAGTACAGATGGTTTCTACATCTGAGCCAGATTCTACCTCATTTTGTTTTTTTCCCCTTAACTGTTTCTTCTTCATTTCCTATTCCTCCAAACTGATGCGCTTTCACTCCCATTCTGTTAGCAGTTTTTATGCACCACATTCTGCTCTTAGTTACAGTACTAAAAATCTGGTGGTGTTGGATTGACACAGATTTAGCTGGTCAGAGGTGCTCTCCTAGCAGCTGAGCTGGGTTATCAGGGTTGCTATCGCCAGGTAACCACTTGGGTGGATGCTACTGCCCCTGCAGTAGTACTGACTTAGGAGCTGTTGGCAGGGTTGCATATACAATGGATTCCTAAGGTCAGATAACACAACTCAAATCTGCATGTTCAGTTACGCCTGCAGATCTTAGAGAGGCAGTAACATCGACGGGGACGTGGCGACGAGCAGCTTCAACAGTAACCTCTTACCCAACTAGAGCCACAACAGCAAATCTGGCTATGGCCTGCCCTGCTGTTTTCCTTCTTTCTGCTTTTATTGTTTGTCAATTTATTTCTCTCATTACTTTTAAAAAAAAAATCCTAACACCTTTCTCTTTCTTTCAGCTTCTTTTCTTCAGAAATGCAGCCACCGAAATGTGGCTAATGAGAGAGAAGTAAAAATAAGTAGAAATGCATACACATACAGGTACATTTCTCTTCCTATTTGTATTCCAGATGCTTTACCATGGCTTTTTTCTTCAGTTCTGTTTTCTTTTAACTCCCTGTTAAGGTTTTCTTTGTTCTGCAAGCCAATGGTATACGAAAGGTTATATTAAGTTTGCTGTGGGATAGAGACCTCAGTCAGTTAGATGTCATGGTTACTTCTAGTAAATCAGAAATGTGCATATTTTTAGTCCCTTGAGAATACCCTGTCAGATCACAAGTATTCAAACCAACTTCTGTTAGCTGATTAGCAGCTGAGCAATTAAAACATCTTTGCCCAAAGAGGTAAAAAAAACCCACTTAAAAAAAAACACTTAAAAGCCTTTATTAATTACAAAAATCTTAAATTATTTTACAGATGAAAACAGTAACAAATACCAAAAGGCCAGATGATGCCTCCAGTTATACCACATAAGTGAGTCTGAAAAATGGAGATGAGCCAATTCTATAAACTGAGAGTAAAGCAGGCTGATAATGTTATGGCTCAAAGGGAAGAATGGGCTTCATTAGTTCTAGTTTTCTGCAGAGCCCTGGCTTTTTTCTGCTTCTAGCCATAAGTGCATAATTGTTCAACACAGTTTCCTGACAGATTCAGCTCTTTCCCTTATCCCCATGTGTACTTCCAGAGCTCTTTACACAGAAAAACAATAGCTTACCAAGCTATGCAACATTTATGAACTTTCAACACTACTTTTCATTACATTCACATACTACATCCTCTTACTAAATGACATTCCCAATAAACAGTGGCTAGAATAAGCTAATTTGAAGCCCATATGTATTGCCAAAAAGCCTTCCATAGCTCCGTACTCGGTAGCCTTCTGCCATGGTCCTACTTAACCAGTGAAAGATTCAGTGGAAAATAGGAACCTTTTCTTTTTGTAAGAGAAGAAGCAAGAGCAGCAGGATAACCTGTAATATCTATGTTAATTTGCAGGGCACAGTGACATAGTGAGTAGGCAGGTTTTACCACAATTATTTGTTCCTCCCTTTTCACTGCTCTTTGCAAGGGTGGTTGTTCCTAGCTTCGCTGGGACTGTGGATTTAGGGATAAACACAAAATAAAGATGCATACTGGAGGTCACACTCTTTAGAGCACATCTCAGGCTCTCAAGCGTATCACATTGCATCAATCTCTAGAGCTCTTGTTTCAGGCCCTCAGGCAGATGACATTGCATCAATTTTCTATTTTAAAGCTTTTATTCTTCCTTTAAAGCTTTCTGTGAAGGCAAGAAACTTGCTGTTTCTTTTATATGAAAATGCAGATTCTGATGTAATATTATGGCACTGTGAGCTGAAGCCCAAAATAACTGTATTATACTGCCTTGGCCACAAAATTACTGAAGGATTTACAGTATTCCCTAAATGTTCCTACAGACAAACAGCTCTACTAGGGCAAGAGCTAACGTTATTGTAAGTCATTTAAACAGTACAGGGATTGCAAAACTGGGTAAAGTCTCCTCTGTGCATCACACTCTGTCAGCTCAGATGCTTCTGAAGCATTTCTGTTCAAGGAACCCTGGGCTGGCAGCCATGGCATGGTACCCTCCTCACAAGGAACGTTTCTTAGGGAACCTGGTAGGCCATTGGCCTTTCATGCTCTGCGACAACATTGAGAAGAAAAAAAGAGTCATGCCATTATAGAAAACTCAAACCTTTCTTTGCAGTTATACCTATCGAGACTTTGATTGCCCGGATGGTATTCTGCACACGCCTACTGGTGTCAGGAGTTCAAGCTGCCTGGTGTGTTCAGTGAAGCAAGAGATCAAAGGTTTCTAGGAACACACTATTCATTCTCCTTTGTTTTTGCATGATGCCGACAAATACTATCCCACATCAAGGAAACACCCACCAGAAGTATATATATATATATATATATATTTTTTTTTTTAAGTGGAAGGGCTTTCTAGTTCTTTCAGATTCAAACCTGGTATAAATGGTGCTGACAGTTTGACTTCACCAAAACTGGTGTTCAGATTCTTAAACTATTATCTTTATTTTATGTTGCATTGCAGAGAGTAATTTCAGTGTAACTATTTCTGGGAAGTAGGTTAAAGAACTTGTAAGGGGTATCAACCACAATGCAGATCATACAACACCTGAAAAAAGAAATATCAACTGAATGGGTGGGAAAAGTGATTTGGTTTAATATTTTACAGAACAGGTCTAATTCTCTTAATACTTTACATTTATAGAATTCACTTTGAAATAATCATTTTCCTCTATAGTAAATCTGTGATACTTGTCTCTTGTTATCTGCTAAGAAGGAATTACTGGCTAGGTCTTTTAACAGTTTAATTCATAACATGGTTCAAGCTATGCTTTTTGTAAGGGTGCGGTGCTGTTGCAAAAATAATTTAGAGACAGAGTTGGTAGCCAATCTAGGTGTCAGGCAAAGCAAATAAATGTAGTTAACACATAAAAATGGTTCACCCAATAAGTCCAAACATGTTCTTTAAGGCTTGCATTTTATACTCACAGGGAATTTTTGGAGCTAGTATTTTTAGGTATTTTAATATTTTCAGGTAGCTTCACTGGCCAGAGAGAATCCCTCACTGTTTGGATTTGCTAGGCCTGGTTCATATTCCCTGAACGGAATTTGAATAGCATCCTAATAAAGCAGAATTTGCTAGTTGGATACAATGAGCTGTATAATGGGAATAAATCAGAAAAAAAAAAAAGTGAGCACCAGCAAATAACAAATTTGAAAATGCTCTCTGAGAGTTATTAATATGAATTGCTAGATCAAGAGAATATGACTGCGTGCATCTGATACCTCTTAATCCTTAATTGCTTTTAATTAAATCAATTGTTTAGGAGCTTACTATACCTTCTCAGATTCTCAGATAGCTGCTGCATGAATTCTAATAAGTCTGAGTTCATAAGTAACTTATTAGGGTTAATCTCAGTCTTCCCAAAAGTTCCAAAACTTACAGAAATATTCTGGTAGATAATTTCTATCAGTGGGAAGCTCTTCGCTCTCTGGAATCTGTGCAATGGTCATGAATATCTGTTGTAATTTTGTGACTATCAGTGCTAAATTTGCTGTCTTGCCCAGCTGAGTCTTTTTCCAATCTGTAAACAGACTGAGATTCAGGGGCAAAAAAATGTCTGGAAGCACTAGAAAAAAAGCCCCCACTTTCTGAAGTATCAAGATCTATGTCAGGAAAACTGAGCAGGGAGCTATAACCATGATTCCCCTCCCTCAGCCTTTATTTATAACATTTCCAGTGTTAGAGTTGGAACTTGTGCAAGCAGAGCAGGAGAAAAATAGATTTTGAAATATAGTATGAGATGGTACAAAGCCCTTTGGACACAGCACTTAAAAGGATTTCATTCTTTCAGGAGACATCAAAACTACTTAGATCTGCAAATCCTGCACATTCAGCCAGCTTTCTGCTCTCAGGAGGATGGTGGATACCCATGTTGTGCTCTAGTGTGGAGCTGGGACATGGCTAGAACCAAGAGCTCTGCAGCTCTCTGGGATCTTGTAGTCGCAGATTGTGCACCTGTAAGGGTTACCAGTCTTCCGAGCAGTTTTTATCTTGCTGCAATAAATCTTGTAATATTCAGGGAAATCTAGTTTAACTTCACCCAATGAATTTCTTTCCCTGTAAACTGTCACAGAGTAAAGCTATATTTTTTTTCCCCTGATTTTCAATGTTTTTGTATTTCTCACTCTGATTATTTCCATTTTTTTCAGCACCAAGCGTTTTAAAACACCAGTAGTAGCACTGTTGGTCTAAGAGAAGCACCGAGGGTGAAAAAATATGTTGTATCAGATAGACATGGAAAAACAGATAATCTTTCAGGCAATTAAAAACTAGCTAAGTGTTTTAATGACATTATACTTTAGGTCTCCCTTGAGAACATAGGATGGCTTGAAACCAGCTGTAGTTTTGGTCACTCATGAATTTAGATAGCATGAAGAGGCTTTAAGCAACCCTAACACATTAGCCCTTGTCATCCCAAATGTTCGTTTTCCATTGCAGGATGATTATTATCTTTTTTACACCTCAACGTTCACGCACTTATTACCTGGCACCCTTTCCCCATGATTCTATCCTCTTTGCCTGATTTTCTTCTTTCTGTAGACTAAAAATAAGCTCAGTCCTTATATATGACTAGCCTCTGTTTCTTAAAGTTAGTCTGCTAAAAGCGTACTTAATGTGTGCAATAAATTATTTTTACGAAATATTATTTCAGCTTTGCATTGTTTAAATTATATTCATAAATGTGCCCATTTTGCTGCTTTATTTCTCTTGCCTTTGTTCTCTCCTTACCTCTGAGGTCACTATGTTTTCTTAGAACGGCTTGGTTTCTCTGCCTACACATAATGTACCACTGCATTTCAACAGCTTCAAACCTTTACATTTGAAAATTATGATCTCTCAGAGATACAGAATGGCTTTCAGCAGGAGAAATATCATGGGAAAGTGAAGATTTTTGTCTACAAAAGAGATGCAACACCAGTTTAAATGTCTCATGCACTCTTGTATCCATTGTGCCTCAGCCCTGACCTTACAGATTGGGATTTGCAGCTAATGGACCACATGATAACTTTTGATTTTCCCAAGGTATCTAGAGGTGACTATCTCATGGCCCGTGCCAGGAACCGTCAGTTTTTCAACATTTACAAGGGCTAATGGCTCACAGACACCTGACGTTCAACTGTAGGAATATGATATTTTAAACTACTGCCTTTCTTGTCCATTCAAATTCTTACCCCTATTAATTGAATGTATGTCCATTAATCAAAAAAACACACAGGATGAAAGATTATTATTTTCCCTTCTGCTTCTTTTGCAAAATCAAGTCCATTTGTCTTATCCTTGCAGGCTCTGGACAGTTTAATGAAGTGCTGACATGTACTAATCATAGGCAGAGAACTGCAGCACTTCTGTTTGCAGGGTTACTGTCTCATCATTTCAGATTGAGGAGATCAGTGTACTATTGTAAGAGAACAACCCCCCCCTTGGAAAGAACAGGTGTTGTATATGTTTGATTAGCATGAATCTAGACTCCTTTAATACTTAACCTAAGCTTAGGGATGGGATATCTTGACCATCAGCGATTATCCATTTAATCAAGGACAAGCATTCCTTTTAGAAAAAAATTATGGAAAGTTGACAAGAGAAAACAGTCTTAAATTGTCCTTGCGTAACACACGACCATATATATGGGTGAAAAGGGTTAGGGTACTTCATCTGTAAAGACCACCAAGACCCCCGAAGAGAGGAAGGCATGCGCAGAAGAATCTGAAGTGGAGCCAAGAGGAGTGACTTAATGCCATTATGCAACCTATGTAGGTTAGAATGAATATGTATTTGATAGGTAGAATATGTATTGACTTAGTGTATAAATATAATGAGGAAGCCGGCTTTGGTGTGCTTGTTTTGTGGAAAAGCACCGAGAACCCAGGCTGGTGCAACCCTGAAAAAAACTAGCAATGTTTCTCCTGAGTGTGTGATTATTGACTCATTGCACACTGGGCGATGGATCCGCTTTTTGGACAACACTATAACTAGGACTTTAAACTACTACGGGCAAAATACAGAACATTTTGAAGCACTGAGAAAATGGAATTAATATACTACAGGGATTTTACATGTTTTCATAATATAAAATTGACCACCTGTGATGAAAAGCAGCAATGAGTATATGAGGCAACAGGTGTCTGCAGTACGTTACAGAAGAGTTGAAAAACATCAGCTAAAGTCCAGAGGTTTTCTCAGTCTGATTCCACTATTCCAGGCAGTCTGCAGAACTTTGCCATCCGTGGTGTCACAATAGCTACAGTGAAAACATGTTCTAAACATAAGAGGCATAATTATCAAAATAAATAGCTGGATGCGATAAATTATGCTGCTGCTTGTAGTTGCAAATGCCACATGTACCAATCCCAAACTTGTGTAAACTCCTTGACACACAAAGATCAGGTACCGATTGGTTATGGAGCAATCTCAGAAAATATAGGCTTCGATTGTACATAATTATTTTGACCAAGAAGTCATACAAGAATTTGGTTATCAGATGCAATTTTATGTAAGAATTTTAGTTTGCTATTAAATTTTGTTGAAGTGAAACATTGACTACCAGGAACTATTTAGATGGCAGGTAACATGGGCTTATATTGAGAAATAGAAGTTAGTAACCTTTTAGGAAGCTCTCCAATGAGATTTTATCTGCATGGAACTGCCCATAGGAAGCAGCTTGCTTTTATCAGAATTATGCACTGCCGGCCAAGTGCTTGTGCTGCAATCACAACCTCTTGGATTAAGCAAGAAGACAGATTAAAAGTTCTGAGTCATGTGAAGAGGCTTATGTCCCTGCACATTTCTTTCTTGCCACTTGTATTGGTAAAGAGTAACTACGTGGCTTAAGCACAAAAAGGTTATGTGGCACTTATTCAGGATTACCAGGTACGTTGCTATTTTTCATAAACTGGAGAGTGTCTTTGCCTCCAGCAGAGCATGTGGATTTGTGACGATTACCAGCAGTCACTTACATTATACAAATTATAGCACAATTACCCACAATTATACAAACACTGTTGTATTTTGCAAGGCACGAGACACCACATCCTCTCCTCCTATTCTGCTGCCAGAAGTAAATTTTGCTTACCTTCCCACTCTGGTTACCAGACCAAAGTAGAGGCCTGCAAGGTGGAGGACTTGGAACAACCAAGAGAAAAAGATACTACTAAGCTGTGTTTGCTTTACCAGGCCTACCACCTGAAGAGTCAAAAGTCAGCTAGTTAGACACTGCAAGTGATGCTTTAGAAAGGATGAAAAGAAGTTCATCCCCATGCATTATTGCTACTGGGATGGAATGACTCATCTTCCCCAAACCTGTACAGAGCTCTGCCCTCATGGAAGCATCCAGGATGACGAAATCTGGCAAGAAGGTGTGATAGCTTATTAAAAGTCTTTGCAAGATGCCCTGCTCTGCCTTCCAGACACTCTTCATTTACCATCTATGGTATTCACTAATAGGGAATGTCAAAACGAGGTCAAGTGTTTTACCATACTGTGAAGGCGACATATGTTACTAAGAGGCAGCATACACAAACTGACAGCAGCAGAAGCTCTGCAAGTATTTTGCACTTTTCCTCTTCTAGGAGACAATATTGTCCCTGGCAGTAAATACAAATGCCCTCCCTGTCAGTTCCTCCTCCATATCCACTCTCCTACTCTGAGCTCTCTTCCTTTCTAGCTTTCCTATTGATGATGATTTTTTTCCTTTCCTCATAAAACCCAGAACCCATGTCTTATACAAGCTGACCTACTTCAGTGCCCACAATGAAACTGAAGGTTACGAGGACAAAATTACACCTTTTAGGAAGTTTTGAAAATAACTTTGACAGATAAAAAGCAACTACAACACAGTACTTAATTGCCTGATAACTTCCCCAGCACTCCATGACTAGGACATACTTGACAAGTGAGATCCAATAGAGTCATAGAATCATTTGGGTTAGAAAAGACCTTTAAGGTCATCGAGTCCAACCGCTAACCTACCACTGCCAAGTCCACCACTAAACCACATTCTCAAGCACCACATCTACCTCCAGGGATGGAGACTCAACCAATTCCCTGGGCAGCCTGTCCCAATGCTTGTCAACCCTTTCAGTGAAGACATTTTTTCTAATGTCCCACCTAAACTTCCCCTGGCACAGCTTGAGGCCATTTCCTCTCATCCTATCACTTGTTACTAGGGAGAAGAGTCCAACCCCCACCTCCCTACAACCTCCTTTCAGGTAGTTGTAGAGAGCAATAAGGTCTCCCCTCGGCCTCCTCTTCTCCAGGCTAAACAACCCCAGCTCCCTCAGCCGCTCCTCGTAAGGCTTGTTCTCTAGACCCTTCACCAACTTCGTTGCCCTTCTTTGGACACGCTCCAGCACCTCGATGTCCTTCTTGTAGTGAGGGGCCCAAAACTGAACACAGTACTCGAGGTGCAGCCTCACCAGTGCCGAGTACAGGGGCACGATCACCTCCCTGGTCCTGCTAGACACACTATTCCTCATACAAGCCAGGATGCCATTGGCCTTCATAGCCACCGGGGCACACTGCTGGCTCATGTTCAGGTGGCTGTCAACCAACACCCCCAGGTCCTTCTCTGCCAGAGAGCTTTCCAGCCACTCTTCCCCAAGCCTGTAGCATTGCATGGGGTTGTTGTGACCAAAGTGCAGGACCTGGCACTTAGCCAGTAAACTATCTTCCCAAAGACATATATCTTTCCAAAGAAACCTTATGCATCACAGACACTGAGAAGATACTTAAAAAGAGAAAGTGGAGTTTCAGTTCATCAGCCTTCACCCTCCGATCAGAGTTTCTGGGGTGGAAGCTGAGTTCAGCGTGATGCACCTACTAGTTGTCTCAGTGCTGATTTGCATGTATTTGCTTTAACACTTGATCATTTCCTTGATGGAAAGAATGGTTACACCTTCTCCTTCCCCAGTTTTTTCCAGGACTGAACAGGATTCATTATTGAATCCACTGATACAGATTTACTACGTGGACCCACAGACAATCATTTCAGCGAACGCCTGCTGTGGGGCCTCCTGCTCTTTTAAGGGTATGTGGTCAAAGAGTGCTGAGTGAAGCAGGTTTTAGCTTACTTCTCTCCTGCTAACTGCCAAATGTATTTTTAGCAATATGTATCTCTGGCCCTGCCAACTTCGTTCTTAGTGAGATCCTAATAAGTGCTGGCTATTGCTCTGGGACCGTCGTTTCTGCTTCCAGGCAGATTCTGCTTGTCTGCTAGAGCCTGCCTACAGGGAAATGCATCATGCTGTCTCAACGGCAGGTTGACAGTTTTTCAAGCACTTCTTGAACCTGATTCAGACAGAGCTTACCAGCAGGACAGCTTACACTGCTCCTGCCAGCAAGGGAAACCTGATGTGTTTCTTGTACCCAGGCCAGATGTCTCCTGGGCATTCATCTCCTGCCCAGTGAAGTGCTACTGCTTTCCCCTGGGCGGCCAAATGGCAGAGTCATAGCCAGGGCACAGCAAGAAAGGTGTGCACCCTGCACCCATGTGAGGGGTATCAAAAGGAGGCACATATGCCAGAACTTCTGTAATTCCTCCTCCTGCTGCTGCTGCTTATGCAGCAGGATGAGCAGGCAGTAATGGCAGCGAAAAGGTAGGAAGGCTGGGGCGAGAAGGAAGGAGTGGAGAAAGTGCCACATCATCTCCCCCACACTCTGGTCCTGTGCCCAAATATCATCCATCCTCCACACTGCAAGTAGAAATAGGGTGAATACAGTGTGTCCAGTCTGCACAGCCCAAAGGTGGCTCTGATATTTCCCTTCCTTCCACCACATACTCAAGCACACTCCCAGGCTGGGCTGAGGGACACAACTGGCAGGGTCAGGCAGCCTGAGGCAAAGGGGCAGTCTCTGGGGTAGCCCTGTGTTTTCACCCCAGCTCTTTCATGACACCCGGATGCTGTATTGGGTTCAAGAAATGTGAGAGGTGGGAAACGATCATTATTAGAATATAAGTATGAAGTTTATATATAGTCTAGTTTAGCTAGTCTGTAGTTTAGCATATAGAAGTCACAATTATAGGCAGCTCAGGCCAACTTTATTTTAGTTAGGCCAGTTGGCAGTTATGGAATCAGAAAATAACATAGGAACAAGACAGAGAACTGAGACTTCCATGGGTGGAAGGGTAGGAAAAACAAATTGACTACCAAGCAGCTGACAAACATACACTTTACTTAAATTGAGATGTTACAGTTGTAATCCAAATGCCTTTATAGTTTGAGCTATTTCACAGCCTTGAGTTGGATAATGAAAGAGAGGGCTGGCACTCTGGTTGTACCCCTCTGACCCTGAATGGTGTTCATGCAGAACTTTCTGCCCACAAATTTCCAAACTCTTCTTGAAATGTAGTTGTGGAATTTAGATAAGGCAAAACAGTGTCAAAACAGGGAGTACCCTTCTTAGCGTTTCTTTGACATAGTCTCTACTCTTGATATTATGTACCTACCTTTCTTGTTTTTAATTTGCTTTTATTTTCTTTCTGTATTCACAGAATCATAATGTGCATACAGCAGTTCAGCACATGACTGCCAGTGTCATATCTGTATTGCATTGTTCTTTATTTACCCATTCTGCTGCATGATCAGACAGTGGAGTATGATTTTTTTATCTGTTGCCATGAAAACCTCATCTTTGAGGATAATTCCCTGAACTCTTGATTTTCCAGCTTGTACCTGGAATTCCACACCAAGACTGGCAGAGGGCTCTGATGGCTCTTGAGCTAATGCAGACAAAGCAGACCAAGTGGGGAGGAACAGATGGGCTTCAGAGGGTGGGGAAGTACCCTGTCCATCAGTCTATTTAACACATTCAGGCTCAGGATGGAGTTTGTTTCATTACTGGTTTTGTTCTGCTAGGTCTTCAGTGCATTATTGCTGCTTTCCTATGCTCAGGAGACTCTTTCTGTTAGGATGTTTCATATCTTGAATTATAAAACAAGTCAGAAGTGCTTTACTGACCTTTCCCCAGCCAGGGCTGCAGTATGCTTCCCCCGTTTTCTCATCAAATCCATGCTTGAGGCAGCTTAAGAGTGTTTCAGAGCTGAATGAAATGCGTGCATCCCTTGCAGTCCTTAGCTAATATAGAAATGATTAAACTATACCTTGTATTTTCCTGGGACTTGGTGGATCTCACAAAGTCCTCAGCAGCTCTAAGTTCCCAGTGCTGAGTCAGTAGCTGCCGTGAACCTTCATGGGGTTAAATCTCCCTGAGTGGATCTTCCTAATTTTAGATTTGCATATTAAACAAAGACCCCAAAGCAGGCTGCAGTAAAGGCAACCTGCAGAAAAAGCACTGAAACCTCCCTAATAGTCTGTAATCCTTTTATTTGTGGACTGGGTTTTCCTTGCCAAAATTCCCATAGCTTTAGCGCTATGACGCTGTGCCCTGGACTGTGTACAGATATGTGTTAACTACATTTTCTGCAACATCCATCATGTGCTGCTGTGAGCTCTGTTGTTTTTGCCTACCAGTACAGATGTTCCCTGAGTTTATCAGGAAAGTACTTACTACTCTTTCACTGCTCTCTGCTTGCTTGTATCAACCCCCTCTTATATTACATTCTCCCTTTAGTCTTTCATTAGTTGTACTGGGAAGACCACTTTGACAATCTGCAAGATTTGGATTTGCTTCCATTTTGTCATGTTTTTCCAGATTAAAATTCCTGCAAATCCATGGACAGGTTACTTGTGTGGAGAGGTAGGTCTAGGAAAGGTATTCCAGACATCTCTTGCCTCATGATGAAGCTATCTTTGTCAAAATGCAGTGGTCTGCAACACTTGTGTTCTACCCAAAACCCCTCCAGAAGGCATATCTCTTAGTTGAAACTGTCTGAGCATGAGATCAGGTATCCCAAGTCTCCATTCAGATCTTACATCTTCTCCTTTACTGAATTCAGCCTTATTGGGAGACAATGTACCTCTTCCCAATATTAACCTGCTGCTTTGCTCCAGAGCAGAGATCACTGAGAAATTGTGCTCTCTGCCTGTATGTGCTGTCACCACTGGAGCTGATTGTGGGCTTAGGAGGAGTGGAAGTGCTATTTGCAAGCCATTTAACTCACTGCTGACAGTCTCCCATTTATCAAAGGTAGCTAAGAAGCAAGTCCACACCATATGGCCAGAACAGGTAGTAGCTGGAGGTGCCCTCAGATAACGCTTCTTTATCTATGCCCAAAGCTTTTCTGGGCTTCACTCCCTTCCCCAGTTTTCACTTTGATTGCTGTAATCTCACCTGTTTCACAGTTTAATGCCACATGTGGAGAACAGACAAATCACAGAGAATCAGCAGAGCTCTGGAAAACCTCAGGTGGCAAAGTTGGAAGTTTGAGTCACATAAATGGTTAGGCAAAATAGGTCAGGGAATCATAGAATCATAGAATATCTCATGTTGGAAGGGACCCATGAGAGTCATCAAATCCAACTGCTGAAAAGGGGAAGGAGAAGAGGATAAATGCATATAGTTATTTCATTTCACTATTGCTGTGTAAATTTTGTAATGCATGGTATTTTATAAATACTTCAGTAGGAAAGTTTACAGGGGAAAAAAAAGTCATTTTTACAACCATTTTCCAGAACACTAAAGAGAGTATTTTCAGCGACAAGTAACAAAAGCACCAAGTATGGACGAATGAGTTAGTTAAGAAGTCTCTCTTCATGTCAAATAAAAAGTAAGTTGATATCTTTCTGAAAGGTGTCTTGACTGCCAGTAGTGCTTATTTCAGCTTATTTCAGCTGACAGTAATTACAGTTTTGTAAACGTAACTTAATTCTGTCCAAATACTTGACAATTAGGGCCAGGTCATAAGGAATGCTGAAATTTTTCTGTGTTCCTATGACAGTCAATAAAATTAAAAGACATTTATCTCCTTTCAAAAACTGAACATTGAACTCTCCCACATGCAAATTTTCTCAAATTTTTCTTTTCATCTTGAGGATGGGTCATCTAGCCAGTAACTCCACGGGCTTGAAGAGTGCCAGCAACAAAGCAGTATAATTTAACAATAATAAGACTTTAAAAGTGTCTTATAATGAGGCTAATCCTAGAAGCATCTTACTCTGGTGGAAGCATGCTACACTCATCTCCTGTAACAATTTGGAGATCAAAAGTGGTAGCCTAGTTGCAACAGTGCATAATGAGTTATGGCTTTCATTCCAGAAACACAGGGCTTGGGGCAATTCTTTGTTGTAGCTCTCTGGCCTTAGTACAGGATGTCCAGTGCGAAGGCTGGCAGGGAGACATCCTGCCCCGGCTCATGCTTTCTGTGTTAGAAATGGATATCTGTCGGCCGAGTTATTTTCTCTTGTAGCAGTAGTGCTAAACACATCTCTTCACCAAAAATTTCTCTTGGACAGAAGCTTTCATTGCAAGAAAGAGGAGTCTTCCTGCAGTACCCACTCATCTAATTGGCTGTAGGAGTCAGAAATGCTCTGTATTTCTTCTCCTGTATTTTCCAGCCCCCTCCTGGGTGAGCTAATCCCATTCCAGGAGATCATTTTCATCCACTTTAAATACCTCTTGAGCAAAAGTTCTGCCCTGACATCCTACAGGCATCATGGTGTGAGGAAATCTCTTAAACTATTTCTCCTAAGCCTCCTCCCACAAGGCCCAGTTAGCTGTGCTCTGGATAGAGGGTGACTAAGTCTCACTTTATCCAACTGTAAAATTTAAACCAACACATTCCAGAAGTGCCAGGCTTAAGGAAAGGGAATTGAGGACTAAAAAAGGAGTTGGAAAACAACAGCAGCAACAACAAAATAAACAGGATTTGAACTGGAAGCCTTCCCTGCATGGATTTTCAATTCAGTTGTGCTGCAAGAGAAGCTACCAGGACAGAGCCCTGTAATGAAGATAAATTGTCGGGGCGAAAACAAAAAAAAAAGGTTTTCAGTAGTTTATGCCTGAATTAAAAAAATGCTACTTGCCTGGGCAGCAGTGATTCCAACGCTTCCTGTCTTTGAGGTTTTGTAATCTGAAGATTCTTCTAAATAGATAATTTAAGTTTACGTTCCTGGAATGCATGTCCTTTTCTTAAAATGAGATATGTGAGATGCCATTGATAATAACTTAAGCCACAGTTAGAGTTTGACAGTTACTGTCCAGCACAGATCTCCATCCCTGGCAAAAAGCAGATTAAATAGTAGTGAGGGTGGGTGGCTTCTTAGAAGAGTAAAGGAAAAGGAGTAATACAGAGCAAAGACGCAGGATGAAGGAGTTATAATCTTTTTCATTTAGTTTTTTGGTGTATTGCTCCAAACAGAAATCCTTCAATGATACAGTTTTCTCTGCACATTGCCTAGGGACTGCTTCTCAAAGCAAGAATGATCTTTGACAGCATCCTGTGGCACTGGTGGGATGGAAAGGAGCCAGCTGGAAGAATTTGTGCCTGCCTCTGAAGAAGCTCCTACTTTTTCACTTTGACTTTGTTTTTAGGATCTCCTAAATTCCTTTGGGCCAAGTTGAGAGTCAGGTACATCACTCCAGGGAAAATGGCACTGACATAAGAAACACGGAGCTCTGAAAAGACACACATGATATTTCAAACATTTTTGGTTTGGTTTCTTTGTTTCTTTGCTTGACTGCATTCACAGAATCACAGAATCACAGAATGGTAGGGGTTGGAAGGGACCTCTGGAGATCCTCTCGTCCAACCCCCCTGCTTGAGCAGGTGCACCTACACCAGGGTGCAGAGGACCACGTCCAGGCAGGTTTTGAATGTCTCCAGAGAAGGAGACTCCAAAACTTCTCTAGGCAGCCTGTTCCACTGCTCTGTCACCCTCACCATAAAGAACAGTGAATGGCACACAGCTGTATCCAACCTGTTAGAAATGGCTCTCGTAACTGTGTTTTTCTGTACTGTAGCAGTTACATCATTGACTGTAACTCTCATGCAGCTAAAAGGTGGCAGGCAGACACAAGGCAGGCAACTGAGACAAATGCAGCTGTTGTGCAAATGAGTTATTTTCATCCAGTACGCACATTGTAGTGACTGCTTCAACTGCAATACACTAATCAGCAAACAGTACACCGAAGAGGCTGGTAGTTTAATTTTAGGACCAAAATCAAATGGATATATACAGCCCCAGGTCCCACCAGGAATGGTAACAAAATTGGGCTCCTTTGTTTATTTTTTTAGGCTTGCTTATGAATTTGGCATTTACTGAACTCTTCTTCTGAGAACAAACGGTTTTGCAATGTGCGTTCATGATTTTGTTTTTTAACAGGCTTTCTGTGTAATGTGGTAAAGAAAACAGACTGTTTCATACTTAAAAGGAAAAGGGTACTGACGTTCCCTACAGGTGTTGCCAAGACTGTTAATCTCTGAGATGCTTAGATGTTATTTTGAGGCAGTTTCTACCATACACAAAACATTATGAATTCACTGAGATTCAGAAAGAGATGCTTTTGAAGTTTTGCTAAGATATGGAGAACACAAGAGTTTTAGCAGGACTACATTTACCGTATCAACTGATAGTCAACTAAACAAAACCAATGCTGGCAAGACTTCATTGATTTTTCTGAATTGTGTGTATCAGTGAACTGACCTAGAATTTCCAGACACTCTACTTGTTTTGATGTCATACTTTAGTTGTAACTTCCACTATTTAAAAAGCAAAGTTGATGTATTAACCATAAAGAACAAAGAAAGAAGCATCCATGTGCTCTAGCAAACTACAAATTCTGAGATGCTTCTTGCCATAAAGAGTTTAAAGGCAAAGGAGGTGGATGATACAGAAAACAGAAGATGCAAAATTATTCGAGTGTGTATTACATCATGATGGCTTGTGGAATTATGGAGATTAGTAGTGCTGCCGGCTGGGAATGACTGACAGCTCCCCCAGAAGACCATTACTATCTGCTCCTACATTTGCCAGATGTAACAAATGGCATACAAATCATCTGTTCCAGTCCAACTCCTGTTGGTGGCATATCCTGAAAGCATCAAGCATCCCATGTGATAGAAACTAGTTTTTATGTTTTCTTTGGTTTTATTCTTCCTTGGTTTATGGGCATGAGTGGGGGAAGAGACATTTTAAACAGTAAAACCCTATCACAGAAGTAAGGTAAATCAGAGTTCAATGTACTGAGTTCGGTCCAGTTCCTTTGTGTCCATCCTCACTGCGATAGCCGCCTTCTCAAAAACTCATTCCCTCTCCATCTCTCCTCACCCCCAGACCCCAACTTTATTCAGTGCTCGGTTTAGTGTCAGTATTTTGTTCATACTCAGTGCTTGATTTTCAGATTAATAATTTCCTCTTGGTGTCCTCATAGTATTTATCGTGAATGTATCCAATGCTTTATAAGGAGTCAATATTCCTTCATAAAACTCCTGTGAAGTCATAGAAATAGAGTTGCCCTTCTATTAACAGTGGGTTAATTCAATGTCTGAGGAAGGTAGGAGAGCCATGCTGCAATCAAGGATTTTGCCATTTTGGATGTCCTGCCCAGCCTAAACACTACAGATAGACCATGGGGCAGTGATATCAGTGCTAGAGTTAGTTTAAAGAAGGCTCAAACTCTTAACTTTTGCACAACCAGTATCACTGGAAAGAGTGCTCACACATAAAACAATCAACAAAATACACCCAGCACACTCCTTTCCTTGTTGACATCCTTAACTAAAACAATTTAGACCACAGTCAAAGCAGTCACGAATTGCATCATGCTTACACAGCTGTAGTGATACCCTTTCCACTGCCAAGAAGCAAATTCAGAGCATGAATTTCCATCAGTGCAAAGCTTCCATGTGCTCCCATTTCATCTAGCGTAGGATTTATGCGAAGCCCTTGACCAGAACCAAATTTTTTGTTCTTGCACATAAAGAAAAAATAAAACAGCAAAACAGAGTTAGAGTCTTGAATTCCCTAGCTTCCTAAAAGCACCTTCTGGATAACTGCATCATGTCAGTGGTTGGAATACTGGCTGTCTGAGGCTGCCAAGAGGTTTTGGGAATTACCCCACAAGGACATGCTAGAGAAACTGGCAGAAAATCTGGTGTTGAGGGGCATCCTCCACAAAGATTGAACTCCTGATGAATTAATGTCTTGCTTGATCTTTCAAGGTTTGATGCCGTGCTACTGGACTTCATCTTAAATATCTAAACAGAAATATTCTGCTCAGTTTATTCTTTAATAAAAGACATTCCTGCCATAACATTTGTTTTAGATGAAGATGCTAACAAAGCCCCTTTGTAGCAATTAATATTGCAGTCATATAGATAAGAGCTGATGAACGTTCTTTGCTCTTTTGTATGAGGACACAAATCAGGGGTCAAGTCTCATAGAATTATAGAATCATAGAATCATTAAGGTTGGAAAAGACCTCTAGGATCATCAGGTCCAACCATCAACCCAACACTACCACGTCTCCTAAACTATGCCCTGAAGTGCCATGTCTATACATCTTTTAAATACCTCCAGGGATTGTGACTCCACCACCTCTCTGTGTGGCCTGTTCCAATTACTCAAGTAATTAATCATTAAAAATGGTTTTTATATGATTAATAAAATCAAACAATATGGTAGTACAAGTGAAAGCAGGATCCAATGTTTTAGTGGCTTTACATATTATGAAGCAGTCTTGTAAAAAGTGAAGATTTTGTGATTGAATTATTTGAAGTGCAAAAATAAAATCAGGCTTTTAGGCTCCAGAGTTGGCATGTTTATGTCCTGCGGTAAAGGAATAAAGTCACCTTGCTCTTACCTACTGCTTTTAATAAAAGAGGAAATTCTAACTCCTTTTTCAAAAATCTTAAACTATAAGACTTCTGCTCTCCAAATCAGTATGTTCACTTAACATGCAGTGAGCTAGACTTGAAAGGTCACAAGGTAGCACTGAATCATTATCTATTTGAGAGAATTAGGGATAAGGAAAAAAAATCAGGTCTATTTTTAGCTTTGAAATTTATGGCCGTGATACCATCTGGCCAAATTAAACTGATCTGATCAAAAAGCTGAAAGGCAAGGGTATGTTTCCTTCATGCATCTTTAAAAACAGTCCAAGCCAAGATGTTGGAACCATAGGGAAGAAGTTAATCTTACCTTCAACTAAAAGATTTACTAAAGCCTGTGGCAAAGAATTTAAATGTTAACAGATCAATTTCTCTTGCAGAAATACAATTCTACCAATTCTCTTACATTTGTTATTAATTTACAGGCAAGGCTCCATAGAACAGGCAATTTAGGATGGGAGCAAAGCAATTTATCTTCGTGTAATAAGACCACATGAAACTATGCAGCCTAAGAAACTAAGAGTTTCTGTGTGGCTTTGGAGTTGTAAGATTAGGCCGCTTTAAGTAGCTAAAGATAGTCAAGTCACTGAGAATCTCCTATCCCGCTTCCCCCAACCTGTAGGGAAGAAACTGCTTCAGCGCCTCGTAGAGAGTTATGTCAGTGTATAAGGCTGTATATCATGATGCATTTTTAAGGAAAAGCTAATTCAAAGAAGGTTTGAGCATGGTGAGAACTGGGGCCACTTTGATATATTGTAAAATAAGTGCTATAATCCAAATTTATTCCCTAGGACAGTTCTGTCCCCTGCACTTTTGCTCCCTCCCCTGGATAGACAGTTTCGTTACTTTAGTAGAAGTTAATTTTCCCAGGGAGCCATGGCCACAAAAGTACAGTACCTTCCAGAAAGTTGAAAAACTAGGGTTAACACGTGAAGGCAAATGCTGATCTCAACTCTACTCAGGGAGAGTAGCTCTACAGAGGGAATTTCTGTGGCTTGTTGACGGTGCTGACTTGGAGACCTGCGTTGTTAAGCAATGGCTGCTGCACTATCAACTAAACAGAGCTTTCTGAAAGCCTTACGAAAGATAATTTTTTCCCTTCATTGACGCAGACTGTGAACCCCCCCAGATTTGCTCACAAAACAGATTTTCAAATCAAATCTCACGTGAAGACATCTTGTTTCCCTAGCAGATGTCTCCGTGTTGGCCTGCGTCATGGAAACGTCACGCACTGGCAGCACCAGTGTGGAAAGGTCACCAACCAATTTCCTGCATTCTTCACAGAATCAGGGGAAGAGAGTCTTTAATGAGCATGGTAAAAAGTAGGATCTTTTGGTCAGGAAAATTAAATTTGCAATGCTGGTAATCTTAAAGCTGTGGGAGAACAAGATCCATGGCTGTCCATTTTGGACCAAAATTACGCAGATTTTTTGTTGTTGTTTTTCTGACAGCCTTGCTATAATACCACGTTTAGTCTTTCAGTGATGAGCACTCCAGCAATCCCACACATTGATGATATTGTTTCTCTGACATCATAGCAATTTATCTTCTCTCTGGCTAATCTCATCAGGTTTCCCTTGTATTGGAAGAATTTTTGCTGACTAGATCCCCAGCAAACTGAATCCTGGTGGACAAGTTTTCCAAATCTATATTTCTTCATGTCATATACCAGACATAAATTATTCCCTTACCTGACAGACACTTCAACTGGCTTCTTTTTTTTGACATAATTTTCATACACAGACAAACCTTCCCCAGTTAGCAGGTTTATTTTCACAGCACCACAGCATTACTAGTATTTTACCAGATTATTTGAAACTTTATGTCTTATAAGCACTTGGGCCTCTGAAAGGTGTTGGCTGCCCATCAGTTGTTATTTCTGTAACAGACAGGCAATGTTTTATGGCAGCTGCAAGGCATTATTAACTTCTTGTTCTCCATGCTTCTTGTTAACCTTTGGACTCCAGCGGCAGATGCTAACTGAACCTCTTTAGCCGCAGTGTGGTTATGAAGAAATTTTGTCCTGAGCATGAATCCCATGCTTCTCCAGGGTTTATTGTGTTCAAAGCACAGGAAAAACAGAAACAAGGGGGCTAATATGCAAGTTTAGCTGAGCAATTCCTATTTCTCATTCCCGTTAGGGCCGATGTCATTCCGTCTCTGCAGCTGAGAGACACCTATAGAGGTAGAGAAGTGTGGTGTGTATATTATTGTCTGGTGTGAACAGACACAAATGTTCTCTCCATTGTACCTTTGTGCTCATTACATTTTGTGCTTAACTGTTTCTGCATGGTCCTCAATACACAATTGTAGAAATAATTTCTGAATACTCTGTTAAAGGAAGCTACGGTTAGGTTAAAAAAAAATTTGAATGAGTCACCATAGTTACAAACTGCTCTCTCTATGGGCAAGTATATGTATAGAATGAAGATAAAGGCTTGCATGCAACACACTGGGTGCTCTTGTATCTCACACTTTTGCTATAGAAAAAGAAACTCATGATGGATAAATACATCTCTTTTTGTGGAACTGTGCCAACATGTCCATGTGACAATATCCTAACAAAAGAGAGAGTAGGAAGGCAACTTGAGAACAAGCTATATTGCTATAGCACAAGGGCATTTGTTAGGTTAGCAAGTGCAGCTTTCTTTCCAGATTATAATTATGGTAATAATCTGTGATGCGAATTTTTATGGCACCATTTTAAATCAGTTTCAGATGGAAAATATTTAATTCCTGCTTGCATGGGTATCCAGAAGTCCTAAGAGTTTCTAGAGAACCTGAAGGCTATGGATTTCACAGAAAAAACAGGTGTAGCATACACCCAAAACAAAAAAAGTAGCTTTTCCCTTTTGGTGTAATTGGTCAATAATAAAGCAAGTTAAACAACGTGATGGTAATAGAGTTTGAAAAAAAACTCTTTCAACGGTAACATTTTAAGTGAAATATTTCATCTTAGTGAGCCCTTTAATTTAGGTTCTTTGCACATCCTCCCCCTGCACTGATACGATAGAAAATTATTTTTACAAATAGAAACCTTAAAAGTACCACTTCTATAAGCAGAACAAGAGGGGTGCCAATGTATTTTAAATACTGATTTAATGCTGGGAATCTGAAGGTCAGTGCTAAGTGGAAGCAATCTTGCTCAGAGAAAGAGTTTTTTTCCACCTCACATCTCTAGAAAATGAAACCTTACCCTGCTATTTATCCTTTCAACACTTCTTATCAGGTGTTGAACTGTACTCGGTACAGACCGGCTGCACCCACATCAGAGACACCGTCTGTTCAGAGCTGAGTTTTTCTCTCCATACGCAAGACCACTGCAACTGTGTTACAGCTTTATTAATCCTATAAGTTTAAGTAATTTCAACTCAGGATTCCTGAATTGCCTTTTTTCTTTATTGCAAATTCAACATTGTTTTTTCATCTACTGTTGCCATTGTCTTTCAGAGATAACGTAGGCAAGTGCTGCTCCAGTGCTCCCTCCTTCCCCGTAACTTTCACTTGAGATGGGAGAAGTTGCTGCCCTAGTCATATCCCCCTCCATGCTTTCTATACACACACTCCTGTTCCCCATCTGCCTCCATACTCCACTTGCTTCCTTTGCACTACCCTCCTGTTGTATACTATATTTCTGCCGTGCCATATGTCCTCACACATCTTTCCAGTCTGGATTTTTGCAGTTCCCTTTTTTTTGGGGGGGGCTCCTTGCAGCTCCGTGGCCATTCCGTTCACTCAGCACCTCCCTGGTGCCTGTTGTTGTTGCCCACACACTCATGTGTCCCCTGTCTCCCTGTCACTCATCACCCTGAGCATTAATTGCACTCAAACCCAGCGGTGCAGTTGCAGCCTGCAGAGGCATATTCAGGCTGCTTCGGGCACCCATAGCCCTTCAGCTGTAGTGGCATGGGGCACAAGATTGTCTAGAACCAAAGTATCCTTCAGGGGTTCTCAAAGGCTTGCAGCTTACAGTAACCACCATGAGGCTGCCATCGCCCTCTAGTTAAAGCAGCTCAGATGTGTCTGCCTGCTCTACAATGCTGCATTTCAGTTCCCATCCAGACACAGAGGTACCACCTTTCCCTGGGGGTTGATAGGCTTTGCCCCCATGTGAGAGCAACGGCATCTCCAAATAGTACCTCATCTTACACTGGCTGCAACTACGAGGGTGAGGATGCCTCATGATTTCAGTGCCACAGTCAACAAGGAGAGGCAGCAGCTGCTTTGAACAAGAACAAAACAGCTGCCTGAAAAATGTGTACACCTCCCCTTATTGTTATTTTTAGCTTTCCAATAGGCCAGGAAGTAAAAGGGGATTGGATCTGGGAAAGAAGGGAGACAGTATTTCTAACAGAAAATTAGGTGGTCCCTCTTTTATAGCATGTGTTCATTTAACAAACAGGTTATATATAAATATATAAGGTGTTAATCTATCGTTCAAGTCAAATATCCAATAGCTTATTATTACTGCTTATGATAGTGTGTGGGTGTGTCTTGGTCTCCTACACAAACTTCCACATCCCTTTGTAAATCTTTCAAGTAAATCTTTCAAGTAAATGTTACGTGTTGGATTTTTTTGTCTATTACTATGGCAGAAGTTTGGCTTTGGTACCTACTTTATATTTCAAAATATGTAAATATTTACTCTGACAAACTAGCTTAATGTAGAGCAAGATCCGGCATGCATGCTTTGGATCTTAGTTTTGAGCTACGGCAGAACTGGCCATGAGCCTTTTCGGGGGGCTGAACTTCAAGCCTCTGCTTTGAAATAGGATCCCTCTCCCCAAAGAATTTTGATTGTTTATGTTATGGGCTTTTGTTTCTACTACTCTGTAAAGTATACTGCTAAGTCTTCGCAGGAAGTGTGAAGATATGCCACCTCCAGAAGCATGGAGTACCAAATGTGTGTTCTTTAAACACATCAAGATCAGGAAACAGCTGCAGAGACTGGATTGCAGAACACAGCCAGGCTAAATGAACAGCTACTATCCTGATATAAGTTCTTCATTAGCTGTCGAAGCCAACTCAAGCCTACTATATCCAGTTTTAACTGCAAATCAGACATGAGAAGTCTAATTCAGGCAAGCTATAAATTACCCTACATGCTCATTCTTTGTCATGAGCTCCAATCTGTTCTTCCGGTGAGATCTTAGAAATATTTCTTTCACTACTATATTAAGCCAGGAAGGTGGTATGGATTTTTGTGCATGTAATGATCCATTTTACAGGCTTATGAATCTATATAAATGCTGAATTATCAGACTGCAAGGTCTACCTTCTAAAATGACATTTTCCACAACATCTGGTGTTCCAGAAGAAAACAATATGTCCGCTTAGGCCACATACAGTTCCTGAGAAAAGCAGGATTTCCTACTGCAGTTCCATCTTTGACATTTTCCTGAGTCTTTAGGATTAAATATAGCCAGCCTTGCAATGAAGCTGTCTCAGTATCAGCTTTTCCATATTTAAATGTTCCAGAAAGTTAGCTTCAAGATGTAGTAAGCCTATTCAATGGCACCCACAAGGTCAACTGTATTTTTCAGCATGTATTAAAGTTAGGAAAAGCCTTATTAAGCTGTCTTATCCTGCTAAGATCAAAACCAGCTTCAGGTGTATGGTCCCCTAAGAAATATACTACAAGTCTGACCTTCTCATTCGCCATAGGCAATACTAGCCCGTGCATGGAAGGGCCATGAACTTGCTGGTACACTGATTGAAAGATGAAACACAGTGCAGAGAGGGACATTTGGGCAGAGCTGTACTACAAATTGCTCCAGCACTATTCTCCAGATGCTTTTGCTCCTCAGGGATCTCTTCCAGCTGCTTTTTTCTGTACTCATCCACAGAGCTGTGGTCTGCATCTTCCCGCTTGCCAGTTTACACCAGAGAGAAATTTCTCCATCAGCTGCAAGGGCAATCAACTAGTCTGAATTTCTTACACCTCTGGCCTCCTGCAACCCCATTCCCATGTTCCTAATGCCGTGCCCCAGATGTAGAAATGGGTCCTCTGCATTCCTGAACCAGGAGCTTGTGTTTCCTGATTTTGATTACCACTGTTTCATTGGCTTGTCGTATTACTTAAAAACATTATTTTCTCTCAGGCTGCTTCCTCACTTAATGGACTTAGTACTAGGTACTAACCACCCCGTTCACCAGACAGCGAAGGGCTGCAGAGAGTCTCTCTCCCAACAGCAGCATTCACAGGGCAATTCATGCTCCATCTGATGCTTATACCCCATCTGAGGGTTCTGTTAAGGGCACCACAGCAGCATGTGCTGTGCTTCACGTTGCCAGCCCGATGGACTAAGAGCACAGGCATTAGAAAACCTTTGCGGCACCAAGGGAAATTGGGTGCTTCCTACTTGGCTTACCCATCCCCTCTTGGGGTTTCAACTCCTGCTTTCAAGACTGCTACTGATAAAGCACCTCTCTGAAGCAATTAGCAGAACTGCTGGACTCTGGCCTTTCCTGCCAGCTATTACTAATCATTTACTTACCTGCAGCCAAGGAACTAATAGGTCTGTCTGCAAACTGCTTTGTAGCTGTTCCAGCATCAGGTTTGAACAACTCATCATAAATCAGAACTGAAATTTCAAAACTGAGTGTCCCTAAAGTGCTATTTCTTATGCCTGGAAAAAGTAAATCCAGATAAAGAATGAGAGGATATATGGCAGCTGACAGTAACAAGGGATGGGACAGTTTATTTGTAGTCCATGCCAGAAGACAGTTACAGATGTATTTGTTGTCTCTGTAAGAGGCTATGTTTATGAAAGAAAAAAAACAACTTTTCTAATGTATCAAGAAGGTATCATGTACAGCTTTTTACTTAATATAGATTTTGAATTTGTAAATACCTTGCAAAAGATTTTTCTGACCATCGCTACTCAGAACAAACACTGGCCAAGCTTTTATATTTATGCTTTGTACATGTGCCAGTGTTTTATCACTCAGGTAAAACAAAAGTGAAGGCCAAAAGCTCCCTGAAAATGGCAGTATTTAAAGAAATGTTCAGTTGAGGGTTTCAGTCTTTTGTTATACTGCTACAAAGGAAAAAAAAAAAAAAATTAAATGCCCCATGCTGTCCCAAATCCATTGATAGTGAAGTCCGTCTCTGCTCCCCAAGAAAGAATTACTCTTGCAGGGCCAAGCTAGGCAGCCTGGGATGTTTCAAATCACTTTATGATCTGGAGATAAAAAGATTCCCAAGGAAATGGTGAGTTAGAAAATGGTGCCGACGTGACTAACTTCTCCTCTTTTATGTTCCCACCAGTGTTCAAATAACCAAAATGGTTCTTTAAAGATTAACCTTTCAGAGTAGTTTTCCAGCATATCCAATTTCCTTACAAGTTTATTAGCCAAATTAGTCCCTTAAAATTCTAGTCTCGGAAGCAGAAAAATAAGATAAACGCAGCACTTTTCTTAAAGTTTGTGCTGATTACACTCTATACATTTATATTTATGTGTTTGTGGGCTTGGTACTCATCCTTCCTCAGCACACCCTAAAAAATATTGACAGAGTTGGTGTAGGTGTGCATATTTCATGCGTGTTGGCTAACTGGCAGTAAAACTACCTTGAACCCTGTCCCTCCAGTTGTTATGGGTGTGACAAGTGGCACTGACTTCGTCACTAGAAAGGACCTTCGTCATGCTAGATGGGGCCATAGGACACAGGGCAAAGACGTGGGATGCCGTGTCAGTTCCAGTTCATCTCTGCTGGTATAGGATCAACATAACTGGAAGGACCCCAGGCAAGTGAAAGGCAAACTATGGGTTGCAAGTGACACCAGTTCAGTGGCACAAGGAAGTCCAGCTCATTTTCAGACCAAACACACTGTAAAGAAGCCTACAGAGTGAGAGAGAGAGCTGAAAAATGAAATTTTCACAAAGGAAATCCAATTGAGCTTGTAGAATTTCCTGCCAAAATAG
Source organism: Phalacrocorax carbo (assembly GCF_963921805.1). Lineage (NCBI taxonomy): Eukaryota > Metazoa > Chordata > Aves > Suliformes > Phalacrocoracidae > Phalacrocorax > Phalacrocorax carbo. The sequence goes on along the minus strand of NC_087515.1, from coordinate 32,771,444 downwards.
AATAAATTAATTTGAGAAGTACCAGTGCTGGCAACGAATGAGCTCCTCCAAGTGCAGATAATTGTTGAGTAAAGCAAGAAACCCGTGGGTGATAATGAGAGGTCAAATTCCTGTGCAGACTGGAGGAGCTGGTCGGAGAAGTCTGTAGCCTTGGTGAGCCTGAGACCCTGAACAGATGAGCAGGCTGGCAGCTGGGCAATGTGGGGTACCTTGTCTCCTAAGCACCTGCATCATCAGGACTGCTCTAGAGCTGGTGACCTTGCAAGAGGGAGCTCACAATGCTGAGGGACTTGATCCTTAGGGCTTCCAGTCTCCTGATGCAACATACCTCACAGGTTTCTGAAGGAGAGGTTAAGTCGGTAAAAACAGGCATGGTAGAGTTTGCCCTGAAATTCTGCTGGTATCCTCCTGTTTCTGCAGAACAATTTGTTGTGGTGCTATTTTCCATGGGAAGGATATTCCTCAGGGGGTTTCTAACTGGTTGACCTTGTACACATACTTAAAGGTGGGAGACTCCATTCGTGGCACCACTGGCTGCACTGGCATTGCAGCAGATTGCATCTGGGAATCTGATTCATAGTTCAAGGAAATGTAGACAGCCTGGAGCTTGATTCTGGGAAGCTGGGTTTGTTTTATTCCCTACAGTTTGCTTAGCCCTGGCTACAGAAGGTGCAGACACATTCCTTCTCTGTATTCATGTTGCTGTTCTCTGGCTTTTCGAGGTAATGTCTTTTTAATTTTCTTTTTAAAGTTACTGTCTGCTAATAATCATCTTAAATCCTGCTGTAAAACACAGCTTTTTCTCATGCTGTATAAAGAAATCTTTGTTTCTCCTTTAGTATTACTGGCCATGAGATACAAGGCTTATCTATTTTTTGCAAGCAGCCTTTCAACCCCCTGGTTCTTGCATTGCTACAAAACCTCCAACTGCCTCTTTACTAAGGAACCTATTAATGAAGGTAGTTAAACATTTACTATGTTTATGTTAATGATTTGCATTACTTAAATTAGGCACATGCTGGCATATCTTCTTGACTGCAGTTACCCACTGGTATAAAGCATGTTTAGAAAAACATTTTGAGCTTTGCATCTTGGAAAGTTATTGCAGTACGGGCAAAGCAGGACGCTCCTGAGTTTGAACAACAGTGTTTATGTCTGCCGCGTCGGAAGAGCCAGCGGGAAATCTAGCTCAGTGGGCTAAAATTGGAAATAAATTAAGGGAGTTGGGAAATCATAATTTACACAGCATGACTAGGCTTCAGTCAAGGCAAGACGTATCATTTTCTTTGCCCCAACACTAGACGTCTTTACAGTTTGACCAAGTGACTTTTATTTTCTTGCCTTATTGATATGTCCTTACTTCGAAGCCAGCACTGGGGAGGAAACAAACAGGCTTTCCAAAGAAGCTGCCAAAATAACCCTACCCAAAGTGAAGTATGCACCTTTTTCCTTGGTCTGGATTCCTTTCAGTCTGATGGAATGAACCCCAGTAATCAAACAGCTTGCTGTGAAGGTCATCCCATATTGCAACATTTAATTAACAGCATACATGTATATGCCCATATATACAGCTAGATAGAACTGTATTTATATGTATATTTTTATACTTATATCAGATAACGGGAGATACCAACTGGAACAAATGCTTAGTAGGAGTGAATATATCAACTTGTAAAAAATGAAAGAACCTCCTCATTCTCGATTACTTGAAGTCTCAGTGGAGTCTGAGAATTGGATCATCATCAGAAATAAGGGCAAAGAGCATCACTGAGAGAGGCTACAAGGAATTAATTGCAAGCAATAATGTTCTGATGCAAGACTGACTGCAAATACAAGTCATTAATTTTTAAATATAAGAAAAAGTGTGACAGGATATTAAGTCTCTCAGCACAGTGGAACCCAAAGGATTTTTGTTTAAATTCCAGCAGCAAATGCTTGCAGAGAAAAAAATTGTTTTACTGCTTTGCTTAACAGTTTGCGTTTCATGAATTGTGCTCTGAAAATGGCATAATTCATCATGTGAAGGGTACAGAACAAACCAGAGACAAGAATTTCAGTTCAGGAAATTCGGAATGTAAGAGAATTGGAAGCCATTGAAAAGGGGAGGGAAAAAATTGTATGTATATGCCATAGATATATGTACATACATGTGAAAATACAGTTACTAAAGATAGGCTGTAAATTAATCATAAGTGATTCCAAATCATTCATAACCCACGATTCATTCTTTGGTCAAACTTCAGTGGGGGTTACATCCAAAAGGGCAGGGGAACAAACTGTATTTCTAAGTAGTTTTCCATTTGTGATTATGACTGTGCCCTTCTCCTCCGATCTGTCTTCCTTGGGAACTGCTAAGCTGTCCAGGTGGACATCAGCACTGCTCCGAAAGCATTAACCGCTGCCCCAGATCCAGGCTACTACCTTATCTCCCCTTTCTGTGGGGCAATGTGGCAGCTGAAGTCGCTTTGTAGCACCTTTGCAAGTCACCTACATCTGAGGATCCAGGTGAGATTGCATCAATTTGCCACCCTCAGCTCCATCCCGGAACGGATCTGTAATGAGTCCCTAATTACCTTTCTCCCTGGTGCAGGCGATGGAGCCACAGTAATGCTCACATGCACTGGGCCTGGTGGGGCTAAAGGGGAGACTCAGCACCCAGCCCTTTGCACAAGCACTTCATCCGCTCCTTGCGCACTGAGCACAGCAAGAATTTTACACTGACAGATCTTTTCATACACCATGGTTGAAAATTTCTGATAACAGTATCCTAAATTACAGATTAACTGATGAAACACCCAGGAAAATGTTTACTTCATTTATTAATACTTTATTAAAAGCATTTAATATCTGTAAGTGAAGTAATTGATTGCATAGTGCCTGGCTTTATTTAATATTTTCACTAATAACCAGTATGAGAGAAAAAGCATTGGCTGCTTGAGTTTTCAGGTGACATCAAGGTGGGAGGAACTGCAGCTGAGTAAATACAGAGTGAGAAAGTGATCTTGACAGAAGTAAAATATGATCAGAAGGTAATAAGATGTAACAGGAAAAAGTGTACTCAAATCACTTTAATTTTGCATTTTAGTTACTTAGTATTATAAACTCATTTCCAGCAGTTTACAAGGGTAAGGATATTCAGTACATATTTTAATAAATGGTGGCCAATCACTGCATAATGTAAAAAATCAAGCAGGTGACTTCTGATTCTGATTTATAGTAATCTGTATTACCTCCCAGTTTGTTTAAAATACGTTTAAAGTATCATACACTGATCATGCCCATAACATGCTCATGGCATCTATTAGTGTCTATTAAATTGTTTGTCATTCTCAATGTCTGGCGAATACTTTATGAAGAAATACACTGCAAAAGAACAAAAGAAAAGTTCTAATCAAAAATTCTAATTCAAATTCTAATTAGCAAAGTTTGTCCTCAGAGACTGGTGTGGAGACGTGTGTGTACCAATACCACCACACAGATGCATTAGGTTTTATTGGGTTTGCGAGGATTTCTCAGGATATTTGCTCAGTAGCAGGCCTGCTTTCATCCTGTTCAGCAGCAGAGCGCTCATTTCTAGATCTATTGCACCTGTTCAAAAATGTTCAAATAAAGGGTTCAAATAAAAGGACAGGTTAACTGGGGAAATGGCCGCTCCGCAAAATATCTAGCCCACAACCTATGAATTATCTGATCCCTTTAATTCAGACATCTGGGCATGAGCACCTGAGAGGCAGGGCAAGTCTTAAAATGGAGCCATTCAAAATGAGAGCTGCTGGCAAACAAAAGATTAGGTAAATGTAGGCCACATCTTGAAGGTTTTTTTAGGTGATTAAACCTCCCCACTGGGATCAAGCACCAAAAACTGGCATCAAACCTGTTCCTTTCACCATGCATCCAGCCCGGCGGCCATCAGATGATATTCCCTACATTAGCATCCCATTTCCCCTCTTTCCCCACCCGGCATAAACCCCTGGCAGAATCTCTGAACCATGGACTGGTGGGTGCCTGTAACCCATTGCTGCGAGGAACAGCCACCATATGACACTTCTGACCAGAATCTGGGGACAAGTGACCGGTGAGTGGAGGGAGGCAAATGATGGCAGTCATGCCAAGCACCCCGTTACATGAGAATATGGCTCTTACTAGCAGCCGTGCCTTAAATGGCAGGGGAAACAAAGCCCCATTTGCACATATGAAAGCACCAAAAAAGTGATAATCATAGGAATAAGAATGAAGAAACATAACCGAATTAATTTTAATAGTGTTTTGTTACTTCTAAAGGAAATTGTGCATAATTTATCCCCAGGAAAGAAGGGTCTTTGGAAACTATTGTGTCTGTTCAGAATCGTGAAGGCTCCTAAGTGGAGGAAGATGCATGACTTCATATAGGTATGACACTTTTCCTCATTACGCTGCACTAAGCACATCCACTTGTCCTGAATAAAATTAAAGCAAATATTTCTGTTTCACAAAAAATATTTAAGCAGTACAAATGCCTTCATAATAAGTGGCCTTTAAATAAAGAGCAATTTAAAATATAGACATTAAAGTTATGTGAAAAAAACTGTCATTTTCCAAAACAAAGCTGTTTTCGTCTGATGGTGGCTTAGCAATTTATTATAAAGACAGAACAGAGACTGAATTAACATTGTGTCCCCTTGCAGTGAGAAGTGCTAATCTGAATAATGTACTCCAGGGGAATTCTACTTAGCATTTATATGAATATGGGAAAAATGATAATATGATAATTATCACTGGTTTTTTTTCCAAGCAAAGATCTTTCACAGAGAAATGCTCAGCACTGATTTAAATTTTTCCTGCAGCTCTTTTTACCTCAGTTTTATTCTGAACTCAGTTTCATAGTGTGTTAGACCTATGATACTATTTTTCTTAGGGAGTCCACGCCTTTCATCTCCCTGCGCTGCCCCTTCAGATTTCTAGAAACTCAGTCCATTTTTGTGGGATTTCCAGATACGCTCAACACTGACCAACATTTTGCCCTTTGAGCCAATTATCAATTTGGTAGGAATGGTGTTGGATTAATGTTGAGCACTAACTAAACCCCCACCTTTCATATTCAGCACTAGAGCGATTTGGCACATACAACATATGATCTTTAGTAAGCTTTTGTAGACTTTGTGCTTTCCTGACTACTTTCTCTCTTGTCTAAAAATAAGTCATTCCTACTAGAAGGTGTATCTGTACTAGAGATTGCAGTGAAGTGTGGACAGCCCTGAGCTACTTGCAAGCAAGAGTTAGCCAGGATGGTGGCAGAAGTCCAGGTGCAGCTGCATGAAGCTCTAAGCTGACTTTGCCACAGTTAAGCTTCATCTGGTCTGTGTACTAGTTCATTAAATAATGAGATCATTTATAATTAATTAGCTGCAATCCACCGAATTATAACATAATCAAAGGTCAAAAGACTGCAGAAAAGTGTGGGGAGGGCAGAGGTGGGGAATAGACACTGTGAAACAGAAAACCTCAGCAATTCCAGAGACAAACCAGAGAGTGTTGTAACCACCTTGGGCTGGGCTGAGTCACCTCCTGAGTAAGCCCCTTGTTCTGCAAAAGTGCCAGAAGATTCATCAATAGAGGTCCTGCACGGAGTGTGTAGGACTAATGCCAGAACAGTGAAAAGGCAGTAGTAACTTCTTTCTCTGTTTCTTCCCGTTTGTAGGAGCAAAACAGTCCCTTCACGGTGGTATTTGTCGTCACTAGAGCATGTAGTAATAAAAGAATGTAAAAACATTTTTTTAAAGTGAATTCAAGGAGAATCCGCAACAGGAATATTTAGGTGCTGGGGAGCTGCTGTGGTTGTTAACTCCAGAGACCTGTAAATTCTCAGTATTTCCAGACAATCAGCACATACAGGACTTTCCCCAGGGTCTGAGTAGGGGAAACCAGCAAATACCCAGTTTTTATTCAGAATGTCTGGATTTTGCATGGGTGTGACACGTGGTGTGTTTTTTTTTTAATGCACTATAGCTTCCACAACCAGGCAAGAGACCATGAACATAAACTTTCTGTTTGGCAATGACTTTTAGTGCTTTAATAGTACAGTTTAATTTAACAAGTTTTTCTCTTTGCTAGATAATGAAGTGAACCAGAGTACAAACCTTTAGGGGATCTTTCTAACAAACAAAATGTTGACCCTGACTTTATTGTTTGGATCAAATGGGAAAAGACATATACATGGGTTTTGACTTCATAACCAGCCCTTTGCAATCTGATGTTTCACGCTGTCCAGTGGCCCTAAATTACACCTACAGATGTGTCCAGATGAGCAAGGATGAACACAGCCTGACCCCACGCATCCTGCATACAAGTTTAATGTGCATGCTCAGGACAGAACTCTGTTCTGAGGGAAAAAGAAACCCTCTCCCATCCTGATTCAAGGGCAGACCAGAGGTCCACAGTGTTGCAAGCAGCACTCCCTGGATAATATAAATTGGTGCATGGAATGGATTATTCTGCCTTTGAAGAAACTGACTTTGATATTGCCATAGAAGGGGCAGAGCAGTGGAAAATTCAGCCTGTATTTAGTACTGACCAAGACAGGCAAATCATTATATGGTCTGTTCCTGGGGAGTAAAAGTATATGTCCTTTAAGCTCCATTCAGTTTCCTTGCATTAAAATGAAATTAATAACAAGCTCTAAGATACTAGAGTAAATTGGATCCTATAATTGGAAAGTAAGACAGACATGTCAAACATGTTGCTGGCAAGGAAACTAGCAGACCTCTAACCTGGAAAAATTTATGTGAAAAAATGGGGCTATTTGGTCTGGATTTAATGAGAAAACTGAAATACCATAAGGAACTGTAGCAGAAGCACAGGGAATGGATAATACTGTAATAGTCTGAGCACAGGCAGGTCTGTGATTTGATGGAGATTTTAATTAAGGTTGCACATTCACACCGAAGGCACTGCAGCTACAGCTTCGGTTTCTGCTTTCATCCTGAGCTGACACAACACCAGAAAACAGGGAGGGATGGTGGTTAAATCCCAGCATGGGGGACTCGAATGATCTCATACACGTTAGCCCTGCATTCCTACCAGGGCAGGACCACTGCAGTGCTAATGTCTGTCCCTCGACGCCTTTGGAAGTGACTGGACACACAAGCCCTGATGGTGCCAAGTTGATTATAAACCAAGTGGGCGGGAGGAAGAGCGACTCGAGTGGGGAAAGAAGAGTATATAGAAACAAATCTCCACTGAACTTCAAGAACATGGAAAATTGTGTCGGGAGGCTGAGCTTGTTACCCGTTATCCCACCCAGCAGTGTCCCCAGAAGAGCACTAAAAGCTGTTGTGGAACAGCAAGTATGGCTGGAAACTGTGCATCTACGGTGTGAGCAGATCAACAGCAGCAGAAGGGAACAGCTGCAGCTTTAAGTCACTGCCACAGCAACCCCAGCACCCTGCTGTCTGGATGAAGGCAGTGTTTGCTCTTGGCATGCCATTTGGGGAGGGAGAAAAGAGGAAAAGATGCTGAGATATCAGACAAGAATCATGCACACCATCACTGCCTGATTTGCAGATTTTATAAAAAATGCTATATTATTTTTTCATGTCATGACTACTGGGATCTTGAGCCTGTAAGAGGTGAGCACCCTTCATTCATCAGATGAACTCAGAGAGGGGTGAAGGAACATGTAATCTCCTGGGTGCCCTGAGGGTCCATCAGGCTGGATGTGGCTGTGGAGATCTCATCTCCTGCTCCCTGCTCCAGGCAGGTCTGCCTGCCAGCACCGTCCAGCAGTGTCTTGAAAATAGTCAGGAAGGAGATCCAGGGCATCCAGTGCTGCACCTGCTCAAGAAAAGGTTTCTTATTTCCAGTGGGGATATCCTCATTGCAGCTTGTGTCCATTGCCTCTTGTCCTTTCATTGTCCACCTCCAAGAAGAGTCTGGCTCTGTCTTCTCTATACCCCCACTTTTACTTCGCACCACCATGCAGTATGTACCAATTCATCTGTCAGTACGAAAGCTGACATTTAATCTTTGGGGTGTTCTCTAAGTATTCTGGGGCATGGGTGGTAAGTAGGTCGAAGAGCACCCTCAGTTCAAATCTCCCTGGTGTTGAATATTCAAGTAAAAATCCCAAACTAAAACAAAACCAACAACCCAATGCTTGACTTCTCAACAACCCTATGTTAGGACGAGGAAGCTGAAGCTCTGAATGGGAATCATATAAAGGTGTTGGGGAGTGGCGGGATGAGTGGGGAGCTGAGGAGACCACGGCATGGGGCAGTGACCTCACCCCCTGGGCACCACCCTGCAGCACTCAGGTGGGGCAGGGCTGCTGCTGGCAACAGGTGCCCCCACCATCCCAGCAAGGTGACCTACAGTCAGGTCTGGGATCCCAGGTAAGATTTTACTATGATGTGCTGTGCCCAGCACAGTATTGGCCCTGGAGCTGTTCACACGGGGACCTGGCAGCCAGCACTGTGCCCAAGCAAGCTCCATCAGCTTCTGCTCCTTTTTGGGAGGAAGTCAAGTTTCTGGCTTTACCCTCCAAAAACCACATGTTTGTGTCCGAGTGACTGACACTATCCCCACTCAGCCATACTACTTGTTGAAAGAGCACAGATTTGATTGCCATTGATATGCGAGAATAAACTGCTCTTCTTTGCATTGCACATTTTTTTTTACATCTGTTTCTCCAGCCTCCCTTGGGCAGGGAAATAAAACTCCAGTGTGGCAGTTCATTTCAATTAGTCCTAACTTCCTTCATTTTTCTTATGCCCTCCAGTGATTTTCGATAGGCAAATCTCCACGTGTAGGCATCGTTCTGGTAATAGGTACAACTAACTCCTCATTTGCTGAGTTAGCAAACAAGCACTTCAGGTGGCACTGAGTTAGCAATTTCCAGTAACACATGTAAATTTTGAAGGCTAAGTTATCTCAATTCCTACATTCAAAGTTATATTTTCATTTTTAATAATGCTTCCATAACATCCCTAACTATCCCCCATGGCTATGAAGCAAAACATAAAAAAAGTTCCAGAGTGGGAATATTTTAAAATACAGATGCAAATAGAGGGCTTTTTTTCAAATCAGATAGCACAAAACATTGAAGCTAGTACTAAGATATCTTCTATTTTGTACAGCCAAAGCTAATATATGGCTTCATTTTAAAACTGGATACTAGGGTATTTGTTAGCATAAGCACAATTTGGAAATGTGATTTGCATTCACTTTCTGATGTATTTCTTGTAATTCTCCATTACTTCCTGCACAGCACAGGTTTTTGTGAAGTCAAAAGAAAAACAGCACCGTGCTGCTCAGATACTCCAGATCTTTGACAAGGGAGGCGCCTGAGTCACAAAGCACACGGGAAGCGTGGGCAGTGGGAGTTTGCGGAAAATGTGCAGAGATGTGAAAGTGAATGGCCAGCACAAGGGACCATTTGCTCATTCCACTGTAGGCAATAAAGAACAAAAAAGCCATCAGGCAGCTCCTAGCACCGGGGCCAGATCTCAGCTGGGGAGCCAGGATGTGCTATGGGGAGAAAACGCTTAAGCCCTTGGCATCTACACCCCTGCCCTCAAGGGACAACCTACATGTTTTTTTTTTCCCATGGAGGGAAAGCTGTGCCCGTGCAGCTCATGGGGATCAAGCCCCTGGTGCACAGAGGGGGACAGCATAGCATGGTCACCAAGAGCATGATGATATGGGAGGTTTAACAGAGCAAATATACAGATCTCAAGTGGCAGGTGGAGATGAAGCGCTTTGGACCTCACTGATCGGGGCACATGTCACATGTGCACTTGCTTTGATCCACAGTGGGCTAGTAGGAGAGACAGGTAAGGATACTGGTAGTGTAGGAAAGCTGAAAATCAGCATATTGCCTCCAGTTAAATGATTTTTTATCAGCTACCCAAAGCGCCACGTGCCATGTTGTCTTTTTCATTTGAAGGCTGTAGGCAAGTTAACCAACACTTTATATTTTTCTGTTATAATTCTGATTAACAATTTACCCTTCTTAAACTGCACATTTTGATTGTCCACAAGGCGCTTTCAGGGTTTGCTATGTTTGTATAGCCATATATTCACATATTCGCATATATTCATATATTCACGTAAATACATGTAAAAATAAACACTAGGGAAACATCTACTGTGCTATACACCCAGGCTGACTTAGATTCAAGTCAGTGTCATTTGTGAAAATAAAAATTTGCTATTCTATGCAAACTTTCAATTATTTTTAAATTAAACTGTATTTGCTTCACATTAGGAGAAAAAAAAAAAAGAGATTCAGACCCAATAAGAAACTTTCTATAAATCTGTAGGTAAGAAATACAGGCTTAAGTGATTTTCGACATTTTGAATTACATTCTGCCTAAGCTGAGATCTCATGAACAATGTCTTAACCTTATCCCATTTGAAATGGATGGAATATTAAACCTCAGATAGGAGGGATTATCTTGAAAGGCCTGTGTCACCCATAATAAATTACTAAAGTAAGTATTCTGGATCAGTGACTTACTGGCCAAATGGTGTAACATTGAAGGGAGCTGTTTCTCCATTAAGATTCTGCATGTCTCTCCAGCCTGGGCAGCACTTTGGGGTCAACCAGCTCCTCTCTTTACTGTCAAATTAACTTTGTATTTAATATCTAAAAATCTCGCTGTACATTAGAATTGGAAATCTTTTACAGTCCGTTTCTGGTAGGACTATACACACCAGTTCTCCCGTTACCCCTCATTTTAATGGCAAGAAGGAGTTTCTGCAGAACTCGTTCCAGCTCTGACTTGGAAGTTAGATGATTAAATATTGTTGATTGTGCTGCTTTTTGCACGATGAAATCTAGACCTGCACAGACAAACTAATTAATTATATTCTGCTACAAGCGCTCTCAGCAAAAAAAAATGCAGAATTCGGGGTCAAAAGGAAAACAGACTGACCCCAGGCTGTTATCATTTAAAATTTCCCCATTCTCTTGTGAGCAAAGCAAACACAGACAGGAAATCATTAGGATAAGATGACTCAGGAACTTAATGTCAGTATACTTATTTTTCAGACTGTCACTGTATGAAGATTTTGGTACTGGTTATGTAGTCAAGTTCGTCTCCAGAGAGCTTCCTAGCTACACTGAGTGACACTGTAGATGAGTTTAGTCTCTCACAGGGTTTGTGTTATTTGTGTAGGGGACTTGTACTCTCTGCTTATAGCACGATCAGGACTTCATTTTGCTACACTACAACATAGGGAAAACACGATCTCCATGCTGAGTGAGAGCTGTAATTTACATTCTTGTTTTTTCCCTTTTGCCTACAGAAATACATGCCAATTATATGCTGAACAGCACTGAATGAAATTGCCACAAAACTGTCATTTGTTATAGAAAGCTTATTTAATTGAGATTTTCTTGGTTTTTTTTCAGAAGCGTGACTAAAGCTGCAACATTTTTGAGGGCGTGAGCAGCGCAGGCAGAGTGGTAGAGCGGCCAGGACACAAACCAGGTGCCAAAGAACTTTTTTGGTTGGGTCCTCAGCTTCTGACACACTCCTGGACTTTGCCGTCACACCACCCTTTGCAAGGCATCGCTGCACAGCAGTGCTTGTAGGGTTGCTGCCCTCCAGCTCTCCTCACCTGCGCAATGGCCCTTACCCAGCTGGTACCTTTCTGTTATCCCAAGTCCTTCCAAAGGCTGAGTCAGCCCAGCATACAGCATCATGAAAATGGTGAAGCACCATCAGGCTTCCTACCATCCTCTCTGTAGGATGCAGCACAGTCTAAAGGAAGGGAGAATTCAGCCCAGCATCTCATATTTAGAAGAGGTTAAAGACTTGTTTTCAACATTGATATCTCTCAGCAGTACATCGACCAGTTTTCTAGGGTGTTTCAAACACCCCATCACCCTCGCAGTTGCTGCTATAATTTTCTTCTGTAATTCACTTGTATGCAGTCAACACCTGTTCAGGTTTTGATGTGGTATCACTGTGGCAACCTGTATGAAAGACCGTGTGTCCATTTGAACACTGAATTTAAAAACTAATGATGTCTCTCGAGACACAGGATGTCATGCTACGTGTATATTTACCTTTACTACCCATTACTATGTTGGAGGAACTATTTTATTACTGAGCAATTGCCTGCTGCATGGGAAAAATACTGTGCTGTGTCAAAGCTTATTTAAAAAAATCCATGTTTCTTAATAGAAAGCTGTATGTTCCACTTGGATTTTTATTGAAAATAAGGCATGCTAAGAAAAATAAAGACTGTTTCTGTGTGATAGCAGGTAACAGAATGAAATAGCAGTAGAAAACATAAGCAAACCCCCTGAAAACTGTGCAGTATACTACAGCCAAGAAAGTCACTGGATTGTAGGATGTGGCCCTACAGATTTTCTAGGTCCAGCTTTGTTTCTACATCTCCCTTGTGATATGAAGAAAGTAATTTTTCTCTCTGAATGTGCCTTTTGTCTTTCACATTTTGTCTCTCATAAGTACTTAAATTGCAAATGTCCTGGGGTTACTAATTGTGGTTTAGCGTGCATTATAGCAAAGTGGCAGCAAATCAACAGCTTAGACTGCATCAGAAAATTGTATTTCTTATGGGTTAGGAATGGGGGTTCTAGCATTTCCCTCCAAAAATCCAGAAAAAAGTGAAGAAAAAGGGCACAAGTTGCAGCTTTCTGTGCCATTGCAACTCATAGTGGAGAATTATACCTAAAACCATACAAAAATAAAAGCAATATCTTTTAACTGGACTGGTAAGGTTCCATATTTTACAAAAAATATTTTACAAAAACTGCAGAAGAATTCTAAATACTAGCGAGAAAAAACATAACTAATAAACCATAAAATATATTCCATTAAAATTAGGGTGGTACAAATGTACTTATGTCTTTACAAAACCATTTGGTTTTATTTCATGCATATGATGTCTGGAGAGCAGCCTGAATATCTCCTTTAACAACGATAAACCATTCAGAAACATATGCATGTATCATTATAATTACAGTAATTCTGGGGGAGGGGGGCTTCTTCTCTTCTATGAAAACACTTCACATCATAAAAGAGAATACATTCAGTCACTGAGCCCTCAAATGTTTTTATACAGGCTCTAACGCATCTTGCTTTAAATCTTTCTTTTATGCTGTAATTTGGAAAATAGATGCATGGGGTTACCGCAAGAGGTCTCAAATTGCAGTAGGACACATCCCGTATGCAGGTTGTACCTCACACCTAGGAGCCACCGTTTGGTCCCAGCACTGAAACTCTGAGGAGCAGAAGATCACCATGGCCTCACCGTAAGGTGCTCATTAGGTAGCAGTGATGAGAGATGCCGTGCATGGGACTGTGGTGGATAAGCTGAGAAGCCTGCCTTTCTCTGTAGGGATTTGTGCCTTAATGTAGTTTATTTAATGTTTACTTACAAGCTGTAAATATGCCACTAATGGGAAATTGTAATGCTAGAACCATTTCTGGACAAACATTTAAATACTTAACGAAAGCAGCTTCTCAGACAACAGGACACGTCCTCCATCTGAAAGATGCACAGCCTTACAGGGGTATGGTATTTATCTCTAGAAAATAGGAATTTGTAAGACAATTGTGCTTTAGAAAGACAAACAGGTGAAGCTAATAAATGAAAATGTGATTATGCTTTGTTTAGGAGAAGGAGAACTTCAGGAATAAGCTGTCTTAAGGTCAACTCTCTATCCTTCTGTGCAAAACCAGCCTGTAACATAAGTGAACTCCAAAAATGGCACAGTTTTTCTTACTGAGAGTGCTTTGTTCTCCAAACACTTCTTATTAGTCTTCAAGCTTCATGAAATGACATTCATGGATAAAAAACACTCTCCAGAAAATGCTGATTACTGTAATGTAATTCATGTTTCTTCAGAAGGCATAAGCCTTTTACGGTTGTTTTGAGATACATAGTTGTAACTTCCTAATACCCCATCAAGAGGAGTGAGAAGGTTAATGTATGCTCAGGCGATGTCAGTTCAGGCTATGACTGGTGACTAATACAAGTAACCAACACAGAATGCTTCTATTAACCAGAAAGTTCATTTTGTAATAGTCCTCCAGCAACTTCCTTAGCAAATTCAGGATAACTAGGGCCACCTATCTAAGAGCTGATAAGAAAGGAAAAATAACTTCTTAAATGGCTATTTAAGGAATACATTTAGAAAGCTTGTGGAAAATGGACTGAATAAATTAAAAAGATGCTCTGAGACATCTGACCACATTAAAAAAGGCAGTTGCATGTACTCCACAAGTTTCTTTAAATGGATTTTATATTCAGAAGCTGTATATGTCACCAAGATTAGCAATGCAAAGGAAAGAGCTCCCTTTGAATTTACTTACTCCTGAGATGTTTTCCTCCTTTCATCACTCACCATGGCACATTCTGTTCCTCTCTGCAGGAAGAAGCAGGCAGACAGCTAAAGAGTAAGAGGAACAGAGGAAATCAGAACAAATCATGCAGGAGCATCACTTTTTGCTTCTTGCTGCTTGGCCATGCACTCTCCTCTCTCCTGTGCCATTACTTGCAGCATGGGTGCTTTCCTGTTCCTGCATCAGTGCTATTTTCCTTCCTCCCCCTCTCATTGGAAACCTCTACTACCTCTGGTTGTTCCCACTGTCTCTTCCAGAGTAAGGCTGACACCTCAGGTCCTAATGGTGCCTGCCTATGCCCCAGAAAAGCATCCTTTGCGTCCTCCCCACTGGGTCAGTGATACCCAGTGAAAGCATCTGTGTCAAAAATTAGGAGGAGGCAAGCACAGTTCCATTGGATGTCTGGAAAGCCTTAGGAGATAGTCCACAGAGAGATGGTTGATCTGTTATAATGGGCTACGTACCCATCTCACTGCTCTGAGCACCCATGCCACGTCACAGGTAAAGCTTTCTCCAATATAGTCTTAAATATCAGCCTGGCCACCAGTGCATTTCTGGGGCTGGATGTTCAGGGGGGACTGTGGACATATTCCAGTATTGAAATGAGTCCCTCTTCTTATAGTTTCCACTGATTTTTGAAACTAGGTCTTCAGAGTGGCCTTTATTAAAAATGACTTATTAATGGACATGCATTAAAAACAAAGCATTATTAACAAACAGGATTAAAACTATGAATATCCAATCCCTATTAGTAACCTTAAACCGAATTCTGCACAGGTGAGCACTGTCAGCAGTCACTGGCTCAAACTGATACTAGCAGTTCCCCTATTCTGAGAAAGTTTATGGATATGCAAAATGTACAGAGATGCTGATTCTTTATATGTGTGTGTGTGTGTGTGTGTGTGTGTGTATGACCTGATTTGCCCTAAAATTGACTTCAAGACAGGTCCAACCCCATGGAAAAAGGAAGAGTTGGGTCCGCAGGTGAATGCAAGACCCTTCCTAACTCTGTGGCTTTTGCAGAACAAAACAATACAGTGACTCCAAAGTTTCAGACCTACAGAAGTTAACCCTAAACTGCATTCTTCCCGGGTGAATTTTATGTCCTGGAAGATGAACCTTAAGACAACAGGCCAAAATGACCACACACATTTCCCTAAGGCTAGACAACCTTGGCCCGAAAATACATATAGAGTCCCTAAGTCTTCTGATTTCTAAAATCAGTTTGTGACTCGCGCACAAACTCATGTCAGGCACACACTGAAAGGGAGCCACGCAGAACACAGGGGTAGAAAAGACTTTCAGATATATTCAGACCTCGGCCTTGTATATATGTATGTAGATGCTGCAATAAACAGGCTTTCTTCTTTGCTTCATTTTGTACAGTTCTCATGTGCCAGCAATGAGGAGAGAGTTTTCTGGGGTTGTTTAAAGATGAAGTTTTAAGATGGAGGTACATCAAAGGACTAAAGCTGTGCTCTGTGTCTGCATAACCCCCCTCAGTTTTATGGGTGCAGACATTTCCTCCTTCTAGAAAGCACTGAGAAACACCTTCCAGAAAACTCCAGGCTTTGTCTGTTCAACAGGAAGCAGACATTGCCCATCGAAGAGCACGACAGTGAGATTACCTCTATAATACCCACTGTAATACGTGATGCATACATTGTCAATGAAATCAGAAGCAAGGTTAATATATTTATAACTGCCCATTTTGCTGCAAGCTCAAAAGATGAGAGTCATCTTTATGTGTTTGCCCTCTGGTGGGAAGATCATTCAGCTTAAGAAACACATCTGAATTTGATGAGCTTTCCTGGATTTGTACCTTGAACTGAAAACAGCTTTTGCTTCCCAGCATTATTTATAGCACAGTCACAGTAAATAGTGACTGCAAGTAGGATGGAAAAGGAAGGAAAACAACATCACTAAAAGGCATAGCCCCGCTAGCTCCAGGAACAGGTTGAATCATAGAATCATAGAATCGTTAAGGTTAGAAAAGACCCTTAAGATCATCGAGTCCAACCACTAACCTATCGCTGCCAAGTCCACCACTAAACCATATCCTCAAGCACCACGTCTACCCTTCTTTTAAATACCTCCAGGGATGGAGACTCAACCAATTCCCTGGGCAGCCTGTCCCAATGCTTGTCAACCCTTTCAGTGAAGACATTTTTTCTAATGTCCAACCTAAACTTCCCCTGGCACAGCTTGAGGCCATTTCCTCTCATCCTATCACTTGTTACTAGGGAGAAGAGTCCAACCCCCACCTCCCTACAACCTCCTTTCAGGTAGTTGTAGAGAGCAATAAGGTCTCCCCTCGGCCTCCTCTTCTCCAGGCTAAACAACCCCAGCTCCCTCAGCCGCTCCTCGTAAGGCTTGTTCTCTAGACCCTTCACCAACTTCGTTGCCCTTCTTTGGACACGCTCCAGCACCTCGATGTCCTTCTTGTAGTGAGGGGCCCAAAACTGAACACAGTACTCGAGGTGCAGCCTCACCAGTGCCGAGTACAGGGGCACGATCACCTCCCTGGTCCTGCTAGACACACTATTCCTCATACAAGCCAGGATGCCATTGGCCTTCATAGCCACCGGGGCACACTGCTGGCTCATGTTCAGGTGGCTGTCAACCAACACCCCCAGGTCCTTCTCTGCCAGAGAGCTTTCCAGCCACTCTTCCCCAAGCCTGTAGCATTGCATGGGGTTGTTGTGACCAAAGTGCAGGACCTGGCACTTAGCCAGTAAACTATCTTCCCAAAGACATATATCTTTCCAAAGAAACCTTATGCATCACAGACACTGAGAAGATACTTAAAAAGAGAGAGTGGAGTTTCAGTTCATCAGCCTTCACCCTCCGATCAGAGTTTCTGGGGTGGAAGCTGAGTTCAGCGTGATGCACCTACTAGTTGTCTCAGTGCTGATTTGCATGTATTTGCTTTAACACTTGATCATTTCCTTGATGGAAAGAATGGTTACACCTTCTCCTTCCCCAGTTTTTTCCAGGACTGAACAGGATTCATTATTGAATCCACTGATACAGATTTACTACGTGGACCCACAGACAATCATTTCAGCGAACGCCTGCTGTGGGGCCTCCTGCTCTTTTAAGGGTATGTGGTCAAAGAGTGCTGAGTGAAGCAGGTTTTAGCTTACTTCTCTCCTGCTAACTGCCAAATGTATTTTTAGCAATATGTATCTCTGGCCCTGCCAACTTCGTTCTTAGTGAGATCCTAATAAGTGCTGGCTATTGCTCTGGGACCGTCGTTTCTGCTTCCAGGCAGATTCTGCTTGTCTGCTAGAGCCTGCCTACAGGGAAATGCATCATGCTGTCTCAATGGCAGGTTGACAGTTTTTCAAGCACTTCTTGAACCTGATTCAGACAGAGCTTACCAGCAGGACAGCTTACACTGCTCCTGCCAGCAAGGGAAACCTGATGTGTTTCTTGTACCCAGGCCAGATGTCTCCTGGGCATTCATCTCCTGCCCAGTGAAGTGCTACTGCTTTCCCCTGGGCGGCCAAATGGCAGAGTCATAGCCAGGGCACAGCAAGAAAGGTGTGCACCCTGCACCCATGTGAGGGGTATCAAAAGGAGGCACATATGCCAGAACTTCTGTAATTCCTCCTCCTGCTGCTGCTGCTTATGCAGCAGGATGAGCAGGCAGTAATGGCAGCGAAAAGGTAGGAAGGCTGGGGCGAGAAGGAAGGAGTGGAGAAAGTGCCACATCATCTCCCCCACACTCTGGTCCTGTGCCCAAATATCATCCATCCTCCACACTGCAAGTAGAAATAGGGTGAATACAGTGTGTCCAGTCTGCACAGCCCAAAGGTGGCTCTGATATTTCCCTTCCTTCCACCACATACTCAAGCACACTCCCAGGCTGGGCTGAGGGACACAACTGGCAGGGTCAGGCAGCCTGAGGCAAAGGGGCAGTCTCTGGGGTAGCCCTGTGTTTTCACCCCAGCTCTTTCATGACACCCGGATGCTGTATTGGGTTCAAGAAATGTGAGAGGTGGGAAACGATCATTATTAGAATATAAGTATGAAGTTTATATATAGTCTAGTTTAGCTAGTCTGTAGTTTAGCATATAGAAGTCACAATTATAGGCAGCTCAGGCCAACTTTATTTTAGTTAGGCCAGTTGGCAGTTATGGAATCAGAAAATAACATAGGAACAAGACAGAGAACTGAGACTTCCATGGGTGGAAGGGTAGGAAAAACAAATTGACTACCAAGCAGCTGACAAACATACACTTTACTTAAATTGAGATGTTACAGTTGTAATCCAAATGCCTTTATAGTTTGAGCTATTTCACAGCCTTGAGTTGGATAATGAAAGAGAGGGCTGGCACTCTGGTTGTACCCCTCTGACCCTGAATGGTGTTCATGCAGAACTTTCTGCCCACAAATTTCCAAACTCTTCTTGAAATGTAGTTGTGGAATTTAGATAAGGCAAAACAGTGTCAAAACAGGGAGTACCCTTCTTAGCGTTTCTTTGACATAGTCTCTACTCTTGATATTATGTACCTACCTTTCTTGTTTTTAATTTGCTTTTATTTTCTTTCTGTATTCACAGAATCATAATGTGCATACAGCAGTTCAGCACATGACTGCCAGTGTCATATCTGTATTGCATTGTTCTTTATTTACCCATTCTGCTGCATGATCAGACAGTGGAGTATGATTTTTTTATCTGTTGCCATGAAAACCTCATCTTTGAGGATAATTCCCTGAACTCTTGATTTTCCAGCTTGTACCTGGAATTCCACACCAAGACTGGCAGAGGGCTCTGATGGCTCCTGAGCTAATGCAGACAAAGCAGACCAAGTGGGGAGGAACAGATGGGCTTCAGAGGGTGGGGAAGTACCCTGTCCATCAGTCTATTTAACACATTCAGGCTCAGGATGGAGTTTGTTTCATTACTGGTTTTGTTCTGCTAGGTCTTCAGTGCATTATTGCTGCTTTCCTATGCTCAGGAGACTCTTTCTGTTAGGATGTTTCATATCTTGAATTATAAAACAAGTCAGAAGTGCTTTACTGACCTTTCCCCAGCCAGGGCTGCAGTATGCTTCCCCCGTTTTCTCATCAAATCCATGCTTGAGGCAGCTTAAGAGTGTTTCAGAGCTGAATGAAATGCGTGCATCCCTTGCAGTCCTTAGCTAATATAGAAATGATTAAACTATACCTTGTATTTTCCTGGGACTTGGTGGATCTCACAAAGTCCTCAGCAGCTCTAAGTTCCCAGTGCTGAGTCAGTAGCTGCCGTGAACCTTCATGGGGTTAAATCTCCCTGAGTGGATCTTCCTAATTTTAGATTTGCATATTAAACAAAGACCCCAAAGCAGGCTGCAGTAAAGGCAACCTGCAGAAAAAGCACTGAAACCTCCCTAATAGTCTGTAATCCTTTTATTTGTGGACTGGGTTTTCCTTGCCAAAATTCCCATAGCTTTAGCGCTATGACGCTGTGCCCTGGACTGTGTACAGATATGTGTTAACTACATTTTCTGCAACATCCATCATGTGCTGCTGTGAGCTCTGTTGTTTTTGCCTACCAGTACAGATGTTCCCTGAGTTTATCAGGAAAGTACTTACTACTCTTTCACTGCTCTCTGCTTGCTTGTATCAACCCCCTCTTATATTACATTCTCCCTTTAGTCTTTCATTAGTTGTACTGGGAAGACCACTTTGACAATCTGCAAGATTTGGATTTGCTTCCATTTTGTCATGTTTTTCCAGATTAAAATTCCTGCAAATCCATGGACGGGTTACTTGTGTGGAGAGGTAGGTCTAGGAAAGGTATTCCAGACATCTCTTGCCTCATGATGAAGCTATCTTTGTCAAAATGCAGTGGTCTGCAACACTTGTGTTCTACCCAAAACCCCTCCAGAAGGCATATCTCTTAGTTGAAACTGTCTGAGCATGAGATCAGGTATCCCAAGTCTCCATTCAGATCTTACATCTTCTCCTTTACTGAATTCAGCCTTATTGGGAGACAATGTACCTCTTCCCAATATTAACCTGCTGCTTTGCTCCAGAGCAGAGATCACTGAGAAATTGTGCTCTCTGCCTGTATGTGCTGTCACCACTGGAGCTGATTGTGGGCTTAGGAGGAGTGGAAGTGCTATTTGCAAGCCATTTAACTCACTGCTGACAGTCTCCCATTTATCAAAGGTAGCTAAGAAGCAAGTCCACACCATATGGCCAGAACAGGTAGTAGCTGGAGGTGCCCTCAGATAACGCTTCTTTATCTATGCCCAAAGCTTTTCTGGGCTTCACTCCCTTCCCCAGTTTTCACTTTGATTGCTGTAATCTCACCTGTTTCACAGTTTAATGCCACATGTGGAGAACAGACAAATCACAGAGAATCAGCAGAGCTCTGGAAAACCTCAGGTGGCAAAGTTGGAAGTTTGAGTCACATAAATGGTTAGGCAAAATAGGTCAGGGAATCATAGAATCATAGAATATCTCATGTTGGAAGGGACCCATGAGAGTCATCAAATCCAACTGCTGAAAAGGGGAAGGAGAAGAGGATAAATGCATATAGTTATTTCATTTCACTATTGCTGTGTAAATTTTGTAATGCATGGTATTTTATAAATACTTCAGTAGGAAAGTTTACAGGGGAAAAAAAAGTCATTTTTACAACCATTTTCCAGAACACTAAAGAGAGTATTTTCAGCGACAAGTAACAAAAGCACCAAGTATGGACGAATGAGTTAGTTAAGAAGTCTCTCTTCATGTCAAATAAAAAGTAAGTTGATATCTTTCTGAAAGGTGTCTTGACTGCCAGTAGTGCTTATTTCATCTTATTTCAGCTGACAGTAATTACAGTTTTGTAAACGTAACTTAATTCTGTCCAAATACTTGACAATTAGGGCCAGGTCATAAGGAATGCTGAAATTTTTCTGTGTTCCTATGACAGTCAATAAAATTAAAAGACATTTATCTCCTTTCAAAAACTGAACATTGAACTCTCCCACATGCAAATTTTCTCAAATTTTTCTTTTCATCTTGAGGATGGGTCATCTAGCCAGTAACTCCACGGGCTTGAAGAGTGCCAGCAACAAAGCAGTATAATTTAACAATAATAAGACTTTAAAAGTGTCTTATAATGAGGCTAATCCTAGAAGCATCTTACTCTGGTGGAAGCATGCTACACTCATCTCCTGTAACAATTTGGAGATCAAAAGTGGTAGCCTAGTTGCAACAGTGCATAATGAGTTATGGCTTTCATTCCAGAAACACAGGGCTTGGGGCAATTCTTTGTTGTAGCTCTCTGGCCTTAGTGCAGGATGTCCAGTGCGAAGGCTGGCAGGGAGACATCCTGCCCCGGCTCATGCTTTCTGTGTTAGAAATGGATATCTGTCGGCCGAGTTATTTTCTCTTGTAGCAGTAGTGCTAAACACATCTCTTCACCAAAAATTTCTCTTGGACAGAAGCTTTCATTGCAAGAAAGAGGAGTCTTCCTGCAGTACCCACTCATCTAATTGGCTGTAGGAGTCAGAAATGCTCTGTATTTCTTCTCCTGTATTTTCCAGCCCCCTCCTGGGTGAGCTAATCCCATTCCAGGAGATCATTTTCATCCACTTTAAATACCTCTTGAGCAAAAGTTCTGCCCTGACATCCTACAGGCATCATGGTGTGAGGAAATCTCTTAAACTATTTCTCCTAAGCCTCCTCCCACAAGGCCCAGTTAGCTGTGCTCTGGATAGAGGGTGACTAAGTCTCACTTTATCCAACTGTAAAATTTAAACCAACACATTCCAGAAGTGCCAGGCTTAAGGAAAGGGAATTGAGGACTAAAAAAGGAGTTGGAAAACAACAGCAGCAACAACAAAATAAACAGGATTTGAACTGGAAGTCTTCCCTGCATGGATTTTCAATTCAGTTGTGCTGCAAGAGAAGCTACCAGGACAGAGCCCTGTAATGAAGATAAATTGTCGGGGCGAAAACAAAAAAAAAAAGGTTTTCAGTAGTTTATGCCTGAATTAAAAAAATGCTACTTGCCTGGGCAGCAGTGATTCCAACGCTTCCTGTCTTTGAGGTTTTGTAATCTGAAGATTCTTCTAAATAGATAATTTAAGTTTACGTTCCTGGAATGCATGTCCTTTTCTTAAAATGAGATATGTGAGATGCCATTGATAATAACTTAAGCCACAGTTAGAGTTTGACAGTTACTGTCCAGCACAGATCTCCATCCCTGGCAAAAACCAGATTAAATAGTAGTGAGGGTGGGTGGCTTCTTAGAAGAGTAAAGGAAAAGGAGTAATACAGAGCAAAGACGCAGGATGAAGGAGTTATAATCTTTTTCATTTAGTTTTTTGGTGTATTGCTCCAAACAGAAATCCTTCAATGATACAGTTTTCTCTGCACATTGCCTAGGGACTGCTTCTCAAAGCAAGAATGATCTTTGACAGCATCCTGTGGCACTGGTGGGATGGAAAGGAGCCAGCTGGAAGAATTTGTGCCTGCCTCTGAAGAAGCTCCTACTTTTTCACTTTGACTTTGTCTTTAGGATCTCCTAAATTCCTTTGGGCCAAGTTGAGAGTCAGGTACATCACTCCAGGGAAAATGGCACTGACATAAGAAACACGGAGCTCTGAAAAGACACACATGATATTTCAAACATTTTTGGTTTGGTTTCTTTGTTTCTTTGCTTGACTGCGTTCACAGAATCACAGAATCACAGAATGGTAGGGGTTGGAAGGGACCTCTGGAGATCCTCTCGTCCAACCCCCCTGCTTGAGCAGGTGCACCTACACCAGGGTGCAGAGGACCACGTCCAGGCAGGTTTTGAATGTCTCCAGAGAAGGAGACTCCAAAACTTCTCTAGGCAGCCTGTTCCACTGCTCTGTCACCCTCACCATAAAGAACAGTGAATGGCACACAGCTGTATCCAACCTGTTAGAAATGGCTCTCGTAACTGTGTTTTTCTGTACTGTAGCAGTTACATCATTGACTGTAACTCTCATGCAGCTAAAAGGTGGCAGGCAGACACAAGGCAGGCAACTGAGACAAATGCAGCTGTTGTGCAAATGAGTTATTTTCATCCAGTACGCACATTGTAGTGACTGCTTCAACTGCAATACACTAATCAGCAAACAGTACACCGAAGAGGCTGGTAGTTTAATTTTAGGACCAAAATCAAATGGATATATACAGCCCCAGGTCCCACCAGGAATGGTAACAAAATTGGGCTCCTTTGTTTATTTTTTTAGGCTTGCTTATGAATTTGGCATTTACTGAACTCTTCTTCTGAGAACAAACGGTTTTGCAATGTGCGTTCATGATTTTGTTTTTTAACAGGCTTTCTGTGTAATGTGGTAAAGAAAACAGACTGTTTCATACTTAAAAGGAAAAGGGTACTGACGTTCCCTACAGGTGTTGCCAAGACTGTTAATCTCTGAGATGCTTAGATGTTATTTTGAGGCAGTTTCTACCATACACAAAACATTATGAATTAACTGAGATTCAGAAAGAGATGCTTTTGAAGTTTTGCTAAGATATGGAGAACACAAGAGTTTTAGCAGGACTACATTTACCGTATCAACTGATAGTCAACTAAACAAAACCAATGCTGGCAAGACTTCATTGATTTTTCTGAATTGTGTGTATCAGTGAACTGACCTAGAATTTCCAGACACTCTACTTGTTTTGATGTCATACTTTAGTTGTAACTTCCACTATTTAAAAAGCAAAGTTGATGCATTAACCATAAAGAACAAAGAAAGAAGCATCCATGTGCTCTAGCAAACTACAAATTCTGAGATGCTTCTTGCCATAAAGAGTTTAAAGGCAAAGGAGGTGGATGATACAGAAAACAGAAGATGCAAAATTATTCGAGTGTGTATTACATCATGATGGCTTGTGGAATTATGGAGATTAGTAGTGCTGCCGGCTGGGAATGACTGACAGCTCCCCCAGAAGACCATTACTATCTGCTCCTACATTTGCCAGATGTAACAAATGGCATACAAATCATCTGTTCCAGTCCAACTCCTGTTGGTGGCATATCCTGAAAGCATCAAGCATCCCATGTGATAGAAACTAGTTTTTATGTTTTCTTTGGTTTTATTCTTCCTTGGTTTATGGGCATGAGTGGGGGAAGAGACATTTTAAACAGTAAAACCCTATCACAGAAGTAAGGTAAATCAGAGTTCAATGTACTGAGTTCGGTCCAGTTCCTTTGTGTCCATCCTCACTGCGATAGCCGCCTTCTCAAAAACTCATTCCCTCTCCATCTCTCCTCACCCCCAGACCCCAACTTTATTCAGTGCTCGGTTTAGTGTCAGTATTTTGTTCATACTCAGTGCTTGATTTTCAGATTAATAATTTCCTCTTGGTGTCCTCATAGTATTTATCGTAAATGTTTCCAATGCTTTATAAGGAGTCAATATTCCTTCATAAAACTCCTGTGAAGTCATAGGAATAGAGTTGCCCTTCTATTAACAGTGGGTTAATTCAATGTCTGAGGAAGGTAGGAGAGCCATGCTGCAATCAAGGATTTTGCCATTTTGGATGTCCTGCCCAGCCTAAACACTACAGATAGACCATGGGGCAGTGATATCAGTGCTAGAGTTAGTTTAAAGAAGGCTCAAACTCTTAACTTTTGCACAACCAGTATCACCGGAAAGAGTGCTCACACATAAAACAATCAACAAAATACACCCAGCACACTCCTTTCCTTGTTGACATCCTTAACTAAAACAATTTAGACCACAGTCAAAGCAGTCACGAATTGCATCATGCTTACACAGCTGTAGTGATACCCTTTCCACTGCCAAGAAGCAAATTCAGAGCATGAATTTCCATCAGTGCAAAGCTTCCATGTGCTCCCATTTCATCTAGCGTAGGATTTATGCGAAGCCCTTGACCAGAACCAAATTTTTTGTTCTTGCACATAAAGAAAAAATAAAACAGCAAAACAGAGTTAGAGTCTTGAATTCCCTAGCTTCCTAAAAGCACCTTCTGGATAACTGCATCATGTCAGTGGTTGGAATACTGGCTGTCTGAGGCTGCCAAGAGGTTTTGGGAATTACCCCACAAGGACATGCTAGAGAAACTGGCAGAAAATCTGGTGTTGAGGGGCATCCTCCACAAAGATTGAACTCCTGATGAATTAATGTCTTGCTTGATCTTTCAAGGTTTGATGCCGTGCTACTGGACTTCATCTTAAATATCTAAACAGAAATATTCTGCTCAGTTTATTCTTTAATAAAAGACATTCCTGCCATAACATTTGTTTTAGATGAAGATGCTAACAAAGCCCCTTTGTAGCAATTAATATTGCAGTCATATAGATAAGAGCTGATGAACGTTCTTTGCTCTTTTGTATGAGGACACAAATCAGGGGTCAAGTCTCATAGAATTATAGAATCATAGAATCATTAAGGTTGGAAAAGACCTCTAGGATCATCAGGTCCAACCATCAACCCAACACTACCACGTCTCCTAAACTATGCCCTGAAGTGCCATGTCTATACATCTTTTAAATACCTCCAGGGATTGTGACTCCACCACCTCTCTGTGTGGCCTGTTCCAATTACTCAAGTAATTAATCATTAAAAATGGTTTTTATATGGTTTTATTAATCAAACAATATGGTAGTACAAGTGAAAGCAGGATCCAATGTTTTAGTGGGTTTACATATTATGAAGCAGTCTTGTAAAAAGTGAAGATTTTGTGATTGAATTATTTGAAGTGCAAAAATAAAATCAGGCTTTTAGGCTCCAGAGTTGGCACGTTTATGTCCTGCGGTAAAGGAATAAAGTCACCTTGCTCTTACCTACTGCTTTTAATAAAAGAGGAAATTCTAACTCCTTTTTCAAAAATCTTAAACTATAAGACTTCTGCTCTCCAAATCAGTATGTTCACTTAACATGCAGTGAGCTAGACTTGAAAGGTCACAAGGTAGCACTGAATCATTATCTATTTGAGAGAATTAAGGGATAAGGAAAAAAAATCAGGTCTATTTTTAGCTTTGAAATTTATGGCCGTGATACCATCTGGCCAAATTAAACTGATCTGATCAAAAAGCTGAAAGGCAAGGGTATGTTTCCTTCATGCATCTTTAAAAACAGTCCAAGCCAAGATGTTGGAACCATAGGGAAGAAGTTAATCTTACCTTCAACTAAAAGATTTACTAAAGCCTGTGGCAAAGAATTTAAATGTTAACAGATCAATTTCTCTTGCAGAAATACAATTCTACCAATTCTCTTACATTTGTTATTAATTTACAGGCAAGGCTCCATAGAACAGGCAATTTAGGATGGGAGCAAAGCAATTTATCTTCGTGTAATAAGACCACATGAAACTATGCAGCCTAAGAAACTAAGAGTTTCTGTGTGGCTTTGGAGTTGTAAGATTAGGCCGCTTTAAGTAGCTAAAGATAGTCAAGTCACTGAGAATCTCCTATCCCGCTTCCCCCAACCTGTAGGGAAGAAACTGCTTCAGCGCCTCGTAGAGAGTTATGTCAGTGTATAAGGCTGTATATCATGATGCATTTTTAAGGAAAAGCTAATTCAAAGAAGGTTTGAGCATGGTGAGAACTGGGGCCACTTTGATATATTGTAAAATAAGTGCTATAATCCAAATTTATTCCCTAGGACAGTTCTGTCCCCTGCACTTTTGCTCCCTCCCCTGGATAGACAGTTTCGTTACTTTAGTAGAAGTTAATTTTCCCAGGGAGCCATGGCCACAAAAGTGCAGTACCTTCCAGAAAGTTGAAAAACTAGGGTTAACACGTGAAGGCAAATGCTGATCTCAACTCTACTCAGGGAGAGTAGCTCTACAGAGGGAATTTCTGTGGCTTGTTGACGGTGCTGACTTGGAGACCTGCGTTGTTAAGCAATGGCTGCTGCACTATCAACTAGACAGAGCTTTCTGAAAGCCTTACGAAAGATAATTTTTTCCCTTCATTGACGCAGACTGTGAACCCCCCCAGATTTGCTCACAAAACAGATTTTCAAATCAAATCTCACGTGAAGACATCTTGTTTCCCTAGCAGATGTCTCCGTGTTGGCCTGCGTCATGGAAACGTCACGCACTGGCAGCACCAGTGTGGAAAGGTCACCAACCAATTTCCTGCATTCTTCACAGAAGCAGGGGAAGAGAGTCTTTAATGAGCATGGTAAAAAGTAGGATCTTTTGGTCAGGAAAATTAAATTTGCAATGCTGGTAATCTTAAAGCTGTGGGAGAACAAGATCCATGGCTGTCCATTTTGGACCAAAATTACGCAGATTTTTTTTTGTTGTTTTTCTGACAGCCTTGCTATAATACCACGTTTAGTCTTTCAGTGATGAGCACTCCAGCAATCCCACACATTGATGATATTGTTTCTCTGACATCATAGCAATTTATCTTCTCTCTGGCTAATCTCATCAGGTTTCCCTTGTATTGGAAGAATTTTTGCTGACTAGATCCCCAGCAAACTGAATCCTGGTGGACAAGTTTTCCAAATCTATATTTCTTCATGTCATATACCAGACATAAATTATTCCCTTACCTGACAGACACTTCAACTGGCTTCTTTTTTTTGACATAATTTTCATACACAGACAAACCTTCCCCAGTTAGCAGGTTTATTTTCACAGCACCACAGCATTACTAGTATTTTACCAGATTATTTGAAACTTTATGTCTTATAAGCACTTGGGCCTCTGAAAGGTGTTGGCTGCCCATCAGTTGTTATTTCTGTAACAGACAGGCAATGTTTTATGGCAGCTGCAAGGCATTATTAACTTCTTGTTCTCCATGCTTCTTGTTAACCTTTGGACTCCAGCGGCAGATGCTAACTGAACCTCTTTAGCCGCAGTGTGGTTATGAAGAAATTTTGTCCTGAGCATGAATCCCATGCTTCTCCAGGGTTTATTGTGTTCAAAGCACAGGAAAAACAGAAACAAGGGGGCTAATATGCAAGTTTAGCTGAGCAATTCCTATTTCTCATTCCCGTTAGGGCCGATGTCATTCCGTCTCTGCATCTGAGAGACACCTATAGAGGTAGAGAAGTGTGGTGTGTATATTATTGTCTGGTGTGAACAGACACAAATGTTCTCTCCATTGTACCTTTGTGCTCATTACATTTTGTGCTTAACTGTTTCTGCATGGTCCTCAATACACAATTGTAGAAATAATTTCTGAATACTCTGTTAAAGGAAGCTACGGTTAGGTTAAAAAAAATTTTGAATGAGTCACCATAGTTACAAACTGCTCTCTCTATGGGCAAGTATATGTATAGAATGAAGATAAAGGCTTGCATGCAACACACTGGGTGCTCTTGTATCTCACACTTTTGCTATAGAAAAAGAAACTCATGATGGATAAATACATCTCTTTTTGTGGAACTGTGCCAACATGTCCATGTGACAATATCCTAACAAAAGAGAGAGTAGGAAGGCAACTTGAGAACAAGCTATATTGCTATAGCACAAGGGCATTTGTTAGGTTAGCAAGTGCAGCTTTCTTTCCAGATTATAATTATGGTAATAATCTGTGATGCGAATTTTTATGGCACCATTTTAAATCAGTTTCAGATGGAAAATATTTAATTCCTGCTTGCATGGGTATCCAGAAGTCCTAAGAGTTTCTAGAGAACCTGAAGGCTATGGATTTCACAGAAAAAACAGGTGTAGCATACACCCAAAACAAAAAAAGTAGCTTTTCCCTTTTGGTGTAATTGGTCAATAATAAAGCAAGTTAAGCAACGTGATGGTAATAGAGTTTGAAAAAAAACTCTTTCAACGGTAACATTTTAAGTGAAATATTTCATCTTAGTGAGCCCTTTAATTTAGGTTCTTTGCACATCCTCCCCCTGCACTGATACGATAGAAAATTATTTTTACAAATAGAAACCTTAAAAGTACCACTTCTATAAGCAGAACAAGAGGGGTGCCAATGTATTTTAAATACTGATTTAATGCTGGGAATCTGAAGGTCAGTGCTAAGTGGAAGCAATCTTGCTCAGAGAAAGAGTTTTTTTCCACCTCACATCTCTAGAAAATGAAACCTTACCCTGCTATTTATCCTTTCAACACTTCTTATCAGGTGTTGAACTGTACTCGGTACAGACCGGCTGCACCCACATCAGAGACACCTTCTGTTCAGAGCTGAGTTTTTCTCTCCATACGCAAGACCACTGCAACTGTGTTACAGCTTTATTAATCCTATAAGTTTAAGTAATTTCAACTCAGGATTCCTGAATTGCCTTTTTTCTTTATTGCAAATTCAACATTGTTTTTTCATCTACTGTTGCCATTGTCTTTCAGAGATAACGTGGGCAAGTGCTGCTCCAGTGCTCCCTCCTTCCCCGTAACTTTCACTTGAGATGGGAGAAGTTGCTGCCCTAGTCATATCCCCCTCCATGCTTTCTATACACACACTCCTGTTCCCCATCTGCCTCCATACTCCACTTGCTTCCTTTGCACTACCCTCCTGTTGTATACTATATTTCTGCCGTGCCATATGTCCTCACACATCTTTCCAGTCTGGATTTTTGCAGTTCCCTTTTTTTTGGGGGGGGCTCCTTGCAGCTCCGTGGCCATTCCGTTCACTCAGCACCTCCCTGGTGCCTGTTGTTGTTGCCCACACACTCATGTGTCCCCTGTCTCCCTGTCACTCATCACCCTGAGCATTAATTGCACTCAAACCCAGCGGTGCAGTTGCAGCCTGCAGAGGCATATTCAGGCTGCTTCGGGCACCCATAGCCCTTCAGCTGTAGTGGCATGGGGCACAAGATTGTCTAGAACCGAAGTATCCTTCAGGGGTTCTCAAAGGCTTGCAGCTTACAGTAACCACCATGAGGCTGCCATCGCCCTCTAGTTAAAGCAGCTCAGATGTATCTGCCTGCTCTACAATGCTGCATTTCAGTTCCCATCCAGACACAGAGGTACCACCTTTCCCTGGGGGTTGATAGGCTTTGCCCCCATGTGAGAGCAACGGCATCTCCAAATAGTACCTCATCTTACACTGGCTGCAACTACGAGGGTGAGGATGCCTCATGATTTCAGTGCCACAGTCAACAAGGAGAGGCAGCAGCTGCTTTGAACAAGAACAAAACAGCTGCCTGAAAAATGTGTACACCTCCCCTTATTGTTATTTTTAGCTTTCCAATAGGCCAGGAAGTAAAAGGGGATTGGATCTGGGAAAGAAGGGAGACAGTATTTCTAACAGAAAATTAGGTGGTCCCTCTTTTATAGCATGTGTTCATTTAACAAACAGGTTATATATAAATATATAAGGTGTTAATCTATCGTTCAAGTCAAATATCCAATAGCTTATTATTACTGCTTATGATAGTGTGTGGGTGTGTCTTGGTCTCCTACACAAACTTCCACATCCCTTTGTAAATCTTTCAAGTAAATCTTTCAAGTAAATGTTACGTGTTGGATTTTTTTGTCTATTACTATGGCAGAAGTTTGGCTTTGGTACCTACTTTATATTTCAAAATATGTAAATATTTACTCTGACAAACTAGCTTAATGTAGAGCAAGATCCGGCATGCGTGCTTTGGATCTTAGTTTTGAGCTACGGCAGAACTAGCCATGAGCCTTTTCGGGGGGCTGAACTTCACGCCTCTGCTTTGAAATAGGATCCCTCTCCCCAAAGAATTTTGATTGTTTATGTTATGGGCTTTTGTTTCTACTACTCTGTAAAGTATACTGCTAAGTCTTCGCAGGAAGTGTGAAGATATGCCACCTCCAGAAGCATGGAGTACCAAATGTGTGTTCTTTAAACACATCAAGATCAGGAAACAGCTGCAGAGACTGGATTGCAGAACACAGCCAGGCTAAATGAACAGCTACTATCCTGATATAAGTTCTTCATTAGCTGTCGAAGCCAACTCAAGCCTACTATATCCAGTTTTAACTGCAAATCAGACATGAGAAGTCTAATTCAGGCAAGCTATAAATTACCCTACATGCTCATTCTTTGTCATGAGCTCCAATCTGTTCTTCCGGTGAGATCTTAGAAATATTTCTTTCACTACTATATTAAGCCAGGAAGGTGGTATGGATTTTTGTGCAAGTAATGATCCATTTTACAGGCTTATGAATCTATATAAATACTGAATTATCAGACTGCAAGGTCTACCTTCTAAAATGACATTTTCCACAACATCTGGTGTTCCAGAAGAAAACAATATGTCTGCTTAGGCCACATACAGTTCCTGAGAAAAGCAGGATTTCCTACTGCAGTTCCATCTTTGACATTTTCCTGAGTCTTTAGGATTAAATATAGCCAGCCTTGCAATGAAGCTGTCTCAGTATCAGCTTTTCCATATTTAAATGTTCCAGAAAGTTAGCTTCAAGATGTAGTAAGCCTATTCAATGGCACCCACAAGGTCAACTGCATTTTTCAGCATGTATTAAAGTTAGGAAAAGCCTTATTAAGCTGTCTTATCCTGCTAAGATCAAAACCAGCTTCAGGTGTATGGTCCCCTAAGAAATATACTACAAGTCTGACCTTCTCATTCGCCATAGGCAATACTAGCCCGTGCATGGAAGGGCCATGAACTTGCTGGTACACTGATTGAAAGATGAAACACAGTGCAGAGAGGGACATTTGGGCAGAGCTGTACTACAAATTGCTCCAGCACTATTCTCCAGATGCTTTTGCTCCTCAGGGATCTCTTCCAGCTGCTTTTTTCTGTACTCATCCACAGAGCTGTGGTCTGCATCTTCCCGCTTGCCAGTTTACACCAGAGAGAAATTTCTCCATCAGCTGCAAGGGCAATCAACTAGTCTGAATTTCTTACACCTCTGGCCTCCTGCAACCCCATTCCCATGTTCCTAATGCCGTGCCCCAGATGTAGAAATGGGTCCTCTGCATTCCTGAACCAGGAGCTTGTGTTTCCTGATTTTGATTACCACTGTTTCATTGGCTTGTCGTATTAC
This sequence comes from Phalacrocorax carbo, assembly GCF_963921805.1. Classification (NCBI taxonomy): domain Eukaryota; kingdom Metazoa; phylum Chordata; class Aves; order Suliformes; family Phalacrocoracidae; genus Phalacrocorax; species Phalacrocorax carbo. The sequence goes on along the minus strand of NC_087515.1, from coordinate 32,739,207 downwards.
TTAAAAACATTATTTTCTCTCAGGCTGCTTCCTCACTTAATGGACTTAGTACTAGGTACTAACCACCCCGTTCACCAGACAGCGAAGGGCTGCAGAGAGTCTCTCTCCCGACAGCAGCATTCACAGGGCAATTCATGCTCCATCTGATGCTTATACCCCATCTGAGGGTTCTGTTAAGGGCACCACAGCAGCATGTGCTGTGCTTCACGTTGCCAGCCCGATGGACTAAGAGCACAGGCATTAGAAAACCTTTGCGGCACCAAGGGAAATTGGGTGCTTCCTACTTGGCTTACCCATCCCCTCTTGGGGTTTCAACTCCTGCTTTCAAGACTGCTACTGATAAAGCACCTCTCTGAAGCAATTAGCAGAACTGCTGGACTCTGGCCTTTCCTGCCAGCTATTACTAATCATTTACTTACCTGCAGCCAAGGAACTAATAGGTCTGTCTGCAAACTGCTTTGTAGCTGTTCCAGCATCAGGTTTGAACAACTCATCATAAATCAGAACTGAAATTTCAAAACTGAGTGTCCCTAAAGTGCTATTTCTTATGCCTGGAAAAAGTAAATCCAGATAAAGAATGAGAGGATATATGGCAGCTGACAGTAACAAGGGATGGGACAGTTTATTTGTAGTCCATGCCAGAAGACAGTTACAGATGTATTTGTTGTCTCTGTAAGAGGCTATGTTTATGAAAGAAAAAAAACAACTTTTCTAATGTATCAAGAAGGTATCATGTACAGCTTTTTACTTAATATAGATTTTGAATTTGTAAATACCTTGCAAAAGATTTTTCTGACCATCGCTACTCAGAACAAACACTGGCCAAGCTTTTATATTTATGCTTTGTACATGTGCCAGTGTTTTATCACTCAGGTAAAACAAAAGTGAAGGCCAAAAGCTCCCTGAAAATGGCAGTATTTAAAGAAATGTTCAGTTGAGGGTTTCAGTCTTTTGTTATACTGCTACAAAGGAAAAAAAAAAAAAAATTAAATGCCCCATGCTGTCCCAAATCCATTGATAGTGAAGTCCGTCTCTGCTCCCCAAGAAAGAATTACTCTTGCAGGGCCAAGCTAGGCAGCCTGGGATGTTTCAAATCACTTTATGATCTGGAGATAAAAAGATTCCCAAGGAAATGGTGAGTTAGAAAATGGTGCCGATGTGACTAACTTCTCCTCTTTTATGTTCCCACCAGTGTTCAAATAACCAAAATGGTTCTTTAAAGATTAACCTTTCAGAAGTAGTTTTCCAGCATATCCAATTTCCTTACAAGTTTATTAGCCAAATTAGTCCCTTAAAATTCTAGTCTCGGAAGCAGAAAAATAAGATAAACACAGCACTTTTCTTAAAGTTTGCGCTGATTACACTCTATACATTTATATTTATGTGTTTGTGGGCTTGGTACTCATCCTTCCTCAGCACACCCTAAAAAATATTGACAGAGTTGGTGTAGGTGTGCATATTTCATGCGTGTTGGCTAACTGGCAGTAAAACTACCTTGAACCCTGTCCCTCCAGTTGTTATGGGTGTGACAAGTGGCACTGACTTCGTCACTAGAAAGGACCTTCGTCATGCTAGATGGGGCCATAGGACACAGGGCAAAGACGTGGGATGCCGTGTCAGTTCCAGTTCATCTCTGCTGGTATAGGATCAACATAACTGGAAGGACCCCAGGCAAGTGAAAGGCAAACTATGGGTTGCAAGTGACACCAGTTCAGTGGCACAAGGAAGTCCAGCTCATTTTCAGACCAAACACACTGTAAAGAAGCCTACAGAGTGAGAGAGAGAGCTGAAAAATGAAATTTTCACAAAGGAAATCCAATTGAGCTTGTAGAATTTCCTGCCAAAATAGAATAAATTAATTTGAGAAGTACCAGTGCTGGCAACGAATGAGCTCCTCCAAGTGCAGATAATTGTTGAGTAAAGCAAGAAACCCGTGGGTGATAATGAGAGGTCAAATTCCTGTGCAGACTGGAGGAGCTGGTCGGAGAAGTCTGTAGCCTTGGTGAGCCTGAGACCCTGAACAGATGAGCAGGCTGGCAGCTGGGCAATGTGGGGTACCTTGTCTCCTAAGCACCTGCATCATCAGGACTGCTCTAGAGCTGGTGACCTTGCAAGAGGGAGCTCACAATGCTGAGGGACTTGATCCTTAGGGCTTCCAGTCTCCTGATGCAACATACCTCACAGGTTTCTGAAGGAGAGGTTAAGTCGGTAAAAACAGGCATGGTAGAGTTTGCCCTGAAATTCTGCTGGTATCCTCCTGTTTCTGCAGAACAATTTGTTGTGGTGCTATTTTCCATGGGAAGGATATTCCTCAGGGGGTTTCTAACTGGTTGACCTTGTACACATACTTAAAGGTGGGAGACTCCATTCGTGGCACCACTGGCTGCACTGGCATTGCAGCAGATTGCATCTGGGAATCTGATTCATAGTTCAAGGAAATGTAGACAGCCTGGAGCTTGATTCTGGGAAGCTGGGTTTGTTTTATTCCCTACAGTTTGCTTAGCCCTGGCTACAGAAGGTGCAGACACATTCCTTCTCTGTATTCATGTTGCTGTTCTCTGGCTTTTCGAGGTAATGTCTTTTTAATTTTCTTTTTAAAGTTACTGTCTGCTAATAATCATCTTAAATCCTGCTGTAAAACACAGCTTTTTCTCATGCTGTATAAAGAAATCTTTGTTTCTCCTTTAGTATTACTGGCCATGAGATACAAGGCTTATCTATTTTTTGCAAGCAGCCTTTCAACCCCCTGGTTCTTGCATTGCTACAAAACCTCCAACTGCCTCTTTACTAAGGAACCTATTAATGAAGGTAGTTAAACATTTACTATGTTTATGTTAATGATTTGCATTACTTAAATTAGGCACATGCTGGCATATCTTCTTGACTGCAGTTACCCACTGGTATAAAGCATGTTTAGAAAAACATTTTGAGCTTTGCATCTTGGAAAGTTATTGCAGTACGGGCAAAGCAGGACGCTCCTGAGTTTGAACAACAGTGTTTATGTCTGCTGCGTCAGAAGAGCCAGCGGGAAATCTAGCTCAGTGGGCTAAAATTGGAAATAAATTAAGGGAGTTGGGAAATCATAATTTACACAGCATGACTAGGCTTCAGTCAAGGCAAGACGTATCATTTTCTTTGCCCCAACACTAGACGTCTTTACAGTTTGACCAAGTGACTTTTATTTTCTTGCCTTATTGATATGTCCTTACTTCGAAGCCAGCACTGGGGAGGAAACAAACAGGCTTTCCAAAGAAGCTGCCAAAATAACCCTACCCAAAGTGAAGTATGCACCTTTTTCCTTGGTCTGGATTCCTTTCAGTCTGATGGAATGAACCCCAGTAATCAAACAGCTTGCTGTGAAGGTCATCCCATATTGCAACATTTAATTAACAGCATACATGTATATGCCCATATATACAGCTAGATAGAACTGTATTTATATGTATATTTTTATACTTATATCAGATAACGGGAGATACCAACTGGAACAAATGCTTAGTAGGAGTGAATATATCAACTTGTAAAAAATGAAAGAACCTCCTCATTCTCGATTACTTGAAGTCTCGGTGGAGTCTGAGAATTGGATCATCATCAGAAATAAGGGCAAAGAGCATCACTGAGAGAGGCTACAAGGAATTAATTGCAAGCAATAATGTTCTGATGCAAGACTGACTGCAAATACAAGTCATTAATTTTTAAATATAAGAAAAAGTGTGACAGGATATTAAGTCTCTCAGCACAGTGGAACCCAAAGGATTTTTGTTTAAATTCCAGCAGCAAATGCTTGCAGAGAAAAAAATTGTTTTACTGCTTTGCTTAACAGTTTGCGTTTCATGAATTGTGCTCTGAAAATGGCATAATTCATCATGTGAAGGGTACAGAACAAACCAGAGACAAGAATTTCAGTTCAGGAAATTCGGAATGTAAGAGAATTGGAAGCCATTGAAAAGGGGAGGGAAAAAATTGTATGTATATGCCATAGATATGTGTACATACATGTGAAAATACAGTTACTAAAGATAGGCTGTAAATTAATCATAAGTGATTCCAAATCATTCATAACCCACGATTCATTCTTTGGTCAAACTTCAGTGGGGGTTACATCCAAAAGGGCAGGGGAACAAACTGTATTTCTAAGTAGTTTTCCATTTGTGATTATGACTGTGCCCTTCTCCTCCGATCTGTCTTCCTTGGGAACTGCTAAGCTGTCCAGGTGGACATCAGCACTGCTCCGAAAGCATTAACCACTGCCCCAGATCCAGGCTACTACCTTATCTCCCCTTTCTGTGGGGCAATGTGGCAGCTGAAGTCGCTTTGTAGCACCTTTGCAAGTCACCTACATCTGAGGATCCAGGTGAGATTGCATCAATTTGCCACCCTCAGCTCCATCCCGGAACGGATCTGTAATGAGTCCCTAATTACCTTTCTCCCTGGTGCAGGCGATGGAGCCACAGTAATGCTCACATGCACTGGGCCTGGTGGGGCTAAAGGGAAGACTCAGCACCCAGCCCTTTGCACAAGCACTTCATCCGCTCCTTGCGCACTGAGCACAGCAAGAATTTTACACTGACAGATCTTTTCATATACCATGGTTGAAAATTTCTGATAACAGTATCCTAAATTACAGATTAACTGATGAAACACCCAGGAAAATGTTTACTTCATTTATCAATACTTTATTAAAAGCATTTAATATCTGTAAGTGAAGTAATTGATTGCATAGTGCCTGGCTTTATTTAATATTTTCACTAATAACCAGTATGAGAGAAAAAGCATTGGCTGCTTGAGTTTTCAGGTGACATCAAGGTGGGAGGAACTGCAGCTGAGTAAATACAGAGTGAGAAAGTGATCTTGACAGAAGTAAAATATGATCAGAAGGTAATAAGATGTAACAGGAAAAAGTGTACTCAAATCACTTTAATTTTGCATTTTAGTTACTTAGTATTATAAACTCATTTCCAGCAGTTTACAAGGGTAAGGATATTCAGTACATATTTTAATAAATGGTGGCCAATCACTGCATAATGTAAAAAATCAAGCAGGTGACTTCTGATTCTGATTTATAGTAATCTGTATTACCTCCCAGTTTGTTTAAAATACGTTTAAAGTATCATACACTGATCATGCCCATAACATGCTCATGGCATCTATTAGTGTCTATTAAATTGTTTGTCATTCTCAATGTCTGGCGAATACTTTATGAAGAAATACACTGCAAAAGAACAAAAGAAAAGTTCTAATCAAAAATTCTAATTCAAATTCTAATTAGCAAAGTTTGTCCTCAGAGACTGGTGTGGAGACGTGTGTGTACCAATACCACCACACAGATGCATTAGGTTTTATTGGGTTTGCGAGGATTTCTCAGGATATTTGCTCAGTAGCAGGCCTGCTTTCATCCTGTTCAGCAGCAGAGCGCTCATTTCTAGATCTATTGCACCTGTTCAAAAATGTTCAAATAAAGGGTTCAAATAAAAGGACAGGTTAACTGGGGAAATGGCCGCTCCGCAAAATATCTAGCCCACAACCTATGAATTATCTGATCCCTTTAATTCAGACATCTGGGCATGAGCACCTGAGAGGCAGGGCAAGTCTTAAAATGGAGCCATTCAAAATGAGAGCTGCTGGCAAACAAAAGATTAGGTAAATGTAGGCCACATCTTGAAGGTTTTTTTAGGTGATTAAACCTCCCCACTGGGATCAAGCACCAAAAACTGGCATCAAACCTGTTCCTTTCACCATGCATCCAGCCCGGCGGCCATCAGATGATATTCCCTACATTAGCATCCCATTTCCCCTCTTTCCCCACCCGGCATAAACCCCTGGCAGAATCTCTGAACCATGGACTGGTGGGTGCCTGTAACCCATTGCTGCGAGGAACAGCCACCATATGACACTTCTGACCAGAATCTGGGGACAAGTGACCGGTGAGTGGAGGGAGGCAAATGATGGCAGTCATGCCAAGCACCCCGTTACATGAGAATATGGCTCTTACTAGCAGCCGTGCCTTAAATGGCAGGGGAAACAAAGCCCCATTTGCACATATGAAAGCACCAAAAAAGTGATAATCATAGGAATAAGAATGAAGAAACATAACCGAATTAATTTTAATAGTGTTTTGTTACTTCTAAAGGAAATTGTGCATAATTTATCCCCAGGAAAGAAGGGTCTTTGGAAACTATTGTGTCTGTTCAGAATCGTGAAGGCTCCTAAGTGGAGGAAGATGCATGACTTCATATAGGTATGACACTTTTCCTCATTACGCTGCACTAAGCACATCCACTTGTCCTGAATAAAATTAAAGCAAATATTTCTGTTTCACAAAAAATATTTAAGCAGTACAAATGCCTTCATAATAAGTGGCCTTTAAATAAAGAGCAATTTAAAATATAGACATTAAAGTTATGTGAAAAAAACTGTCATTTTCCAAAACAAAGCTGTTTTCGTCTGATGGTGGCTTAGCAATTTATTATAAAGACAGAACAGAGACTGAATTAACATTGTGTCCCCTTGCAGTGAGAAGTGCTAATCTGAATAATGTACTCCAGGGGAATTCTACTTAGCATTTATATGAATATGGGAAAAATGATAATATGATAATTATCACTGGTTTTTTTTCCAAGCAAAGATCTTTCACAGAGAAATGCTCAGCACTGATTTAAATTTTTCCTGCAGCTCTTTTTACCTCAGTTTTATTCTGAACTCAGTTTCATAGTGTGTTAGACCTATGATACTATTTTTCTTAGGGAGTCCACGCCTTTCATCTCCCTGCGCTGCCCCTTCAGATTTCTAGAAACTCAGTCCATTTTTGTGGGATTTCCAGATACGCTCAACACTGACCAACATTTTGCCCTTTGAGCCAATTATCAATTTGGTAGGAATGGTGTTGGATTAATGTTGAGCACTAACTAAACCCCCACCTTTCATATTCAGCACTAGAGCAATTTGGCACATACAACATATGATCTTTAGTAAGCTTTTGTAGACTTTGTGCTTTCCTGACTACTTTCTCTCTTGTCTAAAAATAAGTCATTCCTACTAGAAGGTGTATCTGTACTAGAGATTGCAGTGAAGTGTGGACAGCCCTGAGCTACTTGCAAGCAAGAGTTAGCCAGGATGGTGGCAGAAGTCCAGGTGCAGCTGCATGAAGCTCTAAGCTGACTTTGCCACAGTTAAGCTTCATCTGGTCTGTGTACTAGTTCATTAAATAATGAGATCATTTATAATTAATTAGCTGCAATCCACCGAATTATAACATAATCAAAGGTCAAAAGACTGCAGAAAAGTGTGGGGAGGGCAGAGGTGGGGAATAGACACTGTGAAACAGAAAACCTCAGCAATTCCAGAGACAAACCAGAGAGTGTTGTAACCACCTTGGGCTGGGCTGAGTCACCTCCTGAGTAAGCCCCTTGTTCTGCAAAAGTGCCAGAAGATTCATCAATAGAGGTCCTGCACGGAGTGTGTAGGACTAATGCCAGAACAGTGAAAAGGCAGTAGTAACTTCTTTCTCTGTTTCTTCCCGTTTGTAGGAGCAAAACAGTCCCTTCACGGTGGTATTTGTCGTCACTAGAGCATGTAGTAATAAAAGAATGTAAAAACATTTTTTTAAAGTGAATTCAAGGAGAATCCGCAACAGGAATATTTAGGTGCTGGGGAGCTGCTGTGGTTGTTAACTCCAGAGACCTGTAAATTCTCAGTATTTCCAGACAATCAGCACATACAGGACTTTCCCCAGGGTCTGAGTAGGGGAAACCAGCAAATACCCAGTTTTTATTCAGAATGTCTGGATTTTGCATGGGTGTGACACGTGGTGTGTTTTTTTTTTAATGCACTATAGCTTCCACAACCAGGCAAGAGACCATGAACATAAACTTTCTGTTTGGCAATGACTTTTAGTGCTTTAATAGTACAGTTTAATTTAACAAGTTTTTCTCTTTGCTAGATAATGAAGTGAACCAGAGTACAAACCTTTAGGGGATCTTTCTAACAAACAAAATGTTGACCCTGACTTTATTGTTTGGATCAAATGGGAAAAGACATATACATGGGTTTTGACTTCATAACCAGCCCTTTGCAATCTGATGTTTCACGCTGTCCAGTGGCCCTAAATTACACCTACAGATGTGTCCAGATGAGCAAGGATGAACACAGCCTGACCCCACGCATCCTGCATACAAGTTTAATGTGCATGCTCAGGACAGAACTCTGTTCTGAGGGAAAAAGAAACCCTCTCCCATCCTGATTCAAGGGCAGACCAGAGGTCCACAGTGTTGCAAGCAGCACTCCCTGGATAATATAAATTGGTGCATGGAATGGATTATTCTGCCTTTGAAGAAACTGACTTTGATATTGCCATAGAAGGGGCAGAGCAGTGGAAAATTCAGCCTGTATTTAGTACTGACCAAGACAGGCAAATCATTATATGGTCTGTTCCTGGGGAGTAAAAGTATATGTCCTTTAAGCTCCATTCAGTTTCCTTGCATTAAAATGAAATTAATAACAAGCTCTAAGATACTAGAGTAAATTGGATCCTATAATTGGAAAGTAAGACAGACATGTCAAACATGTTGCTGGCAAGGAAACTAGCAGACCTCTAACCTGGAAAAATTTATGTGAAAAAATGGGGCTATTTGGTCTGGATTTAATGAGAAAACTGAAATACCATAAGGAACTGTAGCAGAAGCACAGGGAATGGATAATACTGTAATAGTCTGAGCACAGGCAGGTCTGTGATTTGATGGAGATTTTAATTAAGGTTGCACATTCACACCGAAGGCACTGCAGCTACAGCTTCGGTTTCTGCTTTCATCCTGAGCTGACACAACACCAGAAAACAGGGAGGGATGGTGGTTAAATCCCAGCATGGGGGACTCGAATGATCTCATACACGTTAGCCCTGCATTCCTACCAGGGCAGGACCACTGCAGTGCTAATGTCTGTCCCTCGACGCCTTTGGAAGTGACTGGACACACAAGCCCTGATGGTGCCAAGTTGATTATAAACCAAGTGGGCGGGAGGAAGAGCGACTCGAGTGGGGAAAGAGGAGTATATAGAAACAAATCTCCACTGAACTTCAAGAACATGGAAAATTGTGTCGGGAGGCTGAGCTTGTTACCCGTTATCCCACCCAGCAGTGTCCCCAGAAGAGCACTAAAAGCTGTTGTGGAACAGCAAGTATGGCTGGAAACTGTGCATCTACGGTGTGAGCAGATCAACAGCAGCAGAAGGGAACAGCTGCAGCTTTAAGTCACTGCCACAGCAACCCCAGCACCCTGCTGTCTGGATGAAGGCAGTGTTTGCTCTTGGCATGCCATTTGGGGAGGGAGAAAAGAGGAAAAGATGCTGAGATATCAGACAAGAATCATGCACACCATCACTGCCTGATTTGCAGATTTTATAAAAAATGCTATATTATTTTTTCATGTCATGACTACTGGGATCTTGAGCCTGTAAGAGGTGAGCACCCTTCATTCATCAGATGAACTCAGAGAGGGGTGAAGGAACATGTAATCTCCTGGGTGCCCTGAGGGTCCATCAGGCTGGATGTGGCTGTGGAGATCTCATCTCCTGCTCCCTGCTCCAGGCAGGTCTGCCTGCCAGCACCGTCCAGCAGTGTCTTGAAAATAGTCAGGAAGGAGATCCAGGGCATCCAGTGCTGCACCTGCTCAAGAAAAGGTTTCTTATTTCCAGTGGGGATATCCTCACTGCAGCTTGTGTCCATTGCCTCTTGTCCTTTCATTGTCCACCTCCAAGAAGAGTCTGGCTCTGTCTTCTCTATACCCCCACTTCTACTTCGCACCACCATGCAGTATGTACCAATTCATCTGTCAGTACGAAAGCTGACATTTAATCTTTGGGGTGTTCTCTAAGTATTCTGGGGCATGGGTGGTAAGTAGGTCGAAGAGCACCCTCAGTTCAAATCTCCCTGGTGTTGAATATTCAAGTAAAAATCCCAAACTAAAACAAAACCAACAACCCAATGCTTGACTTCTCAACAACCCTATGTTAGGACGAGGAAGCTGAAGCTCTGAATGGGAATCATATAAAGGTGTTGGGGAGTGGCGGGATGAGTGGGGAGCTGAGGAGACCACGGCATGGGGCAGTGCCCTCACCCCCTGGGCACCACCCTGCAGCACTCAGGTGGGGCAGGGCTGCTGCTGGCAACAGGTGCCCCCACCATCCCAGCAAGGTGACCTACAGTCAGGTCTGGGATCCCAGGTAAGATTTTACTATGATGTGCTGTGCCCAGCACAGTATTGGCCCTGGAGCTGTTCACACGGGGACCTGGCAGCCAGCACTGTGCCCAAGCAAGCTCCATCAGCTTCTGCTCCTTTTTGGGAGGAAGTCAAGTTTCTGGCTTTACCCTCCAAAAACCACATGTTTGTGTCCGAGTGACTGACACTATCCCCACTCAGCCATACTACTTGTTGAAAGAGCACAGATTTGATTGCCATTGATATGCAAGAATAAACTGCTCTTCTTTGCATTGCACATTTTTTTTTACATCTGTTTCTCCAGCCTCCCTTGGGCCGGGAAATAAAACTCCAGTGTGGCAGTTCATTTCAATTAGTCCTAACTTCCTTCATTTTTCTTATGCCCTCCAGTGATTTTCGATAGGCAAATCTCCACGTGTAGGCATCGTTCTGGTAATAGGTACAACTAACTCCTCATTTGCTGAGTTAGCAAACAAGCACTTCAGGTGGCACTGAGTTAGCAATTTCCAGTAACACATGTAAATTTTGAAGGCTAAGTTATCTCAATTCCTACATTCAAAGTTATATTTTCATTTTTAATAATGCTTCCATAACATCCCTAACTATCCCCCATGGCTATGAAGCAAAACATAAAAAAAGTTCCAGAGTGGGAATATTTTAAAATACAGATGCAAATAGAGGGCTTTTTTTCAAATCAGATAGCACAAAACATTGAAGCTAGTACTAAGATATCTTCTATTTTGTACAGCCAAAGCTAATATATGGCTTCATTTTAAAACTGGATACTAGGGTATTTGTTAGCATAAGCACAATTTGGAAATGTGATTTGCATTCACTTTCTGATGTATTTCTTGTAATTCTCCATTACTTCCTGCACAGCACAGGTTTTTGTGAAGTCAAAAGAAAAACAGCACCGTGCTGCTCAGATACTCCAGATCTTTGACAAGGGAGGCGCCTGAGTCACAAAGCACACGGGAAGCGTGGGCAGTGGGAGTTTGCGGAAAATGTGCAGAGATGTGAAAGTGAATGGCCAGCACAAGGGACCATTTGCTCATTCCACTGTAGGCAATAAAGAACAAAAAAGCCATCAGGCAGCTCCTAGCACCGGGGCCAGATCTCAGCTGGGGAGCCAGGATGTGCTATGGGGAGAAAACGCTTAAGCCCTTGGCATCTACACCCCTGCCCTCAAGGGACAACCTACATGTTTTTTTTTCCCATGGAGGGAAAGCTGTGCCCGTGCAGCTCATGGGGATCAAGCCCCTGGTGCACAGAGGGGGACAGCATAGCATGGTCACCAAGAGCATGATGATATGGGAGGTTTAACAGAGCAAATATACAGATCTCAAGTGGCAGGTGGAGATGAAGCGCTTTGGACCTCACTGATCGGGGCACATGTCACATGTGCACTTGCTTTGATCCACAGTGGGCTAGTAGGAGAGACAGGTAAGGATACTGGTAGTGTAGGAAAGCTGAAAATCAGCATATTGCCTCCAGTTAAATGATTTTTTATCAGCTACCCAAAGTGCCACGTGCCATGTCGTCTTTTTCATTTGAAGGCTGTAGGCAAGTTAACCAACACTTTATATTTTTCTGTTATAATTCTGATTAACAATTTACCCTTCTTAAACTGCACATTTTGATTGTCCACAAGGCGCTTTCAGGGTTTGCTATGTTTGTATAGCCATATATTCACATATTCGCATATATTCATATATTCACATAAATACATGTAAAAATAAACACTAGGGAAACATCTACTGTGCTATACACCCAGGCTGACTTAGATTCAAGTCAGTGTCATTTGTGAAAATAAAAATTTGCTATTCTATGCAAACTTTCAATTATTTTTAAATTAAACTGTATTTGCTTCACATTAGGAGAAAAAAAAAAAAGAGATTCAGACCCAATAAGAAACTTTCTATAAATCTGTAGGTAAGAAATACAGGCTTAAGTGATTTTCGACATTTTGAATTACATTCTGCCTAAGCTGAGATCTCATGAACAATGTCTTAACCTTATCCCATTTGAAATGGATGGAATATTAAACCTCAGATAGGAGGGATTATCTTGAAAGGCCTGTGTCACCCATAATAAATTACTAAAGTAAGTATTCTGGATCAGTGACTTACTGGCCAAATGGTGTAACATTGAAGGGAGCTGTTTCTCCATTAAGATTCTGCATGTCTCTCCAGCCTGGGCAGCACTTTGGGGTCAACCAGCTCCTCTCTTTACTGTCAAATTAACTTTGTATTTAATATCTAAAAATCTCGCTGTACATTAGAATTGGAAATCTTTTACAGTCCGTTTCTGGTAGGACTATACACAGCAGTTCTCCCGTTACCCCTCATTTTAATGGCAAGAAGGAGTTTCTGCAGAACTCGTTCCAGCTCTGACTTGGAAGTTAGATGATTAAATATTGTTGATTGTGCTGCTTTTTGCACGATGAAATCTAGACCTGCACAGACAAACTAATTAATTATATTCTGCTACAAGCGCTCTCAGCAAAAAAAAATGCAGAATTCGGGGTCAAAAGGAAAACAGACTGACCCCAGGCTGTTATCATTTAAAATTTCCCCATTCTCTTGTGAGCAAAGCAAACACAGACAGGAAATCATTAGGATAAGATGACTCAGGAACTTAATGTCAGTATACTTATTTTTCAGACTGTCACTGTATGAAGATTTTGGTACTGGTTATGTAGTCAAGTTCGTCTCCAGAGAGCTTCCTAGCTACACTGAGTGACACTGTAGATGAGTTTAGTCTCTCACAGGGTTTGTGTTATTTGTGTAGGGGACTTGTACTCTCTGCTTATAGCACGATCAGGACTTCATTTTGCTACACTACAACATAGGGAAAACACGATCTCCATGCTGAGTGAGAGCTGTAATTTACATTCTTGTTTTTTCCCTTTTGCCTACAGAAATACATGCCAATTATATGCTGAACAGCACTGAATGAAATTGCCACAAAACTGTCATTTGTTATAGAAAGCTTATTTAATTGAGATTTTCTTGGTTTTTTTTCAGAAGCGTGACTAAAGCTGCAACATTTTTGAGGGCGTGAGCAGCGCAGGCAGAGTGGTAGAGCGGCCAGGACACAAACCAGGTGCCAAAGAACTTTTTTGGTTGGGTCCTCAGCTTCTGACACACTCCTGGACTTTGCCGTCACACCACCCTTTGCAAGGCATCGCTGCACAGCAGTGCTTGTAGGGTTGCTGCCCTCCAGCTCTCCTCACCTGCGCAATGGCCCTTACCCAGCTGGTACCTTTCTGTTATCCCAAGTCCTTCCAAAGGCTGAGTCAGCCCAGCATACAGCATCATGAAAATGGTGAAGCACCATCAGGCTTCCTACCATCCTCTCTGTAGGATGCAGCACAGTCTAAAGGAAGGGAGAATTCAGCCCAGCATCTCATATTTAGAAGAGGTTAAAGACTTGTTTTCAACATTGATATCTCTCAGCAGTACATCGACCAGTTTTCTAGGGTGTTTCAAACACCCCATCACCCTCGCAGTTGCTGCTATAATTTTCTTCTGTAATTCACTTGTATGCAGTCAACACCTGTTCAGGTTTTGATGTGGTATCACTGTGGCAACCTGTATGAAAGACCGTGTGTCCATTTGAACACTGAATTTAAAAACTAATGATGTCTCTCGAGACACAGGATGTCATGCTACGTGTATATTTACCTTTACTACCCATTACTATGTTGGAGGAACTATTTTATTACTGAGCAATTGCCTGCTGCATGGGAAAAATACTGTGCTGTGTCAAAGCTTATTTAAAAAAATCCATGTTTCTTAATAGAAAGCTGTATGTTCCACTTGGATTTTTATTGAAAATAAGGCATGCTAAGAAAAATAAAGACTGTTTCTGTGTGATAGCAGGTAACAGAATGAAATAGCAGTAGAAAACATAAGCAAACCCCCTGAAAACTGTGCAGTATACTACAGCCAAGAAAGTCACTGGATTGTAGGATGTGGCCCTACAGATTTTCTAGGTCCAGCTTTGTTTCTACATCTCCCTTGTGATATGAAGAAAGTAATTTTTCTCTCTGAATGTGCCTTTTGTCTTTCACATTTTGTCTCTCATAAGTACTTAAATTGTAAATGTCCTGGGGTTACTAATTGTGGTTTAGCGTGCATTATAGCAAAGTGGCAGCAAATCAACAGCTTAGACTGCATCAGAAAATTGTATTTCTTATGGGTTAGGAATGGGGGTTCTAGCATTTCCCTCCAAAAATCCAGAAAAAAGTGAAGAAAAAGGGCACAAGTTGCAGCTTTCTGTGCCATTGCAACTCATAGTGGAGAATTATACCTAAAACCATACAAAAATAAAAGCAATATCTTTTAACTGGACTGGTAAGGTTCCATATTTTACAAAAAATATTTTACAAAAACTGCAGAAGAATTCTAAATACTAGCGAGAAAAAATATAACTAATAAACCATAAAATATATTCCATTAAAATTAGGGTGGTACAAATGTACTTATGTCTTTACAAAACCATTTGGTTTTATTTCATGCATATGATGTCTGGAGAGCAGCCTGAATATCTCCTTTAACAACGATAAACCATTCAGAAACATATGCATGTATCATTATAATTACAGTAATTCTGGGGGAGGGGGGCTTCTTCTCTTCTATGAAAACACTTCACATCATAAAAGAGAATACATTCAGTCACTGAGCCCTCAAATGTTTTTATACAGGCTCTAACGCATCTTGCTTTAAATCTTTCTTTTATGCTGTAATTTGGAAAATAGATGCATGGGGTTACCGCAAGAGGTCTCAAATTGCAGTAGGACACATCCCGTATGCAGGCTGTACCTCACACCTAGGAGCCACCATTTGGTCCCAGCACTGAAACTCTGAGGAGCAGAAGATCACCATGGCCTCACCGTAAGGTGCTCATTAGGTAGCAGTGATGAGAGATGCCGTGCATGGGACTGTGGTGGATAAGCTGAGAAGCCTGCCTTTCTCTGTAGGGATTTGTGCCTTAATGTAGTTTATTTAATGTTTACTTACAAGCTGTAAATATGCCACTAATGGGAAATTGTAATGCTAGAACCATTTCTGGACAAACATTTAAATACTTAACGAAAGCAGCTTCTCAGACAACAGGACACGTCCTCCATCTGAAAGATGCACAGCCTTACAGGGGTATGGTATTTATCTCTAGAAAATAGGAATTTGTAAGACAATTGTGCTTTAGAAAGACAAACAGGTGAAGCTAATAAATGAAAATGTGATTATGCTTTGTTTAGGAGAAGGAGAACTTCAGGAATAAGCTGTCTTAAGGTCAACTCTCTATCCTTCTGTGCAAAACCAGCCTGTAACATAAGTGAACTCCAAAAATGGCACAGTTTTTCTTACTGAGAGTGCTTTGTTCTCCAAACACTTCTTATTAGTCTTCAAGCTTCATGAAATGACATTCATGGATAAAAAACACTCTCCAGAAAATGCTGATTACTGTAATGTAATTCATGTTTCTTCAGAAGGCATAAGCCTTTTACGGTTGTTTTGAGATACATAGTTGTAACTTCCTAATACCCCATCAAGAGGAGTGAGAAGGTTAATGTATGCTCAGGCGATGTCAGTTCAGGCTATGACTGGTGACTAATACAAGTAACCAACACAGAATGCTTCTATTAACCAGAAAGTTCATTTTGTAATAGTCCTCCAGCAACTTCCTTAGCAAATTCAGGATAACTAGGGCCACCTATCTAAGAGCTGATAAGAAAGGAAAAATAACTTCTTAAATGGCTATTTAAGGAATACATTTAGAAAGCTTGTGGGAAATGGACTGAATAAATTAAAAAGATGCTCTGAGACATCTGACCACATTAAAAAAGGCAGTTGCATGTACTCCACAAGTTTCTTTAAATGGATTTTATATTCAGAAGCTGTATATGTCACCAAGATTAGCAATGCAAAGGAAAGAGCTCCCTTTGAATTTACTTACTCCTGAGATGTTTTCCTCCTTTCATCACTCACCATGGCACATTCTGTTCCTCTCTGCAGGAAGAAGCAGGCAGACAGCTAAAGAGTAAGAGGAACAGAGGAAATCAGAACAAATCATGCAGGAGCATCACTTTTTGCTTCTTGCTGCTTGGCCATGCACTCTCCTCTCTCCTGTGCCATTACTTGCAGCATGGGTGCTTTCCTGTTCCTGCATCAGTGCTATTTTCCTTCCTCCCCCTCTCATTGGAAACCTCTACTACCTCTGGTTGTTCCCACTGTCTCTTCCAGAGTAAGGCTGACACCTCACGTCCTAATGGTGCCTGCCTATGCCCCAGAAAAGCATCCTTTGCGTCCTCCCCACTGGGTCAGTGATACCCAGTGAAAGCATCTGTGTCAAAAATTAGGAGGAGGCAAGCACAGTTCCATTGGATGTCTGGAAAGCCTTAGGAGATAGTCCACAGAGAGATGGTTGATCTGTTATAATGGGCTACGTACCCATCTCACTGCTCTGAGCACCCATGCCACGTCACAGGTAAAGCTTTCTCCAATATAGTCTTAAATATCAGCCTGGCCACCAGTGCATTTCTGGGGCTGGATGTTCAGGGGGGACTGTGGACATATTCCAGTATTGAAATGAGTCCCTCTTCTTATAGTTTCCACTGATTTTTGAAACTAGGTCTTCAGAGTGGCCTTTATTAAAAATGACTTATTAATGGACATGCATTAAAAACAAAGCATTATTAACAAACAGGATTAAAACTATGAATATCCAATCCCTATTAGTAACCTTAAACCGAATTCTGCACAGGTGAGCACTGTCAGCAGTCACTGGCTCAAACTGATACTAGCAGTTCCCCTATTCTGAGAAAGTTTATGGATATGCAAAATGTACAGAGATGCTGATTCTTTATATATGTGTGTGTGTGTGTGTGTGTGTGTGTGTATGACCTGATTTGCCCTAAAATTGACTTCAAGACAGGTCCAACCCCATGGAAAAAGGAAGAGTTGGGTACGCAGGTGAATGCAAGACCCTTCCTAACTCTGTGGCTTTTGCAGAACAAAACAATAAGGTGACTCCAAAGTTTCAGACCTACAGAAGTTAACCCTAAACTGCATTCTTCCCGGGTGAATTTTATGTCCTGGAAGATGAACCTTAAGACAACAGGCCAAAATGACCACACACATTTCCCTAAGGCTAGACAACCTTGGCCCGAAAATACATATAGAGTCCCTAAGTCTTCTGATTTCTAAAATCAGTTTGTGACTCGCGCACAAACTCATGTCAGGCACACACTGAAAGGGAGCCACGCAGAACACAGGGGTAGAAAAGACTTTCAGATATATTCAGACCTCGGCCTTGTATATATGTATGTAGATGCTGCAATAAACAGGCTTTCTTCTTTGCTTCATTTTGTACAGTTCTCATGTGCCAGCAATGAGGAGAGAGTTTTCTGGGGTTGTTTAAAGATGAAGTTTTAAGATGGAGATACATCAAAGGACTAAAGCTGTGCTCTGTGTCTGCATAACCCCCCTCAGTTTTATGGGTGCAGACATTTCCTCCTTCTAGAAAGCACTGAGAAACACCTTCCAGAAAACTCCAGGCTTTGTCTGTTCAACAGGAAGCAGACATTGCCCATTGAAGAGCACGACAGTGAGATTACCTCTATAATACCCACTGTAATACGTGATGCATACATTGTCAATGAAATCAGAAGCAAGGTTAATATATTTATAACTGCCCATTTTGCTGCAAGCTCAAAAGATGAGAGTCATCTTTATGTGTTTGCCCTCTGGTGGGAAGATCATTCAGCTTAAGAAACACATCTGAATTTGATGAGCTTTCCTGGATTTGTACCTTGAACTGAAAACAGCTTTTGCTTCCCAGCATTATTTATAGCACAGTCACAGTAAATAGTGACTGCAAGTAGGATGGAAAAGGAAGGAAAACAACATCACTAAAAGGCATAGCCCCGCTAGCTCCAGGAACAGGTTGAATCATAGAATCATAGAATCGTTAAGGTTAGAAAAGACCCTTAAGATCATCGAGTCCAACCACTAACCTATCGCTGCCAAGTCCACCACTAAACCATATCCTCAAGCACCACGTCTACCCTTCTTTTAAATACCTCCAGGGATGGAGACTCAACCAATTCCCTGGGCAGCCTGTCCCAATGCTTGTCAACCCTTTCAGTGAAGACATTTTTTCTAATGTCCAACCTAAACTTCCCCGGCACAGCTTGAGGCCATTTCCTCTCGTCCTATCACTTGTTACTAGGGAGAAGAGTCCAACCCCCACCTCACTACAACCTCCTTTCAGGTAGTTGTAGAGAGCAATAAGGTCTCCCCTCGGCCTCCTCTTCTCCAGGCTAAACAACCCCAGCTCCCTCAGCCGCTCCTCGTAAGGCTTGTTCTCTAGACCCTTCACCAACTTCGTTGCCCTTCTTTGGACATGCTCCAGCACCTCGATGTCCTTCTTGTAGTGAGGGGCCCAAAGCTGAACACAGTACTCGAGGTGCAGCCTCACCAGTGCTGAGCACAGGGGCAGGATCACTGCCCTCCTCCTGCTGGCCACACTATTCCTGATACAAGCCAGGATGCCATTGGCCTTCATAGCCACCGGGGCACACTGCTGGCTCATGTTCAGGCGGCTGTCAACCAACACCCCCAGGTCCTTCTCTGCCGGAGAGCCTTCCAGCCACTCTTCTCCAAGCCTGTAGCATTGCATGGGGTTGTTGTGACCAAAGTGCAGGACTCGGGCACTTAGTCTTGTTGAATCTCATACTGTTGGCTCCGGCCCAACGATCCAGCCTGTCCAGGTCCCTCTGTAGGGCCTTCCTGCCCTCCAGCAGATTGACATTTCCACCCACCTTGGTGCCATCTGCAAACTTACTGAGGGTGCACTCAATCTCCTCCTCCAGATCATCGGTGAAGGTATTGAACCCAACACTGAGCCCTGGGGAACACCACTTGTGACCAGCCACCAACTGAATTTGACTCCATTCACCACCACTCTCTGGGCTCGGCCGTCCAGCCAGTTTTTAACCCAGCGCAGAGTGCACTTGTCCAAGCCGTGAGCAGCCAGCTTCTCCAGGAGAACGCTATGGGAAACAGTGTCAAAGGCCTTACTAAAGTCCAAGTAGACAACGTCCACAGCCTTCCCCTCATCCACTAAGCGGGTCACCTTGTCATAGAAGGAGACTAGGTTAGTGAGGCAGGACCTCCCTTTCATAAACCCATGCTGGCTGAGCCTGATCCCCTGGTTGTCCTGCACGTGCTGCATAATGTCATTCAAGATGATCTGCTCCATGACCTTTCCCGGCACCGAGGTCAGGCTGACAGGCCTGTAGTTCTGCGGATCCTCCTTCCAACCCTTCTTGTAGGGGGTGTCACATTCACTAGCTTCCAGTCATCTGGGACCTCCCCACTTGACCAGGACTGCTGATAAATGATGGAGAGTGGCTTGGTGAGCTCCTCTGCCAGTTCCCTCAGTATCCTCAGGTGCATCCAATCTGGCCCCATGGACTTGTGAACATCCAGGTGAAGGAGGTCAGTGACTGCCACCTCTTCAACAACTGGGACTTCATTCTGCATACTATCTCCGTCTCCCAGCACAGAGGCCTGACAACCCCCAGGATGACTAGCCTGACTATTAAAGGCTGAGGCAAGGAAAGCATTAAATACCTCAGCCTTCTTCTCATCTTTCCTGGCAAGGTTACCTTCCGCATCCAACAAAGGAGGGAGATTGTCCCTGGCCCTCCTTTTGTCACTGATATATTTATAAAAACATTTTTCGTTATCTTTAATGGTGGCAGCCAGTTTAAGCTCCAACTGGGCCTGCACCTTTCTAATCTTTTCCCGGCATAACCTCACAACATCCTTGTAGTCCTCCTGAGTCACCTGCCCCTTCTTCCAAAAGTGGTAAGCTCTCCTTTTTTTCTTGAGTTCTACCCAAAGCTCACTATTCAGCCAAGCTGGTCTTCTCCCCCATCTGCTTGACTTACGGCACATGGGGTTGCTCTCCTTGCTCTCCTGCTGGCAGAGCATTGTGGCTTGGCTTGTGTCCTCTGCCACCACCTTGTCCTGCTTCCCTTGAAACCATTTGCAAGACTGTTAGCAACCAGTAACTGCTTTTGGATGGTTTCTTCTCACATTTCTGTGCAACGGCCACCTGTCACAGCACAAATAAAAGCCTTCAATTCCCCAAACCTGCCAATTCACATTCCTGAGGTTTATTGAGCTGTGAGAGACCAGCTGTGCCCACTTGTCAGACAAGAGCAAGATGGACAAGTTTTAGCTTGAGTTAGTTGTCTTCAACTCCCCAGCTCAAAGGATCCTCCTCTCTGTTCCCTTGTGATAACAGAGGTACGAAGCCACCCAGGAGAGGAGGAGGGAGACTTTGATATAGGAATCCAAAGGAGATATTTGAAGAGATAAGGAAGCTCCTCCAGCAGCTGAACCAACCCCAGACTGAGGTCTGCAAAGTATCAGCCAGGTTGTGGCCTCCACTGCTGGGGGCAGGTGCAGCTGCCTGGCATGGTCCACATTTCACTAACACGTGAAACCTGCCCGGGAGAGCAGGGGGAGAGCAAGAAGGGCTTCCTGCTGGCTCCCGCAAACGAGCACCCAGCATGCAGGGACATGTGGGTGTGCATGACCGATGTCTGACATAACAGTGCAGGAATTTTTGGCATATCCAGTCTGTGCCAACTGGCTGAATATTCCTGCCTATTGCCTCTTAAAAATAATCTGGAGAAGGACACAACACTTTTCCTCACAGTCTCTCAGAAGTAACATTCAACTACTCTGCTTTATTGCATGGACTTTTGTCCTTTATTTCAGTGTTGCCTCATCTGAAATAAAGCCCATTAAGATGGAGAAGATGTTTGCTCTTTGCTCACACAGAAACAAGCAAGGTCTGTTAAAAAAGGCCTACTGGCAGCAGAGGGAAAAAATTATGTCTTGTGGAATACAAAGGTAAGGGCAGAAATCCTGCCTCTTTTCTTGCAGTGCTGAACCCAGCTGATGTTCATGGGACACACTAAATGGAGCAAGAATGATACAGCAGCTTAGAAGCAGCAGAAAGCGTGGACATTTTTCTCTGCATAGTAGCAGAATAAGGCCTCTACTGTACCATTGCTATGGTCAATGGGAGGACATAAAGGTAACCCCTTTACCAGTTGTTTTCTCTAAAGACTTTGAGCCAAAGATAGAAAAATTCCACCTCCCATTTTTCAATGTAATTACAGTAATTAAGATGCCCTTAGCTATTTTTTTAAAAAATAGACCTGCTATCCATACCCCTGCACTCTTGAAAGGCTTTGGTGCACATATACATCTAAGACTAAAGTCAAGTCACAGCCTATATGTTCTCTTTCAGAATCCAAGGAATATGTCTGTAAAGTCCATCTTTGCTTTACTCAGAGCTCTCATCATGGTATTCACACAGTGTTACTCTAAACAGCCTCGCAGAGACTTGTGCCTTGCTTTCTAACACTCCTGTAAGTAAGCGTCATTACACAACCTGTTACTTCAGAGCACAAATTCACTGAAATACAGCTGACAGTGTCATTTTTCAAAGCAAGCCAATCCTTATTTGCTAACCTACTGAGAAGTCATGTGGTTCTTCCTCCAAATTGCCTGTAAAATAATGAAGTCCTACTCTGTCCAAAGGCCAAATTGGCTTCATCCATCTTTAAAATGTGATATAAGGCTTTCTATTCTGCCTTAAGTTCCCTCTAACCAGCATAAATAGATGTATCCAAAACCCCAAAGTCTCTTTTCGGAATGCCTCTTCCATATCTTTAATATGCTCTTCCATTTTCCTTATTCTAGTAATCATGAAACTTTAAAATAACTTAATCTTCTACTCAATATTTCTGAAAGAGCCAATGACAAAATAGCTACAGATGCAGGGGCTTGTTTAGGATACTGGGATAACACCTAATACCATCTACAGGGCTGATCTTTTCAAAATTGCTTAGGTATTGGCAAGTGTGTCTTCTTTTGACTCTCTGAAGCTAAAATATCCACTAAACTTGATCTTGACTCTCTTTATATTTTTCTACCCTTCTTACAAGGGTATCTGTAATTTCTGCCCAACTTGCTATTTCCTTCTTTTTCTTTAAAGCCAGTATGGAAACCACAGCTGCAGAGTGATCCAACTGTGGGTTTGAAAGTGTCCTGAGGCAGCCATGTTATAACACAAGAAAATTCAGCCCTCATTCGGCGCCCTTTGCTTTTATAGCAACAATTTAAAAAAAAAACCTACCACACAAAAACTATTATGCATTCAAAATGGATAACAAAACCTTGGGCTCCTTCACATTACAGAGTTGACACAGTCAGTTATAGAACCATGTAGATTATTGTGGTGGCTTTTCCTATTAATGCATAAATCACCACCTTCACACAGAATATATCCAATAAATCCACAAAGAAAGAAAACACAGTACTTGGTGACCTGGGTGTCCCAAGCACCTAAGTACAACAAAGCGAGAGGTTTCCAGTCACGCATACACACACTTGCCAAAATTAGCATCAGGAAATTTAGCCTTTGGGAAACCTTACATCGTAAATAAATTAGTTAAGTGATTTAAAGAAAAATTAAATAAAGTGTGGGAAAGGTCAACACTGGACTTGCTGAGAAAAACTGATTAAGGTGAAGTGAGATCTTGATGTTAAAGGGGAATTGGTTTGCACAATGGCCAGTCAGGGCATAATTCACCTTCAAGGAAGGAGAATCCCAGTCTGTCTGGTTGGGGTCACAGTTTGAAAGAAGGCAAGATCTTTACCCTACTGATATTAACATCAAAGGTACAGCTGGTTTTTATGGAAACAAGATTTTATACACTAATGTGCTGGGTGTCATTCTCCACTGTTACATCCATTTTGTTTCAGAGGGATTCCCAAGAATGAAAACCCTCTTAATGCAGTGGAGTATTTTATTTCGGTGTCTTGCATTGGTAGGTGTCACATCCAAAAGCAAAGCAACAAACACAGCCAAATTGCATGACTTGTTTTAGGCTTCAGTTTCATGAGAGCATTGATTTCTTTGAAGTTAGCCCTGTGCTTATACGCTTTGGAATTTTGAAGCCAATTTTTTACACAAAAAGTGCATGTTGTTCTTATCTAAATTCCTGAGCCATTTCTAAAGTTGTTTGTGAAGTAGCTTTTCCTGCTGAAATACCTTGGCAGATATTATACACTTTCCTAACCTGATTGTCTCCCATACCTTTGGGAGTCTTCCTAAATAGCTGTATTTGTTTGTGCTTTTTTTAAATATCCCTCAGAAGGGAAACTTAATTCTGAGGGTAGGCATATCCACAGAGATTTGTCATCAGCTCCCTGACATGCTCGCTCCAAGGAAGCAGTTCTGTTGATGCTGACATGAACAAAGAATAATGTCCCTGGCTAACAGAGATATTATATACTGTTTGTTAGCTCACTTCTGCATGTATAGTTTAGCCTAATGCATTACTTATATTGACAAGAGCACCAGAAATAATAAAAAAAGTCTCTCTAAGATGGAATAAATATCCATATTTACTGCAATGGTGCAATACAAGGAAAAGTAACATGCCCTGCATGATTTCTAAGGAAACGGGGCTGCTTTCAATAACCAAATTATTCAAAGGCAATCAGGGGCTTTGCAGGAAACCAGGGCGGCCACAAGCCTTTTTCTGTAGCAGCAGAGCAGTTGGGAAACCCAAGGAGAAAATGTTTTCACACTCAGAAAGCTCTCAGAGCAGAAAGCTCTGGCTGCATTGAATGTGTTTGCCCCAAATACTTAGGTTTCATCAAATCACCATTTTTTTTCTGTGAAAATCACTCTGAGGTAAATGTTATGCTTTTTCCATTTCATGCCACGCAACCAAATCGTTAAGGATCTTCACACTCTGGAATTATTTTAGTACCTCACCATATGAAATGTTTCCTGTTTAAAACAAAGTGGGCTGATAAGAAGAAGGCAGAAGAATATTAATGTGAGTATAAAATAGTTGGTTAAGTGAGATATTAGCTAACAAAGAATAATTACAATTATCACAGCCTAAGTTTTAATTAGCTAAGAGGTAAGATGAAACCATGTCTCCAAAGCTAATATAGTAAAACACACACGCTCCTTTTCAAATACAATTTTTCTGCTTTTTTCCTTGCACTTGTAACTTGCCATCCCACAAAAAAAATCTTCCAACCATGACACAGGCTGAGCATACATCAAAGTCTGGTTTACAAAGCAGAGCAATTAAAACTGTGGTCCCCATTCGTATCTCTCTTGTTATGCCTACAAAAACATGGTAACTCTCCCTTTCTGAAGAGGAATGTCAGATATCTGCCTGCTGCTTTGACTGCTAATGTCAGAGCGAGCCCTGAAAGCTGTGTCTCTTCCCATTCCATTTTTTATTTTTAATGGAGGAGAAGTGCAGTGCAGCTCTGGGAGAAACATCCTTAAAAGCTGAGAAATTAAATAACGCCAAGGCACTTTTCCATCGAAAGCAATCATGAATTCAGAGGGAAAAAGTTTCTTATCTTGAAATGTTATAGAAGTATATCAGAATTATGACAGCAATAGAAGTACACTGACTATTGCTGTGAAAGTACTTTAAAACGTTCACTGTTCCTATAAAACTGCAAAAGCTGTTGCAAAATTATCACTAGGCAGGCCTGTAAGATAGAAGAAATGCTTTCTTATTCTTCCCCAAGCAACTGCATACACCAGTACTACCATGAGCTAAGTTTTGTGTAGAAAAATGAAGTTCTGCATGAGCTAGGTTTTGTGTAGCACTCCAACAACCCAGGAGTCTCTCCTGAAGTACCAGCTTGCTTAGTCCAGGTCCCATTTCTCTGGCTGCATGCCGAGTGTCCACAACATCCACAGCTGGGGGAAAAAAAATGTAAAAGGTGAAACATGTATGTACTAAATACGGTGTGTCTAATTCACAGAATAAACGAGAGAAGCATCAGAGTGATTCCCCTTCCTACATCTACACAACAGATGAGTCCTGAGGAGTAAAACAAGAACAGACTTGAAAAGTTTGGGTGTCACCCATTCTGTTTTGCTTTGGGTTATTATGCCACTGATAATAATTACCGATAACTAAACCCTTCAATACTGTATTGTCACTTTTAGTTATTTCCTTCCTCAAAAATGAACACACAGTGTTTTCCTTGGCGATATACTGCATAGATTTATTTTTTGCTTTGATGTATGTTTCTATTAGAAAAAAAAATCACCTTGAAGAACACCTTGCTTTCTGAGTAAGGTGTACTGAATTTCACATGGCACTTAGTTTTTGCACAAATCTGTTCTGCAGCCATGGATCAGTCTCCAAGGAAATGCTCGATTCTGTAGCAGTGAGTTTTGAGCTTGCTGAAACGCGATCTGCTGTGCCTGAGGAATGAAGTGGTCAAGCACAATGATCATCCTTCAGGTGGTGATGTTTTAGGTCTTTAGAGCTGGATCACTGTTGTTTTCAAAGGTATGGAAGATAATCTAAAATATTCTGTGGTAGACAGCTTAATAAGGAACTCATAGTAGCTTACACAGCGAAATTCTGTGCTAGTTGCTATTTTCTTAACTCCCGTGGCTCCATGCCCAGATGTATTTTGGTGCTGCTGGGAGGTGACAAAGGCAAGCGTTACCAAGTCCTTGGTCTCAGCTAAACCACAAGCCCCCAGAACTGAATTATTATGATTTAATTCCAGTATATGATAGCACTTAAGTCATGGGATTGGTGTTATATCTATGAATAATGCAAGTTTATTTAAAGGAATGGAAGCAGACCAGATTATTTAAGACATTGGCTGCCAGGGCTGAATATAAATTTTTCCAAATGCCTTCATCTGTTAACAGAGCTGTTACCAGAAGCACAAAGAAATACTAGTTTTGTTAGGTATTATGAATGACAGACAAGTTGCTGCCTATCAGCATGGGAGCCGATCTCCTACCCCGCAAGAAAGAGGTAGGAGATGCTGCTGCAGACATCACAACCAGGCAGCTTGCTATAAATAAGGAATCCCATATTTATAAACTGCAGACCAGATTGACTACTTTAGCTGAGCATCTTCCACCAAAGGTAGCTGCAACTCTATGAGGTAAATGACTGCCCTTTCTTCCTTAGATCGGCTATTCATCACCTGCTCATTGCTTTTGGTAGAGTGGCGAGAGGGATGGTAGGAGGCATTAGAGCAAGGTATTGTGCAAACTCATCCCAGCTGCCTGTCGTCTTCAGGCTTTTGGGGTGAATGCAAATAGTCCTCATGGTTGGATAAGTATGGGGTACCCTCTGAGAAAGAGCTGGTTCTTGCTGGATTCTGCTGGCGAAAGACCTGCCTGGAGAGGTCCCTTTCCAGGGATGTTTGTGAGTGTCTCTTTAGGAAGCACTTGCTGCTCAAGGACACCTCCCGACTGTATCACAACAGGGAGCAGTTCTGAAAAGAGGTCAGGAGAACGAAAACCGCTGCCTTCCCTCTGGTAGTGTGTTAGCCACAGGTGCCAGCCCCTGTCCCTGCCGGTGTTCAGCCAGTACCGGTCCCGATGGTGCAGTTCTGTAGGTGAGCAGGGGAGCAGCTTTTGGTTTTTCTATAAAATTGCTGAGGAATGAATAATTTGATATGGAGTCACCACTGGTGACTTCACTGAGTTTTGCTTAACAGAGAAAGGAAAGTTTTTTCCTCTGACTGGAACTCTGGCAGTTTCTTTCTGGAGAGGCATTGACTGAACTTTTACTAAACAGAGGTGCACAGGTCATATCTGCAGGTGTGGGTCAAGTGTCCTACCTGATACTGTATTTTGTAGACATGAGCTGAACCAAGGGAATGAACAAGGACAACTGGCTGATCAGCAAGGTGAACTGAATTTGTCTGACCCTAAAGCTTTCCTGCATTCAAAAACACATTTTAAGTGAGGGATGATAAATCAGTTTGCTTTTTTTAGAGCAGGATATTTTGGCAATAACATATTATAGATCTTTGGGGATGTTTTGACATTACTATAGAGACCAAGAAGAATTGTCATGTGATATGTTACATAGCATTGGCATATTTTTGTTCAATACATTTTATTTCAGCTGGTATTTTCAGCCTTTGTTTCACTGCTGGTAGAAAATCCATCACCGCATATAAATACTTTCTTTTTACCAAGAAATCTGCTACAATGAGAAAAACATTCCTATAGCTTCTCTCTCCCTGTTTCTTTGCAGCTCTTTAATATCTTTCCCCTCTCTGTTTAGCTTTCTCCTATGGATTTGAAGAAATGCTAGGGCATTTCCTTCCCACATCTTCTGCATGTACTTGGAAGAGCTGCCACATACACTCCTCCTTCCTGCACCTGGGAAGGAAATATTCGGACTGCAGCAGGGGCAGCAAAAGGGGGGACACTATGCCCTTTTTTTGTGAAAGCAGAGGATTTGGAAAAAGGTAGGACAAGGTGGAAAAGAATTAAACGTTGCTGGGGTGATACTATGTAGTTTGAGTACACCTTGGCACAGCTGCCAAATTCTTCATGGCAGTGCTGCCAGGATTGGGCTAACAGCTGCACATCAGTGATTCGTTATAAATGTTCCACCAAGGCAGTGTTTAACAGGGTTTTCTCCTTTGACTCAATTGTTCAAATGAAAGATACTGCTGGAAAGCGTGTCATTCATATCTATCGACTATCATGTTTAACACAGCAGTGATATTCTACAAGATACCATCACTGCTTCAGTACATCTACTATCAGTGGCTGGTGCTGTTATCTCTGCTGAAGGCATTTAATAACAGCTCCTGGCAGGAGAAGAAAGAAGTCCAGGCTTTACTGACTCCACTTTCCCCTTGAAAAGCACTGGCAGTCTTGGCATTTTCAAGTTATTGCAAAAGAAGCCTTACTCATTTTTGATGAAGTTACTCAAAATGCCTTACCCTTGAATTGCAAAACCCTCTATTAACCAAAACTGTTTCAAACGTGGGAGGGAACTCTTAAAGAGTGAACTTTTTTCCTCAGGACATTGCCTTTGCTTATTCAAGCTGACCATTTACCAAGCTCTTTTATTCACTCCTGATGTTTGATTACCCAAGATAATTTAAGTGATTTTTTATTTTGTCATTATATATCTTAGTGATATAGACCTGTTTAGCATGTTGGTTTGTCAAGGTTACGTCTTGTTGCATCATTTCAGGACACTCTTAGCATTCTGACACATGACGTGTGGATTGAGCCTAATCAACTGGCTGGTTTAATTTTCAACTTTCTTTCTTTCTTAGTCATTCTTTGAAAGACTTTCTATGAATGAAGCCCAACTCGAGGGGAGCTAAAATGTTGGTTTGGGTTTTTTTTCCCTCCAAGATTCACATGATTAATTTAAAATAAGGTTAAAAATTCCATTCTTGCTATTGATTCTTCAGTGCAGGTTCCTATGTTTTTTTCTGATGAGATTATCTAATTCATCTTCCTCTGAGCAATACACTATTTCAGATTCCTAAAATAAACCACCACTTTCTCAAGGTTTATTCAGTGGCTGTGTTTGCTGACTTGGAATTTCATTAACAGCTTATCAACTGATCCCTTGACAGAGTTTTGCACCTGAAGTATAAATTGGTTACTTCCTTCCTAGGAAGGTGTATGCTTTGATGAAATGGACTCTTTAGTACATACTAAGTCTGTGTCCATGTCTAATGCAAATATCAGATATGAGCTCCAGTTCTGATTTGGCTACATGACACTGAAATGAAAGCTAAATGCAGGTAGAGGGGACGAAATGTGAACACTGCTCTTTCAGAAGCATGGTGCAGAATTCAATAGAGGTGAGAGGACTCTACTGAAGCAACTTCGAGATGAGACACATGTTTAACAGTGAGGGGCAACCTTACTGACTGTAGATTCATGTTCTGAAAACAATGAGGGTAAACAATGCCAACACACAACAAATAGTCCTGCCAGCTAAGAACTGAGAATGCTGCTGAGAGAAAAACACACTGGTTTTGATCAGTCTACATTTTTACACCTAAAAACCCGTATGCAGTAAAGATACCAGTGAATTACAAGGCTACAAATACTCCAAATGTTTCGGATGGAGCCTTTGCAAACACCAAGGTTGAGAAGCTGAAGTGATTGGTGATATCACCATTGGGTATATTCACCTGTTTTACAGCTTGTCTGATCATTTCTCACCTCTATGTTATTCCTTGTGGCTGTACTTGCAGTTAGACCTTGCTGAGGTCAATTCACAATGGTAAAGTGGTGCTAGTGCCAAGACAGAGGCACAGAGGTCAATATCTGTATTATCAAGTATCTATGAATGCATTCACAGCTTCATGGGAACAATATTGAAGATCTTTTGGAAACGTTAGGAAAGAAAATGAAGAAATATTAGAATCAAATATTAGTTTGTGCTGTGTCCTGTAATTTTGAACATTTGGGGGAAAGGGAAAATGAAAAAATTAGATGATTCATTGAACATCAATACTCATGATGGTATCTTGGCTCTAATCCTGTGGTCTCATGGCTAATTTAAACTCCATTTCTGGTTAACAGGCTGGTCCTGCCATGCTTCTGCTGCGGGTCCCACCCACTTTCCTTGGCAGCCACTTGTCCTTTTCCCCACCCACTTCCTGTTTGTGATGGTGGGCCCCGTGGGACCAGCAAAGCCCGTGGTGGGCTCAACCCCACCTCAATCCCATCGAGGCGAGGGAGAAAAGTGGCTCTGTTGGGAACACTGACTGTGCTAGTTCAAAATACATCCTTTATAAAGTTATATAAGAAGAGATATCATGTAGGAGGAATAAAAATAATAAGCTGTTAGGATGATTTGCTGAAACTAGTCTTCACCTCAGCTCCCACAGAAACACAGAAATAAAAGTCCAATTTCCTCCATAGATAGAGATCATCAAGGGCAGAAAAATTACAGAATGAAGAGAAACATTTCCACTGGGTGTCTGCTGTCAGCAAAAGTGATGCTAAACAAAGATATGGGGTTATAGCCACAAGGGTGTAAGATCAAAATTGGACGAAAGCTTCAGTCAGCAAAGAAATGATGTAGCACCAAACGAATGTTCCATTTGCAGGCTGTGACACTGGGAAGAGCATGCCTGGCTTGTATGAATAGGTAAAAAGGAAAAAGTTGTATCTTTAGACAATAGTTAAGTCCAAGAACTACAAATTCAGTAGATTAGAAAGAATTTTAAAAGGTTATAAACAGCTAATATTTCCAGAATAGCCATAACATCTGTTCAGAGCTTCTTAATAGTCAATACCCACCAATTTCCCACATCTTAGAACAAGCTTATTATTTACATTCACATGCGTATGTGCATTAATTTTTTTAGAAAGATACATTGATCAATCCAATTTCTATATAAAGAATAAATAGCAACAGATTGTCATACACATTTGCTGACCCATTTCATTCTTGGAGTCATATAGCAAAGAGATAAACAGTTACATCCTAAAGTTTATTAACTATAAAAGAGGTGATTTATTCATTAGTGTAATAAAATTGTCAGTGTCAACAAAGTCTGAAAGAAACAAATGCATTGCTAGTATCTCCTGCTGCCATTTCCTTCATGCAGGCAGGTACCTTTGTGTAATATCTCACAGAATTTCCAATCCTGGTCTGCCTTGACTCTGAATTAGGAGTTAATTTGGATAATACTGCAAAATGCTTTTACTGTGGTATACCCTGGGGGGAGATAACAAAGTGAAGTGAATAGATGTGCTGTAGATATTGAAAGGGTAGTGGACTCTCTGCCCAGGAACTGAACTAGGAAATGTCCACCTTGTAGACCTGACTCTTGCTTGAGACACAGCTAGAGCACCCCAGCAATCTTGTTGTTTCTTATCAAGCTGTGTTTTAACTTTCCATATTTTACCCTTACATACCTCATCCTTTAGACAGACTGAGAAGAATGGCACCCTAAAAAGTTGCCAAACCTTATATAGCAGCAATTTAGTTCAAAATCACCTTGAATCATCTTAACACAAGGTCAATATTGTCCACACACCCCCAGCTATGTGTGAGGTTTCCTCCATGCTGTGTGACCTAGAAGGTCCAGAACTGTCTCTCATACAACTACAGTTTCACTCCAAGCACCACTTACTCCTAGGTGTAGCACTCTAATTTTCTAGTAGATTAGCCACTGAATGGCAGGGCAGCAGGTCCACTCACCTTAGCAGCTTTAGAAAACTAAGCATGTGACCAAAATGCTTTATCATCTTCTTGGCAAACAACAGAATTACCAGAGCAAATTTGAAACCTACAATGTAGGAGTCTTTAAAATCACCTCCCCTTCTCTCCTGGAGCCACCTCCCAGTCCCTCCCAAAGCAGCTGATGTAGTAACATCAGTTTCTAGCCAAACAACATGGCAACCAGACCATTTTGTCAGGACCAGGTATCACACATTAATTTCTCCTCCATAACTTGGCTAATTTGTCTTGAGTCATAAGTTTTTGCCAGTCATCCTTAGGTGATTAACAGTTAGGCAAAGCATCCCTGTCAAATTGATGCGGAAGTATCTGCATTAATACCGCATTCTTCTTATTATTATTGTAATACTACTGTCAGGTGTCATTTAATATTTATGTTACTACATCAGCTGCTTTTGGGAGGGACTGGGAGGTGGTTCCAGGAGAGAAGGGGAGGTGATTTTAGACACTCCTACATTGAATCAGCCGGAATATGGTCACAGCACTACTGCACTTAATTCAAGAATATCCTAGATACCTTGTAAGTGCTAGGCAGTGCTATCTGATTCAACAGACCTGCTTCAGTTCATACATTGACTCTTTCTTTTCTGGTTACCTACCAGGAACAAAGACCACGGTCTTAGATTAATTTTATTTTGGCAGGGGGAGGTAAAGGAAAGGGTTAAAAGCAGAATACTTTTGCTCATTGTTGCAGGGTCCTACAACTTTTCTGATTAATCCTGAGCTTTATTCCTGTTGTAGTTTTAATGTTTCTCAAGGAATCACTTAGGATGTCTTTCATAGGCACCTTTATTGTCATGGAGTTAATTTTAAAACACACAAACATACCCCTTAAAAGCCTTCTGAGCAAGGCTTAGCTGCAGAATTCTTAGGAAAAGGCTTGATTTCAGTGAATATTTCAGGTTTCCAAGTGGTAGTGAAAGATAAGGTATTCCATTCTTCTTCCATCATAATTCACACTTAGTGTTACCTGGAAATTGCCTCATGTTTCTGCGGTAGAAATTTATTCAGCAGTGTGTGTGTAGCACATGGCATTGCAGAGTTCATCCTAACTCAGCTGACAGAAAAAGCCCTTGGATATGTCTGTCAGTGTAGGGTGCTGCACCCTGTCAGGCTACAAACCCAGTAGTTTTACTGGGGAATGTTATTTTCCCTTCATACAAACATATCAACCAGATAAGCAACACAGCAAATCGCTGGTTGCCATTTTAGCTGAGACGTTTCAGCAGTGCCAGCTCATGGTCCATTCCTATTCCACCCACACAGCAACTTTGCTGGCGATAACCCTTCCCACTCTTACCTAACTTTACCTAATTGCACATATTTAGGACAGGCACACAAGGACTGAGAACTTCCTGGTCCCTCCCATGGGCATCCAGAAGCTGCAGTCTGCGTTGGAAAGATGCAGAGCAGCGTGATGCCAGCAGCGTGATGCCTGCCGGTCAGACTTCACTCCCAGAAGGGTTTGGCACTTGTCTTTGCACGGGAGGTGGTGGGATTCCACATGACAAATGCTTCCCAGCAGGAACATGGCAGGAATGCAGAAAATCCTGATGCAGTCATGAAGACTGAAAGAGCTCCAGGACTTGTCCCTGTAAAAGGAAATGGTGCGTGTTGAGTTAGCTGCTGCACTTAGTCCCACTCATCTTAGTGGCATCAAACCTCTAGTGATAAAATACACCAAGAGATAAAATCTGCAGCCAAGAGCGATAAAGTTCTGGGGCTTGTCCAACTGACTGGTAAACTTTTTTTCCCCCATCTGCTCTTCAGGGAGTAGAAAAAAAAAATTACACTTACTGGAAGGGGTTTATGCCCTCTCAACTTTCTCCATGATATCTCTGCAACATACTCTTGGAATTACTTTCTTCTGAATGATGATGTGATTTAAAAATAACACCCTTTCATTTCACAGAGATGCAGAAATGTCTGAGGTGGAGAATGACTGCAAATAATACAAATGTCCTGAAAAAATCGCAGAGCTTTGTTTGGATTCTGCATTAAGCTTACACTTCACGTTTTCTGGAACCAGCCTGTTATTGTCTTGACTTGGCTGGAAAAACAGTGACTACAGATCGTGTGGCTGGAAAAGGTGGGTTGTGTGACACAGGAGGGCTGAAACACAGCTGGAGACACAAGTTCTGCTCTCACCTCTGCCTGGACTTGCTTTAAACTGAAGAGCTCTGCCCTCTCTGAGATGTTTGTTTACCTGGTTTGTCTATAGACAGCAATCACGTCTCCTCTCATCCCTGTTCTGCTAGACTAAGCAAACCATGTTTTTAACCTTTTCTTCTGTGATATATTTTCACTTCCCTTCATCATCTTAGCAGATCATCTCTGAACCTGTTCTGGTGCCAGTCATCAATTTTGCCAGCAGATGAAGAGAATGCCGAAAGTAGACCAAGGAGGACTTTGCAAATAGGTTTGCAAAAGTGCTAAAACAGGGCTAAGAATATCTATCCCATTACTCAAAGGAATCCAGAGAGGGTGAACATGCCCAGCTGTGTGCACCCAAGTGCATTTTTCCTGCAGTCTGAATGGATCAGAAACCATGCAGCCATATTAGTGCAACACCAGGCCTATGCCTGCATCCCTTACCTCTCAGCACGGGTTCTGGGAAGGCACTGAGTTTTTAGCTAAACCTCCCGCACACGTGGGGTGCTTCTGTCCACCTGCAGAAGGCTATGCAGACTCACAATCTCAGTGGAGAAACCCTCCATAAATATGGAAGCATATTAGCTTCCATATTTTACAAAAGCTCTTTGGCATGTAAATAGCATAAGACAGATTTGAATATCACCGAAGTGTCACTTTTGCAAACAGGGCTTGGCTAATCCATCAGCAGTAGCTAGCGCACCGAGATAGCCGATGGCTAAACCCTCTCAGATTACCATTAGCCATTCAAGTTGCACTGGACCGGGAGAACAAATTGCACTGACTAGTTTTTAAAAATACTTGTCCATCACACACCCAGACTCTTTCTGGGTTTCCTTAGCATAGAGAAACTTGATGGAAGTTGGACCCGCTTCCCAACAGTGCTGCTTTACTCTCTAATCACGCCATGAAAGCATCTGCGACAGGTGAGCCCCTTTTTATTTCCAGGTTCTTACATATGCATGAGCCAGAAGCAGCAATGTAACTGAATAATACCCCTAAGCTGTCGGACATGAAATTTTTCACATCAGAATAATATTTAACATTATTAGAAGCAAAGAGATCATGGAAAAGAATGGATTTCGCTGGGGTATTTTTTCCTTATTTTCATTAGCATTATGCCACCATTCAGATGTCAGCCTCCTAAACTGGTCTGTTGGATACATTGGTCTGTGTGTGTTTGCTGCTGGTGACAGAATTACTCTGCAAACTTAATATTCAGTGTTCAAAATTTGTGCTGTGTCGCTTCACTTGGCTTGATCACAAAAGTCTCACAGTATTTTTCACATTAGAGTAATCTTCACAAACAAAGGATATGAACAAAATATGAGTTCTTAGAAATTCTCAAGAATGGATAAACTAGAGAAAAAAATATATTAAAATATTTTTGCAAGTGTGCGTCTATCTCTTCAGAGCCCCATTTATTACACAATACACAGAAAGTCTGTCGCAACCTCAAACTCACAGATATCAGTCCTGCAGGAGGAAAAACTCCCAGGCTTTCCCTGGGAGCGAACAGGAGAGCCAACAGCTTGTTCCTACCTCCTGCTGTATTAGCATCCACATACTGCTTTGCCCCAGTTTCCTCCCAAAATGTCAGAGGCTGGACTGGGTGTGCAACAGGGCTTCAGACCCAAGTCATACTTTTTCAGAAAGTACTTGTTTATCTCTTTTTTTCTTTCCTCAGCTGATAAGGAGAGACACCAGCAGACACCTGCACAAAAGAGACACTGTTAAATGCTAAAGTTTGTCGGGGCAAGAAAATGATAGAACTTGAGGCAAATTTTTACTTTTAAAGGAATCCTGAGATGTCCTGAATTTGGCTTCTGGCACTACTTTCAACACCTGATTGAAAGACTAAGTTATATTTTACTGCCTGAGTGAAGATTAATTTCTCTTACCTTATGGACCCAAAACCCTTGCGCGTGCCTGCAGAGCCCAAGGTGTACAGCGAGCTGTCCTGGCTCCAAAAGAAAGGAAGCCAGCATGAGACTTTGCCCCACTGGAAGTGTCTGGGCTGAACAGAGTGCTCTGCACCCAGCAAAGCAGCTGCACGGCACAACCGTAGCTGAAGACAGCCAGAAGTATGATAATATTTAGTGTCACTGAATGCTATTGCAGCATCGGAACTGAAAATAGAGCTAAATGTCCCTTCCCACTGCCCACGCTGTTGCTTTGCTGTTTTTACTAGGACAAATACATTGCTCTTCTTTGAATTGCTGCTGAGGTTCTTGTCAGCGTTTTTTGCACTCATGGCGTATTAATAAATAACATACAGAATGTTCTTCTCTCCTTATATAAGCTATGTAGCTATAATAGCATATATTATCTTTAATTATAATTATGAAATATCTTTTCATTAAGACAACATCTCAAGCATCCTTGTCTCTCTTGGCTGTAGCGTTCCAACAAGGGACCATCTCTCTTCTCTCTATAAAAGCCCCATGGGCTGTTTACTTCAATCATATATCATTGGTTTAAATGAAACAGAATTTAATCCAGTGGGCTCAAGTTGAAGTTACTCCAAAGAGTTAGGTAAACTGGCTCACTAATCGCCAGTGTCGCTTCTAGTTCAGCACTGCTGCAGTTCCCACAGTGCAGGGTCTCCTGAAGCCTGATGGATGCAGGTAATAACAAAGTGGCCACCACTCTGGAGAGTTTCAAATCTCATTATAAGGCTACAGGCAAGGGATGGGGTCAGTGGATGAGGTGGCTTGAGAAAACGCTCACACAAGATGGGTCACCACCACAAGCAAGCTGCGGTCCCTGCTCCTTCCAACTCCCATCCCAGCATCCTTAGGAGAGCAAATACCTTCCTCTGGGATAATCCCATTAATGGCTGCACTTTGTACTGATACAAAAATGGCCTTACTGCCATTTCAGAAGCCAGTAAATACAACATTTTCACAGCAGCAATATTTTCCTTTTTCCCCAGAAACTTCCCAAGGTGAGAGGCATGAATCCTGTCTTCACCTCCGACACGCACAAAGGAGAGGGCAATCAAGCACCAGTTCAAACATGTTTTTTCAAAGCTAGCTGTTAAAAAGTTAACCGACTAGGCGGCAAGCCATCAGCAGAAGTAATGAGGAGAAAGAAATGGGAAGAAGGAAGACATGACATACTGTCTGAATTCTGAAAAATAATTAAGGTAATTATGCTTCATCAAAAATACATGCTATTTCTTCATGAGCTATCAGACACTGTGGAAAGCTGATGATGTGTGCTCATAGGTGTCAACATGCATCTTATTTTGACAGGAATTCACTAACTTGATTGCATCATATTGAGCCAGGAAATAAAATTCTGTCTTTTCTTTGCTGTTGGCTCCAGAAAAACTGGAGCCATTTAGACTCTGCTTTCAGTTGCACTGAACAAGGTCTGCTGGAGGGCAGCCAAACTCGGTCTGAATTTCTGTTAGGTGTAGAAACTGGGATCCCAATGCATGCCAACTGCAACTGGAAGGAATACAGAAAAGAGGCATGCTTTTGCTGAAGGGCGTCACACTGTGACAGCACACAATCCTAGAGAACCCGAGATCATGTTCAAGGTTTCAGAGCTCTTCCTCCCTTCCATCAAGGGTTGCATAAGAAAAGCTGTATGTGGTGTTAGTAAGAACAGCAAGCTAACACACAAAAAAAAAAAAGAAGAAGAGAAAAAAGGAGAAAGAGAAATTGCTTTTCAGCAGAAAAAGATTAGAGTAACAAAAAAATAAACCCACAAAAAATCAAAAAAACTCTCTTTACGATGTCAAAATCAATCACTTTACTGCTGCTTGCTTCACTGTCCAGAATTCAGTAGTTCATACAACCACACACTGAACTTACCACTTAAAAAGGATAAAATAAAAAGATATGTCACGTGGTCTTTTTATGAAACACTGTCAATCAGCGGCAGATTGGCTGACAGGACAGGAGATGCAGGTGTAGTTTCTCAGGGGATGTTTGCCATCACCAAAATGGTGCTACCACCTTACATTTAGCCCTTGAGAAATGTAGGGAGCAATCTCAGTTCATTGCTGCTCCTAAAACCCTTGCACATATGACACCGACCCGAGCAGCAGAGCATGAGGAACAACATAGCTGGGAGAAACGAGTCTTCTGCAACCACATCTCCTTATGTGCCAGGGAAAAGCTGTGCTACAGTGGTGGTGTGGCAAAGCTCAGACTGGAGCCACACCAGCTCCAGACATCGACTTAAGATGAGACCTTCGTAGCCTGCTAGTTTGTTGTGCCACTTGAGTACTGAAAATTAAACACATTAAAATTCAGAAGCAAAAAGAAATCCTACATGTGTGCCTTGGGTATGTTCAGGAGTATTAATATTTCATCTAGCAAACTGATTACAATGTGCAAAGAGAGTGCTTCTGCAAACTGATCGCTTGTGTCCCCAGCGCTGGGAAATACAGCCGAAGTCATATTAAACATTTACCAACTTCGGCAATCTTCAATTAGCCAAGGAACTAGGAAATAAATGGATCTGAGACATAAACATGC
Source organism: Phalacrocorax carbo (assembly GCF_963921805.1). Classification (NCBI taxonomy): domain Eukaryota; kingdom Metazoa; phylum Chordata; class Aves; order Suliformes; family Phalacrocoracidae; genus Phalacrocorax; species Phalacrocorax carbo. The sequence continues at coordinate 32,701,213 of NC_087515.1, read as the reverse complement.
TCAATCTACTTGTAGCAACTCAAGCTCAATTCCTCTGGATTTCATGGCAGATTTCCTCTCTCTTGCTGCATGACAGGTATCCTTCATCAAACTTACTAATTTAAGGTACACTGTACATATGTTTACCTGCTCTGAAATGCTGCCACCATATTGAACTTGGTGCTGGAGCAGCAAATGTAGGAATAGAAACAAAGGTGTGTGAAAAGAAGATCAGATACTAACTATTAAAGCCATGAAGCTGTGAGTCCATCTGGTTGGTTTTATATGATAGCACATTTCTCCAAGCTTCCTTTAAGGTTCCTGTGATTCACCACAAACAATGTTGAGCAATGTGTCCTTGTTACCTGTATCCATCATGTATCACTAAAAATCAGGGCCTCTTGCCATATGTTTTAATTAAGAGTCTCATAACTCATTTATAGATTTGGCCACCTTGCCCAGTAAAATAGTTTTGGAAAGAGAATTTTATAGTCTGATAATGGACCAGATCTCCAGCTAGCATTAATTCATATACTTCCAGTAGCATCATGTGTGGTGTGTTGATTTACAGCAGCCAAGGAGTCAGGCAGGTAACATCACAATAGTAAATTCAAAATGTTATTCATCTCAGCAAACCTTTTTAATTGTAATGCTACTGAGTGACACTAGCAGCAGATTACAAAGTAATCTTCAACTCTTGTTCACATTGAAACTCATTATTTTAGTGAGACATTTGTACGGCTCAAGCAAATAGTTTGGCTCTATTTTGTTGACACAGAATGTGCAGAACATGGCTCTTATTGTCACCGAAATCGGGACTAAACCTCGTAACACCGATGTAGTGTTAAAAGGCAGGCATTCTTTATTCACAGCGCCAGATGCACGGGGGATCGCTCCTCCTAATGTGCATGACTTACACACCCTTCCCATGTGATTTATATAGACCAAAAATATACATATTAATTCAATCCATACATATTCAGTATTATTCTTTTGGTGAGTACAAACTTGCTCACTTCACATGTAAATTATTGTGCAGGCTCAGTTGGCCTTTCCCATTGTTGTCTTTTGAGTAGGTGGTATTACTTGAGTCGGTGGTCCATGAGTCGGTGGTCGCGATCTCCCCCTGCCAGAATTACCTTTCACCTACTTGGCTCTTAATCTTGGCAGTCCTGGCCACTTTTCTCAGTCTACTACATGAAACCACATTTTGTCATCCTCTTCTGACAGAAGCACATTGTCTATTGTTTTGTTCACACTAATGATTACCTAGGGACTAAAATACAGATCAACGAATACGCTGATTTGTATACTCCATGTCCCCAGACTTAATGTCCAGTTGCATAGGGCTGTACAAGGAATATAGCAACATCCATGGTTGGTTAATTCCATCACCCTGGTTACACTATACATGAAATATACCTTTGCATTTTGCATGGATGTAAGAGATGTGTCAATCACAGCTTTCCGGTAGCTTAGGAAAAAGCTTTTTGAGGGCAATCTGGTAGCAACAGAGTATCCATGAAGTTAAAACAAATAAAACCGGAACAACTTAACATTTGACACCCCTACAGATAACTGCAAGCACCTCTACCTCAATCAAAAAGCTATCATTTCAGCCAAGAGGGGATAAATGCAGCTTGAATTCAATGTCAGCTACATCACTAGTGCCACCTACAGCATCCAGTTCAGAGAAACCACCCAAACTATCAGCTGGCTCAGGTGAGCATATATTTCTAGACCACTTTTAGTAGCATCCAACCAGTTAACAACACATTTTAATAGAGAAAATATGTATTTGTGCATCTGGAACATGCAATTTAGGCACATAGCTCAAAAAGTAGATGATTCTGGCAATTGCCAATGGCACATTAGGAAACCAGAAAACATATATGTTCAGCCCAGACAGTTGAATGGCTTTTATTTGTTGCATCTTTTTTTTTTTTTTGAGAATTTAACACTGAGAGCTGGAGTCCACCACCGGACAAGTTTTTAATTGGTACAATTTTTCCCTCTCCTACTTCTTGACCTAATTCTGCGCATCAGGACCGAGGATGGATCAGTGCAGTGGAAGGGTTGAGCTGGCTTACAGGTATGATCCACAGCTAACAGCCATGGATCAGCTCCTCCCTCCATCAGGTATCTACAGCTGTTGGCTCCTTCAGTTTCGGTACAGCTCAGGACACCGTATACCTACAGTTCAGAATTGCCACACTGCTGGTCTAGCCTTTGGCACATGAGCTCATGGAAAACACATTTATTACAGCCTGACTAATAGCGTACCACTGGGGCTGGTTCCCACATCTCTGTAAGCATTAACCTTCAGTGAGGGTTTGTAATTTCCAAGATTATTTCTTGGTTTGGCTGCTACATTTTCTGCAGCATCCACAATGAAATCTGCAAACGTTTCTGTCTTTTCCCTGTCTTTTTTACGAGGATCCCAGGAGAAACATCATGTCACCTCTTCTCCTTGGATTTTATGCAGTATCAATTCCCAGTCACTGCACACCTGCTGGAGATTTTGATGGCTATTCCCCTGAAAGACTGACTGCAGCTATAAATCCTGGTGAGGTGACAAGAAATGGATTTGTCTGTGTGACTATAAGCCTTGGCAAACAAAGATTATCAAAAATAGAACTTTTCTTGTCTTAAAACACATACCAAACAAGAGCTTGTAGGCAGGTTCGTGTTGATTCATAGGTGCTCAAGGAATTGAATTATTTCTTTTAATAAAGAATACTTCTGTGCCTCACATTTCACCACTTTCTTAAAAAAAGGACCATCTCTTATTTACCTTTCCATGACTGTTTCTCTTTTCTTTTGGCACCTCAAAGGAAAGGCCTCAAATTATGATAGAAAAGAGCTTCCTTCTACCCCTTACTTCTTTAATACAGAATACTGCTGAATTAGCTCAGGCTGTTACAGAGAAACCAATGTTTTAGCCCTCATATGACTTGAAGCAGAGAAGCAACGCGAGCCCTTGGTAGGACTGTGTCTCCAGACCTGTGTCCCTGGTTTTCCACCCTTGCTTGAGGAACACCCCAGCCTTAAGAGGCTCTGGCTGCAGTGAGGGCGATCCTCCAAGACTGGCTTCTCCTGAGTAAAGATTATTACCACAGGTAAAGACTGCAGGACTGGATCTCCTGCACTAAAGCAATGTAGGTGATTGGCAACTCATCTGAAGAACAGTCTGCTGAATGGTGTTGACACAGTACAGGTGGCTGAGCATAAAATGTTTAGCACCCTGACAAGTATTTTCTCCTGCCTGACTCAGGGTCTGACTGCAGCATCACAGGGAAACTGAGTTCACTTTGAATTACAAGCAAAGGGCTACTCTGTCTCCTTCTGCATAACCCTGTGTTACTCTAAAACAGCTCCATGCCACATCACCGTCCGTGTGAGCCCTCCAATGGGCAGGAGGTGTTCCATTGCCACTGATCTCAGCATGCTGTGCGGCCTGACTTCAGGAGCAAGTTTCTTCATCAGCTCTCATGGACTTTGTTGTGTCTCTGCATGAGCTAGTCCCATTGCTGACACAAAACCCTGGTCTCTCTCTCTTTTTAAATGGGATGTGAAACCAATGACCTTCTGGCTTGTTACCTTCTGTCCTTATTCCCTTTTCTGCTTTCACTCTGTGGTTCCTCCATGTCAGGCACACATGCTTTCTGAGCTAATATCATGGATGGGCAACTTCAAATAAGAAATTGCTTCAGCTGAGTGAAACTCAGATTACTTGTTTTCCCCTTCTGCTCTTACATCCAGAGTGATGCACAAGTACATGGCCCAGCCCTGCTCCCAGGAGAGCCCACTACTAGTGACACCAAGTCACTTTTGCACATTATATGTGAGGACTGCTTTGAGGTTCTTCTCTGAATTATTTTACAGTTAGGGGAGGTTTCACATCATCTCTCTTTCTCTCCCTCCACTTTCTTCCTAAGCAGTAGAGATAAAACTTCTCCCTGCTTTTGATAGAAGAATCACTCATTATTAACAACTGTGTCAGCCTATTTGACCCTATTTCTTGATGCTCTGCTGTCAGCTCAAGGCTGTCTGTTCCTTCCTCCAGAGACAGCTCTCAGGACATTGCCTCCTTGGGTCTTCATCTGAATCTTATCACCCAAAGTGGAACTTAAGCCTGACACTCATTTTCCCTAGGTCAAGCTGTCCTTCCTCCATAGCAGGCACCACTGACCCATAGGATGGTTGCCCCTGCTGTGCCCCAGGTCTCAGAACAGCATCCAGCAGACATGGTGCCAAAGGGACAGGAAGCAGCTGGATCCTTCCAAGGCACACCATCCCTGACAGGACACCGTGGGATTTGAAGCTAGGAAGCAGCGAGATACAGATAATTTCCAAACAGCTGGAGACCCCATCAGACCTCCCCATGTGCGGAATGAGAAGTTTCCAGCATGAAAAGGCCAGAGGTTCCCTCAAAGCCATCTCTCTCATTAGAGGTGTGGGGTAAGGTTTCAAAGTCTGTCCTTTTCCCATCCTCAGCATTTACAGCACCATTTACTGGCTGGAACCTGCATGGGTAATGCAGATCCATCACGTACCTGTATGGGTTTGTCCCAGCTTAGTGTGGGACATTCATTTATTACCAGTTCTCTGGTTGATCTGTGTAGAAGGAGCAATGCTTTCCAAAAGGCTTTTAAATGATCCTCTTTTCAGTGCGTATTTGCTTTCCATGCACAGCTATACCTTTTATAGCATCCTTAGGGGAAGTGGCATGAAAGCTGGCAAGATCACATTGAGAGAGCAAGCTAGGAAATTTTTCCTTGTTAAGGCTATCCTCAACACCATACTGCAATCCAAACCCAGTTTTTAGCGGACCAGTGATGGGCAGAAAAACCTTGACATCCTGTCCTCCTTACTGTCTGACTTGCTTTTGTACTGCAACCCATATGTCCAAACCTCACCTTGAAAAGGGTCAAAACCTTTCAAACTGTCTTGAGTAAAACCACTAAAAATGCCTGTGGCAGTGATCTATGTTATACAGTGGTATCTGGTAAACAGCAGTTGAGCTATTACACTGTCAAGCTGAAAAATAGTGTCAAAGTCACCAGTATATCTAACTGTAAAACTGGATCATGTGATTAGCACTGAACATTTGGATAGCTGAGCCCATGATGTGCCAGAATGAGATCTCTTTTTTTTTCTTTCCATTAAATACTGCAGCATTGCCCTAAGAACATCTCTAGCCATATCTGTGCCTCATGAGTAGCCCTCCAAGCTATAATTCCTTGAAAGACTCAGTTTTGCTCTGGGGCAAAGAGCAAATGACAGAAAGCTACTTGTAATTTTCTAATTTTAGCACAAAGATTTCTACTGTAGCCACTGTACCAGCTCCAAGTTTCCAAGGCAAGTAAGCGCTTCACCTCTTCCAAGCACATACTGCTCAACAATACACAACCTGGTGACTCACTTATTCTCATTGGGTTTATATTCTTTACACTTCTCTTCAATACAGATTTGGTGGTTTGCTGTATAAGTCTTCCAAATAAGAAAAATTGCAAAATAATGTGTAGGGTGCATACATTATTTTGCAGCTGTTTCTAATTTCAGCAGGTCCCTAAAAAAAGCATCAAGTGGCACTCCAATTTATTCCCAATAAAAGATCAGTCTGGTTTAACCAAAAACTCAAGGATATATTTCCCAGTTCTTCACATACCTAGAAATGTGATGAAAAAAAAAACAACCCACAAAAGTCAGGCTTGGTCAAAATTAGATACTCATTTGCGATTCAAAAGCCAATCGAATACAAACTTGAGAGACCTGGGTAGCTGGTGTGTCCTTTAAACCTGGGCTGGGATTTGGCAAGAGGTCCACTTGCAGCTGCACCAGCTCCAGAAACTCCTCTGACAGCCCTGCACTTGGGCAGGCTGGCTGGCCTGCCAAGAAGCTCTTTCATAGCCTCCTGTCTCAAGGGTTGACTCTCCCAGCTTAAAAAGTACGAACAGAATAATGTGAGGCACATGGACAGCTGAAACGGGGCTCCTGGCCATCACTAAAATACCAAATTAATATTGCACACTACAGCTGGTCTGGGGGTATGGTGATCCTACAGCAGCAAAAAGACACAATGCTGATGGATGCTGTCGGTAAGGGAGTGGTAAGTTTGTGTGTGAAGCCACAAAAGAACCCTACTTTAAATCCCTTCATTGCATATGTATGAACTCTAAATCATCAGTGGGCATGTGAATGTTCAAAGCATAACTTAGTGTGTGGTGGCACTTAGAGAGAGAAATGGAAAGAGGGGTAAATCTGACATGCTCTGACTTTGCACCAGGGAACTGTTTTCCCAGTTCTTCTGTCCCCTTAGTAATTAAAGCCATTCTGGGTGCTGGGCTGATCCCTGGCTGACTGTCTTCCCTTATGCCTTCCTCTGCCCCTCCTGCTTGTTGAGAAAGTTCAAAACACCTCAGGCTGCTCCTTCATTTATTGCAGACCAAAATGTTTTTTTCTTACTAATCAGGGCATGAGCTAGACTCATTGCTCCTCTTTCAAACTGCCTTCCTCCTCTTCCACTGCCAGCAAGTTGGCTAGGGGAACTCTTCTTGTCCCCTGAGTATGCGTTCACCACTCAGCTGCTCCTGAAAGTTTTTGTGCTCATAAAGATTTTGTAAATTGTAAGGATTAGTTCAAATCCCGTCATGGCCCCTTAATGGTGACTCTAATGAATGTTGGCAGATTCAGTGAGAAAACCAAATATATTCAGATTAAGAGCAGAAGGCTCTCAGGCTTGGTTAGAAATGTTTGTTCCCTTGCAGTTTCAGGAGGTTTGTGTGGTAAAGAGGAGAAAGTTCCTGGCAGAGCAGAGTTGCTGTAGTTATAACTGACAGTTCACAACATTGATATTAATATGATAATCGCTATGACTATTTGCAATTAAAAAAAAAAAAAAACTGTTCAGCTGCCTTGAGTCTTATTTATACCTGCAAGGCTTCCCACCCTGACCTGCCACTGCTTAGCATTTACAAGGGGTTAACTGTGCCCAGCGGTACAGGGCTTGGGAGAATCGGATGGGGTGTGTGTTTGGGATCTCAAAGCACTTTGCAGTCAGTGTAGCTCAGGGTAGAAGTCTATAAAAAGCAGTAGAGCTGGTGTGTATCAATGCAGAAAACAACTAATGCAAAAGCAAATATTTAGAGTTGATGAGAAGATCCACAGAGGACTGGATATACCTCTGCAGTAGCAAGAACCAAGCTGCAGGCCTAGATACAACTCTGGTCTGGGGTTACACACAGCCTAAGAGCTACGTAGGGGACCAAGGAGCCACATCTGGCAGATGTCTCCCTTCCACTATTATCCCCGGTTCTGGCTGTTTGAGTTATATGGTTCTTCATGTTAGTGACCTCCCGTTAACATGAGAGATGTTTAAGGAAATTAACAGCGCTAATAAAAACGACACAAACAACCACTTAAAAATTAGTAACTATATCTAATTCAAAATACTGTTTGGATTTCAGTTGGCTGGAATGAAGACTATTTATTTCCACTGGAACTGCATGTAATAGAAATACCAGTAATATATATACTGTACTAATAAATGGATTTAAAATTCTGAACAGGGAAGAGCATTTTCACATCCCTCTCAGAGCCATCACAAACACTACGTCAATAAGCCACATATGAAGGTCCTACCCAGGTAAGTTAAACTAAAAAACTGTAAGATGCTCTTGAAAGGTGCATTCTGGTAATTATTTTTTAACACCGTAAAATTACACATGACCATGAGGTATTGTATATTATCAGGTGCATATTGAAAGAGTCTTTAAATGAAGGCAGAGAACAATTGTACCTCTCTCCCTCTTTACTCATCGCAGATGACTTGTTAAAAGGTGTGGGAACACAGGTGATTATCATGTCCCCCAAAGGACTAATAATACATTGCAAATTTCTACTTCAGTGATTTTTAGGTGCTGGTCTCTTCCAGTTACTTTAGAGTATCTCCTCGCAGGAGCATAAAGCCAAGAAATGAAGTTGTTTTCACGGAACATTTATTGCACACCATTCTGTTAATGATATAAGGCTTAACTACTGACTTTGTGGGGCTGTGCTGCCTTTAAATCAAGATAAGACTGCACCAGTCTCAAAAACTTAAAATAGGTAAATCTTAACTGAACAGCATAAACAACACAGCGCGAATCCAATGCCATTCCTATGAACTGAGGCTCTTTTTTATTCTGCTGGATCTTTTTCTCCTGCTGCAGTGAGGAATATTTATGATTCTTCCTCCAAGTGCAAATGAAAAGCTATAAATAGGTGCTTGTTAACCCCTAATTTCAGCTGTCCCCAAATATGTGGGAGGAGGGTTCATAGTAGCAGTTCCACTTGCTTTTTAAACCCCCTGGCTTGGAAAGCAGTAAATCTAAATTGGGAAAAATAATATTGCAAAACAGAAGGGTTTCTCCCTGACACAATCAGAACTCTTTCTCCAGCTTCTGTGTTTCAGATTCACAGATTTTTCAAGGCCAAGAGGGAGGATGAGGCCAACTGGTTGGAAAAAAAGCTATTATTTATTCTGAAAAAAAAAAAAAAAAAAAAGCTTAAAAATCAGATGCTGAGTCAGCAGGACTTGGGCATCATTAAAAAACTTTTCCTGCAGAGGTAAAGAGAAACCGCAGGTCATCTTGACTATGACTAGCACTGGTCTAGTTACCAGCCACACCCAGGACATGGAGAAGAATCTCAGTAGATTAGTCTATGTGTATCCTTAGCCATATAAATTGTAAATCACATGTAAATTACATAGCCCAGGGGTCTGCCATGACAAAAAAATGCAGTGGGGCCACCAATTTATTTTTTAAACCCAAAGACTGCAGTATTCTCAGGGGGACCCAAGCACAAACCCCAAAACCACAGGACTACACACACTCTTCAGCTGGTATTTTCCCCACTGCATAATAAGCAAGGATTGCTTTTCCTGCACACAAGAGACAGTTTAACAACAAAAATGAACTATACCTCAGCAGCAAGCAGAGGAGCCAGCTGAACCCTGCTCTCCCAGGTCTTAGGCTGGAGCTCTCACCGCTACTCTGGTACCCTGGGGCAGACACTGATGCTACCAAACATACACCTGGGTAAGACTGCAGAGACATTACCTTTTGGCATTATTTCTACCATTTTAAATACTGTTGAAAACCTAAGTAGTTTGAAAACAAATGGAGTGTGCAAAAGTGAAAAGGAAGGCAGAATTCACTGTCCTGAATTATGGATGATCGGCCACAAAATAACATTGTCTGCAGCTGCTTGGAAGCATCTCTGATCACTCCCTCTCTTCCAAAATACAAAAATCAGGTCCTATTCAGATTACAGGGATTATTAGAAATACTGAATATATTTCTTTTTTTCTCTGTCATTCGTAAATATTATAAAATTGATTTTCCTGTTCTAGCATCTCACGGGTACTTTGCACCAACTCTGTGAGTGACAACATGGTGCAATGTGTAAGGCTAGAAAAATCAGGCTCCTAATCTGCTACTTTACATCCCTCATGTACTCAGCAGAAGAAAATTAACATTCCTTCCTTTTAAATGGAGAAGTCCTGCTCCTGCTCTTACTATGGTGCTCAGAGAAGCTTAATAATATTATTTCCATGGTAATGATGCAAATGCCTCTTGCAGGGAGGAAAGGTGCAAAAGATTTTACTCAGGAAATTCCCACCAAGCAATCCTGCTTTCTGAAATGAGGATGCGGGATTGCAAAATACGGGAGTCACGATGGTTCTGGAAACCCCCTAGCAACCTTGTTCTTCTGTTTAGTTTCAAAGCTGTGGTTGTGATGGGTCCTAAAAAACTTTTGTCCATTACAAAATAAAGTGTCCCATGGCGTCTCTAAACCTATGAGATCACTTGGAAAGTCATCTGTCTTCTCATCTGAAAACAACTGGTCATCCATCACAACGCTTATGTCAGAATGTCACCTCATTGTCCCCAGGATGTGCACCTGAGGCATCTACAACTCATCGTGAAAATACCAGACAGTTTTAGCTTCCATCTTTAATGAAAGGCTGTATCCTCCTTGTTATTTAAAAAGCCTTTTGCCACCATCTGAGTCACAAGACTGAGACAAGGGAAGCCTTTAGGTCTAACCCCCTCTTTTGCTGATAGGGAGTTTTGGGCAGGTTCAATAAGTGCTTTATCCCAGTTTCTGTATTCTTGCAACACCCAGCGGTCTTCCGTGCACGTACTGTAAACTGATTATTTGTACAGGGATATGTAGTGTTTAGTGTCACCTTCCTGACTCCAGCTGAGGACTTCTTACATAGTAATAGCTGCACTGGCTCAGACCAAAGATCCCTCTGGTATCATTTTGTGGCAAGTGCTTTAGGGGACAGAATAAGAACCAGAAGCACATACAGCAATGCTTCCACCAAAACGCCAACGCTATGGCTCCCAAACATGTCTGTGTGTGAACACCTCTGTGCGCTAACAGGCCCTGGCAGACCTCTTTCCCCTGAATGAGCTAATTTCCTCTTGAAGCATTTGAATGATGTCTCTCCAGTGGCTGGCAGCAATGAGTTCTGCAACTGAATTACAAACCATATGAAGTAATACTTCATTATTCTCATTTTAAACCTGCCACCCAGCAGTGTCGTGGGGTATTTCATAACACTGCTCTACAAGGATCAGCAAATAAACCTTCCTCATCTTACTGACCTCTGCCTCGTTCTGCTGTGGCCCTCTCCTCCTGATGATGAGGAGCCATAGCCTGTTTAATCGCTCCTTGCTGGGGTGCTGTTACATATCTTCAATCATTCAGCTGCTCTTCTCTGTATCTTTTCTAGCTTTATCATTATGCTACTGACAATATTTTAAGTTGAAGTGGGACACGCAAAATCATGCATCGGGAAACAGCCTTTCCCTTTGAAAGGTCATTTAAAACTGAGTAGCACCATCTGGAGTTAATCACCTTCTGCTTCTAATAAACTATACTAAGGAAAAGTTGCTTGAAAATGAATGGGTTGTGACAGCCGAGGCACAATATCGGCTGCATCTGGTGTTTTGTGGTTGGATTCCCACACTGCCTTCAGACCAGCAGAGGCAGGACCTCTGAGATGCAATTTCTGCAGGCTCCCTCTCTGCCCAAAAATCATGGTTAGGCATCTGGTTCACCAAATCACTCACAATTTAGTGGCAGGGTAGTTGGGAGTTTGGCAGTGACTTCATGTTCTCTTTGCTTACAGCTGAGGTTTATTAGAACCTGGAAAACAATTGCACTAACCTGGGCTGCAGCTAGAAGTTGGGTAGACCTCTGCCCAAAACAGGATCAGGTTCTTCTTCCTTCCCCTTTCCTCGGTGGCACCAGTCCACCTGGCTTTGTCTCACAAATCTCCAGAGGTTCCACACCTTGCTCCTGCTTTTTTTGCTTTGCAGGGATGATGCGGGGCTGTCAAACCAGGCTCAGCTGCAGACACTGAAACATGACCCTTGTCTGAGCCCCCTGAAGATGCAGTAAACAGGAATTAGTTGCAATAGCCATGGAGAAGACTGGCACCAGATAAAAGTCTTTCCTTCTTTCTTCATCTCACAGTCTGCATTAAAAACACAAGACTTTGGAGGCTTTTGAGGTGTCCAGTGCTTGAAGACCCAAGAAGCTGTGGCTCTTGCTATGGCACCAGGGCAGTACCACTGCTGAGGCTGTTCCCGGCACCTCAGCCGGGCAAGACTGTGCTGCGGTGGGGTTGCCAGACCACCCCAGTGCCGTCCCACTGGAAAGGAGGCAGCAGTAGCTGCTGAGACCCCGCTAAGGTTTTGGAGACCCTCCTTCCCTCAGCTCTTTGAGACACATGGCTCGAACCTTGCAGCGCTGTGCTCTGTGGAGACACTAATATGAAACACACAAGGTGAAGAGTGTTGGCTCATGACCTCTCCCACTGCATTTCGCAGTCAGCTTGCACAGATGTAAATGGCTAATCAGTGCCAAATTATTCTTCTCTGTAATGCTAGGGCTGGGTTTATTTCTGTCATGACATGCTGTTTGTAAAATGTACTGCGCTAGAACTGTATTTGTAGCAGATTGACGGAGTTTTGAATGGCATAACATTTTATAAAAGACAGGCCAATAACATACAGATGGCAGAGCAATTCTCTTCTTGCTAAAAAGAAGGGTCGATTTTACTTATCAGTGCAAAGGAAATTGATGTTGCCACTTATAAATACGTCCCTCTTGTCATTTCAAATCTCTGGGAATGGCAAAGAGAAAAGCTGGAGACTGCAAGACAGACCCCAGTGATCAAAGTGGAAAAATATAGTCATCCCTGATGCATGAGAGCATGATGAGCACAGTCTGTGTGCTACCAAGTATTTTGAATCCTGTGAGGCTTCATGTTTTATCCATCATAAAGAAGGACTGGCTACTGTTTCTTACGTTAAACAGCTGCTGTTTAATAGTGAGTATGAGAGATGGAGACAGAAACTAAAACTGAGATTCTCTCTGCTTTTAGAGATGCACACCAGGTTCCACTGGAGGTAAAGGTAACAATTATTTGATTATTAGTGTTCACTATTAATAACTGAAATTGTACATAACTGTTCTGTAGGCCCATCTCACCACTGCAGAAACCGTAACAGAAGGGAAGACTGCAGAGACAGTAACACTCCTCCTAGTCCTTGTTGTGATTTGCCACAGTGGCTGGACCTTAGATGGGTCCTCTAGACCCCACTATGGATATGCAGTAAGGGACAGCCCCCAGAGAGATTTTATGAAAAAAAACACAAGCAAAGTGCACATTATCATCTTCAACCTACAGCCTGTGCAGCCTTCCTGGCCAGGATGGTGTGAACTGCCCTGGCCTGGCAGTGTGTGGCCAGCACCTCACCTTCTCCCCAGCCCTTCCACCCAACGATGACCCAAGGCTTTCATTTTGCAAAAGCACATCCCCACCCATAAAGCTACTTAGCTTCTTCTATTATAAGCAATTTTACAAATCAGGATGCTCCAAGGTGTTCTTGCTTCTGTTCTTCGTTAAATTATTATTACTCCTGTATATGCCCTTTGCCTCAGGCAGAGAAGAACAACACAATTCATGGTCTACTTCATACTTTTTAACGGTTGCATTTGCTTCATCTGCCAAAAAAAAAAAAAAAAAAAAAAAAAGCTTAGAATATGGTGGTTTACCCCTATTTAATGCCCAATAAACAGGAACAAATGCACCTCCATTAAGAACTGTTAACTGCTGTTCGATAAAGTGGACATTAGCATACAGTAAGACTAGTCACTAGACTAGTCCATTTCTCCACCAGAACAAGCTTTACTAAACACAGGGCGTTAATGATGGTTATTCTTTGGTTGGCTATCAGAGAAGCAGCAAAGCTTAAAAACTATACTAGAAGAGATCCACAGGGTGTGAAATACACTGTGTTTTGGTTATTTAGTTAATGTTTGTAAGGCATTTTCTGGAGAAAAAGAAAAGGGCCAAGTACGATCATTACTACCAACAGTCTTTTCTTTCTTCAAGCCCTTGCCAACAGTGCTTTCAGTTTTGTTTTCAGGGCTAAATTAAGCACTTTTGTAGTTCTGTTAGGCAAATGTTAAGCACAGCCAAACAATCTTGCTTTTCGCCTCAGTACTTTCAGGTTTGGTTTGATCTTATTATCTGGGCCTCGTTTTACAGTTAGCTCCATTCCGGTTTAAAAGAGCAGCTGAAGACCCCTTCGCAGCTAATGACCTTTTCCCGATTACCCACATTTATAGTATTGGGAAGAAGTGACTGAGAACGGCATTTAATTAATTGGACTTTAACAATATGCAACTTGAGAACAAAGCTGGAATGCAAGAATAAGCACATATTTAGACGCATAGGAAAGAAGGATGAAGTATAAAATAAAATGACTAAAGATAAACTTCTTTTTCCTAGAGAAGAGATTGGGGTTGGGGTTTTTTTTCTGAAACATGATGCACAACACCTCATCTTTTTGTGTTTGCTGAAGAGTTTCATGAAAATATATTTAATTAAGGTAGAGGAGGCTCAGAATGACAGTAGTTATTAGAGAGGGGACCAACTTAAAGAGTAAATGTTAACAGACTGGGCTGAAGAGAAACTTTCAGGATGGAGATCTGCTGAAGTTTCTTAGGGCTCAAGCTTAGAAATATTTATTTCATATTTTGATATTATGCAATACTGTGGCTCCAAAAAAAAAATGCTGGTGAGGAAGAAATTGCTTCAGTGCCTGACAAGAATCAGAATATGCTACAGGAAGAAACAGATAATTTTGAGAAATATGGTATAAGAAATTAGCTTAATTGTACAGCACAGCCCAAACAATAGGCTAATACATTTAGGAAATTCTGACAAAATTTTCTGCTTTAATTAAAGTTATCATCTGCTGGAACTCATGAAAAAAAGAAAGACATGAATATTATGACAGGATCAATGAGCAAGCATAAACTACCTTTATGAAGTTTTTTTTTTAAGTACATTTCTAGCATTCAAATTGCTTAGAATGCATGAAAATGTGACTCTCCAAGACTTATAAGTCAGCATAACTTCTTTATATTTTATTATCTTTTTAGTGCTTCATTCATGTGTCACAACCTTTATAGATGGTTGGGTACTTAATAATCCTTCACTTTGTGAACTTCAATTTGGAAATTGAGGTAAATATGCTGTTAAGCAGCTGAAGGGAGAGAAAAATGGGAAAAGGGGGAAAAAAACATAAAAGAAAGAAAAAAGTAGCCAGCAGATCAGATCTGCATTTTCACTCAGCCTATGTGAATCACATGAGAGTGATTCAAAAGAGTGAATGGCTCAAAAAAGTGCAGGGCACCGCATTGTAATATTGGCTTCCTATGAGCTCTGAATGTAAAATGCTTTTGGTTGCTGTGAGCTTTGAGGGTTAAGAGCATTCCTCTGAGTTTTGAATTTTGCTTACAGAAGGGATTTGAACCTATTTATTACATTTCTTGTTCAGAGTGTTGTAAAAAAGCAGTACTTGGTGTTCTGGTAACAAAAACGCACTGGGAATTATTTTTAAAGCTGCTCCCACAGCCAGTCAAGGGGCTGTTCAAGTCATAAGAAATATGAAGTAATAGAACTGAAGGGCCTGGTATCCTTCTGCCAGATCAATTCTCCAGCTTGATACAGGTCCTTCATCTGTGTTTCCTGGATTTGGCAGTTTGTGTGAAAGGCAAGATAGCTGCTTTCGGCTGGATGGGATCAGTGATGCTGGACTAGCAGCAGCCACAAGAGGTGGCAGCAGCATGTTCCCCTAGAGCACAGCTGATGGAAGCTGGATGATTTTGTACACTTGTGACTCAAAAGAGTGGAGGTGAGAAGCAGATAAGACTCTTTCTGAGCAGCATTTCACGACTCCGGCCTGAAGGACCCAGATGCAGGACACAGCAAACGTAGCCCACCTCCCGTAAGAAGCTATGGTCAGACTGCCATTTCTTGCAAGTCACTGGGTTTTGCCCTACACTACAGAGCATGCTGCAGTAGCAAATAAAACCAGCCAGAAAACTAATCAATAGGAAGAAATTTAATCTGCATTTCTTATGAGGATTATTTGGGCTCCCATAAAGCACAAGGTTTCTCTACATCTCTGACAGATAGTTATCAAACTGTCTTATGCACAGTCAATGCTATCACAGAAGCAAACACACACAATTTAAGAGCCCTTTATATTTGGCTCATAACTTTATTTTTGGGACAATTAGAACTTTGTCAGTGTGCAGACAGCACAATAAAAACAAGATCATTACTCTTTCCCTGCCTGGTGAAAGTTTTATGGCTCAAACAGCATTTCTAATCCTTTATGTCCTGTCTCTATGATGCATCTAATGAATAGTCTCCCTTTCTCCTCTATAATTCACTTGACAGCAAAATAATGTCCTTTAAAAATCTCCTGATTTTTAAGCAGTATCTTATCTCCCTCGTTCCCATCTTGATTTTGCAGTTAAACTTAGTTTCTTTCCCCCCCAAATGCCCCTTTGCCCCCCCAGCACTGCCAATCAGCCATCCGTCTCCACAAAGCACTTTTGCTGGCAGCCTTGTTCCTTGCTCCAGCTTTTGCTCCTGGGGCAGGACATGCCTCCTCCAGAAGCACTGTCTGCTGACAGAGACCTGCAGTCTAATCGCATTGAGAGAAAAGTAAAATTAATTCTCAGTCTTCTTCTGCAGCCCAGGTGTTCAGTAGAACTGAATACTTGCAGAGTATAGTGGCCAGGAGTGAAGAGTAATACTAAAAGTTTAAAAACAGGATATTCAAGTCTTCTCAGAGGACTGACAGTTTTCTTCTATTAAAGGTATCAGAGTAGCTAAGAAAAAGGGCAATATGCTTCTGTTTTTCTGGGCCAGTTGAAGAATGATTTACATTAAGATCTCCTTTAATGAGTCACTTGGTGAAGTGTCCCAAGGACAAGCAAGATTTATTACCTTCACCTTGAGGCTGATACGTAGCTAGTATTAGTTACCTACAGTACGCAGATTTGTAAAAATAGCTGCATTAAAAGGTTTATGTGGCCCACTTCCTGTCATCTCTGCTAATGAGCTAAAGATCAGCAAGAAAATGCCAAAAACGAGTAAAGACTGAAATCTGTTGGGAAGGTGGGGGTGTCCTAAATTCATTGAAATAGAAATTACAGAAAGCTATATCAAAAGTAGCTTCAAGTATAGGGAAGAAGCAATCCTGCCCACAAATTTTCCACACAGGACGGTACACACATCAGTTTGGCACATTAATAGCAATGTAAAAGGGAACATGATTACTGCTTACAAATAATTCTAAATAGTCTAAGATGTAAATTTTAAAAACACAGAATGATTCAGGGTAGCTTTGGGTAGGAAAGGAAAGAAGGTAAAAATTAGAGACAAATGGATCAAATTTAGAAAGGAAATCTTTGACTATTGGGAAGATTTCTTGACAATGAAATACCCAGGTCTGAGGCCTTACTCAGTTTTGAATATATGGAAATGAGCAGATACAGAGCAATTTCAAGCCCTACCATCCAACACCATTTGCAGATGGAGTAAGGTATCTGCTGGGAGTGGAGCTGCAGAGGGTCACAGCTCTGAGGCTGAAAATGCAGGGTTATAGTTGATCCCTACTGCCTGCGTAAGCATAGCTTTAGTTGCACTAAACAGTCCATTTTTAATGTCTTAAATTAATTTTTTAAATTTTTATTTTCTGTCCAGCTGGAGAGGCAGTCTTTCACTACAACAAATTCAAATAGCTTTCACTCAGACTCCTGACAGCACTGAGCCTTTTATTAAGTGTGTGCAGCTCCCGAGGCAACCACAGGTTCAGGTCTCCTCAGGTCCTTGGCAAGAGCTTGGTGGCCCATCATACTCCTCATAGCCACAAAAGACAGCACTGCCCTGAAGGGCAATGCACCTGAAAGAGCTAATGATCCATCATCCCGTCTAAACGTGATTTATCATCACTGTGCAATAAATAGAAATACCTGAGATTCTCACCACACCTGAAAAAGAATACAAGAAAATGAAAGGAAAATGCATTAGAAATTTACTGTAGCTCATCTACATTTATATTATTTGTAGTATACAAATATATAGCACCCATATTCACAATCGGGCCTATTTAATAAAGCCATAAAATTTGTTTTTTCCAATTGATGCTTAAAGGGAGGAAGAAATTTATACCTAGCCATCTACAATCCAGGCATGCTGTTGGGAGCCTGGGAAGCTTTTCCCCTGTCAGTACAACTGCTGATGTGCAATTTCCCCATCTTAGGCTCCAAAACATACCTGGCTCTCCCAGCACATTTTAATCCTAGCTGTCCATATCTTAGCCACAGGCTTCCTGAGCAGAAACAAGATTTTTAATCTTGATTTGTGCTGGAAGAAATAATGTAAGTAGGTTTTCACCATCAACTGATGGCATCCAAGCTGTTTTTTTCCTACTCTGTCATCTTTCCCTCTTTCTGTCAATAATGGAGAAAGGCTGGGAGAGGCATGCAGTCAGTGACATTGGAGTGATGGGTAAAGAGTACTTCAACAAATCCTGGAGTTACACATGTACCATTGCAATGCTGTGAGACCCTATGTCCTGATATGTCCATTAGGCACAGGTGTATGCCAGCAGGCCAAGGAGATGACTGCTGTGAGCATGTTCATAGCCAGTGTTACCAAAGGCTCTTTACTCCTGAAGGACACATCCATTAAATACACATGTGTTTCCTTTTTCTTACACTATACCTAGAAGCTAAATCACACAGTTTTATCACAAATCTAGTAAGAGCTGATACTCCTTTTAAGGCCCTGTGAGAGTTGATGATCCTTTTAAGGCCCTATTTTGTTTTTTAAGTATGTTTCTATTTTTATATGTTGCAGAGAAACATCAGTATAACGTGATCCCATGATGCTCAGAACAAGCAAGTAGAGAAAGGAAACTTTTTTATTCTCCTTAATGAATCTGAGGGAGTGGGGCTGACTTACATTTCCTGAATGTCTGACAATGGCAAAGATTAATAAGAAAGGGAAACCAAATCAATCATAAATATTGCATTTTATAAATAGATGGCAAAGTTTTGAAGAACTTTTCTATTCATTTCAGCAGCAAGACTAATTCCCAGATCCTTCTGCAGGACTGTTCTCCTTAAGGTGCATGGTGGTTTTTTTCTGCAGGGAAGATGTGACAGAAGGAAAAAGGAGAGGAGAAAAAAGGAGGGGCTGAAATAAATTGGTTCCAAGTTTGATTTCCAAATTATTTTTTAACCTTGGCAAAAAGCTGCAGGACTGAGAAGTGCTATCAGCAAATTTCTGGTCTGTCTCAGTGCTTGAGATGTTTCCTTGAAGCATGAAAAGCCAGTCACTGCCCTCTGAACACATTATGTCCCACAAGGAAGCAGGAATAGCTCCTACTAGCAGCTCCTCAGAGCCGTGGACAAGGGATATGCCTCCCCACCAAGGATTGTGCTGCAGAGGTGCCCTCTAAGCCCCAACCCAACTGACCGCATCCACCCTTCACAGTGCAGCACTGAAAGTGGTACAGGCTGAGACCCAGAGGACATGTAGCCACCTTGATCCAAAACAACACCCCCAGGGGGAGCAGCTACCTGGAGCGGAGCTCCCAGCACCAGCTTAGAGATGGACACCCCAGGGCTGCCTCTGTGCTACTGCACTGAGCATGCCACCTCGGTTTTGCATTGTAGGCAGGGAGCTGGGTCTAAGGTGAAATTCACAAAGCCCATCACACTGAGCACTTAAGGAAACCAGTAAGAACAGCCTTACAACCCTCCATTTCACATCACTTCAGGTATTTCCAAGAATAAGATTGGGAAAACCATTTTGATTCCATTTTAAAACTTCAGAGGCTTTTCTTTCACAAGGTTGCCCAAACTACATTTGAATATCAGTCTTCCTCAAAGCCAGAAGTGCTGCTATAAATCAGAAAAAAAAGTTTTGACTGAGATTCTGAACTTTCAGTCCTTTGGGATGAGAGAAAATCATGGGACTTTTATATTGCACATTGATCATCAAGAAAATTGTTTCCAGTTCAATCTGCAATCATTGCCTAGCAAAAATCTGTAGTTGCTCAAAACATTTTTGTGGAATCGCTGACATAGGCTTTTTCTTTGCATTTCATGACATTTTTATGGTCTTAAACTGGGGCTTATTCTACTTTACACTGCACAAAAGGCAGTGTAATGACAGTTTTCTTGGTCCGCTCTACAACTAAGTGGAATGAAATTCCCATAGTTTTATTTCCCATGTTCTGTACAAGCAGGTCAGTTTACAACTCAGCTGAAGCCAATCTAGTTGCTTAGTTCCACTATCAATGTTTATCAAGAAATTCTTTCTTTTAAAGCAGAACTTATTTATCCTGCTTCTGAAAGGTCAACACGTGTCTTTCGTCCTTAAAATATTCCCCAAACTAGGGGAGATCCTTAGATAACCAGATATCTACAAGGCAGATAAGAATGTCTGTTATTCTTTCCGAAAAAAATAATAGTGATGCGATACCATGTTGTGTTCTCAGGTATTGCAAAATCTTGGGGTTTCTGTTAAGCATAAAAACCTGATTATATTTTAGGAATTGGTGCAACAGGCAAACACTGAGCAGCCATTAAAGTCTTCTGTTATCTACCAGATTATCTAAAGGATGTCCAGGAAGTCAGATGTGCTCAGTAAAGATGGAGGAGAAAGCTCTGATCCTGCTCACTGTCACATCATTTCATTGATTTTGGAGGAGTTGCTTTCAGTTAATTAGGCGAAAGGAGGCTCTTTAGGGTTCCCACCATAAAATCTCACTTGATTCCTCATAAATAATGTCTCTAGAGCTCTTTCATAGTAATAAAAATATATAGTGCACTGATTAAAACTGCTCTAAGTTATACACGTTAAAACCTCAATTTAAAGATGTATTATGGGGCATGGTTCCTTAACCATGACACTCTAGTTTGCATTTAATTACAGACTAAAAATTCAGGAGCTGAGATTGCCATGTAGTGGCAAAGAACAATAGAACTCACAGAATCACAGAATCACAGGTTGGAAGGGACCTCAGGGATCATCTAGTCCAACCTTTCTGGGAAGAGCACAGTCTAGACAAGATGGCCCAGCAGCCTGTCCAGCCGACTCTTAAAGGTGTCCAATGTGGCCGAGTCAACCACTTCCCTGGGGAGATTATTCTAATGGTTGACTGGCCTCAATGTGACAAACTTCCCTCTCATGTCCAATTGGAATCTCCCCAAGAGTAACTTGTGTCCATTCCCCCTTGTCCTCTCCATGCGATTCCATGTAAAAAGGGAGTCTCCATCTTCTTTGTAGCTGCCCCCTAAGTACTGGTACATGGTGATGAGATCCCCTCTGAGCCTCCTTTTCTCAAGGCTGAACAAACCCAGCTCTCCCAGCCTATCCTCATATGGCAGGCTTCCCAGTCTATTGATCATCTTGGTGGCCCTTCTCTGGACCCCTTCCAGGCTGTCCACATCCTTTTTGTATAGCGGGGACCAGAACTGTACACAGTACTCCAGGTGTGGCCTGACAAGCGCTGAGCAGAGTGGGATAATGACCTCTTTATCTCTGCTGGTGATGCCCTTTCTGATGCAAACCAGCATCCTGTTGGCCTTCTTGGCCGCAGCAGCACACTGTTCACTCATGTTGAGCTTTCTGTCCACCAGGACCCCCAGGTCCCTTTCCACGGAGCTGCTCTCCAGCCAGGTGGATCCCAGTCTGTGCTGCACTCTTGGATTATGTCTTCCCAGGTGCATGATCTTACACTTCTCCTTGTTGAACTTCATAAGGTTCTTGCTGGCCCCTTCTTCCAGTCTATCCAGGTCTCCCTGCAAAGCAGCTCTCCCTTCTGGAGTGTCTGCTTCCCCACTCAGTTTGGTGTCATCAGCAAACTTCATCAGGCTACACTTGATCCCATTATCCAGATCACTTATAAAGATATTGAATAACATTGGGCCCCATATCAGTCCCTGGGGGACTCCACTTGTGACAGGTTGCCACTTGGAAAAGGAGCTATTTACCACCACCCTTTGGGTGTGGCCTGTCAGCCAGTTCCCCACCCACTGCACAGACCACTTGTCTAGGCCATAACGCAGCAATTTCTCCAGGAGGAGACTGTGGGGGACCGTATCAAAGGCCTTGGAGAAGTCCAGGCAGACAATGTCCACTGCCCGCCCCATGTCAACCAGGCAAGTCACTTTGTCATAGAAGACCACCAGGTTTGTCAAGCACGATCTGCCTTTAGTGAAGCCATGTTGGCTTTTCCCAATCACGTGCTTCATTTGACTTGTGATGGCCCCCAGGAGGATTCGCTCCATAACTTTACCAGGGATTGAAGTAAGGCTGATGGGCCTATAGTTACCCGGATCGTCCCTCGAGCCCTTCTTGTAGATAGGGTTAACATTTGCCTTTCTCCAGTCCTCTGGGACGTCCCCCGTTCTCCATGACTTCTCAAAGATTATGGAGAGTGGCCTTGCAATGATGTCAGCCAGCTCTCTCAACGCCCTCGGGTGGATGTCATCAGGGCCCATTGATTTGTGGGGGTCAAGCTCCTGTAGTAATTCATATACTAACTCTTCCTTCACTGATGGTGGGTCAGTGTTTGATTCAATCAGCAATTTTGTTCCCAAAGCCTGGGACCCTACAGCTTTTAAAGACAGAGGTGAAGAAGGTGTTGAGGACCTCTGCCTTTTCTGCATCATTGGTGACTGATTCTCATTTTCTGTTTAACAGTGGGCCTATGTTTTCCTTCTTTTTCTCCTTATGGTTGACATGTCTGAAGAACTCTTTCTTGTTATTTTTTATGCCTACAGCCAGTTTCAATTCAAATTGGGCTTTTGCTTTTCTAACTGCGTCTCTGTACTCTCTGGCTATGCCCTTGTAGTTCTCGGTGGATAACCCTCCACTTCTCCATTTCTGGTGTGCTTCCCTTTTGGATTTGAGTAGACCCAGGAGGTCATGGTTGAGCCATGGGGGCCTCTTGCTCTGCTTACTTCCCTTTCCTTTGTAGGGGATAAATTGGCTTTGTGTTTCCAATAGAAAGTTCTTGAAGAGTTCCCAGCACTCACTAGCTTCTTTGTCTTCCATGGAAGCTTGCCATCAAATCCCTCCCAGTTGAGCCCTGAGTGCGCTGAAGTTTGTTCTTCTAAAATCCAGAATCCTTGTCTTAGAGGTGACCTTCAGCACACCCAGCAGGATCCCGAACTCCACAATATTGTGGTCACTGCAGCCAAGGCTATCACTAACCGAGATATTACAAAGCAGGCCTTCTCGGTTTGCGAGTAGCAAGTCCAGCAGCGCCTCCTTCCTGGTTGGCACGTCTATCATTTGTAGCAAGAAACAGTCCTCTATACATTCCAGGAACTTGGTAGATGACATGCAAGCTGCTGTATTGTTCTTCCAGGAGATATCCAGGAGATATCTTTTCAGTCTGAATGACCGGGTTGGAACAACAATGCCAAGAGAGAACAGAAGTAAGATTTCAGAGCAGGAGTTTGAACAAACATCAGACTCCTGTGTTACTACTTGTAGCTGGGAGCAAAATGACTGTTGTTTCTGTATACAAGCAGAATCCTCAGAGGCATAAAAGTGCTGCACACAGAAAAGCCTCTTTAATGTGTTCAGTGTTGTAAACAGTGTTATCTGTTAAGTTTAATCATTAACTATTTCCTTCCCATTTGTTTAAATCAAGACAAATGCAGAAACTGAAACTGCAGAAAGTCTGCTCCATCGGAGAGCACTTCATACTAACGGTACTGTAAATGCACTCCACATTAGCTGAAAGCCCATCTCTGGAAAGGCCACTAAAAGTAGCAGTAAACTCTCATAAACCAAAACAAAACAAAGCAAAAATCCCACTGTATTTTACATTATCACAGAACATTCCTGATGAGCCAAATTCTGAGGTCCTGAACATTAAGGCTTTCAGCTGCTCAAGCTGGTTTCCACCCTACAGTCCCTTATTGTATTCCTACAGCCAGAGGACATCTTGCGCATGCCACCACATTCACTAGCCTGAAGTAATCTATGCACCTACCTATACACTGTCAGTCACTGCTTTGTTTGCTGCAAGCAAGATGGTTTCAGCGTGACATGCCTTCAACCCATCTACATCAGAGTCCATTTCATGTTAGTAAGGATCAGATGAGTGTGTTCTGTATGTGCTTAGCTATCCACAAATCTATTGGCTTCATGTTTTATAGTGGTATTAAAATGAAACTGTTTCCACACCAGTAACAGTTCCTGTCAACACAAGGACATACCATTCATTTATCCCCTGTGCACCTGCCCTCATAAACTCTCCCTTTCTACAGAAGAATCAATGCCTACAGGTGACGATCTACCAGGCTTTCTTCCCAAACAGGCATAGAAATGAAAGAAAACTTTGCATGGCCAAAGCAGTAGTGAGGGGAAGTTACTAAAACCCAGTTATAATTAAAGACTGAAACATTTCTATTCAAGAGGATCGATTTTCACTCCTGATGTCAGTCAAGAGCCATGCCATTTGAATAAAGAAGGCTCCATCAGATTAAAAGCACACAGTGCAGTAGAGTGATGTCTGGGCCAGGTTTTAGTCTGCAGCACAGGAGCCTCCTTCGCCAGAACCCATTTACACCTCTGAGGGTTGAGCAATGCTGTGCCATTTCATCTTCCACGTCCGTAGCATTTCACCCACCGTGCAGAGGTATGCAGTAGACCCACATCTCTCTAAAACCAAGTAGAAACCCCCAGGGCCTGTGGGAGCCTGATGTTGTGAAACCAAACCTTTGGGATGAACAAGAATAGAAAAGGCATGAAGGCAAGCCTTCTGTCCCTCCCAAATGCCATTGCCCACTGGAGATTGTTCCCCCTCCCCTGCCCTGCTTGCCTATACAAAGCACCACAGTCAACAGCTCCACAGTTACCCTCTATTGACAGACATTTTTTTGAAGTGTTGTGGTCTGAACAACATAGACTTTTTTTTTAAAGGGTTGTGCTTTGAACAACATAGAAAAAAATTCCCTCTGGTCTGGGAGGATGTATGTGCCTAACTGAAGCTGTTGAAGATTACTTTGTCAGAAGGAACTGTTCATGTGTTTCAAAATTAAGCCCCATGATGAAGGGCTTTGCTGGGTAAGGGACCACATTCTTGGTATTTTCAGGATGAAGACTGAAATTCAGCAGACTTCTGCTGTTGCAAATAAACAATGCCAATAGCAAGAGTATCTTTTCAAACTCTTTGACTGGGAATTATCTTAAAATAGATTTATTCCTACATTCAGCAGGACTGAGAATGCACTGCATCATTAGCCATTTGGGACAATATTTCTTCATAAACACATGCAGGAAGATATCAAAGTTCTGATTATTCAGCTCTGAAATTTTAGTCCAAAAAGTCAGTTCCATTCTGAGTTTAATTAGAATCTTTTTGTTTGCTTGTTTGTTTTTAATTCAAGTTAACTGTCATCATAAAACAGGAACAAGATTTTGCTTTAGAATTCCCTGGGGATGTTGCCTTTACCAGCTGTGCTCAAAAGCAAAAGCGAGTACAGGAGTTTTCACTGCATGTGTGGAAACAGGCAGAAATGCATTGGGAAGCAGAAATACAAATCACAACTAGACAATCCTTACCCCTAAGTCCACCAAAAACGCATGAAAACTTGAGGTGAAAGCAACCCACTTGCCATTGAGAAATAGCTGAACTGCTAGCGCAGCATGCAGACACAAGCAGGCAGAATTTCTTATGAAGGACCTATGACACCATATATATTCCATTTTTTTGCACAACTGCCTTTATTTCTATTATTTTCTAATTATCTCTTTTCCTTTGAGGGAAAACAATCATTACTTTGTGTCTTTTTTGTCTGAAAAGTTTTCATGGAGCCAGGATATTTGCTTCCTTTGGGGTTGACAAGAGAAAAACCCTTTAACAATTAATGTAAAAGGTGAGAGTTGACTGAGTTTCCAATGTAACAATATTGCTCTTAATAATATTGATGATGCTGAAGGCCATAATCCATTAATACCAGGGAGTTTAATATCAGAGACAAGGAGACAGAACCATAGCATCATAGAATAGTTTGGGTTGGAAGGGAGCCTTAAAGGTCATCTAGATCAACCTCCCTGCAGTGAGCAGGGACATCTTCAACCAGATCAGGTTGCTCAGAGCCACATCCATCCTGACCAGGGATGAGTAATCTACCACCTCTCTGGGCAGCCTGTTCTGGTGTTTTACCGCCTTCATCATAAAAAATTTCTTCCTCGTATCTAGTCTGAATCTACCCTCTTTTAGTTTAGAGCCACTATCCCTTGTCCTATCACAACAAGCCACAGTTGCTCTGGCAACACCCAGACCTCCTCCTCATCTCCCTAGAGAGCTGTCGGCTCCTGGCAGGTCTCTGCACTGCTGTGGCGTTCCCTGCCTCAGGAAACCTCCCTGTGCACTAAGATCTGCTCATCCGCTGCAGATCAGGCCAGCACTGGAGCAGCTCCCCTTGGCGACTGACAAAGCTATCACATCTCTGTTGGGAAATTACAGTGAAAGGTGCTTTATAGCAGAGGATTCGAGACATAGAAGTGATGGAACAGGCTGAATGCAGCATGGTACTGCAAGTGCTGGAGGAAGGACTGAGACACCACAGGGTTGTTCATCCTCTTTGCTTTTCTACCAAAGCTTTGCTGCTACATAGAAGATGACATGTTTGTACATGAGTACTAGATAGGAACCTAGGCAATATGAACGTAGTTTCATGTTACCAGATAAGAAGCATAGCAGTAAACATTAAATCTGTTTTCTGTGTCTGGATCTCCTAGCAGCAGCAATTCAAAGGGTAACTGATAAAGACTCAAACTTCTTAAGCAGAACTTAATATTGTAATTACGAGTCACCTTCTCATCAAGATGATACTCATTGAAGGGGCTGGGAAAAGAGCACAAAAGAGGAGATTAATCTGCAGCAATAAGAAACTAAAGGTCAATATGACTAAGTATAAAAGTGCCTCTCGTAAAACTGACAATATGATTGTTCAGTGAACAGCTATTTCATGTGACCATCATCCCCCCATTTCTGGACTTTCCCATCATATTTCACCGAACTAGGTGCAGCCCCATGGACTGAATTTGGCAGCTTCCCCACTTGAGAACGTTTGCACTTACCTTCCAGACTTCCAAGTGTATAGGTGCAGGACCTGGCCTATTGTAGAAAGCTGGGTCATGACTCTAATTGCATATATTCTGGTGAAATTTGGATGTTAGTGCAGCTGCGTAAAATACTGCTGATGCAAGGAGGAGCAGAATCAAGCCTGCAAAAATTTAGGATCATCTGATGTTTAGAATTAGGGTTTGACTAGGCCCTCCCCTGGGATTTTGTCTTTCTTGTTCAGGAAAGAGCTAGTGTTGCATTTAACAAAAACCTACCTAATACTAATTTTTTCTCCTTTGTGTTATTTCTTATGCTTCTTAATCAAGCAGAAAAAAAAAACAAACAGTGGGTCTGAAAGACAAATCATTGCTTTAAATGTACAGAGCAGTGTCTGCCTTGAAATGAATATTGAAGACAATTGCTGTGTTTTAAAAAATTCCCAAGTTGCAGGCTTAATATGAAGCAGTTCTCAGCAGAACATATTTTACTGGCTTTCCAAATAAACAGCCTAACCACGAGTATAGATCTCTTCAATGTTCCCAGTGTAAAAGATCAATTAAAGAACAGGTAGCTTGATGTTTGCAATCTGTCTTTTAGTAAAAATTTCTCTTTCCCTTCCTCTGTTGGAAAATTCCTGCTGGGTCCTGAATGGCAGAGACCTTGAGAAGCCTTTGTGTTGGTAAAATATGAGAGACACATTTACTTTTTCTTTTTGTTTCACACTGATAAGGATCCTCTAGCAAAATCGTGCTAAGCCTTTCTTTCTAAATGCATTCCCCAGCCAGCCTACAATAGTTATCGGACTTCCAAAAGTCATCATTTATTGCAGTGAAAAGAGTGTAGAAATGGGACACCCATTTTAGCAATGATCAGGAATAAATACCATATATGACTGAGGTCTGCCACCTTAAAATATCTGATGATGTTTAGGAGCATTTTAGCCATTAAATTCAGTTTTCTGCTGTTGCAGACAAAGAGTTTATATAAAACACTTTGGACTCCACATTACAGACAGTCCAGCTTTTTGTTCTCATTCTTCCTACCAGAAGACTGTTCCCAAGTTGATTACTTTAATACCTAGGATCCTTTTCAAATATTCATTTTCAGTATATTCAGAGGCAATATAAACTCATTTGCTCTTGGGCCAACACTACCCTTTAGCTTAAATGTAGCTTTTCTTTCTCTGATCTTCATCCTTCTGATACACGTATAGACACCAGTCCTAAGGAATACAGTCTCACTTACTTAAACATGATGCAGCCTAGAAGTAGCATCCTAAGGTCAGGCAGTTCCTGGGATTCATAACTCCCATAGCTGTCAAATAATCATATAATCATAGAATGTCCTGAGTTGGAAGGGACCCACAAGGATCATCAAGTCCAACTCCTGTCCCTGTACAGGACAACCTCAAATTCACGCCACGTCTCTGAGGACGCTGTCCAAGTGCTTCTGGAATATTGCCAGGCTTGGTGCCATGACTACGTCTCTGGGGAGCCTGTTCCAGTGCTCCACCATCCTCTGGGTGAAGAGCCTTTTCCTAACATCCAACCTAAACCTGCCCTGGAGCATCCTCCTGCCATTCCCTCAGGTCCTATCATTGGTGACCAGAAAGAAGAGATAAGCCCTGCCCCTCCTCCTCCCCTTGTGAGGAAGCTATAGATCACTATGAGGTCTCCCCTTAGTCTGCTCTTCTGCAGGCTGAACAAACCAATGACTTCAGCCTCTCCTCTTATGGTTTCCCCTCTAAACCCTTCACCAACTTCGCAGCCCTCCTCTGGACACTCTCTAGTAGCTTTGTATCCTTAATATAACGTGGTGCCCAAAACTGCACGCAGTGCTCAAGTGCACCAGCACAGAGTAGAGTGGGACAATCACCCACTTTGACCAGCTGCAATGCAGTGCATCAAGCACCCCAGGACATAGTTGGCCCTCTTGGCTGCCAGGGCACACTGTTGGCTCATGTTCAACTCGCCATCGACCAGAACCCCCAGGTCCCTCTCCACAGAGCCGCTCTCCAGACTCTCATTCCCCAGTCTGCACGTACATCCAGGGTTGCCATGCCCCAGGTGCAAAATCTGGCACTTTCCCTTGTTCAACTTCATAGGCTTGGTAATTGCCCAGCTCTCTAATTTGTCTAGATCTCTTTGCCCTCAAGAGTGTCAACAGCTCCTCCCAGTTTTGTGTCATCAGCAAACTTAATAACTATTCCTTCAAGCCCTGCATTCAAGTCATTTATGAAGCCATTAAAGAGTACAGGCCCCAAGATGGATCCCTGTGGAACCCCGCTAGTGACTAGCTGCAAGCCTGGTGTAACCCCATTTACTATGACTCTTTGAGCCTGACCCATCACCCAATTTCTCACCCACTGCATTATGTGTTCATCCAGCTGTATGCTGGACTTTTTGTCCCACTGCCTCATCTGCCCTGCCTATCCCTCCTGTAGAGCCTGTAACCAGCCATCATGGCACACCAGTCACAGGACTTATCCCACCAGTTTTCACTTATGCCAGTGATGTCATATCTCTGGGACTGGGCCAAGGCTTCTATCTTCTCTTGCTTGTTCCTCATGTTGCATGCGTTTGTGTAGAAATACTTCAAGTGCAGTTCATTGTGTCCATTGCCACGTGGAGAAGTCTGAAGAATCTCACTAGCATGCAGCTCCTTGTACTATGGCGTGCCATTCCATTGCCCATCACTGACTAGTCTGGTATTGTCCCTTTCCCCCTTCCCATCTAATTTAAAGCTTTATCAACCACCCCTGCTAGCTCCTAAGAAAAAAACTTTTTCCCCTTCTGAGAAAGGTGCATCCCATCAGATGTCAGTAGACCTGGTGATAAATAGACCATCCCATGATCAAAAAACCCAAAGTTCCACTGATGACACCAGCCTCGGAGCCACGTGTTGATCAGCTGGGTCTGCCTGTCCCATTCAATATTCTTCCCCGCTACTGAAAGGATCAAAGAAAACACTACCTGAGCATCTGATCCTTCAACCAACCACCCCAAGGCTCTGAAATCCATTTTGTTTCCCTTTGGACTTTTCCCTGCTAACTCTTCTCTGCTGTCATGAAGAAAAAATAGTGGGTAATAGTCTGAGGACCTTAGCAGACTAGGGAGTTTCCTAGCACCATCTCTTACCCTGATCCCAGGGAGGCAGCAGACTTCCCTGTGAGTTGGGTCTGGTTGGCATATCAGGCCCTCCATTCCCCTCAGAAGGGAGTCAGCTATGACAACTACCCTTCTTTTTTTCTTAACATGAGTGGTTGTGATGTGGGGGGTAGGCTGCCTAGACAACACCTTCATCCCAGAAGGGCCTTCGTCCACATCATCAGCTGTCTGCCCATCCAGTTGCAGGGCCTCATACCTGTTGTGTACAGGCACCTGCGAAGGTGAGGCAGGCTGAGAGTAGATTCATCTGCCACCCCGAGTAGTAACCTGCTTCCATTCTGTCCCATCTCTTGGGTCTCCTCCTTCTTCCTGGTGGCGAGGGAGTAGAGTAGGGGGTCCTTTGTCTCTTGTTCCATGGTTGGCTGGTGCATCTGTCTCAGGGATGGTAGAGTACCATTCCACCAGTCAACCTTCTTCTCTGACTCCCTGATACTCCTCAGCCTGGACACCTCCTCCCGAAGCTCTGTCACCAGATGGAGCAGCTCCTTTACTTGAGCAGGTGAGTTCACTGCTGCCATCAGATACTGACCTGAAGCTCAGGCACACCCTGCTGCCCGGGATGTGGATGGCTGCATGTTCCCTTGAAAGCTATTTGGGTTGCTGCATCAGTTCTTGCAGCTGGAAAGGCCACAAGGGATGCTGAGGGCACAGCTTTTTGCCAGGTGGGTACCATGGTTCCTGCTGTTCTCAGTTCATTGCAGGTGGGTTGCAGCCTCCATTTGAAGTGGCAGGGCCCTCCCTGAATGTCCTGCCTATGCAAACTGCCATGCCACACCCTGGCTGCTCATCCTGGCCACTCGTGTTCCTTAGTGACCCTTTAGATTTCCCACAATTGTTCCTGATCATGTTCCACAGCCCCCCACTGTGGCATCAGCCCCATTTACGAGATCTGCTGGCTCCCACCGGGTCCCTCTGCACCCCTGCGGGTTTCCCTCTCCCTGTGAACCCCCCCTTTCATCATCAACATGTGCCAGCTGCGGAACTTACCACTGCCACCACTGTGCTCCTCGCCGACTGAGTAACACACTCCTGACTTCCATACACACTTCCAGAGTGTGTGTGAGACCTGGGCACCCACACTGGCAGCTCGTAATTATTAATACTCAACTGATAAAATCAAAACACATGTCTCCTCAGCCATTTATTTCCAGCTGATTACCTCTCTATTTATAGATTTGTTTTGCTATTAGGCTGAAGGCCATGACACAAGTTTCCACAAACTGCAGTTACGGGGATGATTTCTGTTCCATTGTATTGCATTGGCTCCCTTAAACTTCAGCACTTGATCACAGGTGGAAGAGTTTGCTTCATGGGATTAATACACACAGTATCAATGGCTGGTGTAGATCTCCATCTTCTTCATGACCAGAAATGCACAGCTGCTCGATGCTTGCCAAATGGGAAGTATTCACCAATTTCAATTCAGAGCAAAAAGAATATTTTGTAACCCAAAATGAGGGAAAATTGTGACTGGGACACCATGAGTCCAACCCTTGTGAAATGCCATCAGAATAAACTGCATTTTGTTTATCTACCTGATTCATGGGTTGAATCAGGAAAGTGAAATGTTAGGAAGACTAACTTTGACAAACGTTACACTTTCTTACTTGAGGGTAAGCACACTACACGTGTGATCCCACAGATACGTCCTACAAAGTGCATAGTGTGCTGAAGGTTCAGCCAGCTGTTTCATCCTGCAGCACAGACCCTGTTCTGGCAACAGTTCTTACCAAGCTAAGCCCAAACAGCGTATCTTGTTATGTCCAAGACCCACTGACAGTCCTCAGATGATGTTGATAGGTCTTTCCTTCTGCTGGAAAACACTCAAAATCATCCAGGATTGTTCCATCCTCAGATTGTTCGATTCTCCTGGATAGTGACAAGATGAACAAGTGTTTAAGATGTGAATTTTTTCTTTTAGTAGTGGAAAGCACAGAGAGACAAATTTAATGGTTGAGTTGTTTTGCTTAGAAAACATGTATTTTTTTTCCCTATTCTCAACAGTAGTTGGATCATTTTTATTCATATGTGAGCAAGGAAGTAAACCCAGAAATTTTCACCTAGAAAAGTGAACGTTCCTTTTCTAATAATATTCCACACTGGCGAAATACCTCCCTAACTTAGTGCATACCAGTTCTCTAAAGCAAAAAACTCAAAAGGCAGCACACTGAAATTACATCAAATAAACAATAATCTGTGATTTCTTGCCTGAGATTGTTCTGTTACTTTCCCCAACCCGGCCCACAAAAAAGCAGCTATTTAATTTCTGTTATACACTGCCTGTTGTTTGTCAGCAGGAAAAATTCAGAGAACTAAAAATGTGTATTGCTTTGAGAGCAATAATAAAATGTGTGCTTGCCTTCAGATTAGCTATCACTGTTTTTTCCTGCAGAGACTGAGAGAAATATGGAGACGTGAAATTTCATGTTGTTATGTACAAGGCAGTCTTTAAAGAAGGGCATGGGGAGTTAGCTGTATTGATATTAATGGGTCTCAAGCAGCTAAATCCCTACTCACTACTTATAAACCATAAAAGATACGAAATTTAGAATCTTGATCATAAAACACAAATTAAATCAACACAGTCTACTTCAGAGAGCACAAATATATTTCATTTCATTAAAAAATAATAAGCCATGCTGGCATTTGGACAGAAATGAAGCCTGCTTGCTAGAGCACACGTCTCTTTCATAGCAGAGTTTTACATCCTTGTATCATTATCACCATGACAAGGTCTCCCCAGTACAATAGTTCTCACACCAGCAGGATGCTCTTTATTTCCTTTGTGGATGGTGGGAAGCTTGCCATAATCCCAGCCATGATTTCATTGCATCTCCAGTGGAGCTATGATAATGCAGTAAAATAAAATTAACTGTATTCTGGAATGTTTCTTAACCTAAGGAGAGAAACAGGGCCAAGGTCAGAAGGGTAAGTAAGGCAAATGGAAGATAAATTATTGGATCAAGGTGGTGTAATATATCAGCGCAGAGCCGGTGAAATAACCCACATTTTCTAAGCCTGAATCAGACGAGCTGGCTGTTAGACCAGGAGTCAGTAGCTGGCAGCACGGTGGCAGTGGATGGCACATGGACTGAGCCTGACACAGAGGCACAGCAAAATGGCAACAGTTGTGTCTTGAGATGCAGCTGAGAGTCCAAGGGACTGCCTGCCGGGGGGGCATGATAACTCAGCTGATCAGTGGCAGCTTGCTTTCGTGAGGGACAGATTTTGATTCTCCAAAATGTTGTCTATTAGGCCACTGAACCTCTGATTTAGAAAAGAAAAATGCCGTGTGGCGAGCAATGCTTGAAAGCTTTCCAACCTCTGCAGCAGGCCATGCTGATTATCTAATTTAACTGGAAGTTAACCAACCTGAAGGGCTAGTGTGGAGACTGTACAGCTAGGGGAAAATCTTTAGAGAGGACAGTAAGGCTGATGGAGCTTTCCGAAACCTTTTAAGAAAGTTTGTTCTCCTTTATATTCTCCATCCCTCTCTCCTTCACTTCACAGAGATGCAGAGCTACAGACGTGATCTGAGAGGCACAGCAGGCCCTGAGTTACCATTACTTACTCCACTTCTGAAGTGTCCAGCTTTAGGCATCTTTTGTCCCGCTATTCTTTTACATTCACCTCATTTCTTACCCAAGGTCTTTGTTACCTGAAGCACACTGTGTATCTAGATTTAATACTGTATATTCTTCATTGTATGTTTTTATTTCTTTATGTTTCCATTGATGAATTTTCACCAGATAAGTGCTTGCTATAGGCTAAATCATACCCCAGCGCTCTAAAACCAAAGTGACAGCATTGGTCATAGTACACCTACAACGGATTAAATCCACTGTAAGAAGTTTAATCACTTTCCCTTTCTACTGCTTTGACTGCTAATTTGTAAAATGACTGCAAAATGCTGCCAAACAGCTTCATTCAATTTTCCAGTAGTGCCCAGGTGAATATGGACAGTGGCCAACTCTAAGAACAGGAAAACTAGAAAGGCTGAAGTTCATTTCCAGGCTAAGGAAGACCATAGCGGTTGTCTTTCTTTCATTATATGCACAAAGACTGAATTGGAATTACACATGAAACGTCTTTTATGTGGCTATAAATAATGGAAAATATTAATCTGGAAAGAAAAGTCCTTTAAAACCCTCTACATAGAAAACTGGATTTTTTTTAAAAAAAGCTTGATACATTCCCCCCATTTACTCACCATGTTTGAAGAAGTAATGGATAGCTGTAAAAGGGAACCCTCCTCACATTCATTCTTTACCTTCTGCTTACTAGAAGTTGTTTAGCATTTGTTAAAGGGATTATATATTGCTTTCCTTAGATGTTCCTCATCCTCCCAGATATAGAATCTACCATAATGTGTCTTCACATACAAATATTCAAAAAGAAAATAAATAGTAACTAAGCAGCACAACAATATGCCCCCTTTTCCCACCATTTCTTCCCATATTTCACAGTGAATCATGGTCTCAATGGGCAGCGTCTGCGTGAGGCTTGGCTAACACAGAGGAAGAGTCAGTACTCTCTCTGCTAGATGCAAGGCGAGCCGGTGAGGGACTCGCCTCCGTTTGCTGCCTTGGGGACCTGCTTGCTAGAGCTCAGAGCCTTCCCACACAGCTTGATGCTGGGCTACTTATCTGCTGAATGTCAGAAGGTGAACAGAAGCAGGAAAGTAACTTGAAAAATGATCCACGCTTCCGCTTCTTAGCAACGTTTGACAAAGGTGAGAGGCAGGGATGAAAATAAGACCTTTGCGTAAAGTTGGTCACTTAACTTGTGTAAAGTTGGTCACTGCCGTACATTGGATGGACACATTGACAATCAACCAACTGAGGGCTCAGGTTTTTTCTTTCATTCAGGGGAAATTATTACTTTGGTTTGTATCTATGTGGACGGACACACACACAAATGTCTCAGCTGGGCTTGGTCCACTGCCTTGGAAACCCACCAGTCTGTCACTCCCAGGAGCCTTGGGTCAGGCACTGCTGTTATAAACACGAGTGCTTCCAAAAACCATCACCAGCAAGCAGACCTGATACCTGCATGGGAACTGGAGCATAGTTTTCAGCCATACACTTCAACTCCACATGTCCTCAAGAACAAACCAAATTGTATGAAGTTGCTTAGTCACAAGTGGAACCTGTTTATGAAAAGCTTAGCAGAGTAAACAGCCTCAGAGGACCAGCACCCAGCACCTACCTGAATGAAACAAGAGGGACAAATCCAGAGTGGAAGGGATATTTTAACCTGTTTGTTGACAACTGACAGGTGTAATCAGCACAGGATCACTATCCACAGCTTCTTACCCTAGAAAGCAAATGTGCCAAGCCAAAGGGGTTGCCAACATTTTCTTCAGAGCTGTGACCAAATGCTGCCTGTCCTGCACTTCTGTAAAGCCTCAGCCTGATGGAGTGTCAACTTAGCAGGTTTTGTTTCAATGCCACCAGCTGGAGAGATTTGTGAGAGATGCCGCCTCAGGGTCTGTAAAATATATACTACAGTACATCTTCAGATGGCATGAAAAAGGTGTTTGTTTGCCATTTCATAACTTTGCTTGATAAATTCCTCAAGCTGTCCTTGGCTTTTATGTAAACAGGGCAAAGCAGTCTTTCCTGTCTCAAAACCTTGTCTGCCCAGCAGCCCCATTTCCAGATACACCCATCTGCTCCTTCCCTTGAGGGCGGTGAACCCCTAGGAAGGGTGGGCAGAGTTGCCTTTGTTATGTCCATCAAGCTAGCTACTCACCTGCCAAATTCAGGATGGGATGTGAGACAGTAGAAGTTCCCTTTCCCATGAATTGTTTTTTTGGTGGCAGCGTGGGGTTCAGGGCTCCCAGCTCCCAGACTTTTCTCCTCCCCCCGCACCACGCTCTGCTGCAGTAAGGCGAGTTCTTCTGGGAACATACCGGGGACTGGAGCCCAGCTGAAAGTAGCCCTTCAAAAATAGCAATTTTTAAACTGAATCATTTTCCAAATCACACTCTAAAATTACTTCCCTTCCTGGCAAGCTCCCTGCAGCTCTTCAGTACACAGGCAAGCATGGATTTGGAGGATGCAGGTTTCTCAGGAGCTGCACCAATCCCATTCTGCTGGTTCCTGCACCCATCCATCTGTGCATCTGTCCATCTGTCCCTCCCCTTGGCAGCACTTGTAACCTCAACCCCTCTCTGAATACAGGGGCCACCCCTCTCACCTTAATAGAGAGATTCCCAAAGAGCTTTCCCTCTTTCCTCCAAATTATTGTCAGGAGAAATGGCAGGCTGCAGAACACTTTTGCTGCCTAATTGGCTGTTCAGTCCTTTCAGAAATTCAGCCTTTCACTTGGAGAGCTGAAGGATGCTGATCTCTTCTGAAATGCCTGGCCATGGTTGTGCTGAACAAAGTGAGATCCAAAAAAATAAACAAACCAAGGAGGTGACTGGTTTGTTGACTAATAGTCTACGTGCAGTAGGTTGTGTATTCAAAAATTATCCTTTGTAGGGTCTCAGAAATATTTCAGAGCTGCTTCTCCCTGAGTTGCAGAATACTATAGTTCCATTATTAAAAGGTATTAAAAATCCTTTGCCTGCCAAGACACTGAGATTTCCCTGCGCAAAGCAATCATAGAAAACAAATTAGCAAAACTAATGCAGGAAGAACGTAACCCACCAGAGTAGAAGGTTTGCCCATAAAATGTGAAGTTTCATACTGCCAAAGACTGGGATGAAAATAAGTCATCTGAATACAGAATAAACTCCACAAGATGTTGTGTGCCTTCAGCTTCCATTGACATTACCAACAAGTGAGAACACAATAATGTGCTCAGGATGCTCAGAGCACTATACAGGATCAGGCCTTTTGAAATTGGCTATTCATCACATTTAAATTGAATGTAATTGTCAGGGCTGAATAGCTAATTAGATTATTCTCTCTCTCAGCAAGAACAGTGAAAGTGAGAAAGCGTAGTTAGATTATCACCAGGCCTCAGAAAAACAAAAAGAAAAAAAAAGAAGACTGTTGCATAACTATTCATAAATTATCAGGAAGAATGCAGGAATCTCTTGATTTAAACAGCAATTGTCTTCTGTTTTTCTTAAACCTGTGGAAATATTCTCCTAGCAAAACAACCTCTTTAGTTAAGAGTACTGCTGTTTCAATACAGTTTAGCATCCCCTAGCAGTTAGACCTAGCAAGTCTAAACTTGCACACAGCTGACTCCTCTCTCTCACCCTGACTTGATTTTGAGTTTGGGAGTACAAGAAAGGGTTCCCAAAGGATTCCCAAGTTTATCTCATCAGCTTCTTCATCTCTGCTCTCACGAAAGCCAGAGTGCTACTGACAGAGTAACTAAGGCTTATTAGCCCATCTACCTGATAATAGTTCCAGCCCAAGACTCAAGACAGATCATCTGCAAGCCAAACCATAAAACAACTTGGTTTTCAGCCTAGCTGGCTGCAGTAGGCAACTCATGGCTTCAAGGCCAGCTACAAGCCTGCCTGTTTTCCCTCTCCCCTCCCCAAAAGGTCACCCTGATACAGACAGGAGACAAGAGTATAAATGGCCATTTGGGCCATTTTGGGCTGGTCTTTTGCTACAAAACCCACAAAAGTATTCTGAAAGGATGAGGAGACGTCAGTAACACCTAAGGCTCCATGGAGACACATATTTTTCCCCTAATACTTTGTAGTTAGTAGACTTTTCACTGTCTCAATCTATCATTGTATTAATAGGGTACCAGGAATACCTCGTCCTCCATCCCAAAGTATCCAGACTTCTAACTTAGAAAACTGGCATATTCGCTTACATTATGTATTATGACTGAAGCCCTTGTTTACAATGCTACTAATGCTCTGATTGCATAGACTGTCAATTACCTCATTCATTTCTTTTATTTACAATGTAATACCAAAGCACAGACTGTCCCCTTAAATCCAGTAGGAGGTCCAAGTGAAGAAGAGGACCATCTCATTGCCTGTGCAGTTTGTTGAGCATCCAGACTAACCATAAGGCCACTCATTGAAAAATAATTTCCTTGGCACGCATTACAGATCAAAAACTAAGCCTTATTGGGCTGTATAAAGAGCACACAAAAACATCCGCACATTAATCCCAGCTGCAGTAACAGTAACAAATCCATTTGTTTTCAGTCACTGTCAAGGTAGAAAATCTGTCCAGCTACTCCAAACCCGCTGTATATTTCAAGTCAGGGACTGTATGGCACGTTTACATTCAAATTGTGTGAGACACTTCCAAGTAATTACTTGAGACATTTCCATGCCAATATAGTGGTAAAAAGCTCCTAAATTATGTACTTAATTTTTTTTGCTCAGCAGATATTCGCTGCAAAGTCAGTGGGGACATGGATGAGTGAAGCCTGTATTGAAACCAAGAATCCAAATGTGGAGGTCTTGGTATCCCTGAAAGTCAAAAGAAGTGGTCCTGCTAACTTGCTTGTAAGTTGCGTGGTCAAACCATGGTTGAGAATTTAAGGATTTACCCACAAAAGAAAAAAAAGAACCGCTCCCATGAAAGGAATAATGGTAACTGGGCTGTTTAAGTTTTAAAATACCATATTAAACTTTATTCTTTAATAATGAGACATGATGTTCAGTGTTACGGCTTATTTTCAGACAATGGTTTAATTAAACATTTAATGAATGCATCTCATTTCTTTGCATGAGCTTCACTCTAAACAACCAAGCTAATAATGTAAACATGATTGCCTGATTATTAAAATAATTGCTTTCACAAACACTGGCCTCCTGGCAAACAAAATGGCTGGCACCGTGCATACAATGTGCCCACAGTGCAGGGGTCCAATATTAGCATAAAACCCAGTTTACAGTTGACCACCAGCTTTTAAAAAAACATCCTAGGCAAACGGATTTAAAGATAGTGATATTTACACCAAATGCCTGGAGATTTGATTCAATTAATCAAGCAAATTTATAAAAACATCATTCATTTAACCAAATGACTGCCTTTAGGAGTCCTCCCCATGCAGAGATGCTGCAGAAGCTTCAGGACGTTTCCTCAAAAAACCTCTGACATCCAGATCAGATTAACCAAACCCGTGACCTTTCTTTAAGCCAAAGTCCTGAGGCTGTGGAGGATTTGTATCCAGCTAATGGGGTTTTTCCAGGAGTTAGTTACTTTGGAAAGGACCATACAGTTTCAGCAAGACTTTAATGAAAAAAATAGATGGACATTTCTCCTCCCTTACCCCCCCAGCTTTATAACCAAGAAAATAAGAGTATTTTTGCAAAACGGTGACAAATTTTCAAGACTCTAAGTAAAAAAATCTTAGTGAAATGAGTTGTCAAAACATTTTGAAAATCTGTCAACAGCTCTAATTCTTAGAAACCATGATTTGGTGATGCTTGAAATATTGTCTTGTCCATGCTGAAGTAGCTAAACCATGTTCCTTCCTGCTTCAGCTTAGCTTTTTTTCTTCGTGGAAAGTTACCGCTATGTTTTCATATCAATTACGTGATCCTTCAAGCTATTGGCATCCCACCAGCATCATCCTTTCATAGGCAGGACATCTCCAGAAAGGTCACCGCAGACTCCAGAGTTAGTCAGCTTCTACCGCGTGGAAAAGATTCAGTCCTGGCACCCAAGGAAATAGCCAATTTTTCTATTTCTATCTACAGCCCAACCATCACACACGAGGGGACAACGAGTGGCATGGCGAGAATATGAGTTACACAAACTTCTCTAACGGTCTTCCCACTAAAAATGTCATTGGTCTTTCATGGTATGTGAAATTGCTGAGCACTCCAGAAGAACTGGACCCCCATTTTTTAATGTTTTCAACAGAAGTGGAAAAAAAAAAGAACAGTCTTATTTTCCCTGCAAACACAAAACACCAGGAATCCAAATCCCAATATCCAGCTGCAGCAACATAATTCCTGTGTATTGGGGTAAATCAGCTTAGATTACAGCATCTGACACAGTGGCTTACATGTAATCGCTCCCAGGTTACTGGAGTGGAAATTATTTCTCACTGTGGCCATTGGCACTAAATGGTCCATATCTGACCTATTACATTAAGCCCTTGGCTAATCACGGGAGACTTCGCACTCGTTTCGATGGGCTTTTGATCAGGTCTGATATACTTTCCCATTTTTTTTCTGCTTCTTTTGTCCTTGAGATCTGCTACTACCTCCCACAGCTATTGGGTTTGTGACTTATTGGTTTAATTATTTTATTTTTATTTGGTTTTACTATTTATAATGGGACACAAATGACGCTTTGAAATAGGAACCACTTTTTTTCTTAAGGGTTGCACGTGATATTGGTCGCCATGAGCACAAAAGGAGATTGGAAATATTCTTTGATACTTCTGGACACTTTCCTTCCACCTCTGCTGAACAAAATGGTTTAGCAGAAAAGCAATAATGGCAAAAAGCAAAGTTTAAACATGTCAGTGGCTATCAAAACACGATATTCAAGTACTTTGTAAACTAAGTTGTTGCAGTTTATCTGTGGTTATTTCCTAGGAAGCATAGGTGCAAACCCAAGCCATTTTCTTCACCTGGTGACTGTTAGGAAGGGAGGAAACTCCCCCATTTTGGATGTGGCCAGCAAATAACTGCCAGTAACATGAAATCGCAGGGCAGAGCAAAATT
Source organism: Phalacrocorax carbo (assembly GCF_963921805.1). NCBI lineage: Eukaryota > Metazoa > Chordata > Aves > Suliformes > Phalacrocoracidae > Phalacrocorax > Phalacrocorax carbo. Next base: position 32,660,909 of record NC_087515.1, on the reverse strand, counting down.
TCTCAGATCCAAAATAAGAAATAAATGTGTGAAGAGCAGCTATGGAGAAGTCCTAGCGACAGTAAATATCCATTTGCTAAAAGGCATCGAGCAGCTACCTAGAGGCAGCAAGGATTTTCCTGTATAAAAAATATAAAACCTAGGTTAAAAAAAAAAAACAAACCAGGGAACAAATTCCCACCCGGGTGAGACACATTGGCAGCTGCAATTTGTGGGGCGTATTTGCTCTTCCAAGCCCAGATCTTTCCTACACGTTATCATCCCCTGCACACACGTTTGCAGGACTGGCATTGCTCCCATCCTCTTGCAATAGTTTATCTGTGTGAATTATCTTTGTTTTTTAAAAAAAAAAAAACCAACCACAAAAAACAACACAAATGTTGTTATTTACTACAAGACTCTCAGGAAAGGACTGCAGTTCTTACTGCAGCCTAACGGATAAGAAAGGCTATGGTGTTTGTTCCAAGCCAAACAGTGAAGAAAGAATCCACCGGCTTAGGGAAAAAAATCACCTTTCAGACACTAGCTAAGACTGAACGGGCAATTTGGCACCGAACCCAAAATTTATCATTTTCTTGGGTCTAACTTTGTGAAGCCTAGAAACTGGAGTCGGATCAGAAACAACAGTTTGTGCACCTAGAAATGGCTGAAATTAATTAATTAGTGCTCCACCGAGCACCACCAGCTCCTGCAAAACCACCTCTCTAGGCACCGGGCATAGAGAAAAGGTTTTAAAGCTAAAAAACCCCCCGCAAGGGCAAGGCGCATCGCACACAGAACGAGGGGGGCAGCCGCGGTTGCCGTGTGCCCCCGGCCCGGGCATGCCCGGGGGGGCGGCGGCCGCCCGCTGGGGCGGTGGGGAGCGGAGACCCGGGGAGCCGCGGGCAGGGCTGGGCAGGGCAGGACAGGGTCGCTCCTCCCCGTCCCTCCCCCGGCTCGGGCGCGGCGGCACCCCGGGGGCGCGGCACCGCCGGCGGCGGCGCCCCGGCCCGGGCGGGCGGGCGGCGGCAGCAGCAGCGGCGGGGCCGGGGGAGCCTTCCCGCCGGGGATGCGGCTCCCCGGGGGCCGCGCCGCACGCTCCCGCCCTCCGCCCGCCGTCGACCGGGCGCCGCGCGGAGCCTCAGCCTCCGCCTCCCCGCGGCGGTCTCCCCCGTGGCGGGGCCGCCACCGCCCCGCATGGCCGTGGGGCGCCGGCGAGGCCGCGCCGCAGCAGCCCACGGCCCCGGGGGCGCGGGGCGTCGGGCTGAGGGCGGGCGGGCGAGGCCAGCGGCCCCGGGGCGCCGCCGCCGCCAGCCGGGCGGGCAGCCCCGGCGGGGGATGACTCAGAGCCGCAGCCCCTGCAGCGAAGCCGCCGCCGCCGCGCCGGGCTCCGCGCCGCGCCGCCCCATGCCCGCGCCCCCCGCCGGGGGCCGCCCGCCGCCCGCCGCGCCCGCCGCGCCGCGCACCGGATGATGCCCCCGCGGGGGGCGGCGGGCTCCTGCCGCCGGCGGCGCCTGGCGCCCCTCAACGAGGACAACGGGCGGTTCCTGCTGCTGGCCGCCCTCATCGCGGCGTACCTCAGCGCCGGCGCCACCGTCTTCTCGGCCCTCGAGAGTCCGTCGGAGGCGGCGGCGCAGCTCCGCTGGAATCGGACCCTCCACAACTTCAGCCGCATCTTCAACATCAGCCTGCCGGAGCTGCGCGCCTTCCTGCGGAGCTACGAGGCGGCCATGGCCGCGGGCATCCGCGTCGACGCCCTGCGGCCCCGCTGGGACTTCCCCGGCGCCTTCTACTTCGTGGGCACCGTCGTCTCCACCATCGGTGAGCGCCGCCCCGACGGCCCCGCTGCGGCGGCGGCGCCCGCCCGGGGGGATGCTGCGGCCGCGGCCCCGGGCCGGTCGTTATAGCGACCAAAGTTTGGGGAGAGGCGCCGCCGCGTTGCTGTGGCAACCGGGGGCCTGGCAGACGGGGGGTGTCCGGGTGTCTCCGTCCCCCCCTCCTCGCCCCCCACCCCGGGCGGCCGCGGTCACACCGCTCGCCTGCCCTCCCCGGGGCACGGAGCCGGGGACCGGCGCTGGGCTTCGCTCCGCAGCCCGGGGCCGGAGGACCGGCCGTGGCGGCAGCCGGTGCCCCGGGCCGGCGGCGGCGGGAGCCCCCACCCGTCCCTCCCCAGCAAACTTTTGCTGCCGGCTGCGCGGTGGCTCGGTTGGGCTTCAGCCGGCCCGAAGGAGCGAGCGGGGCTGATCGCCCTCCGAGCTCCCCTGCCCGCTCTCTGCCCGCCCCGCTCCCTGCCCGCTCCCTGCCCCCGACGGGGTGCGCCTGGTGGTCGAACGGCTCGTTACCGGGAGGGGCGGCGCGGGGGGTCGGTACAGGCGGCGGGCTGCTGAAGATGCTGAGCGATAGCCATGCTTTCGCGGTGCCTGACCGCTGAACTGCGTACTAGTTTTAACTGCTGGCAAAGTTAAGATGCCTACGAAGACATAAGCTACACGAAGCCGTGTGTCTTCTCGCTGTGCCATAATATACGTTCTCAGTAGGTGGCTGGCTACAGCTGACCACGGTTAATCGTATCCGATGGGTGTTCAGGGAGAGCAGCACTTTAGGAGCAAATGTCAGTTTTTGGGGGGGAGGGATTTTTTTTCTTTTGCTCTAAAATTACCGCTTTTCACTCCAAAAAATTTTTACTCTGAAAGTACCATTAAGAACTGTCTTGTGGGAGATTTACTTGAAGTAAAGCCGTGGCCATCAAGCTGCTCTCGGAGTATTGCGTCCCTGTGGACACAAGACCTTACCGATTTTTTCTCTCTGCCAGTTTTTAAGTTTTGTAACAAGCCAATTGTCTTGGGGCTTCTGAGCGTAAATGTCATGCTTGCCCTTGATTAGAGCGGAAGAAACACACAGCTCCCTATTGCACTTGCATTCATTAGGTTTGGAAAGTGTTTTATCAATAGTGACTAATCTGTATAATAGAGTCGTGATGGTGACTACAGCAATGTTGTCAAGTATTGTTACTTTTTGCATTGAGTAATTCAGTTAACTTTTCCTTTTCAAGTACATTCAATAGTCCAGTCATTAAAACACCACTTTAATTAAACGTTAGGCCTTCTTCATCACAAGAACATATATTCTTAAGAGATCATTATGCCTGACCTGAATGGATGGGGAAAAAAGTCAATATATTAACAAACCCGCTCTTTCCTTACACCTGCTCTAGCAAACAGAGAAATCTTCGGGAGATGTGTAAATGCAGATCCATTCACTTCTCCCTCAACCCTGACTTCTTCTTTCTGGGGTTGTTGAAATGTAAAATGTTTCCTCTTCATTAGCAAGCATTTGTTTGCATCTCCACTTCATCACCCTGTCTGCAGTCATTTGTACCTGGGCAGAGGGATAAGAAACTCAGCAGGGATTTTTGGCAGCTGTGACAGGTGTAAATGGCTGAACCAAGAACTGTGTTTATCGTATTCCTGTAGTGCAGCCTAGGGCACTGCTCTCTATAATAAGAATAATGTCTACACCTCTCACATGTGAGATAGATGGAGGCTGAAGGTTGTTTTTCCCAAGCTACAACAAAGGCCAGATTCTGCCAAACGTCCACTGGAGTAGTACCTTCTCTTGGCCTACTGCCTGCTAGTACTTCTGGATTACTTAGGGTACTCAGGGTGAGTTCAGCGAGCTTGCTGTAGAGCAAGGTTTTGCTCTGGCTGAGGAGATGCAGCTCAAAGCTTGGCTCAAAGCAAAGCTGAGTTGTGCCTTTGGGCACAGCGAAGGCCATGGCAGAGCTGCTGTGCTGGGGGTGCTGAGCTGCGTCCAGCGTCTCCTGGAGTACCAGTGTCTCAGGGCTGTTGCACCCAATCCTTCCAGAGCTTTTACCAGCTGCATGCACAGCTCCTGCAGAAGAAGAGGAACTGCTGCCCTCACCTCAGCGTTTCTCACTTGCCTCTTCAAGCTGCTGCTGCTGCAGCAAAGTGCTCCATGAGCTCTGCAGCTTCTCCATGGGCAAGGTTTCTTCCACCGCACAGTTGTATTCAGTTATTACTGGCAGCTGAGTTTGCCCAGCGAAAACAAAAAAACCCAGTTAATTAACTACTTGTCCTGCTAAGATCCCAAAACTGTACTCATGATGAAATGTGCACAAGGTGTTCTCGCTCTCAGTTGCAGCATGGGAGAAGCTAAATGGTAGACATCAAAATGTCACTTGGGGGAGCAGTTCCAGAGCCATTCTTTCGTGGTCCCCTTGTTCCGTCCCAGCCAGCTCATTTCTGTACCTACCTACTGGGAGTACCTTTGATTCCACTATCAGCTCAAACACCATATTGTCCTAGTTCAGGGCAATTTCACTTGCTTTTGTGTCACAGTTCATTGACAAGGAGAATGCTGTCTTTACTCAATCTCACCAAGAGCTACCAGACATCTAGAGTCAAAACAGCTTGCCTTCCTCAACAACTTCATTGGTTACGTGTGTCAAAGGAACTTTATTACTCCAGCTAAGCACACTCCTAGCGACACATCAGAAAGCTTTCTTACTAGCTGCTTAAAAAACAGAAAGTAGATGCCGTGTCTGTGAAGGGTAAATCACCCACAGGTTACTCAGCCTGTAGAGGATTCCGACTTACAGAACACTCTCTGGGTCTTTACAAATCCTAGCTCTGTTCTCACTGGTTTTAATAAAACTACTAATTCCTTCATATCTAGGCATCAAAATACAGTCAGCCAGGGACAGGGCTGCAAGTTTTCCTGGGGTTTGTGTAAACTAAACAGAAGGATTAGGCACAGCCAGGCTTGGAGCAAACTGCTCCATCCACCTTCCTTGAGCAGGGCCTTTGCAGCACAGAGCACCTCCCCTTCCATAGGTGCTTTGTCTCCCGTACTTCCATGGCTGCAGTTCTGCATCTTCCTAATTACACAGGGAAGCAATCCGACCCTCAGGGTGAGGAGCACGTTAGTGGGGTCTTTAAGAAACGGAAGAGAGAGTTAAAATGAAATGTTAAGTCTAATCGTAAAGCATTTTCTGAATAGCCCACAAAGCGAGTGGCTTACTCTCCGTAAAACACCCTCTTGATAGCACTCAGGGAATTAATTTTTTTATTATTGTGTTGTTTGTGGTTGAATAATGAAATATTGAGTCTATTTGTCATTAGACACATCTCAATTTTCAGAGGAAAAATCTTCAGTCTAATTTCTGATTGCTTGCTGTCAGTCTACACCATTTATTCAGTCGTTATTTTGCACTACAAAAGTATTTTCTCAAATGGCATTTATTATTATTTTTGTACTGATTTCTTTGAGGAGTAGCTAAGTGAAATTTATTTTTGATTCATTGGTCTAACTGGCAGTAGACTTTGTTCTTCAGCTGAGTTTTTTCCTTCCCCAAATACAAATCATTAGTAGTTCCCAGCACTTTGTTAAAGACTGAAAGCAAAGCATAACTCAGACCAGTTTTCTTCCTGGTGAAATGTTGCAGAGTACAGCGTCATCAATCATAGCTTTCCCGATATTCTAGTAGCACATTCTGCCTAGCACATAAGGCAGCTCTGGGATGTCTGATGCTCTGGATTTCTGACTCAGTCAGAAATCTTGTCAGAAAAGGTCTAGACGCTATTCAGATATTTTTTCCTCTCTTATTACCTACATATTAAAACATATTGACACTTAGACTTATTACTAAGTTTGGATTTTAAGCTTCTTATGTGTAATTACACGTTTCAGAATCCTTTGGAAAATGAAGTGATAAAATCGCTTTATAGAAGTCCATACCAGACACTAAAAATGAGGTCAAAAGAAGTAGTCCAATACATAAAAGTGTTTTTTTAGTGTAATATTTTTAAAAGGCACCCTTACTGTGGATGAATTGTTTTGGGATGGAGCACATGTGGGTTATAGGTGCTTTAAGAACGGAAGAAATTCTGCAAAAATCTTCCCTCTGTACAGCTGTGTGAGGGTTACAGGTGTTTGGGGCACCTTAGGTGTATAGGTGCCAGCGGGACTGTTCATCATTTCCTTTTCCCTGAGGTATCCTGTTAAATGACTCAATATAGGTGTGGACTGGCAGCTCCACCCAAAGGGATGGGGCATGCTCTTGTCTGCTTTTATCTCAGAGAGATAAGGCACAGCCCTGAGGGGAGACGGGCTTTGAACCCACATGAAGAGAGGCCACATAATGAGGGATGTGATGCTTGGTATTTTCTACCAGCTAACTAGCTCCTGGCAGCTGCACGCTCCTTGCTTAGGATGTCGGATGGATTAAACCCGCTTCTCTCCGGGTCCTCTGTAGAGACCCAGCATACCCAGCACATCATATCTGCTTGTGCTCCACAACCTAGGCACCACAACCACTCGCTTCTAAAATCTCCTCTGGCTCGGTGTCATAGTCTTCTGAGACAATCTGGAGGTCCAGGTGTGCTGAAGGCAGTAATTCAATGGAAGTGATGTGCAAAAGGCAGTCAGACAGCTCAGCAAGTGCATGGTCAGATGTTGGACTGCACTGCTAGGAGTCGGAGTGAGCCTGCCCAAGAGCAGGCACTTCACATGGTAATTTGGCAAGAAATTCCACAAATAATGGAGTTGGTCTGAATGCTTTAAAGGGAAAACATATTTGCTTTGTCTTCTTCATTGATATATTTCAGGATATGAATTTGAGCTGCAGCTGGGGAAGGTCCTGGCTCCCTGCTCTCTGTGAATGCGATTTCACTGTCTATATGGCCAGTGCAAACCAAAGGCAACAGTCAAACCAGAGTGTGCACCTCATCCACATCAGCGCTGTTTTCTCAGGGCTCTGCAATTCTCTGAGGCTTGTACTGGCAGCTTTTGCAGAGGATTCAAATTAGGGGGCAGTTGCTTCCACAGTTGAGCTTGAAGTGAAAAAAACCCAAACAAAAACCAAACGAGAAAGCAGCTGGGAGAGCAAGCAGTATTACTAAGCTGCAGTGTCAGGTTATTTGTCTTTGCCAGTCTCTATGCGGTCTGCAGCCAGCGTGAAAGTGTGTTTCAGCTTGGTCTGCTGCGGCCAGATCTGATTCCTTAGGTGCGTGTGGTGTTTTGATCAATGTGCCGATGGATATCTGAAAAGTTATTTTCTCACCCTGATAGTCTTGATTAAAAAAACGAAGAAAGCTCAGAGGTCAGCAAGCTGTGCTGGTTTTGGCTGCCGCTAAACCACGACACAAGCCAATGGTCAGCTTTCTTCTGTGGAGAGAAGTGATCCTATAGAGATTTTCCTCAGATGAAGACCTGGTACTGTAGCAATGTTTTCTGCTTGCTGTAGCTTCATGGGAGTATTAACTTCTTTGGGTACCACTGATGGGAATTCCTATGTGTGGGCATAGGTTCGTGCTCTGAGCAGGAAAGTAATCTAAATCACAGCTTGCCTTCCTGTAGTTGAGAGCAAAACCAGGAAGCTTTACTTGGAGTACATCCAGGGAATTTGAGATGTCCCCACTGAAGGGTCACGATGAAGTTAATTTTGATCCTAAATTTGTTGGGTTTTTATTCTGGAAGGCTGGAGGGGGGAACCCCAGTGCTTTAAATAAAGCCCATTTTAAAAGAAGAAAAGTTTATTGAAAATATTATTTGAATCAGTCTCCGCACTGCTTAGGGTTTGTCTGCCCTGTAGGGTTGCAAGACCCAGAAAGTGAAGTTATGACTGTGCTTCGGTCACCTAAACTGAGTTATTTCTACAGAGAGCATAAGCTCAGATTACTTAATTTAAGAGTTTCAGAGGTTTCTTAGATATTAAACCCTATCTATGAAACCCTATGTTTCAAAACATTAACATCAGTACAATGGAGATTTGTTTGTTGTTTTATGGCTGGAGATGTTAAGCCAGGGAATGACCAAATGGCACTTCTTTTCAGTGTGGGTCTGGACTTTGGGGTGCTCAGCTGGAGCCCTGAAGTCTGGGGTCTCCAAACTGAATGTCAAGCACCACAGCATCTCAGAGAAGTCATCCATAAAGCAAAGCCCATCTATAACATCAGGGAATAAAGAATTTGCCTGGCATCACATGAGATATGGTCCCACATCTCAGAAGTCATGAGGTTTTGTAGTGACTTACTGTGTGCTGGTTCAGGTTTCAAACAAAGACAAACTGGAGTTTGTAATGAAGGATTCTCCATTTTGGCAGCCTTCAGGGTCCCTCTAGCTCAGGTAATTGAAGGAGTAACGTCTACTTAGTGGGTTCGTACCTCCCACTTACCATGACATTCAGTTTGGTCTTCAGTGATATTCCTGCTGGGCAGCGAATACCTGTATTTCGGTTCCCTATGCATTTACGAGAGCCTGGAGATGCCATTGCAAACCAAACACTGGTGGGCCAAAATACCACTTTGACAGCTGTCCATCCACGGAGGTGACACGTGTGGCTCTAGCCGGTCCATCTGTATTACTAAGCAACCTCCCCGTAAACCAGTTACTGCGCCTGTAATAGCAGTGAGGGATCAAAATTACTGGGTTTATTAGCTGCCCTGTTTGCTGTGAGCTCGTCATTCCAAATCCTGCCTGAAACCCTATGGGCTGTGTTCCCGTGGAGCCTGGCCACTCCCCAGCCTCTGCCACCCCACTTTGCTTTCTTGGGAATATTCCCCCTTTCCTTCTCTTACAGCTTATCTAACGGTCCCCCGTCACCTGCCTTTCCCAGGCAGCCTTAATTTCTGCTGCCTCCCTCCCAATTAGCATGCCCTCTTCTACTGATGATTTCTTTACTTGATTAATTTTTTAATATTTATTTAATGTCTTTGCAGTCTTTCAAGTTAGTAACTACCAAACAAGACAAAAGCAAAGCTTTACAGTTTCTTTCTGCTCCTTATCACACCTGTGTCTCTTCTCTAGTGTCAATCCTGCTATTGACCCTCATTTCTTTTTTCAGTCTAAATCTTTCTCCCTTCTCCCATTGTCTTCAGTTTGGCACAGATCACATACACTTCATAATTTTTTCTCACTTTTACTGATGGGCCATCTTTGCAAGCACACTGTCTTGCTTTTCTGTGAACTTTAATTGCTCTTCATCACGGAGAGAAGAGGAAAACAATTACAGGATAGATTTGCTGACGATTAACTTCATGTAACAATATCCACTCCTGGTGGTGTGCTGGAAAATACAATGTCATTTCTTTATTTTAATGAACACAGTATTATCTTATTTTTGCAGCTATTGAAGTCAATGCAAATTTTATTTATTGCCATAGTAGCATCAGGCTTAGAGCAATAGAAAACCAACATGGAACATTTCATCTGCAAATTTTAGTATGAAGACAGCCTGATATTACTGGACTCACAGCCTATACCCATAAACCATATAAGTCTTGCTTACCTTTATCAAAATAGACAGTTTTCATAGTGTGGCAGCACCAAGTGCATTATCTGAGTGCATTTTGGGAGAAGGTAGGTAAGGACAAAGGTTAGGGTTCATGCTGGTGAACATTTGAAACATGAAAGTCCTGCTGAGCGCAATAAATCTTAGAAGTTATAATAAAACCATTTGTGAATAGAAACACTTAAGTAACAAACAGAATTATAACATAAGGGGCAATTGCATAGCAGTCCAGCCGAATCAAATATGTTTAATTTTGTATCTCTTTGATAGCCTGCTTCTGCTGAAGTCGATAGTAGACCAGTCCACAGTGCTTTAGGAAATCCCATCTTGCTGATTGTATTGGCAGGCTAGGTTTATAAAACAAATGTATGTCTGATGTTGCCAGCGCTTACTGGTGCATGACATTGCTGTAAGTAATACATCGCTGAGCTTGGTGTGTCTGTTGGTGGCAATGGGTGGCACGCCTAGCTATAGATGAAGGTTTCAATGCAATCTCTCTTGAATCAAACCAAGAGAAGCAGAATGAAAATTAAATCTAATTGCATGAGATGAGGCAAAGCATTAGCAGCCTTTTCAAGTAATTAAAGCTTTGGAGTGCAATAAGATAAGAAATTGAACAGCTTAATGTTAACGTGTGGGATAACTTATATGGGTGAGGCACTGCTATTGCTCATGTTTAAAAATCCATAGTAAGTGGTCCTTACTCACTGATGAAAAAAGTTAAAATACCTTGATAACAATATAGCCTCACAGTGATTCCTTAATGAACTTTAAACTTTCTGAGCTTGTATCACTGCAGCTTCTTCCCCTTTAGACATGATGGGCCAAATGTTCGCATTCATTCTCAAGTCTTAGGCAGGAAATTTGATCAAGGCAGAAACAGCAATTAGGAGAAATTTGCCCATGTGAGAACTGGATGAGAAACCAACTCAGTAAATTTCAATTAAAAGAAAACTGGATAGAATCCTTCTGGTTATTCATTATTGAATATTCTGTCATCTCTTTGCTCAGGCTGAGTACTGTGCAAGCAATATATTTATCTCATGAGGATAAATAAAAAACACAGTGCCACTTGTGCTCAACATACATGGAGCCGAGTCTACTTTAAGCCTTTGGTGATGGAAATGACTGCAGTATAAAGAACTTCAGTCCAAATGGAGATTTTAATGGGAAGTGGGGAAAAAAACTTGTGTGATTTTGTTTGTCCATTTACAAAAACTGCTACTGGCAGAGCTGCGGGACCAGGAAAATCTCAGATGAAATCAAAAGCTCAAAATTATTTTGATAAAGTGGTGAAGTTGTTCAGTATCATTAAATTTAAAAGTAGTCAAGGGAAATGCATATTAAGGAAGGAAGAGTTAAATGCAGAAAGAGAAAATGAGAAATAGCTGGTTAGTCAGCAGTTCTGTCACCCTATATTTCTATTACAGTTACTTAAAATTAGGTCTTTGTGCCTTCCTGAATGAATTAGAAGAGCTGCCTGAGCTAAAAGATACTTAGGAATTTGCTTCTTTCAGCTGGAACTTTTTGAAATAAGGGACTCAGGAAGGCATATTTGAACTGTTAAAAAGTTGAGGTAGATTGATCAGGGTTTTTTTATTAAATCACAACTGTAGACATTTGCACAAAAGTACAGGGGAAAAACGGTCAAACAGTGTAAAAGATTTTGCCCTGTATTTTTAAGTCCTTTTTGTCCTACAGGTCCATCTTTGTAGGCTGATTCTCTGTACAGCAGAAGTGCTGAGACAGCTATCAAGAAATAGATGTTCTCTGAATTCCTGCACAAACAGCAATGGCAGAAAAAAATGCTGCAGGTCTATTGTTTTATCCAGTAAAAAAATAAGCCAGTGATTTAACCATTTGGCAGCCTTTCCCATCTGTAAGGCTTAGAAAGCTCAGGAGCGACATCTTGTTTTATCAAACTTCTCATGTGGGGAAATATAACACACACCCAAGATCACTTGAAAAATTTAGATAATGTTATTTCTTAACCTGAAAGGAGAAGTATGATGAGATGTACTGGCACTGGAGTGGCAGTACACATGCAAATATTCTTTCGAAGCCCATCATGTCCCAAGAATATAACAAAATTTGGATGTCATTATTCTTTTTTCCTTGCAGATCAGAAAAAAGTTTTTGCACAACCTTGGGTCTACTCTGGCATCTGAAATGCCACTGGAAGTTCCAGTAAACAACAAAAGCAGGTGTGAATGCTAATGTTTGAAACTCCATTGGAAATGACAGGGCATAAGCTTTTTCTTGTTAGGATGTTGCTTAGTTACACAATTATCCATACAAAAAACATTCTCAGAAACAGAGGAAAGTAAGAGTGGAAGCAGCTTTAAAGGATGAAAAATTAAGATTGCAAGAGAAACCAATTTTTGAAACAATGTCCACCTGGAATCATATCATCAGCTAGATGAAGACTGTAGGAGGGTCAGAGAAGGTGGTGGTGTATGGCTTCACATACTGGACACATCTCAAGAGAGACAAGGAATTGGCCACACTTGGGGTCCATGAGCTATGCCTTCATGTATATCGCTGGTAACTGAGACAGACTTTGTGTATTTCTTGGTTATCATGCTTTTGTTTTCTGCAGATTTTAAAAAATAGTACTGTAAATTCAGAGAAGTTTCCTCTGTCTGATAGTGTCTCAGAAACCTCAGTGGTTTAGCTGAGGTTTGGCAAGATCTGCCAAGGCAGATGCTTCTGCACACAACCTCAACTGTGAGCAAGGGTTTGATACAGCCCTGATGGCTGTTAAGGCAGGATTTTAAAGTCCATTAACCTCTAGTGCAGGGTAGTGTTTTTTCACAGTAATATAACTTAAACAATCAAGGAGCTTGTGGGATATGTTTTTCCATTATTAACACCACCACCATTTCAGAAAAGATGATAGCAAAATGGTTTTCAGCCAGCTGTTAGGATAAGGAGAGAAAACAATCCAAAGATAGGATTCTCTGATCATCAGGTGTGGAGACAGCCATGAGAAGCAGCTTTGGACTAGCTTAGGTCAAGGAGATAGGCTGCATCCTGCTTTCATCCCCTTTTTCTGGAACTTTTCCTTTGTGAGGTGGTGTAGCACTAATTTAGCCAACACTAACTGATATTCTCTCTCTTTTAACAAGCTATTAGAGCATCCCAGCTGTGCCAAGGGGCAGAGTAACTGACAAAACAAAACGGAGTTTAGTATCATCTTGCTTAAGGTTTTTCCAAGAAAGGTAGCATAAAATGAAGAAAATTGTTTCGGTCTTGATTTTTATGACTGCAAGCCAGAGTCTGGGCCCAAGAGTTTAGCAGAGAAGACAACTCTGTTTGTAAGAGCAATAAAACCTGAAGCACTGGAAGACAGTTTATCTATGAACAATATGTTAATGGAGAAGTTAAGGAAGACTGTCACACCACAGGACACCTCCATCCCTTTAACAGTTGAGAGTCAGCAAGAATAATGCCAGCTTGTAGGTTCTGACTTTATTTTTCTGTGTGCAGTTTCAATTCATACTCCTCTGATGTTCATATTTCTCTGAACTTCATTCTCCATCGTCTCCTTTTAGGAGAGGGCCTCTGTCCCTCATTAGAAACTGTGCTGATACAATAAGATTAACCAGAAAATCAAAACATAAGCTTGCCAAAGATTTCCAGTCTCAAGCCTTTGACCCTCCCCATCTGTTCCCTCTTCAGGGGGCTGCTTAGCAAGACCTCAGGCCAGAGATACTGCTTAGCTGGCGATACTGGTGTCTTGGCACAACTCGGTCCCCGTTTGCTTGTACAAGGTGCATAAAGGAGCAGCCAGTCCCAGCCAGGGAACTGTGAAACTGATTTAGAGACACTTCTGCTTCTTCCTCGTCTTGGTTCTGTGCCAAAGCAGCTTGGCCAGACCAGATGATCAGCTTCCTGTATATTGGGCTATGTGTTTACAATAATGACATTTAGTAGTGAGCAAGGGTGGGGTTTTTTTGGTTAGCCATTGGTATGCACTTTTTTTTCTCACACTGTACGCAGAAAGGGCAGCATGCAGTACAACTCAGAAAAAAAGCTTGCTTACTTCTGGTAAATGAATAGAGCAAGAGTGCTGCTGCTGCTGCTGCTGAAGCTGAAGCCCCAGTGTTTCTCTTTTTAAGGGTCATTTATCACTCAAATTTACAAAAGTTAGGCCACTCAAGCTGATAAATGTGCCTGCTGAGTACTCACTAGAAATTGAAGATCTTTCTTGGAAAGCTCAAATAGAAGGTGTCGGCGTAGAAAAACACACTTGGGAAACCTGCTGCAAGGAGAAGGTAAACGTACACCAGCAGCCAGGTTTATGTGTGGTTATTCCTCTCCCCTTTCCTGGGGATCTTAGGGTGGTACCCCTAATGCCTTAGACCCCTGTCAAGGTGGTAAGACTTGAGGTTTCTGAGAAGAAATCTCACCCTTGCCTCTCTTAGGTCTGGCATATCCTTCACTCTAAATACATCATTCCAGCTCTGTCACACAGGACACCTTCTCTGTAGGACATGGGGTCCCCTCCTCACCTGTCTGCTGACGTGGCTGGGTATCAGCCACACACGGCAGCACCTCCATGTGCAAATACCCTGCATGTGCGGTCAGGCTTCATATTCCTATCTTCAGGGGAGTTCACGAGACAGAGGTTTCCTTGCAGCTTCTTAGTCCCCAACTGGCTGTCCTGTCTCCTTCCTACCAGAGGAGATTCTTCACTACCTTCTCACCTCCAAAATTTCCTCTCTAGAGCACCCAAGTCCCCCCTTCAACCTGAGGATCACAGCCACCAGAGCCTCTGGTTACCTCCACAGCCCTCTCTATCACACTGTTCCCTGCTGCAGGTGCCTCCTGCCTTGTCCTCATGGGGCAGGCCCTCATGGCATCCCACTGCTCTCCAGGAATACCTGTGGGAGGACAAGCCCCTTGCCCCTGAGCAGAAATCACAGGATGCCAGAGGAGCTGGGGAGTCCCGGCATCCCTGGCCTGATGGAGCTGTCCTGCTGCCTCCCAGCCCTGGGCATAAGGTGCTGCTGCCCAGCCCTGTCTCTCATCCTCACCCAGTTCATTTTTTGGCATAATGGTAGGTTTGTCTTTGTCATTCACCTCTACAGAAAAATATTTGTACCTCTCAGTCTCTTTTTATACCCTTCACATGCATCTGGAAACTAACAACTATTGATCAGCTTTATCTTTTAGTTATTTATTGTCATGGTTGCCAATTTGATAACTTTTTTTTTGTCAAGGAAGCTTAGGTTATTTTAGGCTGACAATTCTATTAACTCTTTTAAAAACCAATGTACTTTAAAGAGGAATGAAAATGTGGCCATGACCTTTCAGGCTGCTGTTTAAATCACAGCCAGCAGAGAAACACTGAGGGTGATTGATTCTGGTGTTCACTGATGTTATGTGTAGCAGCATAACCAATAACCTGATCACAGTTGTGTATAAACAGAATAAAATAGGCACTCTGGAAAGCCTTTAATAATTGCCTACAGCTCCTTGAAGCTCCCTAATGTTCAATTAATCATCTCCTGCCACTGTTCTGCCAGCATGGCTCCTTTTGAATAGCAGTTGCCTCAAGCACCTGACTAATATTTCACCAGTCGAGATGTAACAAGGAGCCACAGCAGTGACCTGGATGTTTTTTAACTATGTTCGTCGAGTTTATCATGGTGCTCTTTCAGGTCACAGAATAGACTGGGCATCTTTTCCCACAGTCTCTGGTGGATTGGGTGCATGTAAGCACATTTTTATGTACTGAACAGTCATAGGAGTCAGGGAAAAAAAGACCTGGTTTAGCCCACCCTGGTTGACAAAGCAAATTTACAGGACTTCTGGCCATCTATCTGGGAGAACAAGTCCATGTTAAAAGAATGTTATTAAAATTACAAAAAAGTTAGGACATGCCAGAAACAGCCTGCTTATTGAACTTGAAATGGTATAGATATTACCAAGGAGAGATGGGTGGGTAGGTAGGTAGATAGACACATTATGCGAGTCAGTCCTTAGTTGCATAGTCACTCAGTATTTTCTCCTTGGGATGTCTGATCCAGTACAAGAACTGCCAGCTTGTGTATGATACAGGTTAGACCGGCCCTAAAAACCGCAGTGGTATCTCATGCCTTCAGACATAGCATGGGTATAACTTAAAATGCCTTAATGTACACAGTGCAGGACAGACCACTACCATTCAGGAACTCTGTTTCTAGATAGTAATCTAAATAAGATCAAATGTGATTGCACAGCAACTTCGATATTAAAGACTCTGGCAGTGGAAATTGACTGTTTGAGCCCAAAGAGGGATATTTTAATAAAGGGGGCTGACAGAGATGTTAAAGGGAAAGTAAGTTTTTCATTTGTAGTCTGAAAATGCAAAGCCAGGTGTAAGAAATGCCTCATAGTATTCTCACCCCTTGGGTAAAAGCGGTGGATGCAGCAGAATGTTTCCATCTGCGGTGGTTTTGTCAGCTCTGAGCTGTGACCCTGTATCCAAGGCAACTGATTCTGGGTGTTAGGTGGTGGAGCTACAGAATAAATGAAAGGTAGTTGTGAGATATACAGATATGGCTCTATCAGGGCCAATAATGATGAAATGCTAACAAGTGGATATGGGGTTGAAGTGAGCAACAGAATCCAAATGTGGAATTTTAGTTTCAAAATTCAGAATTCCTTGGTGCAGTGTACGTTATTTAATAAAGACCAACCAAGACTATGGAAAGCCATGAACTATAGCAAGTGTGGAACAGATATGAACCAAAATTGGTCACTCTTATTCTATCTGCCTGTGTTCTACAACCCACATCTCTTGGGGACCAGCCCTCTAAGAGCTTAGTCTTTATGTTGCAAGAACTTTCCCTCTGGAAAGCAGCATTCTGGTTATAGGTTTTTTGTTTATTTCTGAGAATTCGATTGTTTAAAAAGTTACATTCAACAATTTTAGTTTCTTTTGATTCATTTAAATATAACTGCATTATTAAGAGGTGATAGATGTGATGCTACACTCATGATCTACACTCTGGGATTTAAAATGATTGCTCAGTTGTGCTGACTTGCTGTATGAGCCAAGTCCCATGGCAGGATGCCTCTACAAGAAGAGCTGAGGGCTTGGCTGAAAGAAGCAGGGATACACAATGCCGTGGTAAAGGCTGGAAGATTTTCGTGTCTTCAGTTTTCAAGGTGACCAAAACTTTCCTCCATCTCTGGTTAAATATATCTTTACTGGAAAACTGTGAACCTCTTTAATCTCAAAATATAGTAAGACAAGGTAATTGTCAAACTGACTGGCCTGAGGGAAGAGCTCACAAGTCTTGTTTTCTGGCACCAACCATTTCTTTTACCCATAAGAAAATGGGTAAAAGAAAAGAACAGAAAAGCAACAGGAAGCATATCACAAGGCACATAAGTTTTCACAAGTTTGTTCAGCTGCACTACCTCTTGAATCCATCACCAGCTTAATTAAAAGTCCAGATGAGCAGAATAGCAACCATAAAACCTATTATGCAAGTCAGGACGAGGGACTTATTAATTGCCAATGCTTACCCATGAAAGCCTGCTGAAGGGTAAGTGTTATCTGAGTGTTTTTATTAACTTAGCTCTACTAATTCTGTTTGTTTGGGGAGAAGAAGTATCAAACAGCTGAAATTAATACTGCCATAGAGCTTGTACCTGAAGTGGTGGGTCAGAGTGGGGCAGAATTAGCATGAGAGAGGTTGAAATATTGTCTGAGCCACACAAAATCAACCCCAAGGTACCTGTACAATATATGTCAGGGCCATAAAGAGTGCAAAGCACCATTGTGCTTCTTTCCTTGTACTGTCTCAGAAGCACAGGCAGTTCTGGATGAATTAATTTCACCCAGGTGTCATGATGTACTTAGCCTTGAGCAGGGGCTGAGCTCAGACATGTTGTACAGAACACACCAGGACTAACCCCTCGCAGGCCAAGTGGTGCCAAAGGGACAAACACGGCGAAGGAAGACCCTGTATGAACAGTACATGAGCATGCTGCTTTCTGCTAGCTGTTTACTTGAAGTTACTGTGTCTGCTTGGCCTTACTTTTTGCCTGTTCTATGTAAGTCTTAGCATGCTGTGTCCTTTCACCTTGCATAGCTACATACTGAATTTTGGTAACATTATGCTTTGGAAAATCTTGCTTAAACAAACTGCATCAAAAATATAAAACTTCACCACCTCTCATGAGTGATAACCCGAAAATATTAAAAAGCTTCAGTGCATTTACAATTTGATCCAAACTGTCACTATCTCTTTTTATTTAATTAATAAATGTGTCTAGCCATAAGTGTGACAATAAACCCATTTATTTTGATGGTGATGTTCACATGCTTGCTGTGAAGCACATGTTTAAAATGCTGTGCTGACAAGGCATGGGCGAACAGATGCCTTCTCCATAATGAGCTGGCCGGGTATCCCTGGCTGGCAACTGCAGCAGGCTTCCTGGCTTCTTCTGGGGACCAGGCACTAGTGGATATTCATCTTGATATGAGGAGGCTCCCGTGAACAGCCAGCCTGACCCAGACAACAGCTCCACCCCACAGAGGAGGAGGAACCAAGAAGAGCTTTCCATTGCCCCATGTTAAGCCTGGGACCCCAAGGCAGGCTTTGTGGAATCTGCTCAACAGTCGTGTTTTAGCACGATAAAAGTGAGAGACTGTGGGTCCAGAAAACAGAATCTAATGACCCCTTTGGTAATATTTATTTTCTGGTAATACTGTGCAAGTTTTTACTGCCTTTTACAGAAAAGACTGTTTCTGCTGTGAAGATATTGATGATGCAGTACAGTCTGAATTGCTGTCACACAGCTGCTTCCAAGCATGCCAAATCTGTTGTGAATCTCTTTCCTTGTGCACCTTCATGTCATTGAAAAGATAGTTCCAAGTTTACTTGTCACAAGCATATACAATCTTTTATCAACAAATGCAAAATGATGTATCAGTGAAGTACGAAGGCAGCACAAATAAATTACCCAGCCATTACAAAAATAACCAATAGATTTCAAACAGCAATCTCAACTCATTATACATAGGGAATATTGTCCTACGCTTGTTTAAAGGTGCATCATTAAAATAAACTGGATTTAATTATTTCATTATGCTCTGTGCTAAAAGTAGCTTCTTTTTCTTCACAAACTTTCATTGATGTGGTCTGATGTTGATATTTATACCTCCTTGAATATGTTACTTGCTCAGCATTTTTGTGGAACAATAAGGTAAAGAAATTTCAGTATGTGGATTTTTCACAAGCCATTAATTTAGATTAGATGTGGTTATTTATTTATGGGACATGAGCAGTCACCTCAATCCCATCAGTACACTTTTTGACTGAACCACCAAGCATTTTTACAGGGAAAAATAGCAGAACAAGGGCAATACCGACAGAACTGAGTTTCAGAAGAATCTTGCTGAGATAGTATGTGAAATATATGTAATTCTTTTTCATAAAATAACTGGTGTCAGCAAACAACATGGAGCAAACACTATTTATTTGCATGCAAATTTAAGAGAACTTTTGCTGTTATTTAAGCATCTATAGCTACAAGGCATTACTGCTTATATATGAAATTATGTGTATGAGTAATGTCAAAAGACAATTCTTGTAAAGAGGAGGTGAATTAATATTGCTGCTGGATCCTTCCAGAGTTTGTATACTCTGATTGTTCTGTTTAACTGTGTGGCAGTTTTTTTCCCTGCTGTAATTATCAGTCTGCAACATCCTAGTGCTCCCAGTCTGCCAGGCGCCTCTGCAGCAGGGGCATCTCACCGATGACTTTAAACAGGGCCATGGCTTTTCCTTCCTTCTGTGATTGTATCAGGTGGGCTAGTTGCAGTTGGGGTTTGGTTAAGACTTTAAAGTGCTGTTATTTTTAAAACAATATTCAATCTTTGGAAGGTGGGGGGTTCTGTTCTCCAATCTGAAACCTTCCACCTTCTCAGTGGGAGAGATACTATCAGCCCTCAGTAACAAAAGAAATACGCCGAGCTACATCTTGTCAATGGAGAGGTCGCTTGCTCACACACATGGGAGCAGGGAAATGGCCTTTTCACCTTGTCTCATCTCGAGGTGGTTTGGGCTCAGGAATGCTTCCACCTGCATTTACAGAGTGGTGTTCCTCTTTTAATATCATCTTGCAGCTCTGCAAGGATGTTTTGCTCTCTCTTGAGTTTTGGTCACCTCGTTGAGCTTTCTGGTGCCTTCTTCAGTCTTCACAAAACTCAGTTTCCTATTGGCCTAAGCTGACTTAGAGGTAGCGCTCCTCCTTTTGTCCAGTGAGATGGGACCTTTGTTAAGTCACATACAACCTGAACTTATGCATGAAAAACCATGTCATTAATGTTTCTCATTTATCTCCACACCTTAGGATTTGGGATGACCACACCAGCAACTGTGGCTGGAAAAGTATTCCTCATCATTTATGGCCTTTTTGGGTGTGCTGGGACTATCCTTTTCTTCAACCTCTTCTTGGAGCGCATTATCTCTCTCCTGGCATTTATCATGAAGGCATGCCACGAAAGACAGCTGCGAAGAAGTGGTCTCCTACCTCCCAACTTCCGAAGGGGGCCAGCTATGTCGGGGGTGGGCAGCCTCGTGGGGTGGAAGCCATCTGTTTACCACGTGATGCTGATTCTGGGAATTTTTGCTATTACCCTTTCCTGCTGTGCCTCCGCAATGTACACAGCGGTGGAAGGGTGGAACTACATTGACTCCTTGTACTATTGCTTTGTCACCTTCAGCACCATCGGCTTTGGAGATTTGGTAAGCAGCCAAAATGCTGCGTACCAAAATCAGGGATTATACAGGTTCGGAAACTTCATATTTATATTAATGGGGGTATGTTGCATATACTCTCTTTTTAATGTCATCTCAATTGTAATCAAGCAAGTTTTGAACTGGGTGTTGAAAAAATTCAAATGCAGATGTTGCCCAAAGTGCCATAAATCAAGTGCCCGCCTCGGACGTCGCAACGCCATCACCCCAGGAGCCCGCCTACGTCGACATAACATCTCAATGGACGCTGATGGACAGTACGACAGCGACACCGAGGGGAGGAGGCTCTCTGGGGAGATGATCTCCATGAGGGAGCTCACGGCATCGAATAAAGTCTCTCTGGCCATTTTGCAAAAGCAGTTGTCTGAGACAGCCAACGGCTACCCGAGGAACGTTTGTATCAACACGAGACAAAACGGTTTCTCTGCAGGGGTGGGTGCTCTAGCCATCATGAACAACCGCTTGGCAGAAACAAGTGATTCTAGGTAGAGTTTTTGAAATTCCTTTTGTTTCTTTAATAAAAATAAAATGGTGATTAGGGTGGAATTATCACTGGAAACTACTGGAAAGTTTTAAATTCAGAGATGGCCCTGGTATTCATTGGGCGTTCAACATTTTCATTTCTGGGGGTTTTATAATTCTTCTCTAATATAACATCTTCACTGTAATGTTATATTTTTCCCCAAAGAGTTTTTTGGAAGAGACTTGGATGTCTTCGATGCAGGATCAGATGCATTTGTAGAAAAATGGTGTGCATGGTTATGATGGTATCAAAATGAACATGTTCTTCAGAACATATCCTGCACCCAAACTCTGGGTTAAAAATGCATAAAATGGGCAAGTTCGGCTCCAGATTCAAACTTGGAGTTGATAAGGTTTGGCTAAACCAATATCTCACCATTTGTTGAAGTCTGGATCTGGCCCTGAACTTTGTACTTGATGGTCTTCAGCAATTCCTCATAACAGGCCTGTATATAGCATACACGTAGGTGGCTGCAGTTGTACCAGGTTTAGGGTGACTGTGCTTCACTTGAATAATCCTACTGACTTCAATGGTAGAGGATCAAATGAGCTTCATTCCCCTGAGTCTAAATGTTGGTTTTTAGCCAGTCTTGTCTGAAACGCTACCTGCCACATAACTAGAAGTCAGGGGAATATCAAGAACTGTGTTAAAATGTGCAAAGCTATTCCTACCTGCTGCATTACTGAAAACGGGCAATTGTCAACTTTGGTACTGACTTAATTTAATGCAAGAGAAGCCAGTACACACCTCTGGTGTCAAATGTTTGGGTCGCCACTGAAATGCTTAATTCATTACTTTTACATGAAAATAAGTAGCTAAAATGAATGTAGGCTCTCCATTGTCCTAAATTTGCATCTTTTACTTCTGCAGTATTGTTGCAGAGATTCATGGAAATGATTTCTTCGCACTTTTTTTAGGGGGGGACAATCCTGTACTTGTTTCCCACAAGTGAAGGTTATACAGAAGAGCATTGCTTTGGAGCCCCCCCAGTAGCTGGCTTCCCCGAAAATGTTGGTACTAAGTCATAAATTGGCCTAAGGCTGTTGCTACTGTCTTAAGTCATATTTAACCTGTGCTAGCCAAAACCGCTGAAGATCCTGAAGCATCTTCAAGCAAACCTGGTCTAAGTGTCTAGTTTAGCATGACAAATGGGTGCATAGGTATTTCTGCAAATCTCTTTCAGAAACATGTGCAAAGACCTGGATCATTTCTCTAAATTCTCTATACTATGCCACTCCTTTAATGCTGTAAAGATAATAAAAAGGCTTCTGTTGTTTCCAGCAAGAAATACAACTTAAGCTTGAAGTCTTAGAAGACATAGTGGTCAGCTCTTGAAAACAACTTAGGTAATTATAGGCAAGATCATGAGTACTAGGTTGATTGCAGAATAAATTGAAAAAGCTGATGAAAACAAACTAGGAATATTAGAAATGTTTCAAAATATTCCATAAAGATATTTTACTCTATTGTTTATTTACTTTACTTTGTTTTGCATGGGATTGGGGTATCCATCGGTTTGATCTCCTTTGAATTTGTAGTAGTGCAAAATATTTTTTAATTTAACCTCAGAAAACTAACTTTTAATTTGAGGTTTTGCACACCTGAGCCTGCCAGCTGACGTATGACAGTGATTGTGTCTTTTGCCTGAAGGAGAAGGAACCAGAGCAGCAGATAAACCATCACTAACAGATCTGCATCATACTATAAACTTGATCACAGCTTTTATTAAGATGCGTTTGGCCAGAAACACTCAATGATTGTGTTCTGTATCTACCTGATACAGACTCATACTTAAGAGCACGTGGTATGGCAGAGACTGCATTCAAAAGGCATTCATCTGGCAGGAGCTTCCCTGGTGTCAAAGAGACCCTCTAAGGTTCATTATTCATGTACCTGTCCCTGTGCACTCCATCTCAGATGCTACGTTTGAGTGGCCCTTTGAAGAAGCATACAGAGATCAAAAGTGTTTGGTGATACTAATTTGAAGTCCACTGAAGGATAAATTTAAGCAGGGTGTGTAGGGGCAGGTTGCGGTCTGGGAAGGACTCAAAGACTGACTGCAAAGACCCAGTTCAGGAAGGTGACTTCCAGAGTTTCAGGGACCATTTTTGGAAGCAGCAGAGGCAGGGAACCAAAAGAATAAGAATTCGGAATTATGCCCAGGGGTAAATCACTTTGACTATGATGAGTTATGTGTTTGTTTATTAAGAATGTGTGTGGGGCACTGCTCTCTTTTTTGCAGCTAGACCTCTCTTAGGGTTGTATCTTGGTACATTTGCCATCATGGGGACTATTACTCATTAGAATGGACCCTGCTGTGTGAAGTGCTGCATAAATTGAGGCAGATGGGCTCTGTCCCAAAAGTCTTTAAGAGTTTGAATAGATAGGATCCCAAGCCACAGCAGAATTACTTACATTTATCATTTTACTCATAAAAAAACATGTTCAAATGCATTAACAGTCTGTGAGCTCAAAAATTACATTTTTATGATAACAACTTTGCAAATTAAGGGTTTTTTTCAGTAAGTTGTTTTTAAAGGATAAATATTACAACTATGATTAGGGACCGGTTTAAATGTTTGTAAATTGTTTTCAAACTACCTGTTCCTGCCTGGGAAATACAGTGAAGTAATATGAAATTTTACATACCTCCTCTGCTATTTCTGTACTTTTTCTGAGTCCAATCAAAGGCAGACACACAGTCTGTTGTAATCTGATTTAAATGTTTCTGAGTCTTTTTGGAGCCATTGGTCACAGTGGTGCCATTGCAGGACGCTTTGCAGTTCCCATTGACTTCAGGGGGACTAGGATTGGCTCCCAGGACTGGGTTCCCCAAGGGATTTGGGCATCTGATTGCTACTCTATGCACTTAGGTCTGATGTTTCTTTATTCCCAAGATCCTTGACAAACTCCATTCTGCTTCTCCTTAGCCTCAGAGGCATATAAAGTGCATGCCGAGTTTTCCAGCAGTGCCCTATTTCTTGCAGCACACATATGCATAGAAGCTGACACAACTCAACCACAGGGACCCCCCAGTTTGTATCTAAGCCCCATAAAAATCCCCATCCCTATTTGGCTCAGCAAGGCCAGTTTATGAGAGGGTTCAGAGCATGATTACTGAACTGGGTCTCACAAGGAGTGGCCTTACAGTTCCCTTGTACTCAGTAGCTGAAATATTTTTCAAGGACACATGAAAACCAAGCTCAAAATCTCTACTTCTCTGCCTGCTAGCACTACCTGGGCACCCATCTCCCGTGTGCATGATCCTAGAGGACAGAGGAGATGTGAGATCAGCCTTTCCTAGTCCTTCCTGTTCTTTCTATTTTTTTTTAATGACAATTTCTCTTTAAACTTGCCAGACTTGGGCACCTAACTCCTCTCTTTTATTGTGCATGGTCCAACTCAGGATTTCCCAGGGCAGCCTGCTCCTTTTGTGAACTGAACACTAAACATGAACCAGTTGCACCAAGTGCAATTCCTCCTGGTACTTCATTTTTACAGACAAAGCAGATACCTGCAATATCTGGACACAGGCTGAAGCACAAGAAGTCAGAAGGAAATTGAAGGAACGGGGTAGGAGAGTAAAAGCACACTGCACTAGATTGCACTTTCTTTTCAGGTAACTTGGGAGTTGTATTACATTCGTGAAATGTTTGGGGTTTTTTCCCCAGGTTTTATTTTTGGACAGCCTTGAAAGAATGCTATTAACTTAGGATTTAAAAGTTTAGCTTGATACAACCCTCTCTGCACCACCTTGCAAAACAGCAGCAGTGATTCCTAGCTGGCACAGACCCAGACATCCCAGTTGCACAGGCAGGAGCTCAGATCCCATGACCCAAATTGGTCTCTTGCTGTCTGAGCCTGAGAAGAGCATTCAGGAGCAGAAGAAAGCTACAGGACTTGGGACTTCTCTGTGGGACAGTCCTTAGTAAGAGCAGCGATGCATAGGCATGAGCTGCTCAGACCTCCAGCTTTGTGCTGGAGTAGATACTATGTTCACCTGGCCCATGTGCTAATACCTTGCAGATAAGAATTTAAATTTAAGTGAAAATTAATAAGGGACAATGGCCAAATTCAAGCGACGTCTTCTCTTTCCTCTGGAGCTCAGGGCGGAGCAGTTACAATGAACAGTTCCCTGTGAAACCTGGGGTGTTCGACAGTCGCTACATTTACTTCTTAGGGTTTGTCTTTGTGTGTCTCAGACGAAGTTTGGAGTCATGCTGAGATGTCACCTGATTCTATTAGTTTCTTCCCATCTGCAAACAAACTTCTCATTTTGTGCAAAAAAATTCAGATTGCTTTTTATTTACTTGCAATGCAAAGGATGTCCTTCAGATTATATAAATATTCAGAGAAGTAATCTCATTGACCTCAGTCACAGACGTTTCTGAAGGCCAAGGCTGTAGTTTGTCTCCCTGCAGAAGCATTGCACAAGTAACTCCCATTACTGCTAGCAAAGGTACTTTAGGCAGTGGCTGGGGCTTTGCAGCAGTAGGCACAATTAAAAATGGAAAGAAGGTCTGTTATAAAGGATATTTGTGCCTCTTTGACATGTACTTGCTATTTGATAACGCAGTTGCCAGCTCTAATTGCAGCAAAAATACCCAATGGAAGACTGGAGAGGCATAAGAATCACGTTAAAAGCTCTCGGTGACCACCCAATGCCATGCTCGGGTTACCCAGAGATGTGCTGCAATGTTGCTTGTTGGTGTAGTGCTGGTGTCCCACCATGGCTTCAGCCCTGGCCCTCCATCTCTTCTTGCCCCCAGCTTTCTGCGGGTGAATATTTGGGTATACCACAACCATTTACCTGTACTTCAGTCATGTCTTGACTTGTTACTGCAAGGAGGACTTGAGCAGCAGTGGAGGCCATGTAGCCAGGCATGCAGGCTTGTAGCTGTAGCAATGAGACCTTTCTCACTTTTTTGTGGTTTTCTAACCTTTAACTTGAAAAATATTCAGTGTCTAATTATTACAATGAATGTTCAGAGCTAATCTAAACAAAATCATAGTTTGCTGATTGCTAGCCCATCTATGGATATGGCTTCTGCTCTCATTGGATTACTAATGTGCCTTTCCAAACCAACACACATTTTCAATGTTATATTTAGATAATACAATAAATGTTATGTTACATAATAAATTCAATTAGGGCATACTAATACTTGACTCACACAAAATAACTAATGAAGTGTGCATTGCACATTGTACAACCAATATGCAATTTCTTTTTTGTGAAGACTTCCATATTTGCGCTCATATTCTGCTTTCATGAATACTCATGCCAGGAAAACAGGAACATAACAACAGAATCACAGAGTAGTTTGGGTTGGAAGGGACCTTTAAAGGTCATCTAATTACATTGTCTGTGGAAAATGCATGAAGGTATGGCCAATTCCACTGATACTTGACTTGTAGGATAAGCACATTAACGTATGCGCAGTAAGCGGTTCATTATGCATTATAAATATGTTGTATAGCAGTGGCACAGAGGAAGGACTACTTCACTTTACATGGCCACAGTCCGAATGCAGCTACCAATAAAGACGCATGCCTTTGTTCTTACTCTTTCTCTTTATTAAATGGATAACTGCCACCCTTTAATTAGGATATACCTTTAAACCAAGGGAAAAAAGAACAATTCAATTGGCCTCAGTATTGCATAGCCAAAAAGAGGTCTGGGATCAAATTCAAACTTTCAACTCTTGGGAACTGAAATGGTGTAGTTTTGCGTTGAAGTGGATCTGCAAACCTGCAGCCTTCCTAACTGTTGTGTTTAGTCCTTCCTTGGGAAAGGAAAGAGCCAGTAAATACAGACACCGTTTATAGCAGAGCACCCAGTAGTCCGGCAGTTTAGCAAGGGAAAAGAAATATAAGCTTTTCTCAAAATACAGCGATGTAGGAGATGCTGATCTCAAGATACCGTCGATGTAGGAGATGCTCTCGTTGCATCACAGGGTCAGCTACCTTGTCTGGAACATAGAGAGAAGTGTTTTGTGAGACACAGAGGGAAGAGAGAGGGACCGCATGCTTACACTCACCATCTGCTCTTCACTGAGGAGGTGAACACTGTCAAGGGCTGATTTTGGAAAAATGATCACCCAGCTGACTACTGGAAAAGCAGCCATTCTGATCAATCCCTTACGGTGATGGGTATTCTATAGGTGCAGATTCCCACGCCTCTGGTCCCCCCAGTCCCCAGGCCATGTCACACCCAGGTGTGTGCCAGCCAGCTCCCAAGCCTGGACTCAGCATGAGGAAGCACCGGGCATGAGGATGTAGGTGGATTTGAAATTGTGTAACATCATTGCCTGAACTGTTTTCAGGATTAGGCCCCCCAGCAGGTGATGCTTTATCAGACCGGCTAAGAAATACAAAGATGCTCCCATAATCCCTTTGTACTTCACAGACTGTGAAGTACACAAAAGATCACTTTTTAAAGCCAGCGAGTCAATGCTAAATTAATGCTTTTATAACAATACACAATAAACAACTTGGAAAAAATTACTGATATTTCTGACAATGCAATTCAAACACCAAGTGTTTTCTCAGTGGCTATAATTTCCTGGTTTTTGTATCAGTGAATCAGTTTTATTCCCTGCAAATAAAATATGTCAAAAAATTTTTGCTTATAGTAACGTCCATGGGCTGTACAGGCAGTGCAAGAATTCAGTTCCAATTTTATTGTAAAACCGTAGTATCTGAAAGCACAACATCTGAAAAATGTTTTGGTTTGGTTTTTTGTTTGGTTTTTTTTTGTGTGTGTGTGTGTAGACATTGTTTATTTACATAACTAAAAAATGCCATCCCTTCACATATACAGATGCAAATTTTTAGCTCACTAGAATACTGCCTTGTTGTATACTGTCTACAAAAATATTAGTTCTAAACTTCAAGCCAACTTAAAAAGACTTTGATGATAATAGATCTTCTCAAAGGTGTTCCTGTTTAATTTGTATTGCTTATTAAAGGGGCACAGCTTGGTAAATATCTTTAATGGAGTTGGCATTATTATCTCCTATTGCAAACATCAAGAATTTTACTTCTGCAGTTAATTTCACTGCCTTTGGTATTTGCTTACTTCTGTATTTCACCAAGTGTGAATTACAAAAGAAATGACCGGTTCTCTGCTGGTTTCTGGTTGGTACCACTTTCCCATTTGCATTGACTGCAAACAGCTAAAATATTAACACCAGCAAATTAACCAGCGAATGTTCCCAGAAAAAACAAAATTAGACACTTTTCTTTTAAAAATTGTTTTGTAAAAGCTAAATTACGAGCATAAATTACTTGTCATGGTTGGAATTAGCAGACTGAATGTCTTTCCTACCAACAGAAATCCTTTACATGAACTCAGTGAAAGATGCTAAAGATACAGTTTTATGTAACAAGTCCTTCCTATTTTATTTGCTTGTTTTATCTAATTAGTTTAAACTTTTTAGAAGAAAGTTGGAAGGATGTAAATCCCGTTTGGAAAATGCCGTACCTTGTACCTTCAGTCCTATGAATAGAACTTCTAGAGGGATTGAAACTAAGACTACTATATTGCTGCAAACACAATTATACATATAAATCTTCAAAACTTGAATAGTTTTACTTGTTGGGCAATTGCAAACTAAGGGCATGGTAACGTGATTCTAATTCAGGCAAAGAAACATAAATAGTGGAACTCGCTACTGATCACTTTCATCAGAAAGACCACCTGTACACAGCTACAGAATCAAGGATAATTTATTGGCTCTTGATGCACAAAGATGTTATTTTGTAGGTTGGTTCAGTTGCTGGGAGTTTACGCCAGGGTTGTTAAAGCAGCTTGGCTGGGTGATAATGGGCAATTGCCTTCGCTGTGTCTCCAGACACGGTTTGCCGTCGCCCCAGCCAGCTGTGGCTCCTAAGCACAGTCCTTGTCTTCAGGCATTGTACACGCCTCCCCTTGCCCTTGAACTGGGGCTAGCAACAGTGCTATTTGAATTGCCAAAAAATTAGAAAGGCAAAAGAAAAAAAAAAAAAGACTGACATTATATTGAGCCACTCTTGAGAAGCACAGCAAAGTGCTGTAGCCAGCGCTAGACTGTTTCTGGTCACCTTTGAACCCTGGCTTGTTCCCGAAACCGGAGCGTTTGGGAGCCAGGTGCAGTTAACTCATTCTACGTTCAGCCTCTGCACTGGAAAAGCAGTAATGCTGTGATCCTACTTTCCTCATAAAACACAGAGAGATTTGTTTAGGCTTTCTGTATGATGATAGCATACATAAATATTACAAGATGAATCAATTACCAAGTCTGGCTATATTTACTAAGAGGTCTTTAGCAGTAAAAAAGGGAAAAACTGTCTTACCATCCTGTAAGTACAGTGAAGCAACAAAAGTGGTGCTCTGAACAGAAAGGAAGGTGCTAAAATATACAATTGGGTCCCGAAGCTCAGGCACACAGCACGAAATTACCACAGCATTCATTTCTAATGCTCAATGCACCTGCAGCTCAAGGGAAAGCCTTGGTTTCTGATGGCATTGGAGTAGTCAAGGCTTATATTTTCATCATGTGTATGAAAAAAGCAAAAAGTATTTGAGGACATGTCTTGGTCTGAATAGAACTTGTGGGTGGTGTTGCCTCCCTCCCCAGATTTAAGCACGCCCATGGTCCAGAGACCGTGAATACTGGTCCAGTCCCCAGCAGAAAGTGGAGCTGCCTCAGGGTGTCCATGGGTTTTTCTGAGGGGTGAATGTTGTGGCAACCTACCTGCAGCTGCCTCCTCCAGCCAAGTTTCCCCCAGCATGGGATCTATCCCACCACCAGCCCCTGATCCGCAGCCAGCAAATGTACTGCCAGAAAAGTGGTGCAAATCATCAGCAATGCGGTCATATCCCTGCCTTCTTAATGGGCTAATCCCAACAGAAAATATAAAGAGCATTTTCTATTTTAATGCTCAGAAGGGTGTTGCCCATTATTCACAGCCTACACACAAGATGTCACGATTTTCAGTTTTCCTGCACTGATCATTCAATCCATTTGACAGCTGACCTTCAAGTGGTCATGGTTTAAAAAAACAAAAACAAAGAGAAACAAAAGAAAACCACCTGATATCAGCGTATCAGAAAAACAAAATAATCCTAAGTGAGACAGTAATGAGCTCACATGCAAAAGTTGTGAGCAAAGCTGCCTCTGTCCATAGCAGCCAGCTGCTTCCCTGGCAGCAGGAGTTTGGGTTCAGAGGAGCATCAGCTGGATGTTTTGGATGCTGGACATTGCCCTGCAAACAGCTGCAGCACCAAAAATGGCACTTTCTGAATAAGTTTCTGCAGCTGTTTCTACACTGGTAGACAAATTTGTCATCATCGGTACTGAAATCAGGGGACAGCAGCAAGTCTTACACAAGCTTTTTACTGTCACTGGTGAATATGAGTATTAGCTAGGCACTACTGTTACACCCAAGAGGAATTTCAGCTGAGCATTGGTCAGAAAAAATGACATTTTTCTGGCCAGAAACTGTCGCGGCAGGTCCTGGTGCCTGGCATCACTCAGTGTACTCCCAAAGAGTTGAATGATACGGGAATTACTTAAATAAGCTGAAAGGGCTGGTAGATTCTAGGAAGCAAATGCTGCTCTTTCCTGAATCTGGAGTAGCTTGGTTGAATTGCAGGTAGTAAATAGCCCAACTAAGTAGATGTAATGACCTTTAAATGCGTGCTAGAAGTAAAAAGGAACTGCATATATTTTTCCAGCACAATTTTAATTGTGTTCACTGAGTTGAGGTGAAACGAAGCAGCATAAATTCCTGCAAATCATTGATTAGAAAGCATAGATATTTACTCTCCTTCAGCTCTTGCTTCCTAGCAAAAATTAAACTAGAATAAATTTCAAGACTGAAATTTATTTAAACAAGTGGCATTTTAAAAAATGCTTTGATTCTGGGTTGACAGAAACTTTGCTTCCAACACATACCACAATTGTGAGTACTTTTAACAAAACAGTCCCATTTTTGATGTCAGCTCGGGATTTTTCCACCGTAAGATCTTTGAATGAAGAGGACTAAAAGCCATATAGTAAGCCAATTAAATACAGATCACATTTCTACTGGTACGTTATATACAGTTTGCAAACAAAAATTTATATCTTGGGCTTGGCAACCCCTTCATTCACAGAGGCATGGTTATGGACCTAGGAGGCAGAGACAGCTGATGTGCAGCTGCATTGCAAAGCAGTGCCGAGGTGCTGGCGGAGGATGTGTAGACCTGGTAGTTAATGAGACCATGGAAGAACCCACTGATGGTGTTTGGGGAAAATTCCTGTGTGTTTTTATAATGCTGTGATACATGACCGAATATGAATTCTGTACATCTGGAAGGATGTAAAATTCCAGGTGACATTTGGATTGTTGCTATTAAGCTATTACAAAGACTTTTGAAATAAACAGGAGAAAAACTGTTGCCTGGGATATGTATGCAAGTACCCTTCTTTTCTGAGCAAGGGAAGCAGGAGGCAAGGCAGAAGCACCTCCCAGCCAAGAGACCCTCTCTGAAACCTGTGGCTTGGGGACCACAGAGCTGTAAGGGGAGACGCCACAGTCCCCCCAGGTGCTGACTAAACTGAGTATGGTCAGGCAGAGCTGGGGAGGATAGTAGCTAGCTTGACATGCTTCTAATGTACACAATGGTTATCTATTAAAGGTTGTAGCTGACTGATCCTTTGCTTTACAGTAAAATAGAGGGCAGATGGAAACTGTTTGCTCTGTAAACAGTTATAAGGAAGGACCTATATATCCCCTCTCCCCAGCTTCCATTCAAATCAATAGGATCCATCTGCCCAAGGTATTAAGATAAATCCTGGAAATTTTGGTATTGACTAGAAAGGCACTTAAAAAATCGATCACACCACAAACAGAGAAATGTCACTGCACCAAACATGGAGGCTTGCTAATCTTGCTGGATAACATGGACCCAAAGTGCAAACATTTCTGGTTTATAAACCCAGCTAAAACCCATATTGC
Organism: Phalacrocorax carbo; assembly: GCF_963921805.1. Taxonomy (NCBI): domain Eukaryota; kingdom Metazoa; phylum Chordata; class Aves; order Suliformes; family Phalacrocoracidae; genus Phalacrocorax; species Phalacrocorax carbo. The sequence goes on along the minus strand of NC_087515.1, from coordinate 32,629,348 downwards.
TGTTCTCATCTCCTCAGCTAATTAAAAGAAGCCCCAGCGAGAGCTGGTGCTGGGCGCATGCTCTGGATGGCACCCACTGCTGCAGTGTCCCAGACAGACACACAACCTGTGAGCACTGGTTTGGCAGCCCCTGCTTGCCAAAACACACACAAATTATTTTCCTGGCAGAAAGGCTAAGGGCTGATGAGTGGCAGCCACCAGAATTTACGCTGGGCCAGGCAGCGAAGGGGAAAGGCAAGCTGTTGGCTGTTTAGCACTTACTCCACTGATGCTGGGTGTCCTCAAAGATGCTGATGTTGGGAGTACCAATTCCCTGAGATTTATTTGGGGTCTCCCATGCTTCAAAGAAGTTAAGATTTTCAGAATATTTTAGTTTCTTCAAATTTCCAACCATAAATTTCTCCATCACAGAGTATAGGGGCAAAACCCTACTAATCCAGTAGATATTCATATTTACAAAAAATACTTGTGTTTTTTTCTTTTAAATAATAATTATACTTTCTACACTACACCTTTGTGATGTTACTGTTCTGGTACCTGCCTGGTTTGTAAATATATCCCTTCCTGGGGATCCATCAGCTACCTCAGTGCATTTGCCAATGGGAAAAAGAAAAGGTACTGAGCTATGCTCTCCAAGAAGGCAGCAAAGCAAATGAGAGGAACAAAAGCTCACCTAGACTGGCAGCATCATCAGCTCCCACAACTTCTCCCGAGATCTCTCAAGTGATTCTACCTGGCTTAGGCGAAAGGTCACTGCAAAAGTATCGGTCCTTGGTGTGTGTCATGAGGTGGGAGAAGACAACTGGCTTGCTGGGAGCTGATTTCCCTTGTTTCTGCTGCTGGTGGAAAGATTATCCGTGCTGCCCTCTGGCTTGCTCAGAGCATCGGTGACCCCTCTAGAAGCAGACACAGGGCTGGCAGTACGCAGCTGGGGCATGCATCTGCCCCCAGCCCCCAAACCCTTTACAGAGGCAGGAGTGTAAAAACAGCCCTTAATCCCATTTATTGCAGCAGGATCCAACCCTAATGTAAGGGCTGCATTTATATTTACATTTCCATTATGCTACACTACAAGGCATTTACATTACAGGGATGATGGGGCTGCCTCAAGCTGCCAAATATGTTGCTGGGACCTTACTGCACATGCATACTGATACCAGCTCGGTGTTTGGGCTGTCCGCTGGCATGTCACCTCTGTGCCATGCTGGCGTCCCTCCTTTCCAGCATCCCCTGCAACAAGCACACATGCATTTTTGACACCCCCATCCTGCTCCCAGCTCACTGAGACACAGCAGAAGATGTGACCTTAATTTCAAGAGAAGCAAGCGTGCTGGATAAAACACTGAACAAGGGCTGATACTTACAAGATGAGGCAATTACAGATGATTCATTAGGCCTTGCACAGTGTGATCTGGGGTTTAAGGACGTATTACGTTTTTCAGTGGTTCCAGCCACAGAGCTGCAAACTTCATTGGATTAAGATGACCGCTCTTGCATTTTCCTGGGTCTCAATTCCCTTCTCCATCCACCCCCGGTGGGCATCTGATCACAAACTGAGAAACACGCCATCATCTCTCTCACAAGTCTATACCCTATCCGGAAAGTACATTTTGTGCAACTATTACATTTATATAGGAAGATTACATAAAGGTTAAAATCCGACTCACCCTAGTCATGTAACCAGTTATTTTGGTAGAAATGAGGCTATTGAGCCAAAAAAGGCTTCACCTGAAATACCCTTGAAATGTGCTGTAGAAGTCATTAAAGCCCTCACCATGCTCCCTGTTTGTCTCTTTGCTTTTATCCAGCTTAATTGGTCTCTTACCCCATTTATTCCTCTGCCTGCTTCCAGGTCCCCTATTTCCTTCTCACTGCTTTGTTCTCCCAAACTAATTCAAAAGTGGTGTGTGAACTTGTGACCCACTGAAATCAGTGACAAAACCTCTGCGGCTGAGCTGATCACCACACCAGCTCTAAAAATAAATCACACCCTCGGGTTTGCACTAAACCTCCCCATTTCCCTTCTCTTCCCAAACAATTCCCTCAAAGGATGAAATACTGTCTATGGGGTTAACTAAAAACAATTCATAGTCCATTAGGATTACAGGTTGAAAAATCTGAGTGTCAGGGAAACAAGGCGTTTACAGTTTTTGTAGCAAACTCACTCCCACAAGAAACATATAACTTAATTTTGCTGTCAGATGTTCCCACAGACTCCTTTCGAAAGTAAGCTGAAGCTGTACATATGCGCCTGAAATCAGTTTTTTAAAAAAAGTTAGATTTATATTTAGATTGCCACCCTCCAGTCATTCAGAATTAATGGTTCATGCAGGAAGTTTTTAATGCTGTGATGAAGTCCTTTATTTTGGAATTTATTGACATTTGAGTGTCTATAATCACAGCTATACTGCTGCATTGACTTGGAGGCTGCCAATCCTCCTGCAGTCCACGAGATCTTGTACAGACATAAGGTCCCTTTCCAGGAGAGCCATCGTCTGCTGTGTCCCCAAATAGCCAGTGAACATGTGAGAGAGACCCTATAAAAAAAGATGTTAGGTGCCATCAAAATTGAGAAGAGTTGGCCAGAAGTCTCACCTCCCCACAGTTACAGACTGCTTTCCTTCATAGTGTTATTCTGTTTTAATTGAAAACTAAGTGAGCAGAACCTGAAGCAACACATTTGCGTGCCCCAGGAGAGACGTGCTTGCAGGGGAATCTTATTTCCTATGCTATCCTCCACGTGAAAATTTCTGATTGCCTCTAACACAACACATCATGTTGACACCAAGAGAGATGGCTTCCTGAGTGATTCAGCCCAGGAGTAATGGCAAATGACTGGGGATAGGTTCTGTTTGGGCACATTGCAGAAATAGGAGAGGCAGCCCCCTTCCCTCACTCCGATAGCTACAGGTACTGCAAATGGATGCGTGTTGTGCAAAGATTTATGTCCATATGTCCATCATCACCTAAATGTCCATCAGTTGGCAAAATACCACATGTAAGGCTCTCTTGGCCAAGGAAATTATTCTGACCTTCTTATGCTCCTGGTAAACTACAGAGTGGAATAACAAAATACCCAGTGCAGTGGATGTAATGCATCTGCAACTGATGTGCTTGGGTTTGCTTCGATAAGAGCAGCCATCTAATTGCACCTCTTTACTTTCAGTGTGGTTTGATCACCTATCACGTATTACATCGAGGGCAGACATGTGTGCTAGAGGCACTTACATACTGATAGACTAGTAAAAGTGTGCCAGTCCCTCCCGCACACTGGTTCTGTGCTGTTCCTCAGATCTTCTCTCGGCTACCAGAGACAAACCCTCCATCCTTGCTGAGCTGCGGACCGGTGGCCACCCCTACCCCTTCCTGTGAAAACTGTGTGGGACAAGTGACTCCAGGTCTCTGCTTTTTCAGTAGGAAATATGTGGGTATTTGATAGTAAGTGTCTTTCAAACGAGGGGTTTCCACTAACCTGTGATGTCCAGGAAAGGAAAACCGTTTAGCCTAACACCCTACAGCAGCTTAATGACATGACAAAATAAGTGATCAAATTAGTGGAGGCAGCAAACCCAGGGGACTCCTCTGGGGTAACACGAAGGGGTGACTTTGCTCTATCTACGTGCTTTGGGCTCTCCCCAGCTCACTTCCACCCTGGTCAGGCAGGGTCTGAAGTCTTCTCCTGCATCCCTGGCCAGAGATGTGCCCAGGCCAGGAGCTACAACAGTCCGTGTCTCATTAAATCAACTGGATTGGCGGTGCAAAATCAAATGAACTCATCTGAATTATACAGGGAGAGAAACTCACAGCAGAAATCTCTGCAAATCAGGTAAAATCCATCAGCAATTAGAAAGGAACAAGCCAATATTGGATGAGATTTTTCATACCCACACAATGATGCTGAATCTGCTCTCTGCTCTTCATGACTGCAAGTATAATCTTGATTTGTACCAGTATTTATTTTTACATTTCATCTTCCAAAATGTAGGTATAATTAAGCAACCTCTCATGAGCATCAGCTGTGTTATTACAGAAGAAATGAAATAGTCCTATATAGAGCTAATAGGTGGTGGTAAATGTTAACATATCCTTGAGATCTGCAAGATCATTGAAGCAGAACTTATATTAAAAATGGTTTATAGGCAGTTACAGGCTCTATCCACAGCCCTTTAGAGAAAAAAAATGAGCCATCAAGAATAATTTTTTAGTGGCTGTTTCCATCTGAAGTGCAATCGCCTTCTTTCTAACTCCTCAGAGCATTATCAATAATGAGGAACCTGTAGATGAATTAGATACTCCATCTTTGCTCCCTTCTGTCACTGGTACTTCTATTGCCTGTGATTTTCAAGTGCCTCATGACCAGCTGTAAGCTTATCCTTAAGCCTCTGAACGAGAAGCCTTTGGCATCCTTATTTCATATACGTTATTCAATGATCTTAAGGGTCTTTCCCAGCCTAAATGATTCTGAGAGTCTATATGCAGAAACTCAGACACCAGAGAGTCGAGGACTTATCCATCATAACACAGGAGATCTGCGTGGAAATTTACAGCAGATCCTTGACCCCCAGAGCAATGTTGTAGGCAGCACATTTTTCTATGTGGTTTCTCCTGAAGATGATGAGGATGAGACTCCCAACCCTACCAGTCTTGAGCATCTTGGCTCTGACAGAGAGTATTTGGCATTTTCCAAATTTTTTTGCCAAAATGGCTGCCTTGTGCACCAAAGCTGGTAAAAGTGGACATCAGGCCACAGCACTGAAAACTTGAGAATATCATTAAAGGCAAATGCGAGAGCTAAAAGCAGATATTGACACGTATAAAGATGACAGGGATGAATCCTCCCATCATGCAGGTATCAGAATTAGAAAGCAGGAATCAAAAAGCAGCTCAGCTCAGTGGGATTTTAACAAAACATCCATTTATCAAAGTAGTCTTAAAAAAATATAGCTCTACATTTTGAAACTGCCAGCGGAAAGACAGCTGCATCTCTTTGCAATTTTAAAAGCTATCCTAAGAATTACTTTATTTTTGCTTTGTACCTAAGCACTGAAAAGTCGATGAGCTAACTTTTTAGAAGGTTTTTTATGGTGTCACATCCTAACCTGAATGCATTTTGATCTGCACTGCTTTGCTGTAAAAATATTACTTCAAAAGTGCACGTGAAAACAACTGCGAGGGACTGTTCACTCTCTTTTGGCTAGTTTCACCTACAAAAGAGCACAGATGAAGGGAAATCTGGGGCCAGGGACAGACACTGCTGGAAGTCCCCAGAAATATCATAACCACTTTCCTACTAAAGCACATCAGTTTATTTTCCAAAGCAAGTGGAAAAATCACCAGTGCAAACTTCTGTCTCATGTCACAGGTGCTTTTGCTTGCTTTTCTACAGAGATGCTGGAGGCTGGTACAGTCAGCAAATACAGTCAGAGAGGGCTCAGGCGCACTCCTGCACTCCCACAGCAGAAAATACGCCTTAACACAGGCAGAGGTAATGGCTAATGCAGCTGTGGGACCTGATAACACACGCTCACGGTGCATTGCATTGAACAGGGGGTAGATGCCCAAAGCAACTACGAACATCACACACACATACCAGTACAGCTGCTGCTATTTAGATCCCCTCATGACAAACCTGGGGAGACCTCGGTGCCTCAGGGAGGATTTGGGCTGGATCTGGGCACTCTGCAGGGTCCCCCTCAGCAGTGCCTTCTCCCAGGACTGCTCCAGCAGAGACCCAGCAGAGGGGGGCAGGAGCACCGTGGCAGTCTGGCATGTTTTAGTCATCTCTCCCCTTCCTGCCCCTCACTTTGATCAGACCTGCATGCTGCCTCGGGCCCCAAACCCGGAGCAGGGGAACGTCCAGGGCCCTGAGCATAGCTCTTGGGGCTTTGCAGACCAGCGCAGCACCGCTCAGCTCCATTGAAGCTCCATTAGCAGCACTGGGGCAGCACCTGGAGCACCACCAGCATCCAGTCCATTTACAAGCAGAAGACAATTTGGCACTGGTGCCCAAAGAAGCATTCCTGGATGCCCTTCAAACAAATACATAACAACTCCGGCAGGGGAGACTCGGGAGCCATTTTTATAAGAACATAATTTGATTAAAGGGTTTTAAAGAAATTGTCTTTGCCCAATAATGGGTGAGGAGGGCTGGTGCTTTGGCAGGACCCTGGTGTTCAGGGTGACACTGCTGCTCACAGCAGCTCTTTGCCCATCAGCCCTTCAGCTCAGCAGCAGGCACCATCCCCCCATCTCCCACTGTTGGTAAAAATCTAGTGCCATGACATAGAGGGTCTCCACAACCTGCCAGGAGGGAAACAGCCTCCACAAAGCAAACCATTCCAAGCTACTGCTGGTACCCACAGATGCCCGGGGTTGTGGGAAAGTTTCCCAGTTCTGGAGCCAATTTTGATACATCCAAGGCAGCACCGGTAGCACCCCACGTAGTCAGGAGAATATGCATCCACTGTATCATTCAGCTCTGTCAATAATCTTTGCTCTAAAATCTTTTAAGACTCCAGAAAATGCAGCTGGGCATTATTAGCATCAGCTCTATACCCTCTGGTATCTTTCTAGTACCCCATTAATGTTTAATACGCCATGTCTTCAACTCTGGGAATCTGGGAGCTACCACTCAGCATCATTCTTTGGAGGGCTTGTCCCTACTTGGTTCAATGCTTTCTTGTGTGGTAAGAAAATTTGTTGTGAATGTTATTAAAGTGCCTGCAAGGCAGGTGTTGTGAACGTGAGGAGAGACTCTGAGTATGCAACGTTGCACCTTTTGAGTGGTGCGGTGTTTAATTAAAAGCACAAAGGTTTTCTCTGCTGCAGTTAAACAGCACAGTCCACAGAGCTGCCCCAGGGAGAGCAAACTGACAGGTCCCCACATGGATTTTCTTCCTCTGCTGCCCAACAAATTTAGTCATTCAAATCCTAATATATTAATGATAGGTACTTCTATCTGGAGAGTGCATAGAGTTGCAAGCTACTAAAAACACAGATTAGAAAAACTGCTGCTCTCCCAGAGCAGGGCTGAGTGAGGGAGCAAGGGTGACACCCAAATGGTTTTATTTAAGGTACTGTCACCCAAGCAGGGACCAGCCCTGCTTTGGGGGGAAGCGAAGAGCCCGTCTCCTTTCAGGACCATCCACAGCATTTAAAAATCAAAGATACCTGTTCAAATGTATATACTTTTCTTCTATGTAGGATAAAGGCCAACATAGTTATTCCAGCAACTATTTTTGGCCACTCAGTCCATTCTAAAATGGGAACCGCTGGCTTTCAGGGTAGACCGAAGCTGAGACTGTACTTCTGTTAGGCTGGTTTCTGGCTGGTGTCTCTGAAACTGCTCAAGAGGAGCCAGGTTTACCCCAGCCCAGCTCATGCTCTGCCATAGTGGCTCATGCTTGTTCATCACAGCTTGTCTGCTCCCAGGTACATTTTTAACATGTCCTGACAGGAGGGCACAGAACAGTGGGAAAAAAAAGATTATTTTCAGAAAGCTTCCCTGAAACATGAATTTAATATAGTTTTAATCTATATATTAATTATTATATATTTTAAATATATATTTAAATCGTCAAGAGTGACAACATAAGCTAAATATGGGGAGGCATTTATACTAAGCTTATATAAGCACCCAACATACTGCCATGGTTATATTACTATTACACCTTAACAGGTGATTATAAGTGATTTTAACAAGCCACGCAAGTCTCCTAAAACACCAAAGGTTTCCTGCCAGCTTTCCTTTCTAACCCACCCACTGAGGGAATGTGAAGGCATCTGAGGAACGGTCTAACCTCTCTGTATCAACACAGCCTTCAGGTCGCCTATTCCAAACATTAAATCAAGCCTAAATTTCCCCTGATGGGATTTCTAGAAAGGTGACTTTTTCAGCAGGCAAAACACAACCTGATTGTCTCAAGCTTTCTGCCATCCAAATGCCGAAGATGTTCTGCCTGCACACGTTCAGGAGCATTGATCTTTGCAGCCACTTTCCTCGTTAGCTAGAATTGAAAGACTTTGCTAGTGTAGACATTTTTTTAAAAGCAGAAATTGGACTATTGCCGAGTACAAACAGCCTTTTTTGTTTGTTTGGCCTTTTTTGAGCAGCATGTGAAAGGCATCCAAAAATCACAGCCTGTCCCTTTCCCACCTCCCCATGGAGGATTCACCCTCTGCTCAGCTGCGGTATGCACTTCCCTTGTCACTGGCCTCCATCCCTGACCAACACCTAGGCTATTGCCACACAGAGGAAGGGAAGATAAGGAGAGACAGATAACAATGAGATGGAGAAGACAGGCGATAGCCACGAAGCCAGGGAGAAAGATAGAGATGAGAGTGCAGTGGATATAAATGGGTCTGGTATACAGGGGCTCTCCTTGCACCTAAAGATTGATGTCTAATTGAGATGCTTTCAGTGGTGGGCCCTGCGCCGACCAGCTGCCAGACCCCTGCAGCAAGAACCTGGGCAGGGGTGCTGCAGCCCCACACCTCAGTGTTTTGGGTTTAGCACCCCACTTAGCCTCAAAGGCTTCAGGGCTTGTATTTTCACTACACAAGGAAATGAGAATTAAAACATCACATGAGTGTGCAGTGACCTCGTCCTGCTCTATTCAAATTGATGCCAGTTTTGCCACTAACTCCCAGAACAGCAAAATTGAGCAGACTGTGGTATATGAAGTGAAATCCCTGCAATCCTCCATTTGTACCATTGCAGTTTAAGCACATGCTCCTCTCAGATGAGCTCATCCTCTCCTCCGTTTCTCTATCCAGTCCCACTGTGCTAAAACCAGAGGAATTTAGGTTGTCCATTTGCATATGTACTCGATACAGTACAAAGCAGCACATTGTGTTTGGGGATACACTTAACTGCAGGAAAAGCAGAGAACAGCATCCCTTGCTTCAGCAACAAGAGGTGCCAAGTACCATCTCAAAGGCAGACAAGGCACTTGACCCCTACAGACATGGGAAGGTTTCCCAAAACTGCCCTGACTGATGGTTATGGAGGCTTCTTTTAGTTCTCCGTCAACTGCATTAATGGTCCCCTGTTCCTTATAGACCAGATGTGTTGCAATCCATTTTCCAGATTAAATTTCCCCATTTGGACAGAGACCATACTTAGGCAGACCTCATAACAGGAGATTGTTGTCTTTTAGGAGAGGTCAGGGATAATGAACCACAGATAGAGCCAACCCAGCTGACAAACTGAACATCAAGCAGGAACACACAAGCCCTTGAGACCAGTAAATAATTTTCACAACTCTTTTAAGAGACTAGCAGCAATCTCCTGCACTAACAAGTCTGTATCACTCTGCAGTCAGAGCCACAAGCAGCTGATTTCTATTTATACTGTCTCAGCAGAGTGAGCCCCAGCTGTTTGCTGTCAGCCATCCTGAAATCATGCAGGTAAACAGCTGTCCTAGAGCCAAGCTCTGCTTTGTAGAGAACAATAATTATTCTTAGCACTATTTATCTATTTTTGCAGTGCTCTAGGCCTTGATCAGCAGCTCAGTGACTGGAAACAGGGATTATAATTATCCTTGGTTTGGTGGTAGGGACATGGATGTTCAGAGGTAAGAAAATATGCCTTTCTGAGCATCCAGGTCTAGTTTGAAGGGGTGTGAGGAGGTGCCTTCCCTGGCTCAGGCCACGGCTGCACTGAGCCTAGGGACCCAAGCTGGACTGGCAGCTAGAATCTCACAGAATGGTAGGGGTTGGAAGGGCCTCTGGAGATAATCTTGTCCAAGCCCCCTGCTTCAGCAGGTACACCTAGAGCAGGGGGCACAGGAACGCGTCCAGGCAGGTTTTGAATGTCTCCAGGGAAGGAGACTCCACAGCCTCTCTGGGCAGCCTGTTCCACTGCTCTGTCACCATCAAAGTAAAGAAGTTTTTCCTCATATTCAGGTGGAACTTCCTGTGTTCCAACTTGTGCCCATTGCCCCTTGGCCTGTCATTGCGCACCACTGAAAAGAGTCTGGTCCCATCATCCTGACACCCACCCTTCAGATATTTATAAACATTGATAAGATCCCCCCTCAGTCTTCTCTTCTCCAGGCTAAACAAACCCAGGTCTCTCAGCCTTTCCTCATAAGGGAGATGCTCCAGTCCCCTGATCAGCTTGGTAGCTCTCCACTAGACTTGCTCAGGCAGTTCCCTGTTCTTCTTAAACTGGGGGACCCAAAACTGGACACAGTTCTCCAAATGTGGTCTCACTAGGGTTGAGTAGAGGGGAAGGATAACCTCCCTCGACCTGCTGGCCACAACCCTTTTAATGCAGCCCAGGATACCCTTGGCCTTCTTGGCCACAAGGGCCCATTGCTGGCTCAGGGTCAGCCTGATGTCCACCAGCACTCCCAGGTCCTTCTCAGCAGAGCTGCTTTCCAGTGGGTCAACCCCCACCCTGTACTGGTGCATGGGGTTGTTTCTCCCCAGGTGCAGGACCTTACACTTGCTTTTGCTGAATTTCATTAGGTTCCCCTCAGCCCAGCTCTCCACCCTGTCCAGGTCTCACAGCCTTCTGGCAGCACAGCCTTCTGGTGTATCAACCAATCCTCCCAGCTTGGTATCGTCAGTGAACTACAGCTGCAAAAATCTCACTTTCCTCCAGGCAGCTCAGCCCCAGCGCAGCAACCCTGTGCCAGCAGATGAGGCCAAGCTGGAAAGCAGTGAAACTGGTCAGCAGAAAACAGGGCCAGCACTGGCAAACCCCTTGGCCTGTGAGCTCTACTGCAGCGGAGTCTCCTGTGTACAGAATGAAGAGCAGAGCCTGGGCAGAAGAAAACCATGCCCATCATCCCCCACCAGCAATACAGCCCACCACAGGTGGTAGATGGGTGAAAACCAGCTCTTACAGGCCAGGGGAAACAAATGCAAAAGGAGGGGCTTTCTTTGCATCACGCAGCATACGTAGCTGGTCTGTTCCACTTGCACAACACATCTAGATGAAGCACCACAGCTCTAGGACACACAGGGTTATTCATTTCCATGTAACCAGGCATTCAGTTTTATGACTGCTACATGTCACCTCCTCCGACTCTGGGAAGAGCAGCAGGGACAGGCAACAGATCATCTGTACATTTGTCAGAACCACTGCTGTGGTGTTCGCTTCTGGCTTACAGCTCTGAAGCAGTGGAATTTGTTATATTCTAATAGGAGATCAATATGCAATTTAATTAAGATAGATGGTTAGGGTTCTCTGTGCCAGCATTGCCTCCATCAGGAGCTGCTGAGAGACCTGCTCTCCATGTACATCTGCTTGCAAGTGCCACACCAGGAGCTCCCTCCTGCTCTCTACCCCGTTTGGTCGTATCGCTGCATTTACAGTATATTGCAATGCAGATTTTTTTAAGTAGCCAGGAGGCCCGTGGCTATGCATGCTTCATATGTTCACTTAATTACTGCTTTCCTTCTTTCTTCTCAGTTAGGTCTTGTCTAATGGACTGAGCAAAAACGAGGCAAGAGCAAACAGAAGTTCCCATTAAGGGTCCTCCAAACCACAGCCAGGAAACTAGGAGTAACTCCTGTGTACTCGCAGCAGTTTGACGTTGCGGGATGACGACTTTGAAGGCTGAAATTAAGTTACTTCCGCACACACCCCAGAGCACCCATATGTTACGTCCCAGATCTACAGCCCCCCAACACACCTGAACTAAAAGACCTGCCCAAATATCTCTTGGGTTGCAGATCAGCTGTGTGCCAAGTCAATAGCAGGCTTACTCCAAAGACAGTACTACGTAGCTTTTGAGCTCTGAATTTAAAAGAATAAAAGCAAGAGACCCTACTGTTCCCTAAAGCAGCAGCTGCACCAGTTACTCCTGGTTTCCTTCAGTTTACTGGGTGGGTGGGTTTGCTCCATCCCTGTGATGCACCAAGTGCCCGCATTCACTACCACAGCTCACCATCCCTGCCAAGAGGCCAGCTTCAGGCAGCCCAGCAGCCACTTTGCCATTTATTGGTGGCAAAAATCCTCCCTGGAGGGAGACCAGCTGGGTACCATGCCTACAGCTCCCAGGGCAAGCACAGCAGCTCTAGGGCTTGTACCAGGCACCCCTCACATGCCACGTTATCCTCCTGGAAGGGCCAAAGAGCAAGTTTTTAGGCATTATCTGCAAATATCAGATTACTGCACCGGTTACTGTACTTGTTCACATAAAACATCTTCAAGCAGCCTGACACCTTACCTGAGGTCCTTTGACAGGGAAAATAGGAAAAGAAAGATCCTAAGTGTACCCCTCAGGATGCGTGGGAGGTGCAGCGGAGTCTTGGATGGTTTTATTTTCTCTCACGCACAGAATAAATGAGCACCTAGCCACTGGAGGAGGCCAGTTCTCACTACATGGCTGGAACCTCTTAAAAAAATAAAAACCAGTAAAACTGAAATTTGCAATACTAATGGGTAAGATGTTCATCAGCTTCCAAGGTTTTCCTGTAAGAAAATTACACTTTTATCTACATAAAAACTATGCTCAAGAGAGAGAGTTATTAAACCACTGAGAACTACTAAGAACACAATAGCATTAGCATGGATCTATGGGCCAAATCAACAGCCAGTCTAATCTCAGGAGAAAAAATTTACTTCATGCAGCTCCTCTGATTCACACCGCATGAGCACATCTCTTACAAGAGAGATTACAGAGAGCTAATCCTGCGCCTCTCTACAGCAGAAAGACAAGCAGCACTGGCAGCGCTGGGGTTTTCTCATAACCATATGTTATGGTTATGACCACAGTCATACATATATTGTGCTTGAAATCCAGCCCCTGCAGCACAGAAAGAGGGGCTTCTGCAAGATTTCCCTTTTGCAAACTGTTTTTCTTCCAGGGGTGGGAAGCCATTAAAACGCTATTAGAGGTGAAAATGTACATCAGATGACTAGGAATGAGACTTGGGTCTGCCAGAGCCAGTTTAGCTCTGCTCTAGCTGCTGCTTTGCTGAACTGCAAGTCAGCTTCTCTGTACCAGGGCAGGTAGGTCCAAGCTGGGGTCCCACAGGCACTGCAGAGCACCATCTGCTCAGCACCTTCAGTATCAGCAGTATTTTGGGGAGGGCACACTTCCCCCTCAGAAGACCCAGTATCTTAAGCAAGCTACTCAGCCATGCAAGTGTTTTATAATGCCAGTCATCCACAGCATGCTTAGTGTTACCCGTTTTCTGGGAAAACCTCAAACAGTTGTTTTTGGTCTCAGATGACTTCATTTAAATTAAAGGTAATAACTAGAACAAAATAAGTGGCCAAAGGACTACTGAAATATCATTTTCAAGAGCCCTTGCAGAGAAAGAACCTGTGCTGGGGACTGGGGCTCTATGGCAACTGGGGTGCCCCCAAACTGGATTGAAAGAGGCAACACCACGGAGTCAGAGCTACTGGCGTTACCCCCAGGTAGCGGCTCCCAGCTGCTGCGGCCACTCTTGCATGCTCAGGCTTTCATACCAGACCAGAGAAGAACAGAGATGCCTGACAGCCAAGCCCTGCTATATAATTTGTTCCAGTTGTTTGGTTTTGCAGGGCTCAGGGTACCGTCACAGCAATCAACATTAAAATCAAGTAACAATGCTGGCATCTCGCATGCTTACTGCATGGAGAGAGGTGGAACAAAGTGCTTTGGTTCCTAGTTAGAGGTAGAATAACGGATACCTACTGCAACTCCCCTCCCAAACCCTCTCGTACCCTCAGTGATGTGCGTAACGACTACCATCCTGGGAGACCTGCAAAGCCACCAAGGTTAGGACCTGTGTGAAAATAGTATCTTCAGCAGGTTCGCACACAGCTGGGGGGCTAGGAAGTTGGTTCCGTTTTGTTTTTAAACCCGGAAGTTTGAGTTTCAGTGTAGATGTATATCCACAGAAAGAGGGAGCATCTTGCACAGCTTGCATACACCTCCTTGTGTTCCCAGACCTAGATCACTAGCCTTTTGCACTTTAATATACATCCTTTTATAGAGCACACAGGTACAAAGCAGGCAGGCTTTTTTTTTTTTTCCATGTCATTGATTTCTATTAATGTGTGAGTGAATTGTTACACGGCATCCCAGTGTCCCTGGAATTGAATGAGAAATGCCACAGCAGAATGAAGATACGATAGATGACCTACTGCAAGCTGAAAGAGAACATGAGCTTTAAAAATCTGTTACTGCCCAAGGTGAAAAGAGGAGCAATCAGTGGTTATAGAAACCAAAACTCCTACACTACCTTCCCAGATCTTGGCAAAAAAAAAAAAAGATTTGGTACAGCCAGAGCATCTGCACTAAAAGCAGTATCAGAATCATCTTGCTGATAGTTTTGGGATTGAACATTGATATGAAGCTTGATTTTTATTTTTACCTTCTTCATTAGCACAAAGTGTAAGGAAACGACTCACCATTATGCTGGGACCCTGAAAAGCAAGTAAGGGACATTTAAGTCAGCAACAACCTACAGTAGAAAGACATGAGGAAAAGTTACTGAAAATACCCAGGGAGAAGAGAATTGCTTCTAAAGGGCATTTCTATAGATCACCTAAAATCTGCAAGGCTTGTACTATGGTAACACACCTTGCTATTCCTTGGAAGGCTTAGAACCACGTTGTGACCACAGCTACATTTTTAACGCCTTGGAGAGAGTTTGTTGTTGAAACCACAGGCCTGGGGGAGGAGGTACACAGCACATGGCCAGATTTGCTGGACTTGCTCTAGCTCCCTGCAGCACCAGCCTGGGTGCCACCTGCATTGGAACTGCAGGCCCCCAGGCAGTTCTGGATGGGTTCTGGTTGGTGTAGAGAAATTTACTGGCTTGGGCTTTGTGCTGTCAAAGGCATTGCAGCGGCATGGGAACAGCCATGCAAGGGGAACCAGCAGGCATGCTGAAAAGACCAACAATCTCTGGTCTAAAGCCCATGGTGGTGTATATTTTCCTGAAGTTTTATACCATTTCTATGCACAAATAGAAAGATGCAGGACAGAAGAAAAGATATTATTTCAAAATCTCAGTGTGAAAATCCATGTCCCCTCAGGGCATAAACCAGCCACTTCAAGCAGGCATAGGTGCTCTTTAGGAGCAGGCTGCCTAGCTAGCCACCACTGCCAAGGTTCTTGCCTCCCTCACTGCGCAGTCCAGTGGCAGGCTGGAGATGGGACCAGACTGCCAGTGTGATCTGCTATAGCCCTGCCTGCTCAGGCTAAAGGTCTGCCATTAGCCATGGCACAGTGAGGCTCACTGCCAAAGTCCACACTGACCCAACACAGGAACAGCTGGGTTTTTTTTGGGTTGGTTTGTTTTTTTTTTTTGGGGGGGTGGGAAGGAGCAAATTGCAGAAGCCCCCTGTGCAAGTGCCCTGCGCTGACAAGCAATGGCTTTGCAGTATGCAGCAGAACCAGGTGGATCTGCAGGGGAACTGTTCTGATAAGCATGGGCTATTTAGTCTCAGGCTTTCCCTCAGCTCAAGTTGTTTAGCACAGCTGTTTTCAGGTTTCCAACCATCCCTACAAGGACAGAACGATTACATCCTTAGGGAAACTGCCATGAGCATCCAGCGGCTCAACCCAGGTGCCAAGGCACCTTTTACCACAATAGCAAAAAAATAAATACATTTTCTCACCTCTAGAGAAGTGCTACTCACTCCAGCTGCTGGAGCCAACACAAACTGCCATCTACTTTGCAGTATCGTTTCCTTTAGCTACAGCCACCACTGCTGGTCCAGGCAGCAGGGGACACCACATCAGGAGGGTAAGTCCCAGCTGCCACTGAGAACAATTAGAAATTGTCACTTCCCTCTTCAACAGCAGAAGTCGCTCCTTCTCAACTTGACTGGCAAAGCAGGACATGCCATTAATGGCTCCCTGCCAAACTGAGCTAGACTGACTTTTAAGGAGGAGGCTCCTTTTTGCCTTAAGCCTTGGTTATAACCAGAACTGGATTTAGGAGGGAATACACATGCAGGAATATATCTACCCATCCCACCCCATGCAAAGGATAAAAAGCATTGCTGATAGCTAAGAGACACACACATACATAAAATGTATCAAAGCAAGGTGCTCCCCGAGAATAGGAACAGCCAGACAGCTGGCTGGCAAAGGTGGCCGCAAGACTGGGAGAGAAACAAGGACACCTGAGATACAACTGCAGACAAGGCCTTTCAAGCAAACAGGCAGCATCAAGAGCCAAATTTCACCTGCAAGGGTCACAGCCATCTCACAGAGATGACAGCACCTCTCACACTGTCTTTTAAGGCTTCAGGCCTTAGCACAAAGCATTCGATGCATGACCTCACATGACTTTGGCTGCAAGCCAGTTTGAACTGTCCTCTTTATCTTGCACCACCAAACTACTCATACAATCCTAGACCTCAGCTAAGCTACAAGAGCAGGATCTCCTCCAGCAGAGCAATAAGCTCTCACACAGGCTTCTCTAAACCTGGAAAAATTAGACCACTAGCTCTCCCAGTCACTTACAGAGTGGTTATCAACCACTGCTACATCCACTAAGACTAGAGCAAAGTCATTATGTTCAATAAAGCCCAGCCCAGTAACAGGCCTGCTTGTCATGAGCAGGTATCTGAAGGTCCCTCAGAGGCTTGAAACACTCCTCAAGCCAGCCTCAGTGCATGTCCTTCGTGTTCCTTGCATTTCTGATTCCAAAAACTACCTCAGCTCCAGTGGAGTAAAGAATAATGCAGTTATGTGGCTCTATCTATTTGATATGAACTTGCACAGCTGCAAATAGGAATTGACAGAGCCAAGTCCCAGAGCTGGCAGGCTGCTTTCCCTGGGTTTGTGAACTTGATCCCTGAATCCTCCAACCCTAATTGGAGCCTGTTGACCTACAAGCCCCTCACATGCTTTTGACCACCCCGCATTATCTCATCAGGCTGGCTACCAGGTGCCTCTGCACACAAATAGGTTGCTTGAACTCCTGATCACTAAGAGGTGGATGGTGAAGTGATCACAGGAAAATAATTTCTTCAGTGTTTGATCATG
Source organism: Phalacrocorax carbo (assembly GCF_963921805.1). Lineage (NCBI taxonomy): Eukaryota > Metazoa > Chordata > Aves > Suliformes > Phalacrocoracidae > Phalacrocorax > Phalacrocorax carbo. Next base: position 32,612,396 of record NC_087515.1, on the reverse strand, counting down.
TCCACTCTTCTCTTTTACTCCACTTTATGAAGAAAAGTGCATTAAGATTGTTCTAGATGAACACTAACAGCACAGACTAAAATGACCACACCTGCAGTAAGCGTTCAGTGCCAAGCTTTCTCAAGTGAGCAAGCAAAGAGAAACTTTGCATCTTTATTCAAGGTGATAGTAAGTGGCCTCACTGCTCCTCCATAGCTACATTATTTTGTTCTGAAGCTTTGACAATCTTTGCATCCTTGGCACAGCTCTGTAATAACCAGGCAGGTTCTGGAATTGCTCCTGTCTCATAGGTACATTTCTGAACGAAAAGCAAAATTGGAACTAGCAAAAATAGCCACCCTCTGGCTCAGATGAAATCACACTACCTGTAACCCAGTTTGCAAGCAGCACCGACATATGGAGACTAAACTCTGCCTGATCCTCTCTTGCCTATATCAGGCAGCAGCAGTACACTTGGTGGGGGGGCAAGTGCAGTGTAGAAGAAAAAAGAGGCGTCTTAAAACCCCATTAACTTGCACCTTTCTTTTTTGTGAGAGTTGAAGAGCATGAGAAAAACTGAATCCTTTTTGTTGCAGATGCAGAACTCTGAGGCATAGAGGAGAAGAAGCTGCCCCGAGCTGGTCCAGTCAGGGTACCCCATTATTCCCCAGTTAATACACATGAGTACTGCTTTCACCCTCAGGGAGAGGCAAATCTGGTTACACAGGAGCAGCTCTATCAGCGTCCAACTGCAACACAAGAACAAGAGCAGCCTTTGCTCAGTATACTGCAGACATGCTGTACTGACACAAAACATCCAGAGTGGAACAAGTGGACGCTTAAATAACAAAAACAAAAGGCACCGAATGAAACTAGGAATCAGGTTCAAAGGAAAAGAAGAGGTCCTACTTGCCGGTGGCAGCTTGGTGAGGAACCCGCTGTAGACACTGAAAGGTCACATAGGGTCAAGGGGAAAACAGACATTCCTGGAAGAGAAGACCACTGATGGTTTTATGCCTATGCAAGCAGTTAGGGGCAGGAGACCGAGGTGCATCTTTGACCACACCACAGATACCAGCATGTAGGAAGAGGCTGTAAGTACCAGCCACTTTAGCCCTTTAAAAGAACTGCCTGTTTCCAGCAACAGTTAAAGCAGTTTGATCCAATAAAAAAAATTGTGTGTCACTGCAGTATTGCAGATTCTCTAAATTGATTCTCATTGTCTGTTTTACATATAATTCTGTATTTTTGATAGCGTGTGCTTGAACCAACTGAATTTGCAGAAACAGCTATATTTTTCATGACTTTATGTAACAGATTTTTCCAAACACTTTTCCAGACACAGCTACTGAACTCATATATCGACTGCACTGTTTGTAAATGCAAGTCTATTTTTGTCTTTATAAGTAGAATGCATTCTAATTTAAAAACCAAAAAGGTGCTATGCAGAACCCAAACCTCTCAAACAAGCCTTTATTTTCTTCTGTTGGGAAGTATATCTAGTATATCTAAGTTCTAATCTAGCTGCAAACAAACGTTATCCAACAGCAAGCTGAATATCCTCTTTTATGACTATTGTTGGAACACTTAAATGCAGACTGCAACACATTAATCCCTGATGCAGAGCTACAGTGTCACTTTAACAGCAGCACTGCTGTCCCCAGCACACACTCACTGATGCAATCTCTGAACACAGCAAGAGTTTGCATGGCATCTTCAGTGTTATTTTATTCCTATAATCCCATGCAATAAACACCTTTTCCCATTAATCTTTAAACACTGACAGTTTTAAATATAGGTGAAGTGTTGTAGAGCTACAATTTAAAATGCTAAGTTTCAAGGAGAACATAAACCTCTGTCTGCATGATTTCAAAATGTCTCAGTGCAAGAAGTATATTAGAAAAAAAAAAATCAATGTATTCTTGCTTTGTAGACAGACCTCACAAATCATGACCACCATGAACTCAGAAGTTCCAGTTAAACTCTAACTTCACCCAGCCTCTGCTTACATTACGAAACCACCAAAAAATGCAAGAGTAAACACCACTCAGGCATGAAGAACAGGCCTGTAATATATTTGACCAAGCATTACCATCCAACACAGCAAACAAAACCAAACAACAGCAAAATGAATCCCACCCACCCCCGTCCATCCAGGTACACAAGCAAAAATTTTATGAAAAATCACTTAGATTAGATGCTTTTTCTAACAGAGCACTAACATAGTGTTCCTAAAACTTCACTGAATAAATTAATGTAGCTGCATCATATAAAAAAGAATCATGGTATAGGACAACAATTTTGTGTACACGCTGTTGCTTTTCAAGGCTGTGGTAGTTGTATACTGTACTTTCTAGCACACTTCTGGTACAACATTACGCATTTTGTCTATACAGCCAATAATCCTTTTACTACTGAAAAAGTATTTTATTGAAAACTTCTAAAAGGACACAATGATCACAAAAAAAGTGGGAATCTGGCATGAAATGAGCTCAGAATCTTTTACAAAATCATTACAATGCAAAGAAAAAAGCTTACATAAATCAGTATAAGTATCATAAAGTATAAAAGCTACAAGACAAGAAAATGGTAGTTCTTGCACTGTGAAACACACTTCAAGTGCTGTATCCTATTCTCACACCTTTCATGATGTAACTTCCGTTTGGAAAATTATATCATTCACAAAACTGTTGTTCTTTGCCAACAGATCATTTCTCAGCTGTTTCAGCTTGATTTTGATGTCATCTTCTGACATATCTGTCAGGGGCAATGCTTTCACTTGACAAAGAAAATCCTGAATTATCCTTTCACCTTCCTGAAATGGAGGGAGGAGAAGAAAGAGAAAACAGAAAGTTTAGATTGCAAGCAGGATATTTCCAAAATCTGCCAAAGATACAAAATATTATTCAGCACAAGAAACTTTTTGCAGGCAAAAATCACCATTATTTTTGCACTTGCTATTGTGTTCTCAACACCAGAACAATCTAGTTATACTGGTATCAGGAGTTCTTTACCCTTTCAATCCATGAGCAAAAAGCATCAGTTGGTCAGCAGAAATACAGTATTTAACACTAATTGCTCCTAGATGTGTTCCACATTTAATTCCAGTGTGCAACCACATTAGGTGAGGATTTCTAGCAATAGCAGGTTCAGAGTGGCTATATTACCCAAACTAGTTACTTTTTGGAGGAATTGCAAATCAAAACTAATGTTTCAATATGCAAAAGGGAAGAACAAATTGTAACCAAGCAACTGGAGAGTGGCCGTCACCAAGGAGAACAGATGATAATTAAGCTTTATGCATATGCTTTTACACAAACAGGCAAAGTAGAACTTCTAAACAATCTGAATTGAATAGGACGAACAAACATTTCAATGAACAGTATTCAGGATCCCTGTATTAGAAACAATTTGCCCAGAATACAGAATTTTGTCTAGTGCTCTGCATTTTAGAACTCTACCACAAAGTTTTCTTAGCTTTGTTTTATTCTTTAGGACTAATGCAGTGTGCTCTCAGTGCTGAAGCCCCCAAAAGACTTGGAAATGTAAAACATGCTTTACCCTCTAAACATGATGTAAACAAAGGCAAACAAATTGCCTGGGCGAGACATCTAAAGCTATAACATTCTACTGCCTAGAGATTTTACGAAATATTATGTATTGCTGAATTATCCAAGAATAAAACATGATGCTGTATTTGTTAGAAGTGTTTGCTACATCAGTTTAATTTACACCAACTTAACACTGCATAGCCACATTCAACTGATCTGGAAAATACCTCACCACGATACCTACCAAGCTGCCAAAGGAAAGGTAATAGTGGAACAACTGTGGCAGTTGGAGGGGGAACATCCTGGCACTAAAAGGTAGGACAAACCAGAGATCATTCATCCACAACATCAGATCTACCTACTGAGCCAGAAACAAATGCAGTAGACCACTGAAACTGAAAATAAAATAACAAGTAACAGCCTCTGTCCACAGCAAAGGCTTTTTGAATGTAGAAAGTGCTCTGGATATGGACTAACACTTCAACGCTTCCATATGCTGGAGTATTGCCAAGATTACCACTGATGTTTAGGAGGAGATAAATGAGTTACATGGCTGTAAAGTTTCAGGCCAACTTCTGGGACACAGAACTAAGATCTGTAAGCAGATTTATATGCATGCAGCAAGGAGGACCCGACTACTGGCAAAAAACAATGCAAGTAAGGCAGCATGTGGATTTCCTAGGAAGCTGCAACAGTTATTGCTGTAAGGACTCTTAATCCAGCAACAAGACCACACAGGCTATTCTGGAAAAGCTTCCTGCAAGCTATTGTTTTCCTTTACGCTACCTGCTAATAAAGTTTCTTTTAAGAGAAAGTGAAGGGAGAAGAGAAAAAATACAGTTCACTCAAATGGCTTTACACAAGTGTATTATGCAAGATAGACATGATCAGATCTATGCCAGGATGTGCATTTCCTCAACTCGTGCTTGAAGCTTGAAGCCTGTGCAAAGGCAACAGCATTTTACTTCTCACTTGAGGAGGGAGCTAAAATTCTCGCATGTGAAATGCAAAGAACTTTGACATCTGTAAATCAGACATTCCAGGTCCAAATTGCCATATCCTTCAATATGATCAGCTTGTGAGACGTGTTTGTACTGATGGGACAGGGAAAGGCACAAAGAAGAAAGCTATGTACTCAGCTTTTCTCTGATCTGAATATGTTAATGTTAAGCTTCGAAAAAATCAGTACTACTGAGCCCTCAAATCAGGGGGAACAAAACTAGGTAGGTGCAACCCACCTGCAGAGCCAAGAATAAACTGAACAATAATTAAACAGAAGCTACAACTTAAGTCCTAAGAAACACTGCAACCAAACTAAGCAGCCAACAAAAGCGATGAACACAAAATTCTGGCTTGGTTCATGGCATAAAGAAAAGCCCACAGGCAGCCAGAGACATGGTCCCTTGTATGACTTGTACATCCCTTGTATGTTGTATGCCAATCATACTAACTGCTGATCATTAATCTTTAAGAAAAAAAATTAGTTTCATTCTCATGACTATGTCCTAGATAAAATTCTTGCCTACGTTAACTTGAAATTAATCTAAATCAAAACCCACTATCCTTGAACATCTCCAACTCCCAATGAACTTCATAGCTAAAACATTTTCTTATGGAAAAATGAGATTATAGTTAGTTATCCTCAAGCTTTGGAGGAATCTGAATCCTTAATCTATTTTGCTTGGGCTATTCCAGCTAAACAAATTATAAAAAGCATTCCTGATAGGAAACCTGTCTTTCACTGTAGCATTTCTTGGCTGGTGGCTCTCCTTTGGATTCCTTGGACTTGCCCATGTTTTGAAACTCCTCCAGCTCCAATGCTTTCTCTCTTGCACTTTCTATCACATGTTCTGGGAAAGCAGCCAACTCCGCTACATGTATTCCAAAACTCTGGTCACAAACACCTGGATACAGAGAGAATTAAAAAAAAACAGTAAAGAATTCTCACAAGATCATATGGCTACACAGAGATTACATGAACAAACTTGTAATAGTTCTCTGTTCTGAATAATTAAGTATGCATGACATCATTTAATTCTCCAACATTTTCTGATTTACCTTTTAGACTACACACAGTAACACAGACTAAAGAATATGCTGTTATTTAATTAAGCCCTCATAAAGCAGTAATTGCAGAGCTCCAGAAGTACTTCAGAAAGAAAATGAAAGCTCTTCAGGCAGAAAGAATTTCCCTCTAGTATTTGAATGAAACTGAATAATGGTTTTTATTAAAGTATTTCAGCACAGTCTGTAGAATGTAGTAATTTGCATCATTTTTTATTATATATCTCTAACATTTTTCTATATTTATATGAATACAAACATATATATATAAAAAACCACCCCACAACATTAAAAACATTGCATTCTCAATCCTCTTCCTCCATATCAGTACCATATAACTCTTCAGTCTCCAGGAGTCAACTTTAATTATATCAAAACCTTTTGACTACCTTTACTTACTTCATTTAATACACTGTTTATAACATTTGGTTGTGAAAGAAAAATTGTGATAATGGCTCAAAATATGTCAATTATACATGCTTACATAAAATAATTTTCACTTCAGTATCAAAAGCCCTCTGGTACAACCTGTCAACTCCATTTGTTTACATTACCATAATTCCAATTGGCCACCCTCAAATATTACTATATCCATTTAATTCTGGTCTCTAACAAGGAGTTATAAATAAATCAATTACACATGTAAAATGATGCTTAACAAATTATCTATTAAATCCTGAGTAACTGAAGAATAGGTAAAGGAGAGCTTAGCATTTAGATTTTTTCCTGTTTTATTAACCTTGTAATCTCTCAGGTTTCTTAAAGGAAATTAATGTTTTAAAGCAGAAATTAGTCTTTCTGATTTTATATTAAAAACACACATCTCCCCAGACACAAAGCTAGCTGTCTGGAGAACAGTACTTTCTGTGTTCTGTCTTCAGCCATTCTGTCACACTTTTGAAGCATGAAGACAGGGATGAAAATCCTGCATATATGAAAGTTCCTTGTCATGCATTTCAGATCTAGTTATACATTTCAAATGACATGAACCTGTTTGTTTCAAAACACAACTGTATCCAAGCGGCCTATACTCACACCCTTGCCTGAACAACGTAACTCTTCCAAAAGGGGAACTGCACAACACTAAATGCAAAATCTTATGTAGAAGATCTTCAATTTGAGACCAGGTACTTTAAGACGAAGATTTCATATTTTTGTATCTCATCTGACAGAATTTTAAGCAGATAGAAACAAACTATCGTGCCTCTATGCTCAACACCACTCTTAAGAAAATGGATGAAATTAAAAGACACTGCATGTGCAAAGAAAAGACGAATATGACTAAAAATGGCAAAACTGACTGAATAAAAATAAGAAAACAGGCTTCTAGAGTTCTCACCAGGGCCAGAATGGGTGAATTAATAAAGGTTAAAGAAAAGGGGTTGGGGCAGGTGTTGAAGAAAGAAAATTCACCCAACTGGGGAATATTAGGCAGTTTTATTGTAAGAGTTGCTATTCCAAAGGATTTAGAAGGTAGAAGGTTTAGATTTAGTGTATACTACTTCCCTCCCCAACCTAAGTACTTGAAATAAGGCATCTAAATAAAGATGGCTTGTTTGAATATACTGTACATCAACTGCTCTCGCTGCACTGAAAACAGTTTCAATGCATGCTTGCAGCAATTTATTACTATATTTCTCTTCAGTTCCCATGCCACACTAAGTCATATTTTAAGCATTGATTTGAGCGAGGCATTCAGAGGGCTCTAAACCCTCACTTGCTGGAAGGAGCTCAACATGTCCTGAGAAGACAGGAAACGGCAAATTACGAAAGAACCACATACTGCCTCTCCGCTGGAACAGGCCACAGCACTTTGGACTAATACTCAGAAGCAAAGCCTAGGCATTGCCTAGGAAAAAAGTGCATGGAACAGAGGGCAGAACAGAGGCCATTTCTAAGAAATACAGATCTCAAAAGACAAGGACACAGAGTTAAAACAAAAAAAGACACTGGCAGCCAGAGATATTCAAACCAGCTTTAAACAGACTCTCAGTAAAGCTAGAGGAGAGCAGTACTTCTGGTCATGCTTCGATTCTGCTTGTTCAGAGTAGTCTCCTAGCTTTACAGAAAGTACCTGAAACCTAATTGCAAGACTATAACCATAAGGAAATGCAAAAATCAGAAGTGGTTATACAAGTAATCAAAGGCAAAGAAATGTTCTAGGATAACACATACTGAACATGCACTGATCATGAAAAGCAGAGTTATTAGGATGAACTAGGCAAGGGAAAGCAAGTATTTGGTATTGTGTCAACATGACAAAACAGCTCTTAAAATGAGTAATGAAGTTCAGCAATTGTGCTTGTAAGATTAAATCCTAAACTAAAAAGATATAAGTAAACATCAGTCTCCAGGACTTGAGATACGAGATAAGGACTAGCTCCTTCGTCTTAACACGGATGGGTGATACTTTGTAATTGTTTTAGTAAAGATAATAGCCTAACTCCTCAAATAGTTATTCCTTATTTGAGACAAAACCACTCCACAAGGTAAGCTGTTGATCAGATCCAGTAGTAACCATGTTCTATCCATCTGAGTGTCATTTAACTCATTCCTTCATTGTGGAACTCAGAAAAGGAAAATTAAGAGGTATTTTAAAGTGAAAACACAGTGTAGCAGTACTCTGTCCACATTTTAAATCAAAATCTCAGTCCAGAGGCTGGCAACCTGACTGAAATGCTCTCATGGGAACAACAGAATCCCTGTAGAGTTTACAACTAAATTAGAATGTCATAAATGACCACACCTTGCAAGCCATAGTTACACAGCCCTGCTTTATTACAGACCCTCCTGCTGAAGGGAGCAAGAACATATGATTGGGGATACAGAGAAGCAGGAGAAACCACTTATTGCGGTTAACAGATTAAATTTATGCCCAATTGAAAATTGCCTAATTTAATACCAAAAGGAATAACTGGATCCACTAAAGGATTTTAATTAAATATATCTGACTTATACTAACAAAATAGGCTACTTGATGTTTTACTATGATGCCATTTGCTAAAAACTAAATGTATGATTTTTTTCCTGTATCAAACTACTGCATAAATTTGGCAACATCTTTCTTCAATGACCAAGTCTTATTACAATGAAATAGGAATTATTAAAAAAACCAACACTCTCAGCACATAAAAGTTGCACTCATTTCTTTTAAAAGAGCAGTTTAAGGAACAGAAATCTTTTCTACCAGCAGGTTAAAATGGCTGATTTAGAAAAACAGAAAATAACCTGTTGGATCCCTTCTCTCTGCTCTTTAAAAAAAAAAGGGACCGACCTCAAAAGCATCAACTTGAGTGGCAGAAATAACATAAAAGTCTTAACAAATAATCATTAACATCACCATCAACTGTGTTCACACATGGACAGAGCTCCTGCCATACACACTCTCTACGGATAGAGATGAACATGTCTATTATAAACCCTAAGCCTGGAGTACGACATGAGATGGTTTATGGTTTTTTTGTTGTTGTTTTTTTTCTTTAAGATTTCTTCCTCTCTCAGGGCGAAATAAAGTTTTCTCTTTTCATCATTTATACAGTCTTACCTTCCTTGACACGATAAAGCATCGTCAGTGTGCCATCACTGGTCAGAGCAGTAACATGTAGGTTATCTACTGTTGACACTTGGCCAGCAAGGGTTGTCAGTTCATGAAAATGTGTAGCAAACATACAGAAAGCACAGATTTTGGTAGCAATGTATTCTGAAATAGCCCATGCTAAGCCAAAGCCATCGAAGGTAGAAGTTCCTCTTCCCAGCTCATCAATGATTATCAGAGAGTTTTCAGATGCAGTCCTAAAAACACAAGAGCATTTTACAACATTTGAGAACATCATGAACTCTGGATATTACGTTACGTTGTAAAGGCATTGAATAAAAGAGGCAGAAGACCTTCCCTAGTTCCATAGCAACATATGAATAAAGTGCACACAGTGTGTCACACGGATTATTCCAAATTAGTTTTTGTCCCATTTAGACTTTGGCATCCTGATAGCAGCTCTATGTGACCACTGAAATAAACAGAAGACTACTTCAAGGACTTACAAGCCTGCTAAAAAGGACTTGAGATCCTCCACTGAGATCCTATGTAAAAGGAAATCTTAAATGCACCTTTCTTAGAGCACCTCCTTTCCCATCAACCCCAACCAACAAAACCAAATAAGCATAGGACTTACCTAAGGATTGCAGCAGTTTCTACCATTTCAGACATGAAAGTAGACACACCTTTCAGCTGACTGTCTCCAGCTCCCACCCGAGCCAGGATACAATCCACAATGGTTACTTCTGCAGATTCACATGGTACAAAACACCCAATTTGGGCCATAAGAACAATCACCCCTGTCTGTCGGATATAGGTTGATTTTCCTCCCATGTTAGGGCCTAAAGAAGAAATTTTGCAGATGAATTAAAAAGACATCATCTTCTACAATTCAGCAGTTCTTTTAAAGGAGATCAGGCTCCAAATCAAGACAAAGAACATTTAAACTTACTACTCTCTTGCCAGAAAAGAGTAGCAGACTTGTCTAACAGGTGCAACAAGTAGTTCCACTATTACTAACGCTTGCTTGTACATCTCACTGAATGCTGCTTTTTCAAAAGAAAAGTGATTGGAGAGTATTAGGGACCTTTTTAAGTTTTGGGACTTGTCAGGAGTATAAGCATTTATCTAAAACACATGTCCATACCTAAAACTAATAAGCTTTAAATTAAAAGTAATCTGTACTGCTGCTTAAGAATGAAAATAATTTGTTTTCACCTCAAGCAACAATTACAATTTGTCTGTACAAATGAAATAGCTTAGTTACAGACTGGGTACAAGCTAAAAGGTGACTAATTACAATCTAAAGGGATTCTGAATCAGCAGAAGGAGATATTAGTAACTTAATTTTAACTGAAGCACAAATGAAATAAAAAGTATTTTCCAGAAAACTGATCATTAAAACTAATTTTATGGTTTTGCTAACCAGAAAAACAAGCCTGTTACCATGCATTTATTCAGACTTTAGTTTTTCTTTCTGATTATGTTAGAAGTGTTCATTAATCATTCTCCAATTTTAAATCTTTGCTATTCAGAATGTATGTCAAGGACATCTGGATGGAAATTAAAATTCAGTTAAATGTATAAACACTAAACATGTTTTCCTGTGTAGTAAAATTATCTTAATTACACCAGAGAATTGGGGGGGTTGGGGGGGGTGGGGGAAGGGAAGGGTACAGTCATTGAAACATGTTTTGCATTTAAGATCGACTTTAATACTAAACGAAGAAAACATTAACAAAGAGGCTGGTTAAAATCTTGCCTACAGAAGGTGCCTACGTGGCTACTGAACAGTTGATGCCTAGTGGAATTTTCCAAATCACTTAAGCAGGTTCAGGTTCTCCAGCTCCTGAGGTTGCCTGGCTTGTAGGAGTTACATTCACTAAGGCAAAGAATACGTATATTAAGGAAGGAGTAATTTCTTATTTTCTACTGTCCTAGCAGCCTCTCTCTTCTTCTCACATGACAATTTCTAAATTAGTGATCACCTTCTCCAAACAGTGCACTATAACTATAATCATAACAACTAATTCCATGACTATTAGTTTGGATGATGAGAAATGTCTGTATGTGCATAAACATGTAGAATACCTACTATCAAAGGAAACATTTCACAAGAACATTGTGGGAACTTTTTTTTAATATAATAAACAACAATAGCTTATAAATATCCTCCCTTCTTTTCCAGAGCTAAATCTTATCCCACATACAGAAAGATGAGTAACTTGCTAGCTGTTCACCCTTTGTTGATTAGAGAACATGACAGAGTTTTACTGGGTTGTTGGTTTGTTTGCTTGTTGTTGGTTTGTTTTTTTCAAAGACATTATTATTGGAAATACTCCAGACATTTAAAACATAAATAACAAATGAACAAGAGAACAGAAACATTTACCAGTAACAATGTGGAACATCTGCTTGCCCTTCTCAAAAATAATGTCATTGGGGATGAAGACCACCTCATCTTGTACTTCGATGCAAGGATGCCTGGCACCTTTCAGCACAATCCTTCCTTGTCCCTTTTCCAGGATGACAGGACGGACATACGGCACTGGTGCTCCGTTTGACACATGAGCAAAACTGACAACTGCATCTAATTGAGCTATCACATCATTCATTGTCTGTATTGGTTCTGCATAACCTGTTTTTTATTAGAGAGATATACATGTTAAACAAGTTCAGAAATTTTTTATTCTTGCTGGAAAGGTATCTTAAAGCCTATATTGAGCCCATAAAATTAATTTATCTGCATTAAGTCAATTTTGTTCAAAACAGCAATCACCTTCTGTGAGAATCTAAGATGTGATCCTAAAGTTTCCATGCTTTGTCTACAAAGGGGACTTCTTCAGACTATGAAAAGGAAGAAGTGACACCATGTTTATTGTTTTAGCCTTAACACTAGCCAACAAGAAACACCTTATCTTAGTACAGGAAGGCAAATGCTCACAATGGCAAGATGGCTGGAAATCAAGTAAGTTTCCTTCCTCAGTAATACACTGCATTTTGATGCTCATGCAAGCAAAGACAATAGAGACACAGAACTGAAAATTCAGTTAGAGCAACCATTTATGTTTATGTGAATGATGGTACAGAGAAGTCTATAAGATACGGTGCCTGTGATACCAGGCAACTAGACTAGACGGCCCAGCATCCCCAGTACCAGTTTTAAGTTTTGGTGTTTGTTTTTTTTTTAGTGAAAGGGATGAGGGACAGGAGTCTGCAGAAGTAAACCATCTAACACCTGCAAATGGGATGCATGCATCAGAAGAGGTGAGGGGTAACCTGCAGAATGAGTCCTACCTGTACAAAGTACTTTTGCTGTTCTGACATTGTCTCTTGAACTGGCTAGGTATAGATTATTAAGAGGACTTCAAGTCACTCTCATTCAAGAATTACACACATAATCCAGTCTTTTTCAACAAACTGCCTCCACTTGGGAAGAAAAATACTTTTTAAATACACATATACACTTCTATGTCTATGACTACACACTACAGAAGCTTTAAGCAGGAGCAAAAGGCTATTAAATGTACTAGGTATTTATAGATTATCTATTGAAGCTAATCCCACTATATAACACCCAAGTAGCTTTCCACATAAATATACAAAACTTAATGTGCTACACACAAAAAAAAGACCATTTGCAAATTACTGAAGTACAAAAAAAAAATCTAACAAGCTATTGATTTTGCAATATACTGGCAAATTCCTTATAAGACAACAGGTCAAAACTGATGAAGATTTTCACTGTAACTTAATACACACTCAAATATATTAATACATCAGCTTAAAAAGTGGGGTTTTATCTTTAATACGTTTACCCTTAGCTTAATATTCATTAGTCCTTTCACTTTTCATTTCTCTTTCAAAGAATTAAGACTTGTTCGGCTGGAACCAGTGCCTCTGGGAGAGGCAGTATTTACAGAATCCTCCAGCTCAAATTACCCAAAATCTCTTCTCCTTTTGGTGAAGGATAGTAAAGAATGCCCTTTAAGTTGGCAGTCTTGGAGCAAAATACACAGAAATTAATTAGGAAAACAATTTTTATTGTATCATATAAGCAGTGACTAGCTTGATCTTATATTGCACACCAACATTCCTTCTTCACCATCCTTCACAGAGCTCAGGTCCCACCCCCTCAGTTTTCTGTTGTCCTTTACCTCTTCTGCCTTCTACTTAGTCTGCTGTTTGGGTGGTGATGACCAGAATCAGGGAGGTCGGTGGAAGATAGACGTGGCATTTATGGGCATATTTTTGTTCCTTTTATGGGATTAGCATTTGCACACACCCCATCACTGCACGTTTGTTGCAATGCCAGGAAAGGGTATGACCAGAGAAGACAATGTATTTCAAACTTTCAATAACTGTCTAAAAGCCAAACCTAATTCTTCACACTAATTCTTTGGGAAGTGTTATGGTGGTTCTGTACAGAAGGGCCTACAAAGTAAGTGGAAAGTCTGCAATGCTGGGAGGACGTGATACACATCAACATTGACATATTCACCTGAAGCAATGTTAACGATTTCCTTGACAATTGCATCCTGAGCCTCTTCATACTCTTCTCTGGTCCTTATATATTCGTCATTGACAGAACTCAGTTGGCTGTGAACAAAACCACAACATTTAGAAACTGATGTCCTGTCTTCACTGCAACAATGCCAAACTTCTGGTCTCATCTATTGAGTCAATACCAGTTGTCCCTACCTGTTTTAACAGCAAGGTTCAGCACAAGGACCACAAAGCAACTAATCTGTGATTCATACACACCAGGACATCAGTGAGATTAATTCCAAGTTGAAGATCACCCACAAGGGCCCAACCAGCAATTCTAGCATCTCTGAATACAGCATTCTTAAAAATCTTACCGTAGCTATTTGTTATAGACATGCTATGTGATAAGGAATTGCTCTTAAAGCTGAATTTCTGGCCATTCTGCAACAAGATGTGGCACTTTATAGAACTGGCAGAGGAGAACTGCTGCTAAGCAACTGTCTAATTAGTCCAGAGTCCTACAACAGGCTTATCAGAGCTGAAGGCATTGACTTCTTTCATTGTCTAAAGACCTCAGTGAACTACTGTCACTAAGAACAGGTTCTAGTCTTCAAAATAAGGTGAGTTGAAACCAAGAGAGAATTTAAAGAAGTGTTTATTCTTTTTCAAGCTCATCTCTGAACATGGAGCAGAGTCTGCAGGACTGAGTATGAAACACACCTAAGTAGTACACCCACACTATAAGCAGAAGTCAGCCTTACGCTTCTTGTACCATCTACAGAAGCAACTATAACAGATTTCTCTGTGCTTAGTTAAGTTTTATTAGTGATCCATGGGTTTCTTCCCTAAGGGAAAGTAACAGATGACACTTACAGTAGATGTTCTAGGTACCATCTTCTCAGTTACAGAAAGAGCCTAACTTCACCATTACATTTAGATTCATAACATATTTAGAACCAAAAAAGCTGTTTTAAATAAAAAAATTAAAATATCCTCTGAGTAAATGTTAAAACAAAACGCAATTAAGGTTTATACTTTGTTCATTTAAGTAAATTGGTGCGAAATACACCAACATATTGGTTAGTGTGAACCAATAAGTTTGCCCTCCTTTTCAAAACAAAGGATTTCTTACTTTGAAAGTGAGTGATTAACAGAAACAGTCACTATTAGTAATAGCACTGGCTTGAAAATAACCTTGCTCTTAGGCAGTGCTCATCAAACATATTTGTCAATCAAGATCTCTCTCAATAAACTCACTTCTCTGATGCTAACTCCAGCAGGAACTGTTATACATAAAGAGATAGCAGCATAGTTTGTCTGCAACAGACTGTATGATGTATTAATCTCTGCTATTTTTACCCTTCCGTATGTAACACATGCAGGAGACTTAAAGACTAGTTTTCTCCCAGACCTGCCACTGACAGACAAGAAGGAACTTGTCAGGAGGTTGAAGTCCAATTGGTGACTGATTATTAACAGCATTCCTTAGGATTGATACTGGGGCTGACACTACTTATGCCTTGATTAACAACCCGAATGATGGGACTGAATGCACTCTCGGCAAGGTTGTGAACAATACCACATTAAGGGGAGCTGCCAGTGTGCTGGTGGACAGGGCAGCCATTCATTGGGATATCTCCAGACTAGAGAAACGGGTGGACAAAAATTTCAACACAGGCAAATGAAAGTCCTGCACCTGGGATGAAATAACTCCATGCAACAGTACAGACTGAGGTCTAAATGGCTATAAAACAGCTATTCATAAAAGAGTTAGGGGACCCTGTGGACAATAAGCTGAACACAAGCCAGCAGTACGCCCCTGAGGCAGAGAAGGCCAAGTCCATACTGGCTGCACTAGCAAGAGTGTAGCCAGCATGTCAAAGGAAGTGATTCTTCCCCCCTATTCAGTACTTTGTGAGACCACACCTGCAGTGCTGTTTCAGGTTTTGTCTTTCTTCCCAGTGTAGAGAGACACCGAACCTGGAGCAGATGGCCACCGCAAAGACTTGAAGCTGGGGCACATGGCATCAAGGACAGGCTGAGAGAGATGGCTGCCCAGGCTGAGATAATCTGAAGTCAGCCTGGAAAGGAGAAGCACCAGACTCTTCTTGGAAGTACACAGCAAAAGAATAGGATACTAAAAACCCAAGCTTCTGCAAGGAAAATTCTCATTAGATCTGATTAAGGAGGTTTTCAAAGAGTGATTCAGCACTGGAACTTGTGCCCCACCAGGTTGTGGAGGATGGGCACCTGGACAAGGCCTTCAGCAACGTTATCCAACTTTGAGATAGGATCTAACTTCCAAGGTGGCTCTGCTTTGGCTGAGGGGTTAGACCAGTTAACCTCAAGAGATTGCCTTCAGCCTAAGTTACTACCTCATTCTGCATAAGCAACTTTCTACTTTGTTTGCTCTGTGTAAAAATAATGATGTACAGAAAGAGATGTATCTGATGACCAAGGTAGCCCTTGCTCCTTCTAAAATGCTCTAGAAGAGCTAAAAATTCAACAAAAAGTATAGACTTTTTGCTTGGCTGATCTGTGACAGAACTGCCGTCCAGACAAGGAGACACTGAAACAGCATCAACACAATTAGCCTGAAGACTGACATTTTTAAATAGCTTAATCTGTAGAGCCACAGAATTGAAATCCAATACATAGGACCAACAGAGAATACAGCGTGGTTTGGAACAGGAAAAAAAAGAAGTCACCAACAAAACTGCTGCATGTCATATTTGGCGATAAATATAAATAGCTCTTTTCCCATTGCAGCTTGTGAAAGTGTCTGTATAAACACTCACGGTGAATGCAGTTATGCTACTAGCTGCAGCTAAAACACAGAAATTAGCCCAAGTCAAAGGACCAAAAATAGCTAACAGTTGGCAAAGTAAATGGGGAATGCAGCTTTTAACAGAAACTGCATGACTACTCCTCCCTCATGCCAGTATTACTCAATATCTCAATCTGTGAGCCAATTAAAAAGGTGAAAATTCAGCCATTCAAGATGTAGGGGAAATCAGTTTATAGGCATAAAGAAAGGATCTATTTTGTATCTTTCACAACAGGCTTGAAAAATTGCCAAAATGATCTCATACCTGTTCGTGAATTTCACACCATTCTTCTGTGTATCAACTATTCCATATTCTGAATTGTTACGGAGAACTTTTTCCTCCTTGCAAGTTATTCGAAAGTGATGTCCAAACTGTGAGTTTGTCTCCAGTTTGATACTTTTGCCAGCTTCCAGACCTTTTAGGTGAAAAGAAAAAGAAAAAAGAAAACAACTGTATTATCAAAATCCTGCAGCCTGTGTTATTTCTGCACACTAATCCCTAGTTTGTACAACGTAGCTTCACAAGATACACTATTCAGTATACTTGATTTGGTTCTGTACAGGTATGAGAAATACGCAGACCTAACAGAAATTTACTGATTCATTCTCTGCTCTTACTTTAATAAGCTCTCAAACGGCATATTCAAATCAAGTTCACAATTATTGTATTACTACATAACTTCCAGAAATATGAAAAATGTTCATAGCACACTGCAAGGACATTCTATATTGCTGCTATAAGCACAGCACCTGTAGTCCTGTGATCCTTTTATTAACATATACTTCTGCTGATGAGACTTCTTATTCCATCCCTACACAATCTTGGTCTTTCTTCCTTTTCATCCAGGTATCTTGTTTACAGCAAAAAAAAAAGACTAAAAAAATATGCAAGCCCTTAGAGGCGTAACCTAAAATAACTATGGTTGCCAGTCTGCCTTGCCATATTTGCATTAAAAATGGATTTTTTAAAGGTTGCTCTTTGAATGCCCAATTCATCAGCTGCGTGTGGATTTTTTTGCATAGGATAATCAATTCTTTAAATGTCTCATTTGCTTATACACTACATTTTGCAAAGAACTTCAGAAGAAAACTAGCATATCCTGAACGGACGCTAAGGAGAATGCAGAGGGGGAAAAGAAAGTTTCAGCGCATGTCCTCAAAGGATGTAAAATAGAACTAGGCTTAGCTACAAGTTAGATGAGTTACAGTTCTACCAAATGAATTCTATGCTATCTTGCAACATACATGATAATGTCTGAAATACTCGGGAATGCCACCCTTTAAAAAAGGGCCAAATTATAAACCAAAAATCACTCAGTTTTCAACAGATTGCATTGTGACAACTAAAGTCACGCCAAACTAATTATAAAATACTACAAACATCCCTTAACTCCTCTATACCAGTTTTCATCACTTGATTTCAAAACATTTTACAAAGGAGGTAAGAATCAAAGGCAGTTTCGTATCCTACCTAGTTCGTTGGCTGCACTGTTTAGCAAGGACAGCATTTTTTCTTCCAGTTTGTTCATCTTTTCTCTCAATTCTGCCAAATTAGGATCAAAAGAAGCCTTGACAAGAAATTCGTGATTCTCCACCTGGGGGGGGGGGGGGGGGGGGGGGCCAAGAAAAAATTACTATGAAAATAGGCAATTAAAAAAAAAATCACCTTCCTGGTCATACATAGTGAGTTTACTTAATCATCTCTACAAATTATTTAAATATATATATATAATTTTGTAATGCAATGCTGTTTGTGATAATTGGTGTCCAACTCAACTACAAAACAAATACACCTCACTTATTTTCTCAAATAACCTGCTTTATACAAGCAAAATACACCAATTTAACAGACTCCTTTACTTCTAAAGTCACCTGCATGTTTATTTGCATACAAATAACTGAGCATTAGGCAGGAAAAAAGGGAAGTCAGAGGAAATGAAATTGTTATGTATGTAATCTATATGCTAGCCTGGACTTACGCAACTAATCAAGACAGACTGCAAAAGGATGGGGTGTTTCAGAAGTCGTCCTTGGAAATAGAAATTTCTGAAACAGTAACTCCTGCCCAAAACACACTCAAGAGGTTACGGAAGGAGCCTACATAATATCACCAAAAATCCTACCCAATTTCAACCCTGTCATTTTGAGTTGAAAAGCCTGCGCATTTCCTTCCAAGCTAAATATTTTCAGGAGCACAGACAAAATAAGCTGTATTTCATCTTTTTCCTCTCTCTTACCCATGCTTCCACTGTCAGGTGTGTTTTTCTGATGAGCTTACAAGCCTCCAGTTTAATTTACAAGCACAACATGTAACTGCTAAATAAAAGAAGCTCAATTTTTAATATACAAACTTTTACAGTCAACAAAATGTTGGCACTGTTGTCCAACACAGAAACTGGCTTTCCTGTTAGTAATAGATTTTATCTAATTAAGTTTAAAAAACCAAACAAATGAAAACTACAATTCCATGAAGCTTCTGGTAGCTGGGAATTATCTGCAAAGCTGTACATAAAGCAGGTGCAAATATTTTGCAAAACACACTGACACAAGATGGTGGTTTACGTACAATTTCACTTTTACTCACAAGTATATGTTAGTAAAAGGAGGAAGGAGAAGATCAAAGGGAGGTTCACAATTCCTTTACTCCTTCCCAGACAATAAAAGTTCCACTCCAGAGAGCAGTGAGCAACAAGAACTGTAAGTGCAAGAACCACCACATACATCTGGTTCTTCTAAGCACAAAAAGCACTTCAGATCTGCAGCGCAACAAAACAATTGTAAAAGCATTAGACTGGTGACTCTGAGGTTTTCTAGCAACTTGGAACCTGGGAATACAACCTGGACATGAAAGCCACAGGGCTCACACATTTTGAATTTGGAATGGGGGGACAAGTAAATTATCATATGAAATACATAGCATACTGTATATTCAAAGGATTGCTACTTTATTCGGAGAATTATCTTCTCCCAGCAGATAATGTGATCTTCCACAGAAGTTGCATCATGGAAGACTGAACTGTTGGTGCTTATTTCCTCTGTACAATTACCAGCAAGCACTACCAGGCATTACACTCAGCCTGCCATTTTGGTTCCAGTTGTGTTGTATGCAAAGACACTGCAGTGGCAAAGTTCTCCAGTTGCTTAACCAGAGATGTGCACTCCACAGAATAATGTATTACAAGATTTTAGAGAACCATCTCAAAACTTGGAGGCGTTAAGAAAGGGGTATGAACAAATTTATTCCCTGTTGATAGGCCTGTTCCTCCCATTCCCTTAATAATTCTGCTAAAAGAACAGCAATGAACATTTATGACAGAGCATACAGGAGAAAAGACCATTCCTGGTTTTGTAGGTCAGATCCTGGATCTGAAACAGAAACTGGAAAAGCCTGGTATGTAAGAGCCACACATGCCAGCCCTTGTCACAGCTGGCTTCATCAGACACACAAGGCCAACAGCCAAGTGAAAAGTAATTTTGTTTCAGAGATTCAAGCAATTATTTGAAGCCTGGAACAAACTGCAGAAATCCCGTGATCTCAGGAGAAGGAAGGTAACATCCTCAAGGACCCATAACGCTCCAGCAGGGCACCCAGTCTGGTTACTGGTTCCAGCCTTCACCCAGGCTGCCATGTCAGAGAGGCTGAGCCAAACTGGAGCCGTGCCCTGCACTTCCACCCTTGGGGGCCTCCTCGCTGCAGGCAAGCTTTCATTCCACTGCAAAGATCTGTATGTGCCTAGAGCTCAAAATGCGCAAAAAAGCTATGTTACTGCCTCACCCATTGCTCAGTCCAACAGTCATGGGAGTGGAGGTAGTTTTCATGTGCTTGTTGCTAACTCCATTACAGCTCCAACAGACCTGTGATGACAAATGAACCCAGAGGCTACTAGTGTTCAAGAAGTAAATCCTAAACTGCTGTGAAGTTTTGGGACAGGAGCATTAAAGTAAAATTACTTCAGGGTTCTGTCTACGTTAATAGTCTGGGTTAGGGACTGCAACAGTTCCAGAACCAGTTCACAGCTGACCAGGCACTCCAGCCCCATGTAAGTTCCCAGTGGCTTTTCCAGGTGTAGATATCAAGTCTTACATCTAGCAGCTTATATCCCATTACCTCAGCCCAAAAATCTGATTTTTAAAATGTGTTAAGATCCAGGTTTGAAGACAGCTTCTAATATATTGCATGACCCACCCCAACTATTGTAGGGCAGCTCATTACTCATTCAGGCCTCACGAAGTAACCCTTAGCAGATGACAAACAGAACTGCTCCATCTGACCACTCTATCCAAGTGAAAGCCAAGAGCTATCGAACAAACAGAGAACTTCAAAATTAAATCAGAAGTTCAGCTAAACTACTAAGGAAATAAAATTATTATAGTTTACTAAGAATATTGAAAACTGGTGCTACTAATTCATATATAAAAACACCAGGCACCCACAACTACATTACCCTCTAATGTTCTTCTCAAGCTGTGCTCCTCCTTCAGCAGTATCTCAGATATAATTATGTAAGTTACTTAAAGCAAGCTTCTGGCTTTTCTCTTCTACAGCCTGCAGTGTGAACATGGCCAATAACCTGACAGGACACATATTAACAGGAATGTAGTATTTCAGGTCTTGGTGCTTTGTGAATCTACCATCAGTTATGGTACAGTAAGGCTACACCTCACCAGAAAAATGAAATGAAATATCGGTGAACCCAATTCACTCCCCTCTCATCTCCCCAAAAGAAGAATAAAAATACTCAACATCATTGTGACATTTCACCAATGTATTCATCACTGAAATGCACTTAAGTCTAAATTACAACTCAGTACTGCATTAAATACAAACATTAAATTTGCTTCAGAGATTAAGAAATATAACAGACATGCAACAGATTGGTCTGAACACTCTTGCTGGCACCTTCACTCTATATATAACCTTTTACTGGCAAGAGTCACGTAAAGGGTTATAATGAAAGCAAATCCCTTATCGCAATAGGGATAAGAAGCAGCTAGACATTTCCTTTTGCTCAGCTAAACACACTGCATTTTTTAGTGTAAGTTTTTGCTCAGAGCTCCTCTGAAATGAATGTTCGAAGTATAAAATATTTAAGGTGGTAAGTAGCAGGCTAACATCACAGCATTGACAACACCTTCATACCTGCATACGCTTACTTGAGTGAAGTAAGACCCCAGCGAGTCACATTTCCAAGGGATGCTCAAATGAATGAGGTGACAGCAAATAATTTGCAGACTCTGGGACTACGTTGAGCTAGCTAGCTAATCTGAAAAACAAGCCCTTCTGTAAAGGGCTGTGGTCTTAATACTCAAGCCAAAACACTATATACCACAAGCGCTAACAAACATTGAAGTTGCCCTGACTTGAGGAGGAGGTTGGAGTAGATAGTTTTTCAAAGGCTCCTTATGGTTCTGTGAAAGACAGAAATGGAAGTGACAGTGTCTCAACTTTTATTGCAGCTAGGTAAATGAATAACCACATCCCACACTTTTTGAACTTAGATGTTTCTTTTTATATTAGAATGGATTATTGACATAATTTAGTTGCTATGACAACCTGCCCTTCAATCACACTCAAAACAGAGCTGGGTATTTTGTTTGAACTCCCTAATAACTTAAGAGGAATTTCAAGTCGAAGTTCAAGTTTTACCATTCACACGGACAAGGTTTAGTCTTCTAGTAAAACCAGTGTTGGCTTATCTATAGCCATTTTTCAGTGCCTTGAAGGGGGGGGGGGGGGGGGGGGAACCCTAAATCCAACACACCAGATTCTATGTGACTTGATTAAAAATAACTGACTTGTTAATCTGTTTAGAAGGACAACAAAACATTTTTAAAGTAGAAGCTGAAAAGAAATTGGAAGAGCTGGACTATGAAGGGTGAAGGCTTAGAACAGCTGTTAGTTTTAAAGAAACCAGAGTCCCAGGGCATACAAACTGCATCAACAGATGGTCTGTAACTAGTATAAAGCTATAAATTTCTTCATTAGCATATATCACAAATTACAGCAACATGTCAATCAAACAGTCTTTCCTTAAACAGTAAAAGGCAGTTGATGAATGCATGCACAATACAAAGAAAAAGCTGTGCTTCTGCCTTTGGAGAAAAATATGCATATTCAAAATTTTAAAGCCACTGCAGTTTTCAGAAGTTCAACACCTTGGCCTTACTACCATGCCTGGCACATGGTTAGGTAGATGTAACTTCTACAGTCAGCTGAGATTGACACTTACAACAATCCTAAAAGCCTCCCAAGTTTTCCAAAATGACTGAAACATCTTATTGAAAAAGGAACATTAAATACAGTTCTAACTGTGCATGTACATTTCAAAATGCACCTCACCAAGTCTCTAACAAATACAATTAGAAAATATGATGTACAAAACTCACTAAAAACTTTGCATTGTTTCACCTAGTAAAGCAACAGTTCATGTTTTTGCCTATGACCTAAATGTTTGATGTTAAACAACGATAAATCAGTCATTTATACTCATCCCTCCTCCTTTCAGCTACATATTTAAGAAACAGCAATGTTCCTTTCCACTTTTTTTGGCCAATTTTGCCTCTGAAAAAAGTGCCTGTTGTCCCTTGCAAGCATAGTCCTATCATCAGTAATATTTTATAAGCAAGTGTAGATGCAAGGCTAAGATAATAGCTTTCTCTCTAGTAAGAAATGTCCTCACACTGGAAAGTAAAGTCATTCTTTATACCTAGGTCAATCATTTTTCAGAGGGGCAAACTCTTAGTTATGAAGACTTAATCCCACCAAACAGAACCAAGTCTAATGAACTTCATAGAAGCAGAGAAATATTTAATAAACATTCTGGCTACATTCTAGATTTCAGACATATCACAGTAACTTTGAAAATACAAAGAAGCAGAAAAGTGACAAAATAACCTCCCCACTCTTAATACTGATGAGGTCTTAAAAAAGTTTAGTTTTTAGAAATAGAAGTAGGTACACATTTTATATATATCTAATATATGGTTGTAATAATGCGTAATTATATATGTAATAATATAATACATATAAAATATTAATAAATAGTATATTGATGGTATATGTATTTTATATATCATAGATACATAAAATATAGATAAAAACAACCAAAAAAGTTTCACATCTGCAGCATCCATGTACCCAAAGCAGTTTTCCATTGGCTAGATAATTTCAGACAGTGGGTGAATATCCTCTTGATATTCAACTGCTATACTAATAACAGTCTTTGTATATTCCACAGCTAAACTATCACTAACTACTTAATATAGATGATCAATTAAATTTAGTCAGTGTAGAGCAGATTGCAAAGTTCAATAAGAAACTTTAATTGCTAAGTAAACCCCCTCCCACACACCAGCCCATACCTTATCCATGTCCAATGTTGTTTCTATCATCTCCACAAACTTTGAGAAGTCATAGTAGATATCATTAAGAGGTGTTATAAACACTGCCAACAACAACATCTGGTGAGCTCCTGTTAAGAGCAAACAAGAAAAATTATCATTCACAAAACCCCACAACTTTACCAGAATTGATTCACCCAAGATAAACAGCACAACTATATAGCTGGTTAATTTTTATTAAGATTGGTTATGATAATTTTATTGACACATGCATATCTTTTCCTAAAATTTGCATTATCCAATTTATTCTGATTAAGCTTGTACCTATCATTTTTGTTAATATCTGGTGGTATTAATTCCCTTCTACTATGAGTAAAACTACAGACAAACAACAATTTGAAAGCAAACCTGCTGTCTGAACATTACCTATTCTGCATATAAAAAGTTGAAATGGCTTTAGTAAAAACTGTATTCTACAGCAACCAATTTTGCAGATATAAAGTGGAAGTCTCATCATCCACACTCGGAGTTCATTTTTTCTTAATTAGAAATTACCAGAAATTGGTAATATTTGGTAGGTTACAATACGGACATAAATAGAAATTGAGATGTATGGGGTTTGGTTTTGTTTTCCTTAAAAAAAGACCATCTACTGTAACCAGATCTTTATAGTCACTGATCTTTCCACTAAACAGGAAGTCATCAAAACTAAATTAGTCTTTTCCAACATATTTTGTTAGCACAGATATTCTGTAGCACCAAGTATAACTGCATAGTGCACAGATTGTTTGGAAGTCCACAGAACACTGTAAGCATTGAATGCAAAATGCTGTTCACAGTTAACTCAGCATGCACAGATATTACTAATTTTGTGAAACAAGTATTTTCTTCAGGCCTACAAATAAGCACCTATCCAGCAGCCATCTGTGAAAACGCTCTGTCGGTAATAAAAGTTGGCATTTTTGTAGCCACTTCAAGTTATGATTTATCACAGTAAGATTAACATTACTGACTATATGATTTACACAAAATGCCTCAAAGAGACCCCAATAGTACGAGCTTGTAGCTGTTCAATTATGTACAGAATGATTATATCTGCCTCCGATGTTTACAGGCAAGGCTTTGCACATTAACTATATGATTTACACAAAATGCCTCAAAGAGACCCCAATAGTATGAGCTTGTAGTTGTTCAATTATGTACAGAATGATTATATCTGCCTCCAATGTTTACAGGCAAGGCTTTGCACATTAACAGGGAAAAGCAGATTCAAGCTCTGGCTATTGCAAAGCCTCCCAGTTTCTTAACAGACTAAGGAGAAAGTCCTAATCTTTCCTAAGAAAAATTTCCATACAAATTTATAAAAGTCACACAGTTAGGACATGTTTACCCAAGGGAATGTCTCTTCTATCCCAGCTCTAACTCAAGTAGAAAGAAAAAGGTTGGTTTGTTTCCTTTTCCTCCTGTGCCTTTTTGCTTCCCCACTCCCCCAAGCTTTTCAAGTTCTTAACTGATCAGTAGCTACTAAAGAATTACATGTTGTTGAGAGATTCTTGAACTTGTATAACTTGAGTCTTCTGCTGACTAAAAGCATTCAAAACAGAGAGATCTGAAATATAGTACAGATTGTTTTTTATTCCAAATCTCTTTCTTGCTCTCCGTCACATCTATTTTTCCCCCCCCTTCTGTAAGAAGACACACTTAAACCAACCTAGAAAATAAAAGGAGACAGAAAAGAAGGAAGAGACTGAAGAACAGAAAAGTTTCATGTCTCTTTTTTTCAGAATGGACTCAGCAGTTTCCAGTGCACCAGCTGACAGAGTGCACGGCACACACAATGATCTTCACTGTTCTTGAACTAATGAAAAATTATTGCGCTTGGACTTAAAGTAGCAATTAAAATTTCTTTTCTTGAAATGAGTAAGTAGGAAAGTTTCATAATACCATTTCATTATTTAAGTTTGAAGAGTGTATCTTCAGACACCATAGAAAGATGTCACATTCAAAAAGCAGAAAACATTAATAAATTAAGTAAATAAAATACTAACATATTTACATATGTTTATGATATGGTTCAAACACACTGCAAAATTAATTTACACTTTCAGTCCAACTTCATATTCAGGATCCAACATTTGAAGGAAGTAAAATAGTGGAGTCAGTGAACACTGAGAATTTATAAAAGCTGTATGTATAGGCTTTTCTTAAAGGCATAACACTTGTTATTAAGAGACTATGAGAAAGAAACACCATTGAAAAATTCTAAATTAAGCTCCAACCTGTCTTGCACCTGCATTCATAAACTCATGATGCACAGTAAAAAAACAACACTTTTGCATCTACTCAACATGATTAGCAGGTAAGCTAACCATTGAGAGAAAGAATAGACTTTTGTACTGTCAAAAGCAGAGATGCATACTGATCACAAAGCCTATCTGCTCCCAGGTAGTTTTTAATTTAAACCATAATTAACTTACTGAAGCACAGATAAGTGTTTCTTACAATGCATTAAAGGCTTTATTATTATTATGTTTTAAAATGTTGTATAGACA
The DNA here is from genome assembly GCF_963921805.1 of Phalacrocorax carbo. NCBI lineage: Eukaryota > Metazoa > Chordata > Aves > Suliformes > Phalacrocoracidae > Phalacrocorax > Phalacrocorax carbo. The sequence continues at coordinate 32,586,059 of NC_087515.1, read as the reverse complement.
TTAAAATCAAGCACTAATCTTCAAACTTGAAACATTTATACAGTTAGTTCGGCAGCAAACATAAGTATGATAACTGACACTATTCTATCACAGGAAAACAGACAAATCTCAACATCTAAATGCACTTAACCCAGTAATTTTCATGGTACAAAGAGTCTTGGAAAGAGCAAGAGCAAAATGGAAATTGGGACAAAATACAGTATGGGTTTCCTAGAGACGGATCATACCTGTATAGCGCAATGTCTGAGATAACTGACTGCCTAAGACAAAGAGAAATTTGTAGACCTGATCTGGGCTCTTCTAAAACATTCAATACAGTGTCACATAGGATGTGAAGAAGCAAGATTCATGATTGATACAATGATCAGAAGGCAGATAAAGAGGGCATCACCGCCTTACAAAAGATGAATGAGCTGGAGGGACATCAGCAATACAGTTCCTCCAGGGCTCATACAAGCATTTATCTTTTTAAGATGTGTGAATTAATATTAATGCACAAAAGAAGGCTGCCTATAAAATTCACTAATATATACAATGTGGAAGATATCAGTAGATGAAATTGAAACATATAAATCAGGAGCTTAACTAATTGACCTTGAAATCTGGGCTAACAGAAATTAAGTAAGATTTAATAGTGAGTAAGATGACATATTGATAGATAAACGAATTTCCACTCTGAGTAGGGGAATAATTGGCGGGAAACAGGCCAAGTTCGATCACAACATGGTTATAACACACCAGTGCAGCAGTCATGGAAAGACCAGTACTGGAACATGCATTAAGAGGTATTTTCAAAAGCAGTAAGGGGGTATTCAAGCCACTGCATCCAATATGGCAAAATATACCTGGAACCCAGCATACAGTTCCTGTATCCTGCATATCTACAGGATTAAAATAGTGTCAGTCTGAGTTGGGAAGGAGGATGCTTCAGCAGCTTCATGAAGACAGAGATCTTGTAAGTACCTAGATTTTATGCCCCAGCAATTTGAGTAATGAACAACTGCTCCCTTTTGCCAGCAATAGCAAAATGATTTGATGACTCAGAGTCCTTTCCCATCTTATGCAGGTTTCTTATGTCTCAAAAATAAAAAGTCATCTTCACTCTTTACCCCCACCTCAGCTTTCACCATCCATAAGAACAAGCATCTCAACAAAGCAATTCTTCATAGTAAGGAAAAGGCAATCACTGCTGATCACTTCATGGTGTAGTTGCTCTATCTCCCATAGCCATTCATGAGAAAACAAGTTTTTAAACTGGCAGATACTCAGAACTGCCAAAAATCTTTCTGACTATCCATCTCTTGATGAGTTAAAAGATTTTGTACAGTCTTAAACAACAATCACATCCAGTCTGAATCAGTCACATACATTCAAAATTACCAGACCATTCTTGTACTCTAAGCAAGGGCATACAAGTACAAAGAAAAATAAAAATACATTTTACCTATCTTAAATTATATACTGATGATGATTGTCCTACTAAGGCCAACTGATTCACGTGTAAAACAGAAATTTTTCCCATACGGTGAACTTAAGTTTGCCTTACACAGCCTGCTCCTCAAAACTTCTAAAAATGGCATTGTTTACCTACCCCAAAGTTATGACAGAGAAACTCTGTTGATCCAAATGTCAACTAATAGAAAAAGAAATAAAGACGAGAAGCGAGCATTTTGAATAAATACCTCAGTTTAAGATGAAAGTTTCTTCCCAGTTTTAGATCTTAACTGCTTTTGGAAATAGCACAGCCAGCAACCAAAAGTTAATTTATTTTAATATTAGTATTTTAGAAGATAAATTTCATTACTTGGAAGTCATAAAAATGTAGTACAGAAAAGTATAAAATACTGGGAAATATCACTGTATACTCAAATACAGGAAAGAAAGTTTTGTAACCGTACCATTTCAAAAATTATTTCTCTTTAAGGCTTTGGTGCTTGCTTTATGCAAAGATATTTTCAAACAAATTAATGGGCTTCTACAAAAATATGCTTTCTGACAGGCTAAGACTGCTATTGCTGTACTGAATCACCTCCCTGTTATGCTGACACTATCTTATTCTACATTTTCTTGGTAACGCATAGAAAAGGAAAAGAAATAGCAACCTTTACATTTTCTAGACTTGCTTGTCATAGCATTGAGCTTCCTGCTAACGAAGATCAGAAGAAACCCTGTCATGTTACTCTTATCAAATACAGCAGCATTACGATTTTAAAAAGCGCCACTTAAATTATACTGATAACGCTTAAACTGTGGGGGGTTTTTTTTGTGTTTAATTACAACCCAAAGTGCAAAGTGTCTTCAAAAGGGACATAACAATATTGTATGAATGGTATCGTGTTTGTAAGATCATAATACACACAAAATTGTTCAAGAATTCTTAGAGACAAGTCAATATCAAAGATTACTGGACCATCACCCAACAGTTCAAGTATTTCAGCTACATGCTAGTTGGAACGCTTTTTGATATAAAGATTTGGATATGTTTGTTTTTAAGTATCTGATTTGCATTTCAGAATTTCAGCTCATTTCATATTCAAATGTCTTTAAGCTTTATTCCTGCAGCAAAAGTACACAGGAAAAAAAGTAACCTTTGCAAATCTACACACTATTTCTTTGCATCATCAGTGTATTATAAAGCATTGAAAATAGATGGGGGTAGCATTACCATCATATTTTTCTAGTGCCTGTACAGCATTAGGCAGTTGATTAATAGCCTGGTACATCCGGTAACAGTCCTGTAAGTTTGCTACTTGTCTCTGAAATTTCTTTGCCAGACGGTTAAGATCTGGGAAGCGACGTAGGAGATCTTCTTGAAGGCACTGACGTAGTTCTGGATCCACCACAAAAGCTTCAACCAAATTCAACCTGAATAGGAAGTTCATAACAATGATTAGCATGGCATTGTCTATAATTCTTTTATGTCACTAATTAGAATGAAAATATTTATCTGGCAGTTTCTATCTGTCCTTTCTCTATGGCTGTACCCATAGGTCAACTTTCCTAATCAAAGAACTAATTAAACTAGGACAACGCGTGAGCTGAGAAAGCAAGTATACTTCTGTAGTTGTTAACCGTTGAGTCACCTAATCTAGCAGCATTGGAGTGAACCTGTTTCAGCCACAAATGCCAGCATCTGTTCTGCAAGTATGTCAAAGCTCAAAATCTACTTTGAGATAAATCCTTTCCCTGTACCATAAAAAAGTCATCCAGTAGTCTACGAAAGGACAGAGGTTAAGCAGGAAAAACCCACAGTGTAGGAAAAACCCACTCTTGGCTGAGTTTAGCTGCCTGTGGTCAAGGCCAACATTGACACCATGCAGCTGTGCACCCTGGATCACAGAATCACAATCCTCATGGTTGGAAGGCACCTCTAGACATTGACCACTCCAACCCCTTTGCTCAAAGTAGGGTCAGCTAGAACCAGCTGTCCAGGACTGTGTCCAGCCACATACCGGGTATCTCCAAAGATAGCCACAGTATCAACCCCTGGGATACACCACTAGTGTGTGACTGGCCCCCAGGCTCGTCTTCATCCCCCTTATCACAGTCTTTTGAGCCTGGCAGTTCAGCTACTTTTTGGTCCACCACGCTGCCTACTTACCTAGTCCATACTTCATCAGACATAATAGAAGACAGTAACAAAAGCCTGCTGAAGTCAAGATAAACAATATTCACTGTTCTTCCCTTATCCAACAACCTAGTCAATTTGTTGTAGAAGGCTATCAGGTTGGTCAGGCTTGATTCTTCCCTTAGTAAATCCATGCCAAATGCTTCTAATCACCATCCTGCCCTTAGTACATTTAGCAATGCTTAACAGGATTTTTTGCTCAATCACCTTCCCAAGGATGAAGATGATTACAGACCAACCTGTAATTCCCTGGATAATCCTTTTTGCCCTTCTTGTTGACTGGAAGAAAGCAAACGTCACTCGTCTTCAGAAGCCTCCTCCAACCATCATGACCTTTCTGAGAAAATCAAGACTGATCCCACAATGACTTTGACCAGCTACCTCAGCATTTGTGGTTGTATTCCTTGGGTCCCATGTGTCCAATTTGTTTAAATGTTTGCTAAACTGATCCTCCTCTAATGAGGTTGTGTCTGTCTTTGCTCCTCCTCTAATGAGGTTGTGTCTGTCTTTGCTCCTCCTCTAATGAGGTTGTGTCTGTCTTTGCTCCTCCTCTAATGAGGTTGTGTCTTTGCTCCAGACTGCGCCACTGGTTTCAGGTGCTTGGGATTCCTGAAGGCAAATCTTACCAGTAAAGACCATTGTGAAGAGTTGTGCACGAAACAGGTCTGAGGAGCCTTGTCTGGGGCCTCCTCTCCTTCACTCAAGAGCTGCATTCAAACTAAGGCACTTGTCCTTGGTTCTCACCTGAGCTATGCTGCAGCCTTGCCTGTGCCTGGCCATGCACCCCACTGATCCCAATGACCACCCACTGACTGGACTTCCTTGCTTCACCTCAGATCATCACTATTGACTTGTCTGGAGACCCAGACTGTGACTAAACCTGGTTACTGTCACCAGATATACCGTTGGCCTCATGCAGGTATTGGAGGACTGCGTCCTTATCAATGAGGGTACTATCTCTACCATTGACTCCCAGCTTGCCTTCCATTCAGCCTGCCCTTGCTGCTGCTCCCTGACATTCTGGGTTTGGGTTTTTTGTTGTTTGTTTGTTTGGTGGGTTTTTGTTTGTTTGGTTTGGTTTTAAAGTGAAATAAATATTCTTTAAGTGCTGAAAGCAAGCACAAATCTCAATGAGAAGTGACAGAACATTAAATTATATTTTCCCCACTAGAATGTAAGAGAAATTTCTTGCGTTCTTTTTTGCACCAGTTAACATTGTCATCTTTACATATTTTGCATTACTTTGCCTTTGCAGTTAAACAAAGAAAGTCAGATATTATTCATTTTGGAATGCCAGAGGCTTCAGCGTTTTGGTTACACTTTAGGAATATGAAGGAAGGACTCTGCCCTTCAGAGACCTCCGCACATGATACACTGTGTTGATTTCTGGTCAACATCTTGGCTTCAGCAGGGAAGTTAATTCCATTTAGAGACATGCAAGCAGAGAAAGGACAGCTTTCACCACATTATTTCTACTGTTTTGCTTACTGACAGGAAAACGCATCAGTGTAAATAAGAGGAACGTTTGCATTTGCAAACAGTATTGAGAATGATAATTGGTTGGGGTTTTTTTTGTCATTTTGAAAGCAGTAATCTCTGCATTACACCATGCAGTGTTCTGCTGGGACAGCTAGGCACTTGAAATAGTACAGAGAGGTTAACATGGTATGCTGCCTCAGCTAATTAGTAAAGACAGTCACTCAAGAAACAAAGGCTTTGTCTAAATAAACACAAGATAGAGACCCCTGGACAGGCAGAAGTATATTTCCGCATATAAAGATGAACACCATGCTGCTGCACAAAGTGTTCTACCCATGCCACTCCAGTGAACCTTCTGTATTATACCAAACAAAATCAATGAAGAAGACGAGAAGAATCCTACCCCTACATTTATCCATTCAACTATTGCCTTAATAAATAAGAGTGACATTGCTGCCCCATAATGGTGCTTTATTTCCAAAAAGGATAGGAAACATGGGAATCTCTGAAAGATGCATTAAAGTTTCAGCATGTATACAGAGCTTGTGAGAAGTAGACAGGAATATACTTAAGATACCTACTGCAAGAATGCAGAACAAGATTTGTATAAATAACATCATAATAGCTAAATAATTTCTAATTCTGATCCCCGTTGGCGTTTCTGCGCACAATTTCTAGCTTTCAGGCTTCTGTCAAATGCTTTGGAGGAATAATAAGAATTACATGATTCTGTAGATATATCACCATAGCAGACACATTGCTATCTTTATTAAAAATCCCCACAATTTACCTAGCAGACCTGACTTAAGATTCACATCACAAGCTTTTCTCAGAAGCACCAGCAGTAGCTGGTGACCAAACATACTTTGTAAAGACCAGATTTTTTTTAATTTAAAGAAAAAAAAACACACAAACGAACAAAACCCAAAACAACCCAAAGACACCCGATATAACTGCTTAACAGCCTAAATATAAGCCTACTAACCAAACGCCTGCCAACTTTCCCGAGGGGATTACAGAAGGAACAAACCCCACCTGCAGAGCTTTCCCTAAGCCCTGTTAGAGCTTACTGAAACTAGGGGCAGTATCTGCCAAATTTTTCCTCTTCATAACAGCAAGCAACTTGGTCATTTTCAGTCCTGTAATCTGGAAACAATTCCTTTGGCAAAAAAAAAAAAAAAGACAGGATTCACTGAAAACTTACAGTAAAGCATAGCCATATGTTCTTACTTTTACTCTGCTTGGTCTTTAGAAGTTATGGTCACGGCAAACACAAACAAAAGGTTGCGCTACTCTGATGTTACATCCTCCCACTTCCCAGGTGATATGCAGGATTTGTAAACCTATTTAATACTTCTCAATTATCTAAATATCACCACACCACACATCAATCCATGAATAGGCATTAGTCACAAATACTTCATATTTTCTTACCTACAACACTGCATGAAGTTCTATTTAAAATACCCTTTCTTCACTTCATAAGAGTACTAGGAAGAAAGCAAAACACATTTGGAGGGTTTAATTATAAAAGTGAATCTTAATCTAGAACAATACTAGTCTTGCCTGGGGTAGGAAACCACGGTTTGGTGGTTTCATCCAACCTGGTTAAGCTACAGACTACTCCATGATTTCCACATTAAAATTTCCAGTATAAAAACTATTTTCTGTGATTTTGATGACCAATCTCAGACATGTAAGAACATGTAAAATTCAAGTCTGTCTTCTATATTACATCCCGTCTCACCCTCCGATAGCTTATGTTTCAAGCCAGACCATTTAGTTGCTCTTCCAAGAGGTCCTTAAACAATCAATAATCCTGGCAGTCATATATGCATTGAATCACTTCTTGTAACTTACTAAATTTTGCTTTTGGGGAAGACCAGCAGCAACAGATTCTGTAACGCCACAGTACCTTTAAAGCCCAACCCCACAGAGACTTGCCTTCAGTGTGACACACAGATGCCCAGTACCCTTTCTGGCTCCATGTAAAGCTCTGTAAGACACAGAGCAGATTACATTCTTTCTTTCTTTCTATACACATTGCTTTATAGTTATTCTCATTAAAATGCAAACCATCCCTGTTCTGTCCAATCAGTCAGGCTGTTTTGGTTTTCATTGAAAGTTTGGTCCTTATTTGTGTCACCTATAAAAAAGTTAGTACCTTACTAGCCAGCTACTATCCTGATCATTAGAGAATATCTTAAGCGCAGCTTCTAGTCTCTTGAGCTTACCTTTGCCAAGATTAAAACTTTTTTTGCGTGTGCCTTTTACACAGACAAACCCATCACTTTCACCCCACGACTCCCTCAGCTTGTTCAACAGCCTCTTGAATAAGAACTTGTCAAAGGCCTTTTGAAAGCCCTAATTTTTTTCTCCCCTCCTTAGTCCACAAGAAGGACAAGTTCAAAGAGTTCTCAGATCAGCGTGATACAATTTTCTTCTGCCACAGCTATGCTAATTAGACTGACATCTCTTGACCTTCCTAGTATTGTTCTATCTTCCCCCCCACTATATTTGCCAACCACAAATATAAGGCTGACTGGTTTGTGTTCATGCCACATTTTGCATAACAATTTCCTCTATGGTAAGAACACATACAAGGTAGCTGAATAGAAAGGGCTATATTAAGACAATGCAACTATAAACCATGCCTAATGCTCACAAGTAATAATGAAATCAAATGACAGGTTGTTTTTAATATAAAGCTTGACTGAGGAAAGAAAAATAGAAAATACAAAAAGAAACAAATAAAAAAATCCAAGAAAGTGTAATCAATCAACAGCTGACAACATTGGATAACTTGTTTCTGCTTCACAGCTGAAAGGGAAATGAAAATAAGGCAAAACTGTCCACCACACATTAAGGCAGCACGGTCAAGGTAACAATTACAACTATTGAAAACACACTGGAACAGAAATGAAATCTTTGTTTCAAGACGGTTAATTAAATCTGCAAATTAAACCAAAAAACAGCAATGAAAGTTTCAGCTAATATAACTGAAAACTAACACAAGTACTTTTCTTGAACTTGGAAATTATAACCCCTGCTTTCAAAACCATGGCTATTTATCAGCTTTGGAGTGCAGTAAAAAGTAACATTAGGCTTAATGTGCTCTTCAAGAGAGTTTCTCCAAGTTCCTGTTGGATATTCTGGAATCCAACTGAAAGCACTTCACCCCTTCCTGTGTTTTATTGTTGATAATAGCAGGTCCAAGTGACACCTCTTAAACACTCCACACCAAAAGACGACAACAAAAACCTGTTTTCAATCTAATAAATGGCACACACTTTCCCAAGTCTCATCACAATGCTTCTGTTCCACTGAGGTTTACATCTCATTTGACATCAGTAAAGATGGCTTCTTCCTTTGATACATCTATGCAGCGTTTTTCATCACAATTTTAAGGTTATTGCACTCAATACTGCCACAACACAGAGGTTGTCAGGAGGGTTTAATGATATTTCTAGGCTTTTACAGAGCTAAATATAAAAGTTAACAGGAAAACATCAGTCAAGCCTGATTTGTTTACAGGTTTCATAGAAGGATGAAAATAATTCCGTCTGTAGCAATTATAACTAAAGCAACAGATTAAAATAAAAGACCAGAGTTAGAATGAATTTTTTTAATGCCTAAACAGGATCAGCCAGCACAAAAAAAACCCCTAACAAACCAGCAAGCTGTACAACCAGCTGAGTAATAAAGCACCTAGGTTTTAATCTTGCTTCCACCAACCACCTGCAAAACCCTGGGCAGTTCCACCCCTCTCTATGCATGCAGGAAGGAGAATGCTTCCTTCAAGCACTTCTGCTCAGATAAAGGACACTCTGGTTCTTTATCATATTATGAAACTTGGATCCATATATAATCAGTAATAAATATATTTAATAATGAGTAATATATATATTTAATTACTAGTACTACTACAGAGTAGTACCTTAAAATCCTAACTTCTGCTGTTTTCATGGGGAAAACTCTTAACGATTCCACATGACACAAGGAAAAAAGTGTTAAAACTGAAATAAAATTAAGAATGCACTCTTTTACAGGAGAAGCTGGCTGACTTTTAGGAAGATCTTAAAGTTTGTAATTCCACCAGCTATACAACAGCCAAGACTTCTGAAGAGCATATATTTGTATTCTCTGCCTGCTAATGGTTTTCTATGGCTGCAGAATAAGATCAGCTTTCTGTCCAACTTGATTATAGAGAACTTAACAGAGAAACACCACTTACAAAAGCAGCATATTAAGGACTGCGTTAAGATACACTAAGACTTTCATCTTGCCACACAAGTTTCAGAATATGCAGTTATACCAGTTTGATTTCCTATTTCCTTTACACAAAGGAAAGTGAAAACACTTAATGTACCATTATTTTGGTTTTCCTCAGGTGTCTTTCAAACTCAGATCTCTTCTTAATCCAATATAGCTGATGTAAACCCTCCCTGCACACACTTAACCCAGACTCATAAAACTGATAAATTCTTCTTTTCTAATCCTATTGTTATTTTATTTTGGTAATTTCAAACTACAGTCTCAGGTACTGCACCTTCAATAGGAGGGCAGAGCAAAGCCAAGCCACCATCTTACCTGTTCTAATTGGGTTTTCTTTTCCACACAAAGCACTTGGGATTTTAACACCCTGGAGGAAGTCCGCACTAGAGCACATTGCTGTAGTTGATTAATACCAGCATTTGTGTTTTCCAGCCAGAAAATAGCAAGGCACTGTCCTTAGTTCCCTTTATAAATTTCTCCTGGTGACCCGTTCCTTAGACAAACATCTCTCAAAAAAATCAGCCAAAATCCAGTTGTCACCACCTGGGGTAAAGCAGGAAATACCACCTTGAACTTGCAACGCTCTTTTCATGACAAAGAACCCCAGTATGCTTTACAGCCTTTGAACTATTAAGACAGAAACCTAAGATGGGCACCGAGCCACCTAAATCAGATGATCTGGAGCCTGATATTGAGAATGACTTTACTGCAGCACACATCTTCACAGCATAACACACACATTGACCATCCCAGGGCATTTTGCTGAGTACAGAGTTGTTACATGCCTTTATAAAAATAACATTCAAAATTTCTCAGACAAGCACAAAGAAATAACAAAAGATCTAGACAAACCACACACACTTTTGCAAGTGCTTAGTTATGCACAAAAGACTTTGTTATGAAACTGGAGCAATATTTGTAAACAAATTGAAATAAAAATACCACAAAACCTGAGGAATAAGCAACCAGCAGCTTTAGAGAGACTAACACCATCAAAAGCCATTTTATTTTACTCATACACCACGGGCTGAGTGTCACTGATATTCTCAATCCCCCACTCAGCTTGCACACTCAGCTCACACCAAACGATTTCTGGAGACTGTACACAGACAGAAGTTGCCCTGATTTCTGGCAGCAAGCCTCCAGCTGGTGGCAATATTTACCCAGGCAGCAGGAGCAGCCTTGCAGAGGATTCACCATAAGCACCAGTTCCTCCTGCACTTTGAAAACACAAGATTGGAATCCAGGTTTTTGTTTCATCAACAACTCAGAGTTGTATGCATACCCCTCCAGCACCTCTTACACATGAGAGAGAATATCTCAAGCAAAAGGTCAAAATCTTACTGTTATTTTAATGAAATTGGTATGTTTTGGCCCTTCAATATCATTAGGGTCCAAAATCTTATGTTTGAGTGAGAGTCTAAGTTGTTCATCTGAGTAAGCTCTCTTTCAGCTCTCCCAAATATGCATACACATACAAAGGCCTGTAGTTCAGAAACAAACAACACAGCCAATTCCAACAGGCTTGTGCCCAGGTAAGCAAGGCTTCTTCCTACTCTGTCTGCCAAAAAAGCAGCCTGCACCTTCACATGCATTCCCCTCCACGCTAAACAGCTCAAGTTCTCCTGTTTCCCACCTGTTCTTGCCCAGTGTGACCTGTTATCATTTCTTCTTAGCATGCTAGCACAAAGTTGGTTTTGTTTCCTCAGTAAATGCTTCTGAAATATCAAATGACTTCACAGCTTACCCCCTGTCAAAACCACTGTTACAACCCAAAAAAAAAAAAAGAGCTGAACTAAAAGATACAGCTTGCCTAAAAAGCAAAACTTTCAAGACAACACTCGAGGAGTACAACAGTGTATACACATCCTCAATTCAGAATTTAAAGTACATTACTGTTTTATAGGCGGCATGTGAAATTACAGGCTTCTAGCAATGAAGGGATATTGTATAATAGGGTAGATTAACAGAAACGACAAACCAGGAGTAAACAGTCCTGGAGTAAACAGTGATACATCTTAAAATTTACCTGTAAGGTTTGCGTTCTTAAAGACAATGCCATCAACCCAGTAAAATTATAGCGATCCTTGTACTCTGATGACCTTCCCAGCTTTTTAAAAGATTTTGCAGTGATTCCCCATCCTAGACCCAGAGCATTTCAAAACTTCTCTGCAGAAACAAGAAAGTCAGAGACGAAGCATAACCTGGCTTAGCAGTACAGTTTGAAAGCTGTCTTGCTCCTTACACTGGCAAGCCACATAGCATGGGAGAAGAAAAACTGGTAGTCTGGTAAAGGCAGCTGCAAGACACCCCAGGCTGACACTAAAGGTAATGCTCCCAGTAGCAGCTCCCTCCTTAAACATACATCTTCCATTTGCTGTGGCTGTGTTGGCTTTCCACCAGTGAGGCTCCCCTGAACCAGCTTGGTCTGGGGTGGCTCTGCCAACTGTAGACAGGCCCCATTGTATCTTGATGCTCGCTTAAGCTGGCTAGGAAATTATACCCTCAAGTTACAGTCCCACAAACATTTATAAGCTGACAGAAACCAGCACTGCCACCACAAAGTGTGAGGTAGTACTGCTACCTGCTGCTCTTCTCCACCCTGCCATACTTTCTCAATCAAGTCAGAAGTGAACTCAATCAAGGGATCTCCAGGCAAGTATCTGATGCCCTCAGGATGTGTTTAGTACTAGAAATTGCCATTCATTCCACTATTACAGGGTAGGTCTTTGGATTGACCTCACTACTACTGTCTTTTACTCTCAAATGTATCACTTGAAGCAATCATGAATATGCTGGCTATTTCTTGCAGCTCTATTGAAGTAGTCCCTGATAATGTAGAGTCCAAGGTTTGAAGGGCAGCTTTAGACCCTAGAGGGGCCACAGAAATCATATTGCACACACTTCCAGAGCACTGGGTACACAAACTGTGCTACTGAGCAGCTGGACAGAAGTGCTCCACATCAGGCTCCCTGCTGTTTAACCTGAAAGATTAAGCAACGTAAGAGAAAGCCACATCCAAACATCAGTCTCCTGCCTTTCCTAATTTTGTTAATTAGTTCCCAAACCATCCTACCATGAAAACAATACTGGATATTTGCAACCTCAGAATGGTCCACTTACAGATAACTTTAATTCAATAAATGCATTCATTCTTCCAAACAATCACAGTTCACTCCTCTACATCAGTTACATTTACAAAACATAAAATTAATACCTATCAGGAAACCAACAGATTCTTTCCTACCCCACGTGAATTCCTGCATACACCATGTGTATTACAAAGCATAGAGGTAGTAAATTAAAGCCCTGAGATTGTTACAGAAAATAGTTGTTTTGTGCCTGGTACCCCGATCCAATCAAGCAAAGCTTTGGAAACTTATATATTGACTGCAAGGTTGCAAGCTGATAAGCTCAGAATAAAAAAAAAAAACAAAAAACCAACAACCCCAAAACAAAGAAAACCCAGAACTCTCAGAAGAATAATCATTAACTCCAATATAATGCTTTCTTCCCCAAAGATACTTATTGCAGTCTTATTTATTCTGAAATAGGTTACCAATAAGTCGCTATTTTTGCAGAAGCATTTGAACAGTTTCTGACCCCAGCAGATTTGGCAAGGTAAGGAAGAAAACAATTCTTCAGCAGAAAAATAAAATCTTGGGTCTTATCCTTGCCAGCAAGGTACCACTTGATGCAATTAAAATCTTGCTGCTGAAGGAGACTGCTGCAACAGCAATATTTTTAGACCTGGAGGGAAGGGAATGCCTGGCATCATTCTGAAGCATACACAAATAAAGCAGCAGCACACAAACAGAGCTCGCTTTACCTCCTCTAGCCAGAAAGCATGTCAAAGCAAAGAACTGCAGGGCTCTGAGGCAAGCACACAAATTCCCTACAACAAAAAGTACGATAAGCAGAAAGGAAACATTTTTTTCTGCATTTATAAGACAAGGCTGGCAGCACTCCTGATAGTCCTATCACACAACTATCTCTTCACATGACCAAGAGCCCCAGGCTGCAAGCTGTGTTTCAGAGCAATAAGCAGAGGGATCTTCAGAAGTGTTTCTACATTTCTACAGACAGGTGATAACCACAGCTTGTCAAGAGCCCCACTGTTTCTCTCCACATCAGGCAGAAGGCCACCAATGCCCTGCAGCAGGGACCCAAAGAGGCCTACCAGCACCTCCCTCTCACCATCTCTCGCTGATGGTTCACTCTGCGGTTGGGACTCCTCCATGCTCCCATGGCAGACCAGCCCTGCTCTATGAGACTGTGGTCCTGAAAATGTTAAAACATTTGAAGTAAAAAGTATTGTTCCTGTCTATGTTCTAAAGAAACTTTCATACACCTGTGCAACCAACCTACATGATCACCCCAATCACAGTTAAAACCAAAACTGTCTTTTATTTTCCATTCCACAGCCTGGTTATATTACTTACAGTAGCAGTCAGCTACCCAAGTTACTGAAAAAGGAAAATAAACCTTCACTTATGTTTCTCAAAAGTTATGTTTCCCAAATAAGAGTAAAGTTTATTTTTTAATTATTACTGAGAACTGCCATTCAGACTAGAGTTTTATGTAACAGCACCACTTAGATTTGATTCACCGCTCCTTCTCATTCTCAGTTAAAAAATAACAGAATTATTACCCTTAAAGAATTAAACAGCTTCACAGAAGAGAAGCTGGGATAAAAAGGGAAAATTCTCACCTTATAGCAACCTGCTACTTCACAGAATGACTAACACTGTTCCCAACTTTTAAACATGCATGCTTATTGAAGCAAAAAAATACAGAAGATCCATCAGCAAAGGTGAATTTTGACTATGAGATGTTTTACACAGCAAATCCTTTCCCACCTCAAAAGCCCAGCACAATCTTCCTGGACTAAACAGTCTCTTACCCTCAAGGAGCTTTACAGACAGAAGTGGTTAGAGACTATTTCATAAAACAAGATTCTTTAAGTATCTCCTGAACACTTTGGCAGAGAAGTTTTCTGTCTTCACAATGTTACAAGAGACTTGATTTATTAATTTCCACGCATACATTATTTTTCATAAAATTTCCAGTCTGTCTTCTGTAGGAGCTAAAAAATACTCAAGTAGCGTCTTCATAGTGCATATGTCAGAATGGCAGCAGGTTTATTGAGCAACGGTAGTCAACAGCTCCATTCCACAGATTCAGACTTTTCCAATTTGAGGATAGGCAGATATCCAATTTATCCTCCTGTAACAAGTTTGGTAACCCAAATCATAGTATAAATTGATTAGCGTAAGCTCTAAAAGAAGTCAAGATACCAAGAGAAAGCAAACACTTACAAGTCTGAAATCTGAAGTCATAAATCTGAAGAATAGGCTTTTGGCATTGCTTGATCTGCCTTTAAGGTGATGTTAATCTTCTCATGTTTACGATGATAGCAGGTCATGGACCAGCTGCAGAGGAGCAAAAGGAAACTTCTTCATGGACTGGTTTCCATCAGGTGAACATGCCCAACCAAATTATTCTGCAGCTACGAGACCAAAAAAAAGGGAGTAGCAGGAGCTGAAGGCCAGAAAGGGGAACTGAGATTCCCCCCTTTTGGCAACTGCCTAGTTTTACTGGATTAGATGCTATACGACATAACACCCTTGATTATTTTAGCATGCTAAGTTCCTCATCAAAAGATGAGCCAAACAGCTACATGAACACTTGTGCCAGTGCCAGTAACAAGGGAACTGGTGACAATCTACTGCCAGGGAAGCATGACTACACTTTTTGATTTACAGGCAGTGTCAGCCAGCTATGGAACAACTTAGTGACACAGGTTGCTGCACAATGTGTAAAAGTCAAAAACAAATAAAAAGCCTTCACACTGAATTCTGCCCACTGAAGACCAAGGAAATCTTACATACAGAACAGCTAGCATGAGCAAGTGTCAAGGACATGAAGGCAAAAATACCCTAATTCAAATACAGACAAGAACTTTTCACAAGACTTTTTTTTTTTTTTAAAACATTGCCATTCCACCAACATAGTATTCAGGTTTCTGGAAAACAAGTTACCATCTTTTAAGAATTACTAATAAACCTCCATTTCTTATAGGATAACAAAGAACAACAGAGCCGGAAGAACAAGAACTCATCAACTACTGTACAGTCATGGGCAAGTTCGCAAACTCTGTATAGTGAAACTACCCCACCCAAAACCTCCCAGAGAAACCAAAGATGGAAAGCAGCTAAGGCAGCTTCTCAGCATAATGCTTCACACTGCGGAGGTTTTGTGCCAGTCTTCCTTTTTAATTAAATATAGCATTTTGGAATCCAGTGATAATATGATATTACTGCACGGTCTTCAAAGACTAGAGACAGCTGAGGAAAGGTATTTCCATTATTATTTTCTGTAAGTATTTTATTTCTTTCAAGCTTCCACACATTATTAAAATTAAGAGGTTAAGTTTATTACGCTCCAACACCAATACTCTTAAATTGCTAACCTGCACAATTCCTTAAACAAATGCAGACTAAGTGCATACTGAACAAGTTCTATTTCTTTGCTGTAAAAAACATATTTCTTCATTTGCATGTATTCTGTACAGAGAAGAAACTCAAACTGGTATGTAAATAGAACATTAAAGACTTTTACAATCCTTATACATGATAAATCAAATTAAATTACAAGTCAAGACAAAATTACCTTGCCAAGAGCTTCTGTTGCAGTTTGCTAACATGCCACCTTTCTAATGTTTGTGGATATAAATTAAACAGAGCAGAACAATAATATGTTCATTCTTCTTTCATGGAGAATATACCATATTCCTGTATACAGTGTTCAAATTAGTGATCACCAAGGATACCGTGACAAACCAGGGAGTTTTGCACACGTACATTCACACTTTTTAACTGGAAACTTAATTAACTTACAGCTGTGATAAAAAAAAAATCCTGAGTAATTAAACACAGATTCTAAGTAAAATATAACTACCACAGTAATTACCATCCACCTCTTTTTGGCACACTGAGAGCAAAAGAACATTATGGCATCTACAGATTCACATATCCCTAAATAAATAGTAATTTGATTACTTCTTAAAAATCTGAAAACCAATTTGAGGTTTCAAGCAAATTTTAGTTTAATTTTTATTTCCCTTGAACCTCCAAATTCAGATGCAAAAGAAACTGACTAAATGCTTTATCCTTGTATTTATTTTGCTCCAAGTGGGTGAGCTGGAAGTATCAACTAGGAGATACTCTGACTACCTTCTCCAATCCTGCACCACTGAATGCCACCTATAATTTACAGATTTGCGATGCTGATTGCTGATCCTTGACCTAGAAGACAAATGATTTTGATAACATGCAGAATACAAACAGCTTTTAGGTACTCCTCCAGCTCAAACAGCACTACTGCCTTTCCCACACCTGAAGGTGTCACGAAAAGAGTATTTTTTTCGGCTTTTATTTACATCACCCTGTTTCCTCCTCAGACAAGAGAACTAAAAATAAGCATCTTGCAACACAAGAATCTAAGCTTTTTAATAGGCTTCAAGTGCCTGGGATTTTGATGGAAATTCCTTCCTAAAGACGTGGCCTGTCTGACATGTGCTTGACTATGTTTCTAGACAGCACTCCCTGTCAACCTCAGTTTTACAAGCAAACCCAAAAGAAAATAGAGATTATCTAATAGTTTTGGAAACAGTAAACATAGGTGAAGGCAGGGGAGAGGATTAAAAAAGATGCATTGAGAGCTTCAGCTCCAAACATTTCCCTAGGGGCCTTAGAGATTATAACTTTTGGAATGACAAAGGTGACACTTTTCTAACATTTCTGCAGCCTTACTGGAAAGCCAACACCGTTTTCATGGAACTGCGATGACATCTTTCATGCAAAATATTTGTTGCATCATAATCTGCATGACAATAACATATCACATTTGTCTTCCAACTAGCTCAGATTACACCTGTATTTCAGAAGCTTCTTTACAAGTATTAGTGACACTCCCAGCATTTAAAGTGCATTTTAATTAAGCCATTTAGACAAACCTCCAAGTTGGTCACATTCTCCCCTCCCTTACTGAGGACGCAGGACACCACCTACTAATTTAACTGCCTGAAATCAGTCTGCTGCTGTGGAGAAGTAACGACCTGTACTCAGTAAAGTACTGAAGGTGTTTCCAGAGCTGCTAACCACAATGACAGAAGCTTAGAAAAGAACACAAAAGTACTGAAAACTTATTTCAGAACAATTTACATTGAAGGGGAACCCAAGGCCTCTAATTCCTGCCCTTGCTCTAAAGGTGACTAATTTCAGTTGAACACTGAACAAGAACAGAGATCCCTCCATCTCCCTGAGCACACACTCCAGATATCCTCGTAGAGAATATTTTCTTCTTTAAATCCAGCTGGAGGTCCCTTTGATGAAGTTGGTGTCTGTTTTGTCTTGTGGTTTTGCCCTTGCAAGAAGCATCTGGCTTCACCTTCTCTATGACTCCCACCAAAACCTTCAGTTTGGTCTGCCCCTTAGTCTTCTCTTCTCCAGGCTACAAACCCAGCTCCCTCAGCTTCTCCCTATACACCATGTGCTGCAGCCCACAATCCTGGCTCAGTGCCTTTCTGCTGGACCAGCTCTTGTTTGTCCATCTACCTGTACTGCAAAACCCCACCCTGGATGCTGCATCTAGAGTACTGTCTCACAGCTACCAAGCAGATGTGAACTGCGTTCCTCAACCTGCTCTTACTAGTGGAGCCCAGTGCACGGTCACCCTTCACTGCTGCAAGGGCACACTGCTGACTTGTCTGCCACCATGTGCAAAGATGAAAGTATCACGCTTCACTCCAGCAAGTGCTGGGGTGGCTCAAGTCCTCCAAGAGAGCCAGGGCCTACTATCGTGTTTCTTCCTGTTGTCTCAAGGTGGCTTTGTCCACCTTCGTTTGTCTTGACAAGGCAGGTATGCTGCAGATGCTAACTGTAATGCCCCCCCCCCCTTACTGTCCTGTAATCCTGACCCATAAACTCTTGCTAGGCCCACTGCCCCCCACAGCAGAGCTCCACGCATTCAGGCCATACCCCTGCAGAAACGCAACCCCTCCATCTTCCCTGCCCAGCCTTCATAAAGAGCATGAACTACAGCTCTCCAGTTGCTTGATCACATTTCTGAGATCCAAGGAAGATCACAGGCCTGCAACGCATGCAGACTTATCATTTTATCTTGCCATTTCTCATTCATGCTGTGTATTTGTGTGCACCTGAGATGAGCCTCCAGTCACACAGCTTCTGAGTTATCCCATATGCACTACCCCACTCTGTCCCTCCATTAATCTGCTAGAGAAAGCATGTGTTAGGTTAACTTATTACTAAATAAAGCCCTGTGAAGGCATTCAAGCCTGCCTACAAGAGCTAGCAGCGAGTTGCTTCCGCCCTCCCCCGTTTTTAAACAAGCTGCTACTTTAATTGTCTTTCAAGACTGATTCATGAGAATGTTCTACAAACTTGGAAATTTTACCCTGCTAGCTGTTGATTCACCTCAAGCTTCCTAAATCTATTACTTTCCGACTCTGCTAGAGATAGAACTGGTTTCTACAATTTGGTCCCCATGCAGCATAGTATTTCGGAATGCAAGAGAAAAGCTCAGAATAGGCTTGAATCAGAACAAGTGATACTAGAGCACAGCCTGTAACTCCTCTGGAACTGAGATCCTCGCACCTTTTCTACTAGAGGACATAGATGTATAAGAGGTTTGGTCACAGTATGCATAAAGAACTAAAGAAGTCAGCTGGAATTTCACATCTGTGTTGTGTACAAACGTCCGATGGAGTTGCCCCCCAATAAAACAGAAAAAATATATATTCAGCAGGAGTTCCCTTCTCAGGGCATAACAAGCACTATTTTACATTCTGCCACATTTTTCAGACTTTCCAGTATCTGAAAAACAAACATTACATACTGAAGTTGCTCACTGTATTACAGTCAATCATGTTACACAATTAAGAGATCTATTGGCACTTCCTGTCCCTGCAACTACATTTCAGAAATATGCTGACTATAAGGCAAGGAGAAAGAACCACACATACTTGCCTTCTGAAAACACCATGTGGGAGAAGTAGGGCTGTATCTTGTATGCTTATGACTGATAATTATTTTTTTAATCATGGAAAACCAGCCAGACATGGGCAGAACCCCCTGTCTTTCAAGACAGACAAGTACCAGGAACCCCTGGTTTTTTAGTTGTCATTAGGAGCTGTTCCAGTAGATAAACATTATTATACCTGAAGCATATACAGTAATTTGTGTTGTCACTGTATCTATAGTTAATAGACTAGTGACATAACATTTATGGACAAATAGAACAAAATGTTAACGCCACATTGGAGGTTGCAAACTACTGAAAGATGATCCATTTAGCTCCAAAAGCTGACTTGCACCACCTACAGGTCTTCGAAGAGGGTTGCAAGAGTCTAACAAGTTTTTTACCTTTACAGTTAGGCATCCATTCTACACTACTGGAGTAAAAATTAAGTCAAAATACCTCCTGAGTAAGCAAACACGCTTATTCCAAAACAGTATCATGTAACATCAGTCCAACCTAGGTAGTTTAGCCTAGTTTGATGAGAGGTTTGCACTGGTTAGCATCAAATGGGGTGCTGTAATGTTGCACACTTCAAGCTAAGGAATAATCAGTAACTCATCTTGCAAACAAAGGAAGCACTGCTTTTCTGTAAACAGTAAAGGAACAGAAGTCCAGATATTTCCTTCTCAAACTATCAATATGCTCTAAACTATAATCTGTAGAAAACAACTTGACGACTGCCAATCTTTCCAAAGATATTTGAATCTGTCAGTACATCTCATTAGTCCCACTAACAGCTTTTCTTATTATGCTTGTTCCTTTGGATTAAAAAAAGAACAATCCTACACGCTTTGAGCACCATTAAGATTGGGAAGATGGCACACAAGCAGTTTACAACTCAAATACATTGCTTTTATCCCAAAGCCAAAGAATTACATTCACCAAAGTTGTACTTGAAAGCAAGATGCATTAGAGAGGCTTAGCTATGCAGAATAAACTGAAAAGCATGACTGTAGTCATAATATAGTATTTCAGTGTCCATAAGGACAGAGTAAAACAAACTACTTCTAACGAATTGCAGCCCCAATGATTCTGTGGCTGGGCAAGATAAGGAAGGTTATCAATGAACTTCTTTCAGCCTCGTAACACTTGGATACACTAACCCTTAACTCCATTGAATTACTCCCCTCCTCCTTTAAATACAGCTTTTCCTAAATGCAGTCAACATTAGCCATACAGAATCGCAACACAAAATGTGGAGATGATCATAACCTCTACAAAACAGGTCAAGTTACATTTTCTGCCCCTAATTTAACCCCAGCTTTATAAAGAAAATACCGTCTCTCTTCCAAACTTGCAGGACTTCTGATATTACAGTAACAAGCAAACCAGTTTGATACAAAAGGTAAAATCTCCAGTGTTTACTTTGACTTAGGAACACTACAAATGGGAGTAATAACTTTCAAATCCTTAAAATGAACACAACCATAAAATTAAAGTTGGCTTAGAACTTGGGATCCAAAACTGACAGAAACAGATGATCCTGGGCACATAATCAAGAAGTAATGATGAAAGCTCTTGTATCACACCTACAAATAAGATACAGTATTCGATAAACCTGGGGACCACTATTTCAGAGTCACATAAATAACATTTCTAGGTGTGCTCTGATCAAGTTACTAGGTACCATTCTGCAAATGATTGGAGAAAGTAGAAAAATTTGTTGAAGACAAGCAGAGTAACTCAGCCTCCACAAATCTAGAGAGAAAACTACTCCTTACATAACTTCTTTAAACATTAATGGTGACCAAGCCAAAATTTCTTTTTTGGTAGTAGTGATCTGTGCTAAAGCCCAACAGCATATACAGACATATTCGTCACACCTTATCTGAAGCATGAGCCTTAGAGAAGGTATCTAAGTTAAGTTTAGTTTTTTGGCTTCTGCTTTGTCGAGATACACATTAACATACATTTTGCAATGCATTAACCTGCTGTTCACTTGAATTGCATGAAGTTTGGTTTTAGATTATAAACTCATGCTAAATATAGCTATATTCTTAAAAAAGCGTAACTTTTGTTTGCATGGTGAACATAATAAGAGATAAACATATACACACACACTCTGTAGGAATATGGCCATTGTAGTTTTCCGTTCTGAAGGACTGAGAGTAATCTGTACATTCTCAGCAGATATTTGCCAGATTCTCTAAGGCTTTGTATCAACTGATACTGCTATCTACCGACAGGGCAGAAGCATGGTGACAGGCAACAGTATAAAAGAGCAAGGAAGAGAAAGACCACTCATTTTCAGACCACAATATCTAGGCAAGATATGTTAAGAGTGCCCCACCGCAACCAACGGTAGCTTTTCACTGGAAATAGGAAGAGGTCACTACTGCTTAATTGTTTGGGTATTTTGTTGATGTTGTTTTTTAATTGGTAAACTGGAAGTGACATCAAAATATTATTACACAGGCTGAGCATTTGCAGCATGAATAATAGTTAGGAAGTGGCTACTACACTGCTTTAGCCTGTAGCATAATCATTTGACCACCTAAATATATCATACCTCCTCTTTTAGCTTTTTACAATTCGACATTTTAACTAAGAGTAGCCTGTCAATTTGCATCGCAGAGCAAAGTGTTTTCTGCTCTGTTCAACTGCAGTGTGTTATAAGATAGCACACAAAAACCTTCAATCACCATCATTTCTTTGTCATAGTATCTTGTGCCTTCTGTAAAATAGTTACTAACTTGTGTAAGTCTATCAAACACGTAAAATTGTTACCTTTCTTCAATTCTATTCTTGTCCATAAGTGGTTGTTTGATCCACTGATTAACTAGTCTTTGTCCTTGAGGGGTTCTGCATTTATTTAGCAGAGCAGCTAGAGACTGTGCAGTGTTAGCATTTTCCACAGAACTCTGGGGAAAAAAAAAAATTAGTTAGTGAAATTTAGGGACACCCACTGAATGACACTCCGTCTACTCCCTAGGAATAGATCAGTGATTTTTCTGTATTCAACCTGGCACCCATCAAAAAAGGCAAACGAAACAGCATCACATTAAAGCACTTGCTCTCTGGTCCCTGGAACATGGTTTACAAGGAATAGGTTTGTCCATTTTGAAACTAGTGGACTGAACAGGAAAGTTAGAAGTGTACCTAGTCACTGGGTGGTCTGCCCTTTTAATAGGAAAAGTAGAAATGTACCTCAATATTTGCTAGTTTGCCCTTTGTAAGGTCAAAAAAAAGTGGCAAGAAATAAGACTTGGGTTCAAGGGTTTTGGCTGGAGATCTCTGAGGGGTGCCAGGGACACAACAGAATGAGACAATGGGAGAGACACAGTTATCCAAATTCTCTCAAGCTTCCCCAGATCATCTTTGGAGTACTATAGCATCTCTAAACTTACTCTGTTCAAATTAGAGTTTACTGTAATTTAAGTTTAATATTAAACTGGACTCACGACAGCCTTTTGGCGTTTTTCCTGTGGTTTTGTTTGTTTTCTGCAGAAACAGCTCGGAAGCAAAAATTTCGTTCAACATTGAAAAACAGCAAACAAGCTCATTTCAACTCATAACTTGGAGATCAAAATCTCAGCCCTCTCTACCCAAGAAAACCTGCAATTAAAACAGCAGCCAAGCATTCAGCCAGGAGCAGGTCTGGATGCCTGTGAACAGCTAGGATGTAGAACTAGCATCATCACAACAGTGAGAAGGTATACTGACACATTTAAACCCTGGAAAACCTAATCTCTAAAGTGGATGTGCCTGTTTTCAGTGTTCTCGACAGTATTACATATGAAAAACTTCTGAATCCAATAAAGTGGAAGAGCACATATAAACAAATAACCTACTTCAGCACATCCAATTTGGAAGGCTACTATTTCATATGATCAACTGCATCTGCTGCACCATGAGAACTTCACTTACATATCTCAAAGCAACTCAAATTACAAAATGTTTTGCTTCAGTGCCTACCCAAAAACCTCCCCACAGACAGTCTGCCACACACGCAACAACACAGCTTCCTGCTACATGGCAACCCCCTTGTTCCAAATCTCACAAGAGCCCCTAAGACGGCCATGGCAATATATTTCCTGTCACAAAATGTGTATCACCTGCAAGGACTTATAAAGGGATGTAGCTAAGACAGTGTTGAACTTCCCAAAACACCTCCATAAAGCTTGAGAAGAGATAATTTTGTCTTCATTCCCTAGAGAGTGGCACAGAATCAAAAAATAAATTTAAAAAGTCAGAACATCTCTCTCCAGGGTTAACCAGCTCAGATGATGAATATGTGGGGTTTTTTCCCCTCCAGAAATCCCTCTACGGTAAACAGAGGACCGTATCTGTGATTTCTTCCTATAAATTTGAAACTCAGGCAGATTAGCTCCAAGCAAAGATGACTAAGCAAGATTTACTACCATGAAAACAAAAAGAGAAAAGCCGATACAAGACACCACTCTGAGTCCACATTTTCCTACAACTATAAAAAGAGGCAAAGCAGAAAAACAGACGTGGTGGGGGGTATGGAAGAGACTGGTAACCTGCTTGGATTTGTAGAGAATGTGTGTAAAAAGTAAAACTGGCACGGGCCATTTGGCATGCCTAAGTGCTTTCAGAATGTTCTGAAATTGTTCATTGTTCAGGAGATTGTTCTTGTTCAGGACAAGTACCATCCTGTTCATTGCCCTGCCTGCTGCAGTCAGCCCTCCCTTTCCATTATTAACAGTAGTGTTCCTGCCATGTGCTGCCTGTTCCCCTTAATACTGCCTAAATTCAGGCTTCTCTTCTCTTTCCCAAAAACAACACTAATGTATAAAGCAACCCTGCTTTGGAGTTCCTTATCATACCACAAAACTACAGAACTCTCCTCCCCTCCCACACCTCTAGTCTGCTCCTGCCACTGGAGATGTGAACTCCTCTGACTAAAGCCAAGGAAAGACAAAGCATCCCCCTCACTGCCTTTAGCCAGACTCCTCGCCAGCTACAAGCATGAGGTACTTCTACAGTTCTTCCCATATCTGCATTCTACATAGACCCTCGTTTGTGGCCACTTCCTGCCTCCTTGATAATCTTCTCTTCTACATTCGAAGCTAACAAAAAACAGTGGAAGAAAGGTGGTAACAGGGGGTAACAGTGTTTAAAACACACACTGTACAGGAGTAGCTGAAAACAAAGCTAGAATGTAGAAGTTGCCATTAATCAGGATCTGGGGAGTTACAATTGGGCCATGAAGCTACTCAAACAGCTAAACAAGTATATTGCAAACACCATTCTTACCTGAAAAAGATTGAGGGCTTGAACAGCTGCGTTATCTAGAACCATATATTGACTAAGATCAAAAGTAGTCAGTTCAAATTGTCCAAAATTAGACTCATCTGACAGCAACTCTAAAAATTTGATGATGGCTGACAAAGATGAAACAGCAACCTGAAGTTTAAAAAAAAAAACAAAACCCAAAACAAAACAAAACACACCACATTCTAGTTAGAAATACTCCTGAATCACCAGTATTTGATAAATTCCCCTAGAAAATTACAGTCAGGGAAGACTTTAAGCCATGTCAATTCCAGCAGGGCTACAAGAGACTCATCCTGTTTGACAAGGCTTCATTTTCATAGGGACATTCTATGGCACCACAGCATCTTTCTAGGTAGGTGCAAGAACAACGAGCCAGACGTTTGCATAATCTGATAAACAAAATGTGAAGTGCACACCTCGCCAGCTTTCCAAAGCTGTTATCAGGATGTTTCTGGCTCAGGAACACAAACAAGTTATTGCAGATAAATGAGATATCATGAAGCATCTCAGGACACGGTTTCAGGGTTAGTTTTCAGCCAAAACAAGGACCTGATTTGACTCACTGCGTGGTGTTACAAACACTAGTGCCAGCACAAAAGAGAGGCAGCAGCATGACTAACTTCAGCTGCAACACACTTCAAACAATTTTAACCTGTTATAAAAATCACACATTAAAGGAGAATAACTCTGTACCTTACACCTGCAGTGAGCATCAGCAGTGAAGGGCATTTTAAAACATGTTTATCTCAAGCAAGTTTGCAGCTAAGAACAAACATGTTCAGTTCACCTGCAGGCACTAAATTGTATGCTTGAGCCGTAAGATGATATAACACAAAAATATTGTAATAAACATTACTTTGTTTTCAAATACCAATTTTCCTGTCATGCAAAATAATCGAAGTATTGTATTTCAGTACTTAGGCTAGACAGATTATGAATAGGAAGCATCTCTTGCACAGCCTGTCTGCTTACTAGAGTTTACTACTTTGAAGAGATAAGGGTTTTCTCATATTTTTCCAGGACCGCTGGAATCTAGCTTTAACACAGACTCA
The DNA here is from genome assembly GCF_963921805.1 of Phalacrocorax carbo. NCBI lineage: Eukaryota > Metazoa > Chordata > Aves > Suliformes > Phalacrocoracidae > Phalacrocorax > Phalacrocorax carbo. The sequence continues at coordinate 32,560,283 of NC_087515.1, read as the reverse complement.
ATCTAAGCAGAAATGCTAATCACGTCAGCAAAAATGTAGCTTAATATACCATGGGTTGTACAATATACTTTCCCAGAAGTATGGGAATCCAGCCTAAAACAAGACCAGTGAGGACAGAGGAGATCTGCTCACAACAGGTGCACGCACCACTCTGCTTCTGAAAAACAGGAGCATGTTAAACATTGCTCTGTGCTCACCCGCTTTTCCATCTCCGGCAATGCCGCACTATTAATTTGTTCTTCTTTTTTTGATTTTAACAAGCGATTGAGATCCTGAACAATATCTTTCGTTGTGAAATCCGCCTTCTTCCTGTCTGTAGCCAGGATTCCTCCCCTCTGAACGACCTGTTGTCCATAAACACACAGAGTTATCAATTACTTCCAATATTCAGGGGACAGATGTTCATCACATAGAAGCAAACCCTGAAGAGATATTTATTCACTGCTAGGTTGCACAGAGAAGAATGACAGACAACATTCTACCCTTAGAACAACTTTTGCTGATTAAAATGCAAATGAGTCAACAGACAAATAATACATTTTTGGATGTGTAAATCATAACTTTGAGTTAACATATTGCTCCTTCATTTTTCCATAAATCATAGAGCCTAGCTAATAAGCTAGAATACAGCTTTTTAGATAGTGTTTTGTCTAACTGTAAGCCACAAAGGTTCCCTTACTTGTCGTAGTTTTCTCATCTCTCCTGCAGTCTCTCCTCCTGGTAGCACACACTCCTTCGGTCCTAGCTGAATCAGTAGAGCTTCAAGGTTTGAGAACTGATCATTATCCGGAAACTCACAGACACTCAATTTTCTCAGCGTAGTGTCGACATACCCCACTCCTACAACTCTTTCTCCATCAGCAGTAGACAGCTTAACCCCCACCACCCCAATGGCTGTTGACATATCATTGCTGGCAAAGAGAACTTCCTCAAACTGGGCAAGATTTCCTGGAGAACCCTATTTAGAGAAGAAAAATACTTTTAAAGAGTGTGTACATACATGCATATTTTTTCTTTAAAAAGGACAACAACTGACAAAACTAAGTACCGCACAGTCCATTAATACAAAACATACAGCTGTTCTATTTTTTTAACCATTACAATTTTACATATCACCTACACAAAGTGAACTACTGCAGCTACGGCAAAGGTACGGAACAAGCTCTTCCAGCCTTAGAGCAGTAGAAAATACAGGGATATATAACAGACCACTTGATTTACCATCATACCACCAATGTCAGTCCCTGAAAATCCCAAAACTCCAAGCTGAGGGGCTTGTAAAGAAAATTTGAAAAAAATCATACCTTGTATGCTAAATACCATTCATTTTCTTTGGCACATTTACTCCCTGCTTTGTTCTTGTAAACTTCAACTCTGTAATGACGAACCAGAAGCAGATGTCTCACAAAAGATTCAAAGTTCGTTTTACTAAGCACAACGCTCTCAAGCTTCTCAGTTCCTACAAAAACAGGAAAAAAAATTATGAGATACCTGAATTTGTCCATAAAGTTTATCTTCTATAATCAAAATCCCCAAGAACAGCCTCTGGAAGGACACTATTCTAATATTGAAGAAATAAACATGTAAAACCCATGAAACAACATGAATGTTGTGGTTTTAACTGGCTGATATTAAGAATGAAGAAAGCATATCCAAGTAAAAACAACATTCATTTCCAAATGTCACTAAAATCTATACACACATATACAGAAAGAGGTCTGTTCCTCTCACCCTTCCCTTCTCCTTACAATATTCTTGATTTTATTTTCTAATTAATATTTCACACATTTTAATCTAATGCGTTGTGGAAGCCTGCTACAGGTTTTCCTTCTGGATTACATCTTTTCCTTCCTGGATAAGCCACTTCTGTTGACAGACCAGACTGCCACCCTAGTCGCGCTCAGAAGATGGCAAGACACACATGCCAAGACACTTCCCTTTTATCAAAGTACATACTGTAAAAATAACATATTCTTCAAAAAAGTTTAAAAGCTTACATTAAAACCTAACTTAGAAAGTGCCTAATTGACAAACTTCTTGCTTCTGTTCCAATAAGAGTGCAGGCAGATGATACAGTGGAACAAATTTAATTCCGTACAGCTGTGAAGAGGGGCAATACCATTCCACCGCTCCACCTCCTGTGGCACCAGCCTACTCACAGAGTAAGATAATTCCACTACTAAACAAACTGGGGCTTTGGGTGGGTATAATAATTTTTTTGCCAGATCCTCAAGTGGAATTAACTCAGACTGGTATCAGATACATGAGAGCTAGCTGACATATAAAATAAGCACAAGCAACAGATAGGGATTATTACATCCCTCTTTTCAGTAGCATGCCTTCATCACGATTGAGGCTCTTCCTCCCTTTATGTGAAAGATGTTAAACATAAGATTCCCGCACCCATAAGAACTTACGGGTTTATTTTAAATAGCTTTTTTTTCATTTTCTTTCCTCAAATCTCTAGCAAAACTTTTTCTAGAAGCAGGTAAAAAAATAATTCCACATAAAATTAGGTTCTCTTTCCCAGTGCAGAACCGTCCAACAAAAACACAGTTTTTCTTTTTTTTCAGCTGATACTATGTAATACACTAGCAGGGGGAGGGGGGCAGCTGAAGCTGATGTGAGCTTTGAGATCATCCTGAAAGCAAAAAATGTAGTTTTATGCTGACTTTTAGTTGGATATGCTAGATAAGGCTTCAAAGGTTTTCAAACTGGACCTGACAGTCACAGGCTTACATCTGTGAAATGATCATTTTTAAATGGAACACGAAAATAATACTGATACATATGTTTCTAGTCTGAAGACATACAAATTCTACTCTGTAGAACTTCTCCACAAGTTGTTTTTTGTGAGCTTTTTTTGTGGTTTTGGGGAGGGGGTGGGGTTTGTTTGTTTGTTTTTTACATATTAGCTCATCACTTGTAGTAGAAAGTGAAAAACATATGAGAATGTCACTCTTTAATGCCATTGCAAAGACACAAAAGAATTCATTCATAACAAACAGGTTTATTTTGTGAAGTAGCAACCAATAACCTTGTAACACTATGTTCCTCGAGATTAAGGATAATACTAAGGTTTGCCTCGATGGTCTTATATCTGACATCTGCAAGATCCGCCGTCTTATTCCAAGAGGTAAATAAAAAGCAACGGGGGGTGGACAGAAGAGAAAGTCTTCTGCAGTACGTAATTAGATGTTATTTACTTCTGCAGGCCATCGTCAGTCAAGCATGACGTTACCGCTCTTTACCTGCACTATAGAACTGTATGAGCCCCCTCCTCAGTTATCACAGAAAGTATCACGCAAGCGTCTTCACAAATGGAAATCTAACAATGCGCCGGAAGACTGTTATTAACTGCTGTTAGCGTATGCAATATGCCGTGCTCAACTAACCATCCGCATCTGACGGTCCTGTTGCATGAGCTTATGTCATGAAAAGTACATACTCAGAACCGCGCTTTCTGCTGCTGATACCTTCCTACGTTCGTACACCCACATCTGTCACACGCATCCTACTCAGAATAGCTACTAATTATCATGCCAAAGCTGCGAGAGGCTGAAGCAGACAGACTCGCATTCAGCTACGCTTGCTTCCAGGCCGCAGTGAATCAGAGCGGACATTAAAACCCACAGGCCTTAGCATCTCCCTTCCCACGTCCATCAACGCCGAGAGCACCAGCAGCAGGTATCCCCGCCTTCACCCTCAGCAACCTTCAGCAGCCGGCAGCTAACACTGACCTCGAGCGGGGAGAGAGCAGCAGCACCTCGCCCTGACAAGGTCCCTATCTTGGAAAAATGATGCCACAGAGAACTTAAACCCAAAGCAGCCACGAAATACCGCGACTGAACGCCGAAACACGCAGCGCCCCGACCCGAGAGACACGCGGAGGCCTTGCCCTTGAGAACGCGCCACCGCTGCACCGCCTGCCAGCGACCTCCCGCTCCCTCCCGGGGTCCGGCGCCGCTCGCCCCCGCCCCGCTGCCCCTCAAGCCCCCGCGCCCTGCCCCCCGCCGGACCTACCCGGTGCCCCCGCCAGCTGGCGGATGACGGAGCGCGTGCGGAAGACCACTTGGGCGGCCAGCTGCGAGTCCACGCCGTGCACCGTGTAGTAATCGCCGCGTTCGAAGAAGCGCACGGTGGTGCGGGGCTTCTCGGGCAGCGAGAGCACGGCCCGCACAAAGCCGACATCGGCCCCCACGCCTTCCGGCCACACCGCCTCCCGCGGCGGCTCCACCGCCATGCTGCCGCCTCCCGCCAACGGCCGCCGCGCGCGCGCACCCACCGCTTCGCACCGCCCCCTCCCTGCATACGACCGCCAGCGGCGGAACCCAATCGCTGCGGAGCTTAGCGCGGCGCGGCGCGCCCGCCCCGTGACGTCACCGGGCGCACAGTGGCGGGGAGGAGAGGGTGTTCCCGCGCGCCCTACGCTGCCACGGTAACGGGAGGGCGGGGAGGGCGGTGGGGGGCGGGGGCGGAGTGCCGGTTCTCGGCGCTCCCCTGATCCCAGTGCAGAGACGCGCGCGATGGCGGGAGTCCTGTGCTTGTGTGCGACGTCACCGCAGATCCGAAGCACGCAGGCCTCACTCGGCGCCATTTACACACTGGGGTCACCCGGCTAAGTGACAGAAAGGGCATTGACTCCCCCGCACTGCTCAGAGGCATCTTGAGCCCTGGCTACAGGGTGGTCCTCACACCCGGAGTGCTTCAGGGGTTTTTTTTTTTGTTATCTTTTCCTTGTACTGCCCTAAGCATTTTTCATTTTTTCTTTTTTCTTCTGCTGCAAAGACACAAAGTAATAGAAACAGTATAGCTGACAATCTTTCATTTAGTGATTATGGTTTAAAGATAATGGGAAATCCCAGGTTTCATCAGCTAAATCACATCTTCTTCGAAATTCCTTTTGTCTCACACCACTTTTCCTTTTTACATTCAGTTCTAAATCATGATTCTCATACCCCAATTCAGCCGCCAGTACTCTATCACCTAGAGCCTGAGGTGATTATCTGAGATTTTACATGCCTTAGCATTTCTTGCCTAAGTGCTTATCCCTTCTTCCTTCTATCCCTGCCTTGCTGCTTCAGAACATCCCCTTGCCTGTGTCCCATTGCTTTCTCTCTCCTTTCTATGTTGCCTCAGCTTCTCCAAACTCATCTGCTACTTTTCCCTTCTTCCTCCTGGCCGGCCCCTGGTCCCAGCTGTGGAACAATTTTGGGATGTCTTTCCCTAGATTTCTCACCTGTCTTCTCTCTTCTCTCCACTTGGTGAATCAGTGTGCTCATCTTTAATATTTCTTGGTCTCAATAGGTCCTTTCCTAAAGACGCTCAGAGGTCCATATAAGGACTACTTCAGGTTTTCACACTAACCTATCCTTTTACCATTGGGGCCATCCTGACACCTAAAGGTGTAGCCATGTGCTGGCTGTCCCTCCACAGGGAGCGCTTTGGTGTCACCACCTCTGTCCTGTTTCTCCCTGGTGTCACCTTGGGCTGCCTGTCCCCACCTCATCCTTCCCCACCCATACCCCAGTCTTGTACCCCTGCAGTAACACGGCTTTTCCAGAAAAAGCCTTCAAAGCCCTTTTGCAAATGCACCTGCTGAAGGACCACAGGCAGTTCTTGTGGAGAAGAGAAAGCCTGATCTGCCTTCATTTGACTTGTGAAGGAAGAAGCAAAGCATAAGGTCACTAGAGCTTTGACGGTTTTGTGGTTGCCCAAAATCATCCTCTTATCTCCATAGCAGCTGTAAAAATGACATCGCTCTGGCAGGGCAGTTGGATTTATTTTCAGCATGAATAAGTGTACTTTTCCTAACCTTATTTTCAGAAGTGGCTGAACTATCTGGTCTGATACTTCCCTCCACCAAAAGTGTTTGCTTGCAGCAGTACTCAAGTAGGGAAATTCAGCCTAAATAATTGTTATTTAGCAAATACATAACCTTCTGAAAGCACTCATAATGTCAGGCAACCTTGCCAAGAGGTGATAATACCTGGTCATCCCAAAATATACATTATGAATAGCTGGGAGTGCTTGTCTTTGTACATACTGATGACTACAGATGAGGCAGAAGATAGGACAAGAAGGAAAAAAGTGTCCTGTACAAACAGCTGAAGAGGAGGTGGTCTCAGTGGACCTCATTACGACCTTCAAAAGAGATAAAATGATGCCTGCTAAGCTGTAATTGCTCCATGTTGCAGTGCTTCCTTCTCTCTGCTCTGGGCTGGTTACACCTCTTCATTCAGCAGATTGCCCAAGGCAGCTCTGCTGAGCTGCAGGCTCCCATTTACAGAAAGCCACCACCCAAACTGGCCGCTAACGCTCTTAGCATTCACAATCTGTGAAAAACATTTATGTTGTGACATCTCTTGCACAAACATCACCGGAGTGACCACTTTTCCTCTGAGCTTCTGCCGTTTTCTTTGCCCTGGAAGAAGACAGGGCAGCTCAGCACATGGGCTGATCCCAGCACAGGTCTAACTCTGAATGGGGACCATCTCCCTGTTGCCAGGCTTGGTTACTTCACCGTGCTGTTGGTAACAGAGTGCTTCCTGCTTTCTCCCTTGCCTACCAGGAGGGACGGAATGAGAGAGACGGCTGTAATTGTTACACACATGGCAGACAGAAAATGGCTGCTAATCTAGACATTATTTTGTTGCCTCCTTATGCATAACTAGCATATACAGAAAAGTTGCAATAGCTTTTCAGTTAGGAAAATGGATGTTCTTTAACCATTCTACCGAAAAGAAAAAAAAAGAAAAAAAATCATTTTTCACCAAAGGTTAATTAGCATACAGGTGTGATCAGTGGCAGCTCTAATGCTTTCAAGTTGGTGGGGATGTCACTACTTTGCAGGCGCCTGAATGTGTAACAATTCCACGGTGCATTTAGGGGTTAGTAGAGAAAAAAACTACTTCTTACATGTGTGAAGTTTTTACATGCTATAAGCACCTCCTTTTTATCTATCAACCTCTCCCTTGCATATGTCTGCCATTGCATGTCACTGCTAAGAGAAGGAGGACAAAGATTTTAGCAAAGTTCATAAAACTCGGCGAGGATAGGCCCAGCTACCTCCAGCATACGAGGCACCCCTACAGTGCTGACTGCCTGTAGGCCTGGTGACAGACCTTTGTAATACCAGACAGCAGCCTTTCCCGGGAGTTGCTAGAATCCAGTAACTAGCAGTTGTAAAGTTGGGGCAGCAGAGCTGCTGGCGTTTTTAGTTTCCTAGAATATTTTTTTGGCTATTTCAAGCAGTCTATAAGCCAAAGTCACTGTATATTATAGGACTCAAAGTCCAGCAAGTGAGGATATGAATAAACATGGTTCACAATGTTATTTCTCTTACTAAACTTCCTATGATTGTCCAGGAGGGTAATGAGCATGCTACTGTCAACAGGCCCCACATATGCACCACTGACCTTTCATTTTGTAGTTGTGGAAACTATGCTTTGGGATTACTTATGTCTTTGGAAGGCCTCTTCTAAAAAGTCTCTCATTGTCTTTGCGTAAGCATTTATTTAATTTTTGCTCAGCAGTAATAATAACTAATATTTATATGCTAGTGTGATAATTCATAAGGAAGTAACAAATTTGCATTTGCCTATACAAACGCTATTTTCCTATGTTGTACACAGGCGCCAAGATAAATATTATTACTAGGGTCTCTTGTGCAGTTTGTGCCCACCCCCCCGTAACAATCTAATTGAGTTTCAAATTATTTAATAAATCTTCAGTCACCCCTTCATATCGTCTATCACAACCGACATTACATTAAAAGAGAGGGAACATGGTATCACAACTTTGTGCAGAACTTCAGATTTAAAAAACGTGCTCCTTTACAGAAGGCAACTAGGCAAATGGAAGCATCAAAATGTTTACCTTGTCAGAAATTGATGCAGTGACTAATACTCCTTTATTAAGTTCTATTGGTTTGTTTCTTTTACAGGAAACTTGCATTTTAACTTTACTGAGTGCTTTCAAAGTATTAAAATAGAGAACACTTAGTATTTTGTTATTTAATACTGTATTATTTTTCAGTAGCAATCGTTTTTGCCAGCAGTTCAAAACTGCTCTATATATGAGGAGAATCATCACATGCATATGTGGGAGAGTTGACACTATCTGATAATGGCTTTTTTTTTTAATTTCAGCACATTAGTCTCCTCTAGCTATAAAAAACTATAAAACACAATAAAGCTGCAGGATGCTGATGTACTAGTTTCTCAACTCTTGTCCCCTTCATCCTTTTCCAGTTCCACATATATATATACACTTCTATGCAGCTGGACTTTCGCACAAGTGCAGTGTTTAGTAAAGATAACAGAACAAAACAAAACCCAATATAAAGGTCAATAAAACTATTTAGAAAAAGAAACTGGGAAAGAAATCTTTTATTGACCACCGTTTTGTGAGCTGAGCAGCATCATGTTTGTACCATAGTATCTGACTTTAGAAACAGATGTAGTACAATCTCTTCAATTGTGGGTTTAGTTAAACTGTCTTTTATTTTTTAACAAATTTCTGTGAACTTTGTAGTTGTCTGACCCCTTAGCTACTACCAGTCAAATTTGGCACGGGAGCAGATCATATTAGAGACAAAAAGCTTGCACAATTATCTAATATGAAAAGCTCCATTAGGCAAAACATTTGAAAAGGATCCGTCTTCCTCTATTGTGGGTAAAGCAGGGAGAAAGCGACTGGGACAAGGCCTAGGCCACTCAGCCAGTACGTACCAGCCAGTCAAGTCAGCGCATGAGTAGCTCCAGCCCAGCCACAGCACATGACATCTCTTTCCAGTCCACAGGCCAAAAATAACGTATGAAATGGGGAGGGCAGGAAGAGGAGGAGGAGAGGAAACAATAGCATTATTATCGTGGGGAGAAGAAAGGAGTGGCAACGATACTGTATTGTAGGTATTTAAGAAAGCATAGGATATGGAGATAGTGAAAATTTGGGGAAGACAACAATAGACATGAGTGAGCAAAAGGCAAGCTTACTGAAAACTATACTTCATTTAACAGCTTACAGAATTTTATGAAATTCATCATACCTCAGCAAACCACCTGCATACCTGGGGAGGAAGGGAGTAGCATATATTGGCAGATGGAGTCACTGAAAAAGAGCCTTAAAAGGCTGCAAAGCACTCCGGTAAATTCCCTACTTCAAAACCTAGGGGCTGCAGCAGCTCAGCACGTGCACCTGAGTTCTTCACACCAGATGTTGGAAGACCCAAGGGAAAGGTTGCTGCCTATGTTTCAACATTCAACACAGTAACATATGCATGTCAGCTACCACCTTTTTCAGAGATGGAAGGTACACTGGTGACCTGTGACACCAGAGGTACATTCAAGGCAGTCCAGTAACAGCCACATTGTAGTTAGAAGTGCACCAGCTAATGGCATACATTTCAGATTTAATTTTATGAGCACAGTATGTAGAATGTCCTCTCAGTTTATCCTACTTTTCCTGTTGTGGGGGGGGGTCAAAACAAACACATTAGTAATAAGATTTGTCAGTCAGTTCCTTATCTTGTATCTCATAATTTCTCTGGCAACAGGGGTTACAGCTTTTCCTTTATAAATTAGCTATGCTGGAGGGACTATACCTGTTGAGTTGCTAGCCAATACATGTAACAGATGACTGACTGCCAAAGCAAGCTCCTTTATCCCAAGCTCTGGGAGGCAACAGCCAGCCTGTGTAAGCCTGGTCAGCCTCAGTGAAAAGTGACCAGTAATAACAGCAGGAACAGATCCTAGCTGTGCAACTTCACAACAGATGGCTATGCAAGTGATGGTGCAATAACTCTGTCCCAGCTCCACACTCAGCCTACCAGGGCTACCCACCCCCAGCCCTACACCAGAGATGTTCTAGATTAGAGGCTTGTTTTATTATAAATACTTACATAGCATTTGAAGGAGCAGCCTATGCATTCCTGAAATTGCTACATTCACAGCATGTTTATTATTGCGGCAAACAATCCATATTTTACCATTTTAAGAGTAGAAAATAGGATAAAGCATACTTTTCACAGCTTTAAGAAAAAATAGCACACTATTGAGGTATTAAATGGCCAATACAGACTTTGTTAATTGAGTTCTAGAATATCTTCACCTCTGCTGAGGTTGCTTGCTTTAAGGAAATAATATGCTGCTGAATTTGTAAGCACAGTAACTTGGCAGATCATCGTTTTGACATAGAAGAAGCAGCCCGTTTCAAAGTTTTATTAATTCAGTTCATAAAAAAGTCACAGCAACTTAAAATATGTACAAACAGCCATAAAAACATCATGTTCCGTTATACAGGAGACAGCCTCATTACAACATGGCTACAAAAATTGTTATTTTCAATAAACCTCCCACAAGGGTAAAATAACATTTAAGCATGTATGCTCCAAAACCCTAGTAACAGCAGTTGTCAACTCATTTCATCATCATACAAAAAAAAATCAGGGAGGAATAGTTAGGTTTGACTTGAGTAAGATGGGGCATTTAAGATTTAACTCTCAAACAGTGAAAGTAGTATCATGGCTACCAGTCTTGGCTGTTAAAAAGTTTTAAAAATCATTAAGTGAGCACAACGGCCTCCCTTTCAGGAGGAATCTTTGAGGAGTTAACATCCATGCCTCCAATGTTTCTGTTGTCTTCTTGTTTGAATCTTACTCTGTCTTCAGCTGATTTAATTATCCATTCAGCGCTCTGTGCATTTCATTCATTTCCTTTACCTGGAGAGGAGGTAGAGGGAGAACAACATTTGTGCTACTTCTCAACATGAGACCCAAGAAGTCAATAGGAGTTAACAACACAGGTTTTCATTATCAAAGGGATTTGATGTAACACTAACAGAATCAAACATGCCAAGACTGCTGCAACACTTCAGCTTCGTATTATTTAAACAACAAAAAAAACCCCACAGCACTCTTTGGGGTGTGTGCAGGGAGCAGACTTTACTGTTTAGCTATACCACCTTACTTGGGGTGAAGCACCACACACTAGTACCATTTGTTACTATTCCATTGGCAATTAGCTCTTCAATATAAGCTGCAAGCTCTATGTAAATACCTCAAGTAAAGGTCTTCATGACAGAACAAGACTAACAGTATTTCCTGTGGATTGTGCACCCCTTGTTATGAATATGTAAAATTAGTACTTGCTGTCAGCACTGCCCCCACCCCTGGGAAATGAAGCAAATCACCAGTCACCTTTGAAGAACATGGTGAACTATACAGGGATGAAAACTAGTTACAGGATTTGAGTTCTTTCAGTCTCCTTGAACACATCTGAAGCACCCAAAGCAAGCTTTTAACCTGCAGCAAACAGGAGTTTCTGGATTCTGACCAACCTCCTCCCTGCACATACACCGTAAACAGAAATTAATTACCTCTGCTTTCACGTACTTCCCTTTCCTCCTCCTTGTGAGGACCTGTAAGAGGACAGAGAAATTGTGAAGTTTCCTTTAAGTCTGGACTGACATGTGACTTTATCTGATTGTGACTTTAAAACTCCAAACTTGAAGCTGTCCCTTCCTTGTCCTTCCCAAGCGAGGTACACGATAGGCTGTCTGGCAGTCTCAATTACTTTAAACCAGGAGGCAAGATAGGTACTTTCTTCACCTCAATGAGTTTTTCCCAATACTTTCATCTTCCCCGCCAACACCCTTAATTTGTAACCTGTAACAGTGATGGTACATCCATCACTGCTTTTCTACCTCCCAAGCCTCAAAACAGAAGCCAGTTTACAGAAAAGGACTGTTTCTATCAGTGTCCAATTACCCTGGTATGTTGCTATTTCCCAAATTACACTGCTATCCCTTCTGCTTGGCAGCTTTGTTATAACTTACCAGAACAACAATTCCAGCAACTATTGCTATTACTACTACTACAATGACAGCAATGAGGCCAGGAGTCAGAGACTTCATGGAAAACTCTGGTGCAATTTCATCAACATAGTAGATGACTGTCTTCTCAAAACGCAGCACTTCATTATCAATGCTGGTGTTTAGTCTGTTATTATAAAAGATGGAGTCACCTTTTACCTAGGAATAGAAGGGAAAGAAGAGATTTGCTGCTTCGCATTGTAACAGGCATTCATCTAAGCACTGCAATAATTCATCTTGCTTTAGCCAGTACACAATAAAACTGCTGAAAGCAAATGCAAAGTCATCTAAGTCTTTGGCAGACTTTACCCATAACACACTTACATCTTTTTCAAAGTAGTAGGCCACATCAGCTATATCCACACCTCCAGAAGATTTATCTGAGACATTTTGCTTCAAATCGATAGTAATGTAAGGTTTTTCATACTGCAAAAAAAATATAGTATGGTATTAAGGAGCTTGTTTAAATCCAACTCCACAGCAAGATATTACGATCCAACCTGTGAACTCACATCCTGAATCAAGTTTATGGTACTTGTTCTCATGTCACAATTGTTTACAGCATGATATAAATTCCACTTTTTTTAGTGAGGCAAAGTAAGGATTCATCTACTGACTGAGGAAAGCAATATATTAAATTCTCAGTATTTCAGTTCAGGTACAGCTATTTCCTAGCTGCTCAATAAGTGTCACGATTTTGTGAGCTGCTAATAAGACTCATGCTGTACTGCATTAGTCAGGCAAGTTTTCAGAGTTATTCACAACAAAGTAAAATTCTTATACTTTACTAAATGATGTGCCTCTTACCAGAACACCACTTATATAGCGTCCATCCAGCATATAACGACTGGTAATTGTTTTCCTGAAGAACCTGTAAGAATATTAAAGACATAGCTGTTAAAAACAGTACTCTCTTACACATCTATTTCCAGAATAAAGGAAGACTAGTATAATTTTCTTTTTTTCCTGCAGTCTCTCCATGGTGGGTTAACCCCAGCTGGCAGCTAAACCCTCACCTGGTCTCTCACTCACTTTCCCCTAGCAGGATTGAGAAGAGACTCAGAAGGGAAAAAAGGCAAGAAAAACCCCTCATGGGTCAAGATAAAGACAGTCTAATAACTGAAAGGGTTGGGTGGGGGAAATAAAAAACCCCAAGTGATGTAAAAGCCATCACTCACCGCTAGCAGACCGACACCCAGCCAATCTCCAAGAAATGGCTACGTGTAAAAAACTTCCCCCAGATTTATTGCTGGGCATAACATTATACAATATGGGATATCTCTTCGGTCAATTCAGGTCAGCTGTCTCTGCTGTGTCCCCTTCCCAATCTCTTCCCCACCTGCAGCCTGCTCACTGGGGCAGCAGTGCGAGAGTCTGAGAAGGCATGGACACTATGTAACCACTCACTGTTCAGCAACAGCTAAAACACTGCTGACTTATTGACACTGTTTTGGTCACCAGTCTAAAACACAGCACCATATCGACTGCTACCAAGAAAATTAACACCATTCCAACCAAACCCAGTACACTCTCATTATTAAATTATACTAGAGCTCTGTCAATTTCTAACCATGAATGCACACTTACTGAAAAATAAACACATGCATTACTGCAGCGTTAAGAGATAAAAGCCTGAACAGTTTTGAGAGTTCAGAAGAGCAGAAGAGTAGCAGCTTTTATACGGAGGCGAGGCAGATTTAGTAGCTATTTCTTGCTGTATGGCTCTTGACAGAGGAAAGTAGGATTTTATTTTAGCCAAAAAATGGCTAAACTCTTGGTTTTTTCCTGCTGTTTCTATACAGTCCCTCCATCATCTCTGTCAATTTACTTTTTGGGCAGTTTCACCTTATTACCTTCCATTTCCTTCAGTATATTGACTTGATAAAAAAAAAGTAGAGACCAATTTTAAATGGAAGTAAATCTCATTAGCAGTTAATTTATTTCCAATAAAAATTAAAGCAATTCTATGAAGGATCTGTAGGTCACTTCTAAGATGTCTTAGAAGTGAGTTGGCACATTTGACAAAATTTCTAAAAAGTTGTTTTAAAATGTTTCCAAATAATTTTTTAGAAACACACTAGGTAACTAGTAGCGCATGCAGAGATTGCCATGACATCTTACTATTGTCACTTACTTCTCTAAAGAGTCAGCATTCAGAGGAGCATTTCTCTCAGCATGTTTCATTTCAATGATGATCCACCTGAAGTAATAGGTAAATATAATGAATATTCTTAAAGCACATGCATGTAACACCACATACTAAAAATCTAACCCTGGGGAAAAAAATAGAGCAGTGAGAGAAAACCAAAAGAATGACCCCTCCAAAACCCTTCAATGTCTCATTGTCTCTGAACAACAACAAAAAAAAACCCCACACAACAGTAATCAAGCATTTATTGCTCCACCTTCATTCATCCCCAGCGCATCATTAGTAGAGATAAACCCTCTACAATACAGAGCCTAATACAGGAATGTTTTCATGTTGCAGCACACCCTGTGGAAAGACTTACGTCGTTCTGACTAATCGACTACACTTCAAGTCTGCATTATGTTTGTCAGTTCTTCTAACACCAGCTGTATTCACACACCAACAGGTGGTTCCATTGCACTGCTTTGCTTTGAAAACACCAGTATTTTCACACTCGGGATCGTAAAGGCCATCAGTATCTTCAAATGCATCTTTTGGTTTCTCACGACGACCCGATTTCGAGCTTGTCATTTCTGCTTTCATCAACAGGCATTTTGAAGTCACTAAAAGTAACCAGAAAGTCACGTTATGCAGCATGTTCAAAACAGAGCCCTTAGTCTGTAAAAACGCAAGGTTACATCAGAAGCAACTAGATTTGAAGCCATCACAAGGAAGAGCAGGTGCCCCACACATAGGTGGTACAGAAAGTCAACACAATTGCAACACATCGGCTTCTGAAACCAAATGCCTGAGAAGTCCAGCCACTTTCATTTTCGTTCAACCAGAGGATCATTTACAGCTTAGCTGAGCTTGAACCAAGAGTAAGGTCCTGAGACAAGGCTCCTTCACCTCTAGATTTGTAGGAAAAGTCATGCTACATGCTCAGAAGGAAGCTAAAATTTAATCTTCGAGAAACCCTTGCCATGAGAGAATATTAAGTAGGATGGGGGAGCCTGCATCAGTATACGCGTACTCATATCCACACAAGTTACACAAGCGAAATCCTAAGCGCTAATCTTCCATTGCTAGTTGATCCGGAAGACCAGGAAGAAGCTTTCCTTCCTTATAACCATTACTTGCCAAGAACTCAATGGTAATTTTTCACATATTCCCATGAGATTAGCTGGCACTCTTCCTTGCCACCCCATACCAGGGAGCACACGGCAGCCGACACGCGTGTTTTACTCACAAGTGCCGCAGTTCACAGACACGCGGGACCCAATCGAGTCGCACCAGCAGACGTCCCCGACCAGGGTGCAGTTGGTGACACGTTTGTTCTTCTCGCAGATACAGGCTAGAAGAGAAGGGCGGCTGTGAGCGCCGACACTCCGGGGCACGTAGCCGGGCACCGCCACTCGCTCCTCCTCGGGGAGGCGAGACAAAGCCGCCCCACGCCGGCCGGAGCCGGCCGGGGGCAGCGTACTCGCACCCGCCCGCTTCTCACCTCACCACCCGCCCTTCCCTAGAGAAGGGCGAGAACCTCCTTCACGACGCCCGGGCTCCCCGAGGGTCCCTCCCGTGAGCTGCCGGGCCCCTCCAGCCGGGAACAAAGGGACACGGAGACCCGGCGCCCCCTACCCCCTCCCTTCCCGCTCGCGGGACGGCCCCAGCGGGGAGGGGGCGCCATTTTGTGGCACCGCGCGGAGCGAAGTGCGGGGCGAAGCGCCCAGTGGGGCGGCTCCGCGGGCGGCGGAGGGCGAGAGGGGCCGCAGGACGGGGCCGCCCGGCTATGGGGCGGGGGAAGGCCGGTTGTGGGGTGGCGGGGAAGACAGAGGGGTGCGGGCACTCACAGCTCGCCAGGGCGTAGGAGACCGCGGAGAGGAGCAGCAGGAGCGCAGCCCCACAGAGCGGCTTCATGGCTCGGACCGGCGGCGGGGCGCGGGGAAGCCGGGGAAAAGTCCTTTGAGGCGCGGAGACGGAGCGGTGCGTGCGCGGCGGCGAAACGATGTGAGCCGCCCGACAGGTTCCACAGGTGGTGGTGGCTGTGCCGCGCCCTCCTGGCTCGGGTTACACCTGGGATGCGAGGAGGGAGGGAAGGGGCGGCGGCAACAACTCCTCCTTCCCGGGCCGGCCGGGCGCGCAGTTAAGCCGCCGCTCCCTCCCCCCCACCTGAGCGAAACTGGATGGAGCAGGGCGGGTCTTTGGGCCCGGCCTGAACACAGCCCCTTCCGCAAGGCTGGGGCTGGGGAGCGGGAGCCGCGGCGAGGGGTGTCCCAAGGTGCGGTCGGTCCCGGTAAAGGGTCTGTAAAACCGCCGCGCCCGCGCTGGAGGGGCAGCGGGACGGGGACGCTGTCGGGGAGCCGAGGGGCGGCTGCCCCCGCCGTCGACTTAGTCATCGGGGGAAGCTCCCGGGCGTGTTTGCTTTGCGGGGTGGGGAGGTGACACACGGGCCGGGGGAGAGAATGAGGCTTCTCTCCCGCTTCGGGGCTTCCCGCTGACGCCGGTGTCTGTCGGAGAGCCGGGAGCGGCGGAAGGCCTACCCCGCCGGCGGCCCCGTGGGCAGCTGGCCCCGCGGTCCCTGCCCCGGCCTTGTGGTCCTTGGCCCAGTGCCTCCAGTGCTACATTTCCCTCAGGAGGCAGGCTGCCCCCTCGGCGGGTGTGCGGCCACGGGTAGCTCCCACAGTTCACCCTCGGCAAGCCAGTAATAAATACTCACGCTTTATAGTTAGTTTTGTTCACATACAGTGGTGCCTTCTGAGCTATTCCATGAGGACTTTGTGTTTAAAATAAATCTTGACAATCCTGCAGTTAACCTAAGGGCAAAACCAACACCTCTCTGTATAGAATAAACTGTTTCTTAAGGATCTTTCTGCTGTTGGTTGTTTATTTAATACACACTAGGGTCACTTTACCATAGGACTGCTCTGAAGAGAGTTGCTTCTGGTGCTGCTGTATCTGTGCTTCCTTGTTCAGAAAACTGTAGTCTTCAGTGCTTTGTCTCTGAGCAGCAGAGCTTTGTGGGAACCTACAAAATGGTAGGTAGTGACACAGCCCTGCAAGGTTGACGAGGAGGAAACACAGGGAAGCCTGCTGTACATCTTAAAATGGCTTTCCAAAGCTTAAAAGCGATGCCAAAATGGAAGACAAAAGATAGGTATGGTACATTGAAAATATTTTCTGAAGCTTTTTTTGAGTTTTATTCAGTTAAAATATGCATAGATATTTCCGAAAGATATATTAGTGTCCTAGAAAAACAAGTTATTTTAGTAGACTAGAAAACCAGACTGACATCCTTTTAGGTCTGTTCCTGCATTTATGAGAAACTAACAGTGTTCCCAAAGAACTTAAATTTCCTCACCGGTGGTAACGTTTACTATACAATAAAAACTTGTTGCCGCTCCTGTATTTGCAGACCTCAGTTAATGAAAGCATTTGAGACGTTTGCATGTTCTGTAATGTAAGTGCAGGTTATCTATCTTTGTGGTTTTGTCTCTGTGCACAGCTGTGTGCGTGTTGTATCTTTGGTTTTGTGTTTACTGTTGCCTACAGTGCCTTGCTGATACCAGGTAGGTGCTGTTTCTGATGGGTCCGAGTTAAATGACTGTTTTTTGGGCCTGCTCCTGGTACAGCCTGAATTAAGTGTTTTCAGCATTTATCTTGATTCTTCTTGAGCTTCTGTGTAGCGTCTTAATACTCCTCTGATATGCTTGTTGAAGACAGAAAATAAGAGCATGATCTTAACAATGTGAGAACTTGGGAAGACTTTGAAGTCTCAGATATGGACTTCGCACATTGCTGCTGTCAAATGATGGCGTTCTTTAGAAAGATGAGCAGGATCTATAGGCTCAGAAATGCCTGCCTTATTGTAAAGCTCATTATCTGCATAAATGTACTTGTTTGTTTGAGATGAGTTACCCTGTCATTATCAAATCGCCAAGCTGAACTACGTAAGCCTTGATAATAAGGAACAGTAAATTTTATGATTGGCTTTTGCGTTTTTTTTTTTTTTTTTAAATATGCAAATATAGAAGAACAGAAAAGAAGAAGCTGAGTACATACTAATCCTCTTTGTTCTCCTGGCCCTTGTTCTGAGAAGGTAAACCTCTGTGTCTAGTTTTTAAAATCCAAACCTTAGTCCACAGTCTTGAAACCTGGCAGTGGCTACTGCTGAAAGTAGCACTGTCTCTTCGATCACCTCCAGATACCAGACAGGTCTTTGCTGTCAGTATACATAAAATAGCCAGAGCCTTTAGTGCCTAAGGGTTGAATGGTCTTAGGGTATTTGTGTGGACTAAAGAAGCCTGTTACAGTGTGTTTTGGGTTTTTACTGTGATACATGATGTTTTCCCTGAACTGTTGGTTATCACCTATAGAAAGCCATACCATAACTATGGTGCAAAGATAAGTGCATCATGTTGCTTTTTGTAGCATAGCATTTAATTTGGCTCCAATTTGCAGGAACTAATAAAGAACTCGTTATCTAGAATCTCCCCAGGTTTGCAGATCTGAAGAAATTCTTGTTTAAATGTTGCTCAGTATTTTAGAAGCAGAGAGAGTTGCTCTACAAAATGTCATTCTCCAGCAAAGCAATGGAAACGAAGGACCATTCACAATAGCATTTATCTTACCCTCTTTCCAGGTTATTTTGAGGGAAGCCTCTCTGTAGAATCAAAGCTGGTGGAGCAGGCATATGGTTAAAAAGATAAAAGGGCCCAAATACCAAAGTAGCTTCATTACACAGATACTTTGGTGTCTAGGGGATTAGAAGGCTTTGTACCCGTTTGTCTTTTTTGTACCTTTTGTGGCAATATGTAACACTTTGTGCTGGAATACGTGACTTTATTCAATGGCTATTCTATATTAACTTTCCTCAGCATACAGCTCAAAAAGAAAGGCCTTGCTTATTGGTTGTAAACAGGATAATTTTATCATCTGTTGGAGATACCTCTTATCAAATAGGTGACTGCTGATTAGGCACTGCAGTGTAGGCTAGTTGTGGTTTACACTTATTAAAACATAATTACAGCTCAGGCAAATTAAAAGCTACGAGCACATTACTGGCTCTATCGCATAGCAAAAAGAAAAAAAGTTTGGTCACCAGGCCCTAGAGAATATGTAACCTTACATTTGGAAAATTCATGCATTTTTTGACTTTTGCTCGGTAATTTACATCTGCTCCAGATCTATTTGGAGAATAAAGTTCAGTTCACTAAACTATTCAAGAGCCACTGACGCCAGTGGGAGATTTTCAGTTGACTTCAGTGAACTGTGGATCAGATCTGAGGAGATAAATCCAGCTCTTTCTCAAGTCAGTAAGAATTAGTGCGATACTAGGATCTGGCCTAGCTCTTTATGAGGTCATTTCCAGGTCTTCCCTAGAAATTGGGTAAGTGGGCTTGTGATACTCCCCAGGCACAGAAAAAGGACAAAATCAGCTTTCAGGGAAAGTTGCAAGGATGTATGAGTCACTCCTGAAGTATCAGGAAACGATGCAAGGTGTGGCTCTGACACACACTGTGGTCAGCAGATCAGAGAGATGAGTGGAGAGAGCATGATCAGTACCACTGGAGTATTTGGCAATCCAGCTCTACCCAAGATTCTTCAGAGGCTGCAGACCTGATGGGTTTTGGGTGTACCCTTCTCAAGATAACCAGTCTCGTCCCTAGAAAATAGGCCATGCATGATACCAAGTTGCAAAACATAGTCTTACTAGTGTTTTCCCAACAAAAGTAATGACTTTTGAAAATTCATGATGACTTTTAACTGGTTAAGGCTGACAAAGTTAGAAACAACCAGAAACAGTCTTATGCTCGAAAGTGCCAACATTTTTTTTGGACAGTAGACTTTGCTGTATATTATCTATATCTTAGACTTGCTTAGGAACTTTTTATTAGTACAGTTTTAGTATGTTTGTGTTCAACTTCTTTTGTAGACTATACCATCTCCATAGAATGAAGCCTAGAATGGAGACTGTAGGAAGAGGACAATATTGAAAAATTATGTAGAGTATCTTGTCCATTATATGTTTCTGAAGATTCCATGCCTTCACAAACCAATGTATGCTGCTGCTCAAAGAATTGCAATGAAAACTGGTGCTTCTATTTTATTTTTCCTGCGGGTTCGAAAGACACTACATAGCAGGTAAGTAGTATTATCTTGGTTTGAATAATGAGAACATTTGGAATCATGGAGAGCTTACATGTTTCAGCCATATGGAGCTGGTCAAGTATGGAGCCAATAAGAAAATAAATGAGCAATTGTGTCTTTCTGCTAGACTGAGTTCCTAACTACTTCTGAACACTGTAAAAAAGCTAGTTTACACGTTTTGTTTATTTTTGGCCTGTTTCCAGATCATGACTTTTTTTCCCTTGAATAATAACACAGTTTATAAACATAACTATGTTTGTGTATTTTGCTGAAATTGTCCTGCATGCTGGAGATAGAAACGAGTTCAGAGGCAGTGGCAAACGCTCATAGAGCTGTATTCAGCTTCAGAAGCCCACAGCTTCGTTCTCTGTCAGGCTGGAGACCTTTGACTGAAAGTAAGAGTATCTACTAAGAGGTAAAGGGCTGTTGGTTCAGAGGTTCATAAAACTAGTCAGGGTGTAGCCACAGGAGGGAAATGCTCATGCAATTAATGTCGATTCTATTTGCAACTTTGAGGATTATAGAAACCAACCTGTCTGATACACTGTGCATCCTTCACCTCTCTGCCAGGGCTTAGTCTTAGCTGTGGCAGGTGGAGTCAGTAACAGGCTTGTCATCTTTGTACTTACCTGCAAATGCATCTCTTTGGCTCTTACAGCTACAGCGTTCTTTCAGAACATCTGTTGTCAAAATGTGCAGCATTAGATGTAAAAAACTTAGTAACTCTTCATCCACGCTACTTCATAGCAGAGAGGCAAGCATATTAATTTCTTACTGTGCCCAATCCCTCAGAACACTCACTGGTTTAGTATGGTTTGGAAAGGGCTGGGAGGAAAACGTAAGATTGCAAGTTGTAGTAAGAGAAGCTCTGTTTACACTAAAATTGTTTCAATTCTGGTATCTAAGGTATTTTTTTTTTGCCCTTTTAGCCATTCTCTGTGAAAGAAGATACAGATGGAACTTTGTCAAAACACTTGCTGTTTGAGAGAGTCCTAAATAGTTTTTAACGTGTTTTATCGCATGACAACGTCTCTGCACTGTAGGCAGAAGCAAAGCAGATGGTTATACAGATAGTTGTCCTGTCTCTCAGTATGGTGATATCAGGAGGCACATTAAGTACTTTTCTCACAACCTGAAGGTGTCTGCCATTAAATTTGCTCATATCAGACTCGTCTATATATACAGGTTGCTACAAGGCAAGCTAGGGTGTGGATTTACAGTATGCCAGGTAATCCACAGTAACAACCTATGGACACAGCTGTACCCAGCAGTAAGCAGAGACATTTATTCCAGAATGTAAACAGGGTCATGGCATGCACACAGGCAGTTTCCACGGAGCGGCTAACATGCTGCAAATCCCCACCCACTCTTGCCTCACTCGTAACTTGTTTGTGTAGTCATACTGCAAACAAAGGTGAATGAATACAGCCATGAGCTGAGCAGAGAAATCACATCCCACAACCACCAGTTAAGTGTAACACAACAGGCAGCAAAGAGTAGGGTTAAGAGAGCTAGGTGTTCCATAGCTCACAGAATGCCTTTTTACCTCAGTGAAATAAACTGCTTTTGTGTTGTAACTACTTTCCTAGTTCATGACTTCCCCTTAGTTTTTTCAGTTAGCAATAGCTGTTGCCAAAGTTCATCTGTTTCTCTTTGCACTTTAATTTACAGCCCTTGTACTAGTCATTTTATTGCTTCAATCTCTGACTGAGAGAACTTTTACAGCTTGTGACTACTGAACTCAGAAAAACAAGAAACCTTTTTTCCCTGCCATGCAATAATTATGGAGCCCATTGCTTCTTGGGAGAGGCGTTCAATGTTTAACAAACTCTGGCAACTCTAATTTAACTGTGTGGAGCACGGACCATCGGATGGGAGTGAAACAAAAAATTCCACACTTTCCAGCTCACATTTTAACTTGTCTGGTTTTAGTTTCCAGAGGGCTGTCTTTGAAGTTCTGCCTTCCCACTACTGAACTTGATGCTGTCCTCTTAACAGTATGAGGGGACTGGAGCCAAACTATTTGCTTATGAAAATAATTTTCCCTTACTTCAGAAATTATAGCTACATTACTCTTGATTAATCCTTTCATGGGGGGTGTCTTCTGAATACCATCCCATCAAAGTAAGGCTCTTGACAATAGAGGAATTGTCCTGTCTTAATTACCACTATTGTTTCCTATTACAGGGGCTGTGGTCGTGGACAAAGATTCAATTGTGTTCAACAGTGTAAAAACAGAGAGTAAATAGATACCCTGTATTCAAAAGAGTTTGTGATCTGAATTCTGTGACCAGTAAACTGAGAGGTAAATCTAAACTTTGGAATTGGAAAATGAGATGAGAAAGATTTGATGCAATTTACATGTTTTGCTCAGTTATAGAATCAGAAACCAGCTAGCTAAGAGTTTGAAGGCTCCCACCTATTATTTATCCACTCGAACAGGTATTGTTTAAGAAATGCTGCGATTGCCTTCAGGAAACAAATTAGGACATTATTTTGAAAGCACCAAAATTTTTCTACTTCTCATCTCCCTGGATAAAAATGTAGATATATTTCCAGCATAAGTTGCTTAGATCTTTTGTGGTTTTGTCTACTAATCTGTACAGACACATTACATCAATGAGACTATGCATGTGTGTTATTCACTAGATGTGAATGGAATACTTTCAGCTAATGTGATTTTATAAAAAATCACATTTTTAAGTAAAGTTTTAAGTAAAATTGGTTTTATTGGCTCAGCTACATTTTCATCGCAAAGATTTTTGAAGCCTAGGGTTTGCTAGTTGTTTCTGAGAGGGAAAAAGAGAAAAATACAAGCTGAAGAGTTTGCATTTTTCAATGCAAATGTAGGCAATCCAGTCCCTCTGCCCACACGCAGCCTCGGGCACAGCCTATGCACACCTGCTCCTTGCTCCTGCACCTGTGTCTCAGGAAGCCTTGCCTCTTGGCAGCTGAAACAAATGGCTCCAGGGTCTTGGTGGTAGAGAGGAGTCCTGCTTATTAGTGCTCTTTGCACAATGTAGTATGAAGAAACAGAATGGGCATAACTGGGTAACAAATAACCATGGTTATTAAATACTCGCCATCACAAAATACAGTCTCCAGTGACTTTAAAAAGGTGGAATATGGTGGGTGACGTCAGAAGGTTCAAAAGTAAAAAACCCAAACACTTAAAAGAATACCGTAGAGCTCATCTCCTTTCCCTTTAAAGTAAAATATGCACTCAGAGTTTTTGAGTTACTGATGTTGACAGATACATCTTTCATCGCTTGCCATTTTGTGACATGATGGTGAAGACCTAACGTAGTCTATCTCGTCTATTTATTTTGACAAAGTAATTGGAACTCTTCAGCTAAGACTTCTTAATTTCATTTACAACTAGCACAGAAGTGCCAATCCTTAAAAATAAAACTTAAAGGCTTCCACTGACTGCTTTGAATTAGTTATGTTCATACAGGATGTATCAGTCTACTTACAGTAGAAACAAACAGCAAGGTCAAACGTATGTCCCCAGTACTTTATGTAGACTTTCTGCTGCAGAGCACTTGGCTGTTCCGAACTATGCACAAGCAGCAGGTTTTAACATGCACTGTTTGCTGGCAGCCTTCACATTCTTTTACCATTTCCTGTATGAGTCTAGTCAGTACACTTCTTGTTCACTACATGATTTCAAAATAATTTGTTTCTTCTAGTGCCTGAACTTCTCAGTACCTGAGAATAACTACAGCTGTTCTTGGACTTAAGTATTAGAAAACCCTGCTGTATGCTTAGAAGTTCTTTTCACGTAAACAAAGCTGAAAACAATTTTCCTGTCCATTCATCCATTGATGACACATACTTCGGTGGCACAGGACCATTTGTAGTTCTAATCATACTGCAACATTTGTCAAAAGCAAGGATTTGACTAAGGCACCTTTCCAGCGGCCTTACTTGCTACCTCAAGTAGCAAACAGGTAAGCCATGTTCAGTCTTAGTCCTAGCCCAGACACCATGATGCCATAACAATGTTTCACACAACTCATATAAATCCTTACTTCCCACGTGAAAAACAGGTTTCTGGCGATAGATGTGGGTTCAGGTGGTTTACCTGTTCCTTTTTAATTTACAGAAACTTGTGTGACTTGCTACACCCTATGCTGAAAGAGTTAACTGCATGCCCAGACTTTGGTTTTTAGATGAAAGTTTCAGTTTTGTTGTGGTCTTTAGGAATTGAGCCCTCAGCCTGCGTGCATTTCATCTAGAGCATATTTGATTGGGAAGCTGGGTTCCCCTCAAGAAGGTCAGGAGTCATCTCTACAGGGAAGAGAGACTTCTTTTCTTCTATTTCACACTTTGCAATAAGTAGGAAAAGTCTATAATTGAAAAACATGTATTTTATTATGAAAAATGATCTGTATTTAGGAGAACCAATGGTTCTTCTTAATGACTTTGTTTGAAAATAAATACCAGGTGTTCTTCCCACGGTACTTTATCTTTCTTAAACAACAAAAAAAGAGTTCACTGGAAAGGATATCAGAGGCCAAAGGCATTTGTTTTCCTACCTCATAAATATTAAAAGATTTAAGAAGTATATACTTATTAAAATACCAGCCCTGTGTTTTTCTTCAGTGATGCTTTGTAATCTATCTCTAAACAACTCAATCACTGAAAAGTGTTAGGTCCTTCTTTTCATTTAAAGGAAGCAAACTGCTCTGCAGCTGTGTTATTGGACCAGCTACTGGGTACCTATATAACTATATATCTCATATAATTGAGTTCCAGTGCACTTATAGAAATATTTTTTTTTTCCCCAAGAATAAGATTTTGTAAAAATCCCAGGTCTTTCAAACCCAGGTCTTATTCACTTTATATATATTTTTATATATATGTATAAATCAGTTAACACTGTGATAACACATAAAGATGAAGAGTAGCTAAATTGATTTAATGTCCACCTATAGGCAGGATTAGGAACTAAGTACAACATTAACTCCAGTGTACTTGCCGGGACAAATGCCACATTGTCTCCGTTTAAATTCCTAGCGGTGAAACAGTGCCCCCTGATGTCCACCGAGCTGCCTGGAAATCAGGAAACTACATCCTTCCAGATATTCTTGAATGAATTGTTCAACCTTCTAAAAACTGTAGTTAATAATATGCAAAGTTGAGAACCAGTTAAATCCACTTTATCATGGAGAGGATTTAGAGTCTGGTAAAGTTCTGTTTCCTTATTGTCCCTGTGTTCAGGCATCAACCATTTCACATTGATGTTTTTTGATGATGTTTCCAAGTTGAATCCTTGAGTCATCCCCATCTCAACAGTCCTACCTCAGTCTGTAGAGTCCTGCAAGGAAAGAAAGGTAAAGTTGCAAACTTTCTCACAGGTTTTTCCTCACAGCTTTGGTTTCCTCAGAGTCTGAGCTGAGATTATGCGGCTGGTGAGGATCAGAGCAGAGCCCTGGGTCCCAGGAGGTAGGGGACAGTATGGTAGGGGTTAGAGTCACAATGCCTGTTGAATAACTTGACAGTATCAGATCTTTGAGAGTGAAAAGGAAAAAAAAAAACCTTTTAATATTTAGTTGCATAACCACCAGCTCAAAAAAATACAGGAAAAATCCCATACAAACCCTGGAAAGCTCTGTGTGGATGAAGACCTACGTTGTAAACCACTTTGTCTTGATAAGCCAAGGAATACAAATGTGAAAATGTAAAGAATAAGAATGCAAACACTTAACAATTATCATTGCAGTTTTATGTTTTGCAGCAAGGTGAAAAAAAATGACAGAAGCTTGTTTCCTAGTGTGAATGGTTTAGATGGTTATATGGAAGTTTCTGTACCTTTGCCTTTCTTTGTTTTCCACAGGTACCAAATGAATGGTAATGAATTGAAGAGCGCTTTGAGTTCCTTAGATGAAAAGTATTATGCAAAGGTAAAGAACAATTTAATGCAGGGTGACGCAACCTGAATACAGGTTTATTAAGAGACAACCTCAGTCTTTTGCCCAACTCATGGATTTGGTATTTTCTTCACTGCCAAGTTTCCCAATTTCAGCCCATTCCATACAGAGATGATGTTAGTTCATACATTTACCACTTGATATGTTTTTTCTCTCTCCAGAGTACATGATCAGAAACTTGATATGACCTGTCCCTGAATATACTTGCTAACTCAGGGCACCTAAATGAAGTTATCTAGCAAATTATTAATAAGAGATGAGGAAGGAGTAGAAAGACCTCTCTTCTCATTACCATAACAAATGAGACCCATTACACTTTAATTGGCCTGTAAAGGGGAAAGAATGAAACTGGAGGTATTTCTTGCCATCTTCCTAGAATAAATCTTTAGCTCTTATAACAAAAGACAACAATAAAATTTCACACTGAATCTTACTAGAGAATGGAGTTTTTAATTCTTGTTATTACATTTCAATAGACTGCCTTAGACTAATTGCATACTGCTACATGCGTTAAGTGCTTCTGTGGAAAAGTACCAGCAGGGTATATTGCACCTGTATTTTCAGTCATCTTTAAAGTTATGCACACCTTCTCCCTCACGTCCTGTGTCATCTCAGGGAGATGTCCTCAGAAAGCTTTTATGGTGCTGTTGGGCAGCTGAGAGATGAAAGCCAACTTTCAGAATAGTTTATGGCAGAGGAAAGACCACCGGTCACAACCGCAACCCTGCAGAAGGGGGACGCCCGGCCGCGGGCAGCCACCTCGTCCAGCACATTCCCTTTTGCCCTTACGTCACGCTACATCGCGGCCGCGGCAGCGCGCCCGCTCACACCAAACGCGCCCTCAGGACGCGAGGGCGAAGCGGCACCGTGGAAAAGAGGCGTGTCCCGGTGTGGGCGCACCCAGAGCGACCGCACGCGCCGGTTTCGGGGCTCACCTCGTCTTGCGTGGGAAGGTGATGCAGTGAGACGTCACCTGACGAGGGCCGCATCATCGCGTAGCTACGTTAGCACGAAGTCAGCGTGCCACGCTTTGCGCGCCTTGGGGCGCGCTTTTCCGGGTAACCCCGAAGGGCGCGAAAGGCAGGAGAGTGACCGCCACTCCCGCCCGCCAGCCCCGGGACCCGGCGCCCGCCCACCTAGCAACTGCCGTGCCCTTCTCTGATTGGCTGGCGGGTCCGGGGCGGGCCTCGCGCACACCAGCGCCCCCAGGCGGCAGGAGGGGGTGCGGGAGGTAAGAGTGCTCCTGCCATCCGATTGGCTGAGGCGAGTGCGGAGCGCGCTCCGATTGGCTGCGAGAGGCGCCATTTGCAGCTGTGCGGCGGGAGCCGACGGCTCGAGGGCAAGGCGCTGAGGGGGAGCGGGGCGGGGCTGGTGAGCAGGTAGTCTTGGCTGGAGCCCGAAGAGCCCCGTTCGCGTCTACACGTGAGGGGTTCTTGGGTTTTGGTTCTGTTGGGTATTGGTTGTGTGTGGTGGGTTTCTTCTTCTTTTTTTTTTCTTTTTTCTTTTTTTTTTTTTTTAATAGTGTGGCAGCTAACTAGGAGCTGGTGAGCTGGGTAGGCTGTTGCAAGCTGGCCTCAGAAAGACCTGTGCTCTGTGGAGGGACCTGCTGAAGGAGTGAATGCATTTGCTCCTGTCTAAAAATACCTTTCCTATGCTCCTTTTGCTATCTTCTTGATTTTTACAGTTACAAACACCTCAGCTTTGTTTCCTTGGTTATGCCTTCAGGGTATGTCCTACCTGAGGGATAAGTTTTTATTCCCAGTGCCTATAATCAAATGTTATAAAAGTTAAGAGCTCAAGACTTTAATTCTAATCTTACATGGCTTAATTATGGTTCTATTGCATTAATTCTATTTTTTCTTTAAAATATGCAATCACAAATTAGAGGGGAGGAATGGAGATTATTTTTTGGTTGATCTAAGTGTGTAGGGCTATGAGGATCAGACAGCAACTTTTTCTGGAAAGGATTTTTTTCCATTTTTCAAAATATTGAATGGAAAAAGAAAGATTGAAAAGCCCTTTCCACTGAAAAAGAGCTTTATCATATTAGACCTAAATTAATTTACATGGTTGGCTTAGGGTGCAAGACTTAGACAATTAGTGCTGGTACATTTTTGTATCACCCAGCACAAAAGCTCTACTGAAACGCTTCATCTGAGCAAAAGACATACAGAGAACTATTGCTCAAGCAGACTACTTTTGTAGTTAATTTCTTCTTCTTTTTTAACAGGAACCTTCACTTACCAAAATGAGACACAATCTGGTGTGTCAGACACCTCCCACTGTCACTGTTCATGTAAAATCAAGTGCATCCAGATCACATCAGCAAAAAAAACTCATTAGACTAAAGCAACCTACTTTTAAAGACCATGAAGAAAATAGTGAAAAAAAGGTTCCTAGTCATAAATACAAGTGTCCAAAGGGACCATGTCTAGTTATTCAGCGTCAGGAAATGACAGCTTTCTTTAAATTATTTGGTAAGTTAATAATAATAGATATCAATGTATTGACTGAACAATAGAAACCTATTAAGCAAGTATGTTTTCTAAACTCAGTAATTTGGGAGTGCTTTTTATATAGATACCAATGGCTATGTCTTTGTCAAAACATATTTTGTTATATTTTAGCGAATAAGTATTTAATGCTTAAGTTAAAAATACAAAACATGCTACCAAACTGATGAAAAGTATCTTCTTAAATTATGATTGAAACCAAAGTGGTATGATACTTCCTTTTATTATAATTTCCCTTTCCTTTCTATTTTCTCTTATATTTCAACAAATAAATGTTAAATAATGTACATCTTGTTTTACACAAGACTTACAAAAGGCTGGACTCCCAGTCTTATAAACACGTTATTTATTGTGGGAATAAACATTTAGGAGGAGAGGTGGAATGGGAAGAAGATTGGAGGAGTTGTAGCATCTCTTTTGCATTTATGTCTCTTTCATATAAAGTTTTGTATTTATTTAATTTAGTGAAGAGATTAAGTAATAATGGAAGATTACACTTGGTTTGTATTTGAGCCTTGAATACAGGAGTGAATCAGTGAGAGTTTGCAGTAATCTTCCTATAGTACATGTTCACAGATAGTGATGCACTGACCACAAGTAATCAAGCAAGTATTGCCTTATAGAGGCTGTCAGGTAATCAAGGTGCAGAGATCTCAATGCTGTATGGTTCATCAGAAGTAATGGTATGCCATTAGATGGAACCACCTAACACAGGAAGAAGCTACATAAATAGAAAAAATACTAGTGATTTTTCACCTTCACTTGCTGTTACTGGGAATGAATGAAATGCAGTTAATAGTCCACCTTGTTCCACCTTGCCTTTCTGGTAGTTTTTCTTCTTTTGTCACTTAAGTTTTTTCATACCTCATCTCTTTCTCCCCTCAGTTTCTCGGTTCTCTACTGCTGAGTCTAGCTTCTTCCTTTTTATTTAGTTTAACAGAAGGACCATCTGTTATTGGTTTACAAATACTTTCTAACAAAAACTATTTTCGTGTTTGAAATGCTACAACTTTCTTTTGTTGCAGATGATGATCTAATCCAAGACTTCCTTTGGATGGACTGTTGCTGTAGAATTGCAGACAAGGTAAGTGTATGTCCCTCTTAGTTAACAGAACATACATTGAGTGAAAAATCTGCTCTTAATCACTTGGTCTGTGATGCAAATACAGATCATAAGTTTTTTTTCTGATGTGTTTGTGTGGAAGCTTTAAGAAACACAATTTATGCTTTCCTCATTGATAAAAATGACCAGAGTATCTTCGTGTGAAATAAATGTGCGAAGCATTTTAGGAAATGATGTACTGAAATAATATATTGATACTTAATAATGAATGTAACATTTTACATTTTAAAACAGTATCTCTTGGCAATGACTTTCGTTTATTTCAAGAGGGCTAACTTCACCATAAACGAGCATACCAGAATCAATTTCTTTGTCGCTCTGTAAGTACTTTGAAATTATCTGGTTTTATGAGGATAAACTTTGCTTTATTTTATTTCTTTGTTTATGCCACTGATACTTGTGATATACAGCGAGACTTCTTTAATGAGTGTGTAATTGTTTGGTTTCTATATGAAGGATAGAAACATAATCTACATACCATACATAAATAGTGCAAATTGAGCATTCTTCCTCTGATGACCACCTGTGTGGAACAAGCTTGAGCAGTGAGGGAATGTTTGCGTTGGTGTTGTGATACATAGTGTGGCATTCTGCTTACCAAACTTTAAGACTGTGAACCTTTTTAAGCATTACAAGAAATACACACAGGACAACACGTGGCAATGTATATGTGGCTCACATGTCCTGTTGTAAGACCCTATTTTATATCTTTGCCAGCCTTTAAGTCATTTGTACTGAAATGTTTCATCATGATAAGCACTTTGGGAATAAGTTTTTGTTAAAGTTTCTGTCAGCGTGATTTAAGTCAACTGTAAAAATGTTGCTAGAGAACTTCTGAGAACTTTTTTGAACAGTCTAAATTTTTTATACTTGGAAACAGGAGTGCAATCAATAATCTCTCTTTACCAAACCTATATAATCTGTCCATATTTGGCTGCCTACAGAGTGATTCAGCATTTTCTTTCATAATGTTATGGTGCTCAGGTCATCTTTTTCCGTAATAGGGCTTCTCAGATGCTCTGATTTGCACACAGGTGGGGGGAGAAAGATGGCTGTTTCTTCTACTGTAAATGGTATCTGGGTAGCATCCACTGAGCATGGAGGAGGAAGGCGCCTGACTCCACTGGAGGGAGAAAAGCCAGGTCAG
Organism: Phalacrocorax carbo; assembly: GCF_963921805.1. Lineage (NCBI taxonomy): Eukaryota > Metazoa > Chordata > Aves > Suliformes > Phalacrocoracidae > Phalacrocorax > Phalacrocorax carbo. The sequence goes on along the minus strand of NC_087515.1, from coordinate 32,529,418 downwards.
AAGAGCAAGAGGATTAGGAAGGGACAAAGGGTCTGGTGAGACTGGGACTAGAGGGAATATAGGGTTTTGGAGCAAGTAAGAAAATTGGGGAGGATACTAAAAGTCATCATTTTTTCAGGTATGATTTGCAGGAGTTTAGTATCAGGGGGATCCAGAGGAAGTAGGTGTTTTCCTGTTGTCTGAGAAGATGACCCAGAACCAAAAGTAGCACATAGTGAGGGAAGGGAGAAATATAGATGTTAGAGTCATTTAAAGTTTTCATTTATACATGAAGATAGAACTGTATTTATTGGTTTGCTGCTAATTTAATGTGACATAATTTTTCAAGAATAGCTAAAATCCAGTCGAAAAACAGTCAAAACTGTAAAGTTTAAAATTTTGTAAGATAGTTTTAAGCTTTACTTAGAGAATCAGCCAGAAACTCTTCATTTTAGTGCAAGGATATCTTACCAGGTTGGAGAAAGCTGTCAGGATATGTTAGTTCTTGCATACCTAGTTATTTAGGAGACTGAAGGGTAAAGTAATTTTTATAATAGCTGAAGTTTTTATTTACCCAAAGGATACACATGGAACTTTTTGATCAAGAGCATACTGTACTCCTGAGAGAAGGCTGTATTTTGTTAGAAGTTTTTCTCACAACATTAGGAGAAAGAACTACTTCAATGTGATGTCTTTTAATGTTAGAAATCATACTAATACAGTGATTTAAGATTGAACCACATTTACAGATGCAAATATATATATGTTTGAAGGTATCTGGCAAATACAGTTGAAGAAGATGATGAAGAATCGAAGTATGACATTTTCCCATGGGCTTTGGGAAAAGCCTGGAGAAAGCTCTTCCCTGATTTCTTGAAGTTAAGAGATCAGCTATGGAGTAGAATTGACTACAGGGCTATTGTAAGCAGACGCTGCTGTGAAGAGGTAGGGAGGGCTTTAATATTGTGGGTGCTGAAACTACAGCAATTAATACCAGCTGACAATTTAGCTCTATACAAGTTAATTCTTCCCTAAAGTGCATAGACGAGCCATGGGAAAGAAAAGATGCAGCTGAAATGTAATGGTCCATTTACCCTCCATGATTTTTTTTTCCTTCTGCATTTAAAATACATTCTTTGAAATGTGCTTTCAAGGTAAACTAGAATATTTTACATTGCACTACTGTTAAAAGTGAAGTTTTTATTGACTAGAATATTTCTGCTTTATGCAGAATATTTTTATTTAAAATTTATCATCAGTTGTTTCACTTAATTCCCTTTAGAAATAATTTTGTATGTGTGTCTGTGTGTTTGCTTTACAAATTATAAGTTTTGTACACAAGTAAAACCTTCAAATAAAAATCCCAGCACCTCAGGTGAAATTTTAATCCCTTCATAATGTAACTTCAGTTGACTGTTTAAGGTAAGGGTTTTTCACTGCATTTAAAAACAACTCAGAAGGACACACTTTTAACATTCTCTACTATTAATGCAGTGTTAAAACCTACATTTTTCGAACATATTAAGAGGGAAAAAAAGTCACTCCTCACTTTTCAGGTGGAATGTACCTGTCTGGCAAAGTCCCGTCATGTTCTAAGAACATAATGTTTGCTACAGCTCGGGGAAAAGAAAATATCATTTACTCTGGAATCCCATCTCTGGGGATGGGATTGGGTGCTCATGGAAGTACAAGAGGACAAGGCAAGTGGGGAACGCTTTTCCCAGCATACTCTCCCAGCTTCCAAAGGTCATTGGTTCAGTGATGTTGTGAACCAGAAGGTCCATTTAGTTGATGTTTAGTAGTTACTAAAAGACACCATCTTCAGTCCAACATACAAAGCATAAACTGGCATTTGTGATGATTCACATGAATATACAAGGCTGTAAGCTGTTGTGTTTCCACATCTGATTGATAACTACTTCACTTACTTGTGCCTAAGGTTGCAAACTTCCTGGCGAGGCAGGAGCAGAGAGGTAATAAATGATACCCATTTCAGCTATGTAGTACTCATTCTCTGCCATATGTGAACTGGATCCCTCATTTTCAGCTGTATGTTTTCCCGTTATTTTCCTGGTTTCTGATGTAATGGCTGTTCTGATAGGTGATGGCTATTGCTCCAACACATTATGTATGGCAGCGAGAACGGTCTATGCACCACAGCGGAGCCGTGAGAAACTACAACGATGATGACATACAGCTGCCCCGAGGACCTAGTGCTACTCCTACTGACTGCTTGCTTTGTGGTAAGAAGGGAAGAATTGTACGACTAGGATTGTCATCATCTTCCTCCTCATCTACTGGCTCTTTGGAGATGATGGAATTACATTCATCTCAGAATTCAATGGACACCTTTCCAACTGAAAAAATGCTCATTGACTCTCCTTTTTATTATGGCCAAGGTATGATTTAATATTGCAAATAATTTTGAATTAATTTAGCCAATTAAGGCCATATTTGCCCTTCAGACTGCCATAGGGACTACTGTGTCCTTCTTGGTGTGACAAGACGTGATGTCTATGTGTTAGCAGAAATCCCTGTTACAAATGCAGCTCAGAACTGTGCTTTTACTGCCATAGTTTCATTTTTGTTTTCACATCTTGTCCCTTGACTCTAAGACAGTGACCAGCTGGAGTCCTCGGAGCTCTGCCTGGGCATGGATGAGGAGCCAACCGAGAGCCTATGGGTCAGGATTAAAGGGAGGGCAGGGACAGGTGACATTATAGTGGGGGTCTGCTACAGGCCACCCAGCCAGGAAGACTGAGTGGACGAGGCCCTGTATAGACAGAGAAGAGCTGCCTCACGTTCACAAGCCCTGTCCTCAGAGTTGGCAGAGTACCATGAGATAAAGCCCTGGAGGGAAGAGGGGCCCTGGGAAGCTGGTTAATATTCAAGGATCACCTCCTCCAAGCTCAGGAGCAAAAAAGGAAGTCAGGCAAAAACACCAGGAGGCATTTTGGATGTTTTGGATATACAAGGAGCTCCTGGACAAACTCAAACACAAAAAGGAAGCCTACAGAGGGTAGAAGCAAGGACAGGGAGCCTGGGAGGAATACAGAGGAATTGTCCAAGCAGCCAGGGATCAGGCTGGTAGAATTAAATCTGTCCAGGGATGTCAAGGGCAACCAGAAAAGCTTATATAGGTATGTTGGTGATAAAAGGAAGAGTAGGGAAAGTCTGGGCCCTCTCCTGGAGGAAACAAGAGGCCTGGTTCCTGGGATATGGAGAAGGCTGAGGTACTCAGTGATTTTTTTGCTTCAGTCTTCACTGGCAGGTGCTCAAGCCACACCACCCAAGTCGTAGAGGGTAAAGGCAGGGGCTGGGAGAATGAAGAATCACCCACTGTAGGAGATCAGGTTTGAGACCACCTATGGAACCTAAAGGTGCACAAGTCCATGGGACCTGATGAGGTGCATTGGTGAGTCCTGAGGGAACTGGTGGATGAAGTTGCTAAGCCACTATCCATCATATTTGTCGGTGGACAATGAAGTCATGGCAGTCTGGTGAAGTTCCCACTGACTGGAAAAGGGGAAACAACCCCCATTTTTAAAAAGGGGAAAAAGGAGGACCTGGGGAACTACAGGCCAGTCAGTCTTACCTCTGTGCCTAGCAAGATCATGGAGCAGATCCTCCTGGAAACTATGCTAAGGCATATGGAAAATAAGGAGGTTGTTGGTGACAGCCAACATGGCTTCACTAAGGGCAGGTTGTGCCTGACAAATTTGGTGGCTTTCTACGACACGGTTACAGCGTTGCTGGATAAAGGAAAAGCAACTGATGTCACCTACCTGGACTTGTGCGAAGCATTTGACACTGTCCCACATGACATCCCTGTCTCTAAATTGGAGATACATGGATTTGATGGACCACTCAGTGGATAAAGAATTGGCTGGATGGTCACATTCAGAGTTGCAGTCAATGGCTCAACGTCCAAGTGGAGACCAGTGACGAGTGGTGTTCCTCAGGGGTCAGTATTGGGACCGGTACTGTTTAACATCTTTGTCAGTGACACAGACAGTGGAATTCAGTGCACTCTCAGTAAGTTTGCTGACCACACTAAGCTGTGTGGTGCAGTTGACACACTGCAGGGAAGGGATGCCATCCAGAGGGACCTTAACAGGCTTGAAGGGTGGGCCTGAGCGAACCTCACTGAATTCAACCAGTCCAAGTGCAAGGTCCTGCACATGGGTCAGGGCAATCCCAAGAACCAACACGGGCTGAGCAGAGAATGGATTGAGAGCAGCCCTGTGGAGAAGGACTTGGTGTTGGTTGATGAGAAGCTCAACATAACCCAGCAATGTACCCTTGCAGCCCAGAAAGCCAACTGCATCCTGGGCTGCATCAAAAGAAGCGTGGCCAGCAGGTTGAGGGAGGTGATTCTCCCTGTCTACTTTGCTCTGGTGAGACCCCACCTGGAGTACTGTGTCCAGCTCTGGGGCCCCCAACATAAGAAGGACATGGACCTGTTGGAGTGAGTCCAGAGAAGGGCCACAGAGATGATCTGAGGACTGGAGCACCACTCCTATGAAGACAGGCTGAGAGAGTTGGGGTTGTTCAGCCTGGAGAAGAGAAGGCTGTGGGAGACCTTACAGCATCCTTCCAGTACCTCAAGGGGACCTCCAGGAAAGCCGGAGAGGGACTTTTTACAAGACTATATAGTGACAGGGCAAGGGGTAATGGCTTTAAACTGAAAGAGGGTTGATTAGATTTAAGGAAGAAATTCTTCACTATGAGGGTGATGAGGCACTGGAACAGGTGGCCCAGAGATGTTGTGGATGCCCCATCCCTGGAAACATTCAAGGCCAGGCTGGATGGGGCTTTGAGCGGTCTGGTCTAATGGAAAGTGTCCCTGCCCATGGCAGGGGGGCTGGAACTAGATGATCTTTAAGGTCCCTTCCAACCATTCTGTGGCTCTATAACTTCCTGGAGGTACCAACTGCTTTATATTCTGAGACTCTTCAAATTACCTTCATCCAATATGTCAGATTCTGGGTTGCGTTCCAGTCTATTAGGCATTTATTACTATTCTTGCATTATAAATTAGAGAATCCTGTTTTAAACACGTAGGATTGGCTGGAAGAAACAGTAGAAGTACCGGTGTGGGTCATGTGAGTTAAAAGAGCATGTGTGAGTTAAAGTGCTTTTGTGGAGAGCTGTTTTTAGAAAGGGCAGGCTGCTCAGTTGCTGCCATCAGTTTGGGCATACATTAAATCACAATTCACATTTTCCTTTAAGTGTATCTTAGTTGTTGACAGAGTTTATACAAGATTTCCTTTTAAGATTGGGGTACGAGTAGAAAACAATACAAGAGTTTATTGTGAAAACTGTTTTATGTAATTGAGTCTTTGCACATTAAGCTACTTCAAACAGGGTCCCGAGCCTTTGTGTGAGAAGCCTCTATGACATACAGCAGTTATGGGGCAAATGCTCATTGTTTTACTTAATATGAGCGGAAGGCACTTGAGACATCAACCTCCTGGGTAGACTGTACAAGGCCTCAGTTCTGCAAAGATACTTTCATGTGCTTAACCACTTCAGAGTTCTTAGTATACTTATTTATGACAGGGTTACAGTTATTTATAGCTCTATATTTTATTTGCATGTGTTCTCACTAATACCCAAATTTCCACTATTATAGTAGGATTGTGTAATTGCTTTTGACAGCTTCAGTACAACTGTGATTCTCAAGTGATCCTTCAACTTTGAAAATTTGTCATTTGAATCTTCCTTTAGATACAGAATAAGTCAGGCGGCTACAACACCTCATTTAATAAATGTAACATGTTAAACATCACCACGTGCTTATGTGAGACTCTAAAAGACAATTAAAATCTATTTTTAGTTGAGAGATCTTGCTTTTCATATCTGACAAAGGTCAGAACAAATTGTGTTTATTTTGACGATTTGAAAATGCTTTGTATAAAGCTCAGAAATAGGCAGCCAACCTTCAGCATGGCTGGTGGATGTGAACCGAAACTCTGTATGTCACAACTGGTCTTTTCTTGAACAGGCACAGCTTTATCAAGAGAAAAAGTTCAGTGAATTTCCATTTCTCTTACAGTTGCGCTTTAAGAACATCGTTCTTAAAGAAACTGATAGCTACCAGACAGTAGGCAGTGCAGTCAGAAGCTGTTTCGCTTACATTTCAAAGGGCAGGCTTTGATCCCTTATTTTCTTACTACATGTTTTTCTCCTTGTTTCTGGTAGACTGTCAGAGCCTGTCCAGCAAAAGGAGACGAGGTAGCACCTTCAACCAAGACAAATCCATGGACTGGTTTACAAGCAATGAAGAATGAGATGGAAACAGATGCGTTGCTTTGCAGAAAAATTCATGTTGCATAGCAACACCAAGCCTGATGATTCTGTTAAAGCTTTTCTCTTTAAATAGTAGGTGGGATTTCAAACTTTATAGGCAGTGTAAATCAAAGCAGTCATTACTTAAAAGTTACACAACTTGCAAAATGTAGCAGCTACTGTGTAACATTTTATTTTATTCTGATACAATACTCAAATTAGCAGCTAACATCTCCGCAGGGTCAAGAAAGCCGTGGCCGGAACTTTCTCAGCTTGGTAAGGAATGCTAATTAAAAAACAAAAGTTACTACTTCAGTATTTCAATATACAATGATTAGTTTATTACAGTAAGTTTTATGATTTCATGATATAGTAACACGTCAAATGCTAGTACAAAAAAAAAAGTATTTTTGAAAATAAAATACCACTAAATGTTTAAGATAAAAAAAAAGTATTTCCCAATGTCTCACCTGAATGACCATCCTGCCAATAAGATGGTCTAGCCACATAAGGCACCGAGCGATATGTTTCAGCATCGTCAGGAAGTGATTCTGTGAGAAGTAAATTTTTTTTTAATTCTTCCCAACAAGTTTAGAACATCCATGCAGACCAGAGTTGCCAATGCTTTCTTTTTGCTTCTATTATAGCACTTTGCTGTCACCTATCAGGACATTCAGACCTCTGCTCTGATATGGGTTTTGCAAGTCTATGCTGGTATGAGGCATCTTTTTTGGATTTGCCAGAACAGCATGATGACAAAACAGAGCACACTGGTGACGTTTCTTCTATGGCATCCTTAAGCCCATCAGGGTCCTCTAAAGAAGCTATGGGATGAGTATATGGGACTAGATTTTATTTTTAAATAATTTTGAAGTCAGTAGTAGAAGGGCAGTAATTCTTTATTTGCAGATTGCAATGTATTTTCTACCTAGTCTAGATTTTTAATAAGATATTTAAAGTTAAATAACTGTTCATATATCCTTTTTCAAACCTGACAAGGTCTGGGCTGCCCAGAAGCTTGCCTGTTCTTCACAGTAATCTCAGCTGAACTAAGAAAAAAATACTGCCTCTTCCTACAAACTTAGCCTTCATTATATCCTTGGATTATCAAATTGCAGTAACAGGATATCTCATCAGCGATAATGTGCTTACCGTTGTATTCACTTCCGTTAAGAACTACTTGATCCTGAATGTGGATTTCTCCGTATTCTTTTGGAGATGGTTCTTTGATATTTTCTTGAGTTTCCACCATTTGGCTTGATTTGCAGTTCTTGATTTTAGCAGGGTGTACCAACCAATTCCTGTAAGTTACCTCAATAATCCTCTCACACAAAAACGGGAGCTTGCAGGTCCGTATTCTGTCTAAAAGGTCAATAACCTGTGTGATGCTTTTGAAGAAACGCAAAGGATAAAGTAGTATTTTGAAAACTCAAATCATACACCGTTAGTCTCAGTTCATCTGTCACATTCTTTACCTTTGAGGTTAAACGAGTCCTTTAGTTTTAGGGTAGAGCTAGCAACCTGACTATTGAAGTGGAAAAAAACTAGTATGGTTATTTTGAAGATGTCATTAAGTGAAAACTTCCACTGACCATAACAAGAACATTCCCAAGGTAAAGGCCAAAGGGTGTAGTTAAGTGTGACTTGTGTTAGAAGTGTAACACAACTTGTGCAACTCCCTAAAAAAAAATTTGTGGGGAAAAAATATTTCGTTAATGCTGGATGTCTATTTTAAAAGATGTTTGGCTTTGTAACAATGTTAGGGGATACCTGAATAAATGCCAGAAGTAAATACTTACTTTGCTAAATACACAGCGCACGCACCACCCAGTTTCAGACTTGGGTGTACAACAGAAAGAGCGGACTGTGGGTTAAGCATATCCAGAACTACCTGCGAGAGAAAGATATATATTAATATTTTCTGGGAAAACATATGTATCAATCTTTTCTATAACAATGCTTGAAAAACCAATATTTATCTATAGAAAACAAATGCACACAGCAGCAGTATGTTATCACAAACCAGCTTTATTACTGCCTCGAAACCTTAAAGAAACATGAGGACCCCATGTTTACAAAACAAAGTCCTCGCTGCTTCCAAATGGATTTCCATTAAAACAGCAAGTAGCGTTTCACTAACGCAGCAGCCCTGTGTTAACGTTAAACCTCCTGCTAATTAAATTCCATAATACTGACATTAAGAAAAACTTCTAGAGGGCTACATTTATGAACACCTTTTGATATCTAGCTTTCAACTGAAACAAAGAAACCAAACAAATGTTCAAGGGCATCTTTCTCACGAAAAGATCACACTACAGTCTCAATGTGGAACTTGCTGTTTGTTTTGAGATTTAGAAAACTTCTGTCTTTGGCAATTTATCCACCTCCTCCTAGAAAACTATTCACACTGCTAGAAAACTATTCACACTGTAAAACAATGGGATATGCAATGTCTGATCCTTCCTGTGGACTGTTACTGTGGATTTAAAGTTTTTAAAGTTATATTTTTATGCTATATATTTTATTTCTTTGCTCAAACTGTTTAACACAATTGTCGTTTGTTTAAAGTGTTAATGGAAGCAGTTTGTCTGCTTTACATGGGAGGGTGGTTGACATCTAGCTGTTTTCCCCAGCTCCCTTTATAAAATCTGGATATAAAAAGCAGGACAGGAGAGCAAGCAAGAGCACTCCTTGCTCTGACTTAGGCCTCAGTTACACTGTGCGTTCTGTATAGCTGATAGAAAAATGTTTACATATTTATGTTTTCAATAAGCTTATGTATTTTTCTTAATGTTTGAAATATATGCCTTAGTCAGACACAAAAATATCAATTTCTCCAAAATGCAAGAAAGTAAGTTTGTCTTTGCTTACAGGACAGCGGTGATTAATTGTGCTATTTCTGTGCTACAGCCATATCGCTTTTTCATTTGGGAAACCATCTGAAACCTTGAAAATGCTTGTAATCTGACAAAAAAAATCACAATGTTTCTTTCATTAATGAGTATCTGATTTTTTTTTTTTACTGTTAAACTAGATATAGGAATCCCATTGTGAATGTGAGCACTGGAGGTTTTAATTTATGCAGAAAACATAAATGTCAAATGGGGGGATTTTTCTGGACTTACTGCATCAAGTGTTATAGATTTCATATCCGCAGCAGCTGTTGAAATGTCTTTAAGAATGAAATCCACATTATCCGGCCACTCTTCCGTATGCCCGATTTCCCATGCAGCACGCCAGTGCCTGTAATTCTTCTTAGCTAAATTATGATGATCATCTCTGATTTCGTAACTTATAACACGTCCTTTGGGCCCAACTGAAAGCAAACAGAAGATACTAGACTTACTACTTCCCCCACCCCCCACCCCGTAATAAAGAATTTAGAAAGAAGTAGTATAGCAGGTGCCAGCAGCACACCTTTAAACCTCAACTTCACTTTAGGAAATAATCACATATGAAATTACCATTTTTTTTTTCTTTAAATTTAAGTCAAATATATGCAGATCAAGTGCTGGGTTAGTTCCTTCACAGACTGAAATCCATCAATCAACAGACTGAATAAAGCACAGTTATAGCAGTACGAACTGTTCCTAAGATGTCCTCCTGAAGTAATTCCTGCAACAAGGTGACCTGAGCACCTCTGGCCCCATCAATCTGTGATTCTCCTCCTGCAGCTACCAGAGGTACCCGCCAAGAGCACTGCAGCATGGGTCACTCCTCACAGATGCTATAAAGCCAACAGACTGTGGCTGCTTCTGTTAGTGAGATTTGAAACTGCTGGTTTAAAATTGACAGTCCTCATTTTTCCAAAGGTTTGCTGTTTTTCTTGTTAGGTTTTTCTCTACCTGGCCCTTCGTAGGGTTCGGGAAGGGCTAAGAAAACCCCCACACCTGCTCACTTATCTCAGCCCCAGAGACAAGTTTTCAAGTGTACTCTTTGATTTACACAGGCTTGTGTTATTTTCCTGATATTGTCTGTAACAAGTAATAAAATAATTTATTACTTAAGTATAAATTTACTATCCTGAAATTTACCGTACGAGTCCAACACACAATGTGCTTCACACAGGAAGTGTTACAAGGACACCCAGGCACAGACAGCAGCATGGGCATTGCTGTACTTTTCTATCCTTGTATTACGCTAATTTCTCAGACCTATCACACCATTACCTCCCTTTTCTCCTTACTACTTCTTAGCGGGCAAAGACAGCTTTCATCCATCAGCAGCATGGTTCCATGACTTTTTAAGCCATTTTAGGTTAGAGTCACCAAGCTCCTTCCCTCACTTACATGATCCCACTGTGAATCTGTTCAGAAGACTGAACAGCAGCAGGGTGGGTTTCCTGGCAGTCTCTCCTGGACCTAGCTCAGCCTGGGCCAGACAGAGGCCAAAGCCAGCACATAAGGAGGGAGGGCTGCAGCAGTGTTACCTCTGATCACCTTAAGCTTCTGTAGAATCACAGCACCAGCTCCTCATTACTCAAGATTAACAGTGTGGAAATGCTGGAAGAAGAAAATTTTTCTCATTGGGGTCAGTCTTACTCCCTCCTCTGCTCATTTCAAAAACTTCCTACATTTTGAAACTGACTCCTGGAAAAATAAGGACAACTAGTTAAAATAGCCAGTCAAAACTCTTCATTATTGTGAAGCTGCAGTATGCCAAGTTTGCATATATCATATTTTCCAGTTCTCAAAGACCTTAAAGTCATGGCAAATGCCACAGTCTTAACTTGGTCCTGTTGCATGTCAGTAGTTTATGGGAAAGATTAAAGAGGGAGCAGAAAATAAAACAAACAGAGTAACACAAAGAGAGGAGATGAGCGAAATCTGTTAAATCAATGAGAATTTGAGAAAATAAATACCTCCACAGACCTTGGTAATGTGTCCACTAGACTTAAATTCTGGCATCTACCTGTGTAGCAGCTATTTTTCTTGTTGGGTATCACTGTATTAAGTGGTGGCAGAATTAGCCACTATTAGGAAAGTGCAAGTCAAATCTATTTATTTCTGGGTCAGCACCAAATTGTGTTAAGCTGTGACTAACACTGTCTGTATTTGGTGCTGATTTAGATTAAAAAATTTTGAAAATATCAGTATAATCCCATACCAGTTTCCCTCTCCTCAAGAGAACTGAACTGAGGCACAAGGACGGCTCTCTTCCTGTGGATCAGGTCAACAGCCTGGTGACGCCAAGGGTTTTGCTGACTTGGCACAGTTACAGCTAAATTGGGTGGTCAGAAGACTGAAAAAGGAGAGGAATGATCAGTAAGTCCAGCTGTGTTTGTATGAAATGGCCACAGAGGACTGCATACGCAAAGCAGAAAATTATTGGCTATATTTAGCAAAAGCTAACTTTTGCCTTTGCTGATATCAGGTATTCCATCTCTCTCTTTGGATTTAGGGTCTACATGTAGGGGAAGGTGGGACGGGCTAACAACTCTTACTTTCCCTCTCTCCAAATGCATCACTGGAAACAGAAGTGCTGACTTCTGTCATGTTTTGTCAGCTTCCAGCTCCCATGGCAGCAATGCTTGCTTTGAGGATGGTCCCATACTACCTTCAAAATCCCATCGTGGAACTACAAAAAACCTAGTTTATTGCAGAGAGATGATTGGAAGGAACTAAGGAATAGCAGCAGGAGGCAGAAAGAGGAAGAGGGAGCAGAGGTGCAACTGCTGACCTCAAAACCCGGGCCCAATGTGTATCAAGACCACCTGCAGCTTAGTGAGCTCTGGGCAGCATTTAATGGCTGATCATTAAAATAAGCATTTTGAACTGAATTAGTAGGCCGGGTGGAGATTACTGCAGCCAAAACAAAGGACTAAAAAAACCTGCTCTGTTCATCTCAGTAGGGGACTCCCCAGATCCCCTTTGCTGCTGCTTATGTGCCCTCACCAATTTTAGGCTCCTGATGGATCTCAGCACTCTAGTTTGTACCATGGCCCATGTGTGACATTCCCAATTCCTCACATGACCCTCAGCAGTATGACCTGGCATCCCAGAGCAGGGGTGGATTGATGCCACTGGTATTGTACTTCCTGAATACTAAACTTCCTCAGAAAAAACTCATGCTTCAGAAAAGCCCTGTACTGTTATCCTGTGGCACATGCCAAGGGACAGCAGATATACAGCACTGCTACATGGGAAACTAAGAGAAAACTAATTGGCTGCTCTACAGTTCTAAGGTTATTTCATGGGTTGGAACAAAAGGAGCAGCCAATTTGTTCAGTTCATCTCCCTTAAAAGAGTGTAAGAAGAAGCATCACCTCCCACAGATGCCTGGCTGGCTGTAAGTGGGAGTACTGAAACATCTATGTTGAACGATACAGTGTACAACCACAAAAGCAGCCCAAACTGTAAACATTTTACAAATATGCATTGGTCTATAACTAAGTTTTATAGCACACACTGGAAAAGAGTAAAGGAGCAAAATTAGTGCTGAGGTTTTACAGCAGCTGAGGGTATGGGGTGCTTCTCAGGTTCAGCGACCACCACAGGCACCCTCAGGTGTTCAGCTGCTCCAGTGGTGGGCTGCCCACAAACCCTGTCTTTGCACATCAGCTGTCAGGATATGCAGCTGCTGCTTTTCTGCTCTCAGTTCAAGATGATCCATGATGAGGTTCCCATCTTTACCCACAAAAGTCCTTTAATATTGCAGAGAAGGGCCATATTCTGCAATAGCAGAAATACATTAAAAAAAACACAACAATTTGAAAACCAAATTCAAACGGTACTTTATTTTTCAAGAGTGTGCAAAAGCAGTTACAGCAAACAATTGTGGGATTTTTGTTTTGGTTTGGGCTTTTTCTTTCCTTCAGGAAGTTCTATCAGGAGCCCATAAATCAAATTACTCTGAAATATGGTCCACTAACAGGATACCTACAGATGAGATGAAGTTTAAGGGTGAGGTTTCCCCCTCACTCACATTGCTGAGTGCAACCGTTCTCAATCTTTTAGAGCACTGAGATCTAGATCAAACCAGGCTAGCTAGAACATGAAAAAATAATAGTGTGTGTCCCCATAAGCAGTTTCACTAGTACCCAGAAATCTGATTATTCACATGGTCTGTTGAAATGAGGAAAAGGAAGCTGAGAAAAGCAAGAGATTAGTGAAAGAGTCTAGTACGATTAAGCCAAAGCCAGCAATAATGATGGCTGAAACTCAGCTTTCTGCAGGGCCTTCAGTAACCCTTTGTACTATGACCTTCAAAATACACTGAAAATGGTTTGTGGTCACTGCACTGGCTCTGGCACAGATATAATCTTCCTTTAAGACAACAAACTATATATGAACGTGTGAAGTGCAGCAAAACTTTGTAAGAACTGACCATAGGTATTTGGTCAAAAAAAGAGTAACGTATGATAAGGGAACTGCAGCTGCTTCTATGTTTTCTAAAACCAGGTTCTCACCTGCTCTTGACAGAAACAAGCTCATAGCACCAGACCCGCTGCCAGTTTCCAGAACGGTGTCTCCCGGGTGGACGTCCATCATCATTAACATCGCACTTACATCCTGCGGGGGAAAAAAACACGGCACGTTACTAGTCTTGGAAACCGAGAGTCAGGTTGGGCCCGTGACCTCCCAGGTCAGCAGCCACCAGCTCGGTGGGCAGTCAGTACCTTGGGGTAGGCGATAGCGGGTCCCCGCGGCATCAGCAGCACGTAGTCCTCCAGCGAGGGCCGCCTCAGCAGCAGCCGCGCCCCGGCCGCCGTGCGCAGCACCTGCCCGGGCAGCTGCCCAATGATGTTGCCGTGGGGCAGAAGGCCGCCGGGGCTGGCCAGCACCGAACCCGCCGCCAACCGGCACAACAGTCTCAGCACCGTGTTGTGCTTCCTCTTCATCTCCGCCAGAGCAAACTCCCCGGCGCGGAAAGGGCCGGGACACGCTCCCGACGCCTCAGAAGGCGCCTGAGGGGCGGTGGCCGCCACCTCCTCCTCCTCCTCCTCCTCCTCCTCAGGGGGAGCCGGAGGGGCGGCCGCGCACCGCCCTACCGCCGCCGCTCTCTCCGGCGGCAGTAGCCGCCTCACCCGCTCCAGCGGCGACAACGACACCTCCCACGCCCGCCTCCGAGGCCTCCCGCCGGGGCCTGACCCATCGCCGGAGGAGAGGGCGGAGGACACGGACCGCCGCAGCTCACGCCAAGCCCTCATGAAGAGACAAAGTAGGAAGCGACACTCAACGGCCGGCCCCGCGCGCACGGCGCCGCGCGCGCCCCGATGACGCCAAGACAGCGTCATCGGGGCGCGCGCGGCGCCGTGCGCGCGGGGCGAGCACGAGGCTGTCGGCTGCGCCGGCGCTGTGAGGGTCGGGCGAGGAGCGTCATGGCGGCGGCAGCGTGTGGCGGGGAGGAGACGGCGGCGGCGGCGCGGGCCGTTTGCGCTTTCTCACCCCGAGACCGTCGTTTCTTCGCCATCTCCGGTTCGGATGGGCGGCTGCGGGTGTGGGAGACGACGAACAGCCGTTTGCAGCAGGAGTACGTGCCCTCCGCCCACCTCAGCGCTGCCTGTACCTGCCTGGCCTGGGCCCCGCCGGGGGGACGCCCGCCCCCCAGCAAGGTACGGGCAGCGTGTGAGGGGAGGGAGCGGGGCGGTGTGAGGGGGGGACGGACACCGCGGGGAGAAGGAAGCGGTGGGATGGGGACGGCGGCGACCCAAGCAGCCCCGACGCGTGGCCGAGGCCCGCTCGCCTTCACCCCGCCCTCCCGGCGCCATGTGGCGGGGGTCGGCGTGTCCGGGCGGGCTCGGGGGAGCGGATGCGCTCGTGCCGGAGAGGGGAGCGGGCTGAGGGTGCCCCGGGGGGGAACGGAGCTCCGCGGGGTTCCGCTACGGCGTTGCACCCCCCCCTCCCCACCCCCCCCGCCGTGCTTGGGGCATGTCCACGCGTGAAGTTCCACGGGGTGGGAGTGTGGGGGGAATCTTCTCCCGTCAGAGGAGGATCGCAGGATTGCTTTTTATGAGGCAAATTTCACGTGTTGGTGGGGGAAGCAACAGTGGAGACTTTTAATTTTTTTTTTTTTTAAAACAAAAAATGGGGTTATCA
The DNA here is from genome assembly GCF_963921805.1 of Phalacrocorax carbo. Taxonomy (NCBI): domain Eukaryota; kingdom Metazoa; phylum Chordata; class Aves; order Suliformes; family Phalacrocoracidae; genus Phalacrocorax; species Phalacrocorax carbo. Next base: position 32,514,110 of record NC_087515.1, on the reverse strand, counting down.
GCAGAAGCACTGACTGTGTAAAATAATTTGTCTTTCGTATCATCTGCGTGGAAGAAGCCTTCCTTGAAGGAGCAAGGTATGTTACTTCATGGCACATCCCACCTCAATCGAAAAGGTGATGCCACAGAGCAGGTCGGCTGCTGCGTGTCCACTTAGCTTACGTACAGTTCACTTTCCAGTAAAGGCAGTATCTCTCCACGCTTCCTTACCCTTGGAAGTATTTCCATGCAAGCTGCTATGCTGTCCGTGATGCATCTTCCCGAGCTCAGGAATCCTACGAGAAGGTATTCGCTAACTTCATTCAGAGCACGCATCAGAGGGCTCGGATGTTCTCCACCTTGAATTTGTTTTATTTAACTTCATCTCAGGTGTGCATTCGGCCTGAAAATAACTGGAGTATGTACAGTAAGGTACTTTTTCATCCTCTTTTTGTTGAAGTAATCCTGGTTTTTTTAGCTACAACATGCCGTTTTCTGGAAAAAAAAAAAAAGTATCTCTTGGATGAAGTGTGTGAAATCCACCCCCTTTATGATAAGAATTAGGGAGGGCTTTTTAGAATTCCTTTTGATATATTAACAGTTTATTTGAAATACTGTAAGACGTATTTCAAAATGCTTAACACACAGGTTGCCAATATAAAGGAAGATGGTATTGTCTTATTTTTCTCAGTTGAGCAACTTAGTCTCTGAACTTTGAAAACTCTCAGAATATTTGGAGAATGCAGTAGAAAGGGTTACTTTTAGATTGACCTTAACCTGTTCATTTGTCACATAACTTTGAAGAAAAAAGGATACATGCATTAATTGCAGGGCTGTGTAGGTTCTTCTTCACTCTTCAACTTGTATGTGAAAATGGGGTTAATCTATCCTGTGTGAAATAAAACTTAAACTAACAGTGCACTGCTGTGGTGCCATAAGTCACGCACAGGAGGTTTCTGAGTGGCTTTTAAAAACTAGCCCTTTTCTAGAGACCTGCCCCTAAACCCCACAGATGCTCCAGTTTAACCTGTTTTAGGGTTGTACAGAATATGGGCTTAATCAGATGGCATTTGGCTAACTTTCAGTGCTGTCTAATTATTCCAGTAGTTTGAACGCTGTCCGCTGCTTGAAAGTTGGTACGTTTTCAAGTGGAGCTGGAAAACATACCGTTTCTTAGCATAATTATGCCATGAACGTCTATAATTCATTGGTTTGTCGCTAGCCTGAACTGAAGAACTAAAGCTGTGATGGTTCTGCCAAATATATTTTATTGAATGTGTTTTTTCTCACGTTTAGTCTTTTTTCTCCTTTTTTTTTTTTCTGGAGAATTGACATCTGTCTGGGTAGTACCAGTATCTGGTGTTCAGGAGTAAAACTGTGCCAGTAGATATCTATAAATGGTGTTTGTCCAAGTCACACCTAAACTAAGTATGTTTTGGGCTGCTGCCATGTTAACAAAGGCCACGTGTTACAGGGGAATATTAGAAATTCAGTTTTGAACTGCAGGCCCTGGAATTGCTGATGCAGCGGTGGCTTGTTGGGATGTTCCCTGCACATGTGCTTTTGCGTTGCCGATGCCTACTGCCATCGTCTGCTCCATGAAGTGGTGCCTTCTGCAAGAGTATGTGGACCACTCACTTTCAAAATACCTTCTTCTACTTTCTTCCTAATAAGCTCCAACTGCTTTGTCATCTTCAACTCTTAAAACTCTTTAGGCTTCCCCCCATTTTGGTGTTTTAAGTGCTTTACTTCACATGTGAGCAGCAGAGATCGGATTTCTAGTTTAAAAAAAAAGGTCTCAGTGGCTGACCTACTCAAGTAAGAACATTATGGAAAAATATGCACACAGTCCCTTTACAAATAACTTTAACCATGTCTACTAATTAAAACACTGTGCCTTTTCAGGCGAAGTTGAATGATTTCTAAATAAGCTTGAGTCTGAAAAAAAAATCAGAAGGAAACTGATACTTGGTGTAGTTCAGGTGCCATGTCCTATCCTACCCCATCCAGGAAAATGGGGTCCTCTTATATTTAAGACCCTGACCCCACATGGATCTCTACTGCAGCTGGCAGTCTGTCTATGTATGAAGCTAATGCAGGGTAGAGCAGTTTGATTTTTAAAAAAATTTTCAACTTTTTTTATTTCTCAGAGTGTTTTTTGTCAAATATTATCTCCAACATTAATAGGTGTCTTAATTTTCCGCTGGCATTTCTTTCATGCAAAAATTTCTGACAGAATGCCCCACTAATAATGCTGATAAAGGGTGGTCAGTAAAGAAATACCTGAGGAAAAAAATAATTGGAAAAACCTTCACTGCCTCTAGTTTTATTCTTGACACTGGAAAATAACTGTAGACTTTAGTGGGAATTTTGTTGTACCTTTGGGTTGTTCAGAGGGAAATTGGTCATAACAAACTGCAATGGAGGGTGGACAAATTTCAGTTAAAAGATTTATGCAAGGGAAGAGAATAAAAGCTGTTCTTATTTGTGGTTTTGCTTTGGAGTGGGTTTTTTTTTTTGGTAATTAGTAAAACTACCTAGAGATCTACAAGTACCAGAAAACACATAAACTGTACTTGTGTCTCCACAGGCTACGTTGCCCTTGTCTTGGCACGTCAGGCAGCAGTTTCAAGATGGCATTCTTGGTATTGCTGCTAAAAACTTATTTGAGTCTTTTTTCATATATTGTCTTAAAACCTGATTGGTATGCTTGGTTGTGCTTTGTGACTGTGGTGGTTTCTCAGCACCTATGTTTTCATAATATTTTATAAATGATTTTCTTTCCCAGGAAAGACGAAGCCTAAACAAATGCTTGCAAAAAACCCCAATGTAATCTCTTTTCTCAAGAGACTGCTTTTGATGTAAAAGTATCTGTATAACACTTTGGTATTTATTGGCCTAAACCAAAACACTTTTCCTTGCATGAGGTGTTGTCTGTGTTAAATACAGAGGAAAAGAAAGTCCTGCTTCGAAGAACCGAAGCATTTATCCTGCTCTGTTAAACTTTTAAATCTCAGTTGTGGTGAAAGCTCCCAAATCCTGACTGTCATTGTATCTCTGGGCCCGAGTAAAAATTACATGTTCGTTGTGCGATATCTGTTGTATGACAGATTAGCTATACGACGTGGGTCTTGCACAGAGCTGATTGTTCACATTCTCTCAGTCTCCTTTGGCTTCTTCTGGCTGTTCATCAGTGCAAATATATCTGTTGTGTAGAGGAAGCATTAGCTTGTGTATAATTTTTTTTTTAAATGGGAGAGAATGCTTTGCTGTGACATAATGAGTGTAAGGAGACTTACCAAAGTTCAATTAAAAAACTAAACAGTAGCATTAGGGATGTTTTTTTAATTCTGAAATCCTTGAACAGTTTTTTTCTTTTTGTGTGTGTGTGAGTAGTTATGTAGGATTAACCCAGTGAGAATAAAAGGAGTAGTTTCTGCCTTCTTTATTTTAGTTTCATATGCTCAAGAGCCTGTTTTATCCTTTTCCCCTTCCCAGTGATGTGCTGTGTTCACCTGTGTTTGGTTAAGAAAGATGAAGTGAAATCTCTCCTTGAAGTGGTTGGTAGCACTTGCAAAGCAAGAGGGTGAAGACTTAAAAATTGCCTGATCATAGGAGGTCCTCGGGTACCGATGCCAGGACTTGGGCAGAACACTAACTTTGAGTCCTGGTTGCTTCCCTCTGCTGAGTGGGGTAGCACTTTCTTAAGAGGCATTGCGAATACTTAATATTTGCAAGACTTCTGAATAGCTTTTGAGAAAAAATAAACTGGTCATTCTTGATCAAACGTTTCCATTTTGTGGATGAAGCATTCTGATGGTGTTAATCTTTACCTCTGCCTCTGGAACACAAACTCTGTGAAAAACTTAAATGTGGTGTTTTTCCCTCATGGATGTGGTTGCTAGGCTAGCAAAATGGCCTCTACCATGTTTCCAAGTGACTCATAGCAACTTTGTTACCTTGTACCTCCATGTACAAGATGAGTCTCTAGGTTGCTGTGCACTTCAGTGTCTTCATTTTGTGTCTTAGCAGAGTTTGTGCTGGCTGACTGGGTCTTGAAACTTCTAGAAGTCTTTTTCCCCTCTCCATTAACACTTAGAGTAGCTGGTCAGACTAATTAATTTCAAGTTTTCTCTTTTTGATTTTTCCAGGATGGCCCGCAGAGGAAAAAACGGAAGTCTGAAGTTGCAGAAGTGGACAAGCAGTTAGATATCCTGGCTATTGGTACAGCAGTTGGTAGCATTTTGTTGTACAGCACAGTAAAAGGAGAATTACAGAGCAAGCTAGTAAGTAATATACCCTTCATCACATCCATCACATCCTACCAAATACTGATGGTTTCAGTCGGTTTATGCTGTTCTTTCTGCTACTCAAAAATGGAATAAACTAATTATTCAGATACTTTCTTTTTTTTCCTTAGTAGCTGCATATATGAATAGAGGTACAGTAATTCAGGTGCTTAGGAATCTTCAAGTGGTGCTTTTTCTGTCATTGGCAGTATGTACACTGTATGTTTCAATGTTAATTCAGTATCTTAGCATTGTGCATGGATTTGTTACTTTGCATTTAAAATAACAGTAATAATGAAATGCCTAACTGGGGAGTTGGGTCCTCCATGGGGGTGTTGTACCCTCAGTTCCTGCACAGTACTGTGGGAGAGGAGGGCAGGATTGAAGGACTCATTGACTCTTGGGAAGGTGTCCTGTTGATGGACGTTTCTGTACAGATGCAAATTTACCTCCCTTGTGGCAGCTTTTGAGCCCTCTCAGTACGTGATCTTTCTCAACTGAGATAAAGCTGATTTTCAAAGTTTGCCCATCTTATTGATACCTTCCCTGTTACTGCTGAGTACCTTGGGTTTAGTCTTGGGTTGCGTAACAAGCAAAATAAATCTGTGAATGACTCTATGCAACACTTTGAGACACTTGGGCATGCTTTTGCTTCTAAACTTAGTTGTGTGTAGGTGATCAGTGTTCACAAATGAAGAACAAGCAATGACTTCTTAAAATCATGTGTCACTAGCTAACAAATATAAACTCTGTTTTATGGAAAAGCTGTATTTCTGCCTGAAAACTATGAACAAAATGAAAGAACTTCAGGTTAAACTTTACAGTTTCAGTCAGTTTGAAAAACACCGGTTGCTCTTCTATAGGAGCAGGATAGCAGATGTTACTTGGTGAGTACTTTTTTTTTTTAACAGATAGGTTCAATTAAAAGATTATTCCTGCTAGAATAAAAGCCATAACTTTTAGCTGTTCTTACTAAACAGAATATCTTGCTGTAATGTATTTTGTCTTGCTGAAAGCTGATTTGCAGTGACACTGCAGTGACACTTTTGGGAGTAGTCTGAGCTGGTGCCAATTCAAGTAGTGAAATTTTATAAACTTCAGAAGTATTTTCAAAAATTATTGAAGTGTGTGTATAGGCTGGAGAGATTTTGGTGGTTCAGGGAGGTGAATGATGACCCTTTGTAGGGTCTTCTGATCTGATGATAGCTTACTCTTGTATGCTGAGTACAAAGGGAAGGATACTCGTCTCTGGATGTACTTAAGCAGGCAGGCACTTAGATGACTATCGGCCGGATATCTGTGCTAGCTTTTCTTTTGAGCAAATTCCATTCTATTAGACAGCCTTGTTTGGCAGTGTGTATAAAAATAGTGGGCAGGACAATTTTTTTGTTAACCCAGAGGTGCTAGAACAAGAATTAATTCAAATACTTATGTGTATATACCAAAACATGAAATATCTTTAACGTGTATAACTGTATATGTATATCGGTCTTTAAAACCACACCCTCTCTTCAAGTTGCCAGTGATTTGAATTTAGTTCTTGAAAGAGCCACTTGTTCACATTATTGGTGTGGGGAAGTCTCAGTAGTCAAAATTTCCTCATTTATTAATGAGTTGACCCTCTTTTACCTTTTGCAGGACGGTGGTCATGACAGTAGAGTAAACTGCGTGAGATGGCATCAGGACAACTCCTGCTTGTATAGCTGTTCAGAGGACAAACACATTGTGGAATGGAACGCACAGACCTGCAAAGTAAAGTGGTAAGTGATGCTGGTTTTTGGTCAGATTTGTTCACACTTGCATTTGTGTATTTCCTCCTTCACAGGTTTTAGTGAGGGCCTGTTGGAAATGATGCACTCTGCTCTCCAGGCTTCATGCCCACCATACAAAATTGGCTGTTACTTTTCTGATATTGGAAGTGGTTTTATTAAGGGGTGAAAGAGTAACTCTCACAGCTGTGTTTCTTCCTCTGTATATATTGGAAAGACTAGATGAAATGAGTAACTGCTGAGAGGGATTTGGGTCCCTCCATGCTAACTTTTAGTGGGACATGGGCTTCTAGTCACATTTGTGATGCCGAAAAATCTGAATTCCAGAAGATATCCTTGGAAATATGGGGGAGCAGATATTGGAACGCCTCACCCCAGTTAAATTTGTTACATGCACCTGGCTTTGCTCAGCGGGCCTTGCTGTGATGATACCCAGTTGGTTTCGCTCACTACTGATGTGTGGTGTGGACAGTTCCACTTGGCTGTCTGAGCAGGCTGCTGCCATTTAAAGTACCATTGAGCAAAACACAGCTTAGTGCAGGGTAACAAGATGTCTAGTATAAGCATTTAGTTTCTTTTGTAATAAAGCCAAACTGTTTTTAAACTTAAAAGAAGAAACCAAGATTTCTGTTAACGATCCTGGTTATCTTACTTCAGTAAAAGACTAGTGAATGACAGCACTTTGACCCTTCTTTTATGCTGTTGTTTCTTTTTTGTAGCATTTCCCACCACCGTGTCATTCTTACTGCAGCTCTACCAGTTTTGTTAAAGATGGAGTGGGCGCTCTAGACAGCCCATCATCAGTAACCTCTTTGTTTTCCCTAGAAAGGAGATGCATCCTCTACGTTGTGTTGAGACCCTGACGTAAAGTAGCAGAAGATGGCCGTAGAATCTCCCTTTAGCCTTCTCTTCTTAGTATTGAACACGCCCAGTTCCCTTCTCACCTTTTCTTCTTATATTGTGCTCTAGTCCCTAAGCCTTCTTCGTGGCCCTCCACTGGATTTATTCCACTGTGTCAGTGACTTTCTTGTCCTGTCCCAAACAGGACCTAGTGCTCAGATGCAGTTTCAAAAGTATTGCACACAGGAGAGGAATCACTTTCCTTGCCCTCTTGGCCACAGTCTGGCTAAGGCAAATCAGTATGCAGTTGACCTCGTTGCCACAAGGACTCAGTCTTATTCAACTTAGCTATGAGGACTGCAAGCTCCTTTTCTGTAAAGCTGTTTTCTAGCCACTTGCCCCAGCATGTACTGGGATTTTTCTGTCCCACTTGCAGGACTTCATGTTTTTGTTTGAGCTTTGAGATTCTGACAGCCTGTTTCTCAAGCCTGTTGAGATGTCCCTGAATAGCGGCCTTGCCTTCCAGCGTATCGACTCTTCTCCCTAATTTGGTACTGGATGTGAACTTGTTACATTCTTGCATTCTGTCCAGTTTTGAGGTCATTAATGAAGGCCTGGGCAATTACTGAAGATGTTAAATAGTATTGAGATATCCTTATCTCAGTAGGGATATGGAGCGACACCTGTAACTGGCTGCCAGCTGGACTTCATACCAGTGATCACAACTGTTGGAGCTCAGTGATCCAGCCAGTTCTTACCCCTTCTTAGAGTCCATCCATTCAGTCTACATCAGTTTGTCTGCAAGGATACTTAATGTGTGACGTTGTCAAAAGCATTGCTAAAGTCAGGTTAAACGGCATGTATGGCTCTCCTTTCATCCACCAAGACAGTTGACCCATTAAGAAGGCAGTCAGGTTGGTTAGGTGCGAATTGCCATTTGTAAATCTATGCTGGCTGTTCCCAGTCACATTTTTGACCTTTGTGTGCCTGGAAATGGCTTCCAGGTAGATTTGTTGTATAACCTTCCCTTTTGTTCCCTGGATTCTCCTTCTTGTGCCTCTCTCTTGTGTGTGTGTGTGTCTCTCTCTTTCCCCCCCTCCCCCCCTCCCCCCCTCCCCCCCCCCACCTTATGGGAAATTCATCCTGAGCTGCATGGCCATTCAAAATGGTAGTGTGGTCTTACAATTACACTGACCTCAGCCCTTCTGGATGCATCCCATTCAGTCTTAAGGAGTTGCATGTGTTGTATTTGCTGTTGTAATTCCTAATTCGATCTCCCTTTACTATGGGGAGTGCTTTGCTCCTTCTGACTCTGCCTCTAAGTTTGGGAACATGGGAGGCCTGAGGGACTTCGATCTTCAGTGCTTTGCCCTTTTCTATGTACTGAATGGGTCCCTACACCATTCTGCAGCAGGCCCACACACTTTCCTCAGTCATCCTCTGACTGTTGCTGATGTGCTGTCTGTACGTGTCCTTTCGTTGGCCTTTGTATTTCTTGCTGGTTTGAACAGCAGCTGAGCTTTGCCTAATTCTGTCCCTGCATGCCTGGACAATATTTTTATATTCCTTTCTGTAGCCTGTCCTACTTTCACCTCCTCTATACTTCTTTTTTGTGTTTTTGAGTTGAGTCAGAAGTTACCCACTTGGCTAAGTCAGCCTTCTGCAGGACCTGGTGATTTTCTGCTCATTGGAATGGACCATTCTTTTGCTTTGAGGAGGTTCTCTTGGAAGAGCAACCAGCTTTCCTGGGCCCCTTTGCCCTTCAGGACAGCCTCCAGTGGGATCCTGTCAATCAGTTTCTTTGAATAAGTTGCAGTCTGTGCTTCTGAAGTCCAGGGTTGTCATTCTGCTGTTTATCTTGCTCATTTTTCCTAGGGTCTTTAAATTCATTGTCTTGTGGCTGCTATAGTTCGAGGTTGTTATCAACCATCACGTCCCTTACCAGTTCTTTTTTTTTTCTTTTTCTTGCAGTAGCTGGTGCAGTAAAGCATCTTTTGTAATCTGCTTGTAAATCACTTGCAGGAAGAAAAGGTCATCAGCACTTGCCAGCAATCTCTGGGTCTACTTGAGCCCTCTAATGCTGCCCTTCCAGCAGTCGCTGGGGTGGTTAAAGTCCCTTAGAAGAACCAGGGCATGAGATTAGCAGGATTTATCTATTTCTTTTTAAATTGGACGATCTGTAGCAGATGCCTACCATACCACCCTTGTTGGTCTCTCCTCATAACTTACCTGTAAGGTTTCTACTGGCCCTTTGCCTGTTTCAGAGGAAAGCTCCGTGCATTCATGCTGCCCTTTTATGTGGAGAAACCTCTCTCCTTTTTGCCTTCCTGGTGTGTCCTTGCTGAAGTGTCTTCCTAAAGGTGCATTTATTGCAGCGCTCCTGTCCTGCGAACTATCCCACTTTTTCTCTGTGATAGCGTGTGTGTTCATGTACAGGTACTTGAGGTGGGTCCCACTCATGCTGCTTTCTTGGGAAATGTGAGAATTTTTCTTGTTGTGCTTTTTCTTGGGTGTTCCCTCTGCTCCATCCCATACCACCACTTTTTGGGGGGCTGTGATTATAAAAGGTAATTAGATGCATTGTATTGTTTAATTTTGAACAAGAAAAAAATCACTCCTGAAGTGTATACATTACACCAGCAATATAATATCATGCTTTTTAGTTGAAAATTTTCTCTGGTGATATTATGAGTCATACCTAAGATAAATGACATTGGAAAGAGTAGGATAAATGAATTCCCTAAAATTTTACCTAAATTGAATAGATTAGAAGCAACAAATTATCTAAAATAATTGCTCATGCCCAATGTACATGTGAGATTGCCTGCATTCTTTAACACTTATCAGGACCTGGAAATAAATCCTTGCGTATCCCAGAGAGAATTTAGGATGGTTGCTCCTGGGGTAGAGAAGTACTACTTCTGATTTGCAGGCTTCTAGGAATTTTCCCATAGAAGTATGGACTGCTAGATAGGGAATTGAAACCACATGGGTTTAGGCTTCACTTTCTTAATTACTGTAGAAGTAGTCCATAGAACCACTTCAGGAAGTCTGTGCAGCACACATTGAAACCTCTGGCAGAGGGACAAGCAGTTGGGGAAGAAAGTTTCTGAAGAGGCAAGACAAGGTATTGGAGAGAGGTAGTATGAAACATTCTGGATGACTTCTTGTTTCTCTGGTTGTAGCTTTTTCATATCTTAAATACTCTGAATACTTAGAGGTGTTCTGTACATCTTAGGCAGCTTCTTGCTTCATGATATCCTGTTTAAAATTCTTTCCTGTGAAGAGTATCCAAAGTAAAAACTAATGGGTTTTTGCTGGATTTATATTCTGCAGTCTAGTTTAGGCTAGTCTCTTTAGTACATTTAGTAATGTAGACCCAAAAAAGTATTTTTAAAGAGTTTGAAATTCTTAGTCCTGACCTTCTCTTTGGAAGAGAACACAGAATCTTGTCATACTCTCCGTAAGGTGTAATGTTGTTTGTCGAGTTTGTAGGCAGTAAAACTTTCAGCTTCTATGAAATAGGAAAACTGATACAGTAAATGAGCTCTGTTGGAAGACAGAAGTGCTCCTTGGGCACGTGAAAGTTATTTGGAGGCATTGCCAGAGCAGTTGTTTACAGTCAGAATGTGGTGGGTTGCAGGGTACTTCCTATCTGTAAAGGGTTTGTGTTAATGCTCTCCTTGCAATTTTGTCCTGTGAGAAACCTGTAGTAATCAGACTCCTTCAAAGCAGATACAAGCTTCTTGTGACAGCACTTTTTAAAATTTATTAAATAGTGCTTTGAACCATAGACCTTTAAGGCGAAGTTTATTATTGTCAGTGTCATTGACAGACTTGGGAGGAAGGCCAGGAACTGAATGGGCATTGAAACTCCAAATTTTAGTCTCCAGAAGGCTGAATGGGTTGGTGTAAGGTTTTTGGATTATGGTGCAAAGAGAAGTCTTGGTATGATTCCTCTTACCCTGTTTGGAGTAATAGAGAACTTTGAGAGAGGTATTCATAATAGAATAGGGAAGTATTAAAGAAGTGTCAACAGTTATTCAGTATTAAATAGCTTTACATTTTTGAGTTGCTGTATTTTGTGTAAACTAGTTTGAAGGAGAGGAGCAGAAACAGAAGAGCTTTGACCTCATCTTTGGCTACTTAAATTGTTTTTAAATTTTGCTGTAAATTTGCCATGATGTAGATTTTGAGATTATGCTAATTAATATTGTTTTTTCTACCTTCATCTTTCTCCCTTTGTACAAAAACCCTTCTTCCAAATTCTAGCAAGTGGAAAGGTGACAATAGCAGTGTCACCTCTCTATGCATCAGTCCAGATGGGAAAATGCTGCTGTCAGCCGGTAGAACTATAAAACTGTGGGACCTGGAGACCAAAGAAGTCTACAAAGTAAGTAACTTCGCTAAACGACGTGAAAAAAAAAGTCCTTGATTGGTGACATTATGTATCTAGTGTTTCCTGATAGGACATCTGAAAAATTTATTGGGTGTGAGGAGACAGTTGGCAGTTTTGGGATTGCTGGAAGCTGTTGCCATGATGATACACGCAACTGTGGTTTCAACTTGCTGAGAGTTGAATGAGGACATTAAATTCCTTGGCTGTGTCTGAGCATGCTACCAGCACCCTCTCTCAAGCCTGTAGCAGAAGATGGATGCTGTTCTTTTTCAGTGAGTCCCTTTCTGATACCCTTCTAGCAGGAGAGCTCAGTTCACCATGGTGTTAGTTACTGCTGGCATGGCTTTGTGCGTGAGCTCCCTGACTTTTTTCATGAGTCCCTCCTTAAAGTTTCAGGTTTCTTTGCTAAACTTTGTGTAACTGGTGGCATTACTGGTTTTGTTGCTGAAACAGTTGGAAGGCATAGGGGCAAAACCCTCATTGTTCCCTGAGCAGGGCTCAGACATGAGCAAATTACCATGTTTTAGCTCTTCTGTAAATGCAGTCATGTGCTCTTGCATGTTAACAGATAGGATGCAGCTAGTCTCTGAACCTCCTGGTACTTGCTGTCAGGTAAGTGTGTACACATGTGCTGTTACTGTGGACTTGCTGGCACGTGCTCCTACCATGTATGTCTGCATCCTATGATGACCAAAACTGCTATTTATGGAAGTAGATTGAAGTACTGTTTTGGTGTTTCGGGGTTTTTTTTTAATTTTTTTTCTGGGGAGGTGGGGTTGAGCAGCCTTAGTGTGTCAGCAGACCTGTGCATTCCTCTTACAGTTGAGAATGAAACTAGGAATCTAGTTTTATTGTAAAAGTCGATGTTTAAAATTGTGTGTGGGGAAAAAACCCCAAAAATACGCTTTCTGACAGTAACAGCAGTACAGGTGAAGGTGGTTTATTTTGCATGGACTTAGTCCCAGTGAGTTTGTCTTTGATTCCCCATTTAACTTTTAAAATTCTGATAAATATCTGGAGGCTCAGAAAAAATTTTATTGAAATACAGGAATGCAAGGAAGCTGATCACTGGTTAAAAAAAATAATCACTGAAATGTCCTTGTTTGTTTAGTAACACTTGAATCTTTCCTAATGTTCTTTGTGAAGTAATGTTTTAATTTTTGCCATACGACTGCTTATGGCAATTGTTGAAAGATTTGTATTTTTTCTTTTAGCATTTCACAGGCCATGCTACATCAGTGTCATCATTAATGTTTACTACAGTGAAACCTATGAATGAAAATAAGCCCTTTGATGGAATTACAGGGCTTTATTTCTTGTCTGGAGCTATACATGACCGATTACTGAGTGTATGGTATGTAAGTCTTACATAATTTGTGACTTTGATTATGATCAGTATTGAGGATAGACTCAAGGAGTATGTTCTGAACTTCTGTGATTAAACAGAAGGTTAAGCAGAGGGGGGCACTGGAGAAATGCAGTGATGATCTCTTAAATGGTGCTTTCAACTCACTGATTATTGAATGAAGATGTGAATTTCCTTGGCTGTGTCTGAGCATACTTCCAGTTGCCGTTTGAATCGCTAATGTATGCCAAGAACATACTGTGTAACAGGCTTCCTTGTTCTTGGTACTTGCATGTTTATGCTCAAATTTTTTGACAAATTGGGAGTTACTTTGTACTTGGAATTTCTAAGCTGAAAGGTGAAATTAGAGCATGAGTATTTTTGGGTGGGGTAGACACTACCACGGTTGCTGATGATTTATGGGCTTTATAATGCTTTTCATGTGCCAAGGGTGCTGTTTGTGCTATGGTATAGTGTACTGTTTGTGTGTTCCAGGCAGATCAGATCAGATAGGAAAGAAAAGAATGCCGTGATGTCTTTCACAGTAACAGATGAACCAACTTTTATTGACCTGACTGTATCAGAAGTCAAAGAAGAGGTAGGACCAATAGTTTGTAACCAAATATGCACAAGAATTTTCAGTTGTCATACCAGTTTCCTTTTAAAGGTGTAAAGAAAGAAACTTGTATTTGGCTTCTGTTATGCAGAATTGAGATCTGAATGCCAGTTCACGGGTGTAAGGATATGTATTACAGGTGCGTTTATAAAGCTGATGATTTGAAATAATAATCTTCAAAGCTGTTAAGTGCAAATTCAGCGTTTTCTTCAGAAATTTTGCTTGTGATGGCAGAAATGTCAGTTGTTTCCTATTTAGAACAAATTAGTACTCAAAATGGTTGTTAGAACTTGGCATTAAAAAAAAAACCACAAAAAATTTCTAAAAACGCAGTTTGGGTATGTTTCTGTTTTTTCTGATCTCAGGTGGCTTTGGCGGTGTAGCTGCATTTGGAATTAACTAGCCGTTAATGAGTTAAAGTAGCAGCATCATTCTCCAAGTCTCTCAGTTTCAGAAAGTACAAGTCTTTCAAAGTAGTTGTCTTATGAAAAATGTCTGCATCTGCATGTGAAACATGTTCACAAACTGTTTTAGTAATTATTTAAAACAATTTTCTCCTGCTGCTTTTAGATTCCTTTCTAAGAACAGTATTTCATGCTGAATTTTCTAATGTTTCAAATTGTGCCCTCTTACTGCATGTATTGGGGATAAGAGTATTCTGTAATGTACACCTGTTGTTTAATTGCTCAGAGCACTCATCTCAATTTCTTGCCTCCAAGTGTATTTACAATGTCAGTGCCTTTGTAGACCTATGCCTCTAGACATGTTGGTACCATATTTTTGGAACATGGCTGCTACAATCACATATGTCTACTACTGTCCAAACTGTTCAAATTTGGATATATTAGTAGTGATACAGTAAAGTACAGTTAGGAGTTATCTTTTTGTCTCCTAATAGTTGCACTAAATATTCTTGAGTGTCTTTGATCTCCCTTATGGATTTAGTTATATCTTTAATGTGTTTAGCTACTGAAAAAAGTCAAATCATAACCATTCAGCTGTTTCTTGATGTCCTGTAGTTACGGGAGGTTTGTCCTTTGAGCTAATTGAAATCTTTCTGTGCCTTCTTTCAGCCTGTAAAGTTAGCAGTTGTGTGCAGAGATGGGCAGTTGCATTTATTTGAACATATCTTAAATGGGTAAGTTAGTATTCATCTTGAGGGTGTCTTTGGGAAAGGTCTGGCATTACTGTAAGGCCAAGTTCAGTCTCGTCCTGCTGCTGCCTTTAAGCTCTCCTTTAAGCTCTTGTGTCTGTTTGCCAACCAGGTTCCAGGTGGCTCTTTGTCTTGGGTTACTGGACACGTTTTTGGAGAACTTACTTGCTGTGGGCTGTGCTGCACTTTGGTATTAAGTGTTGCTTTAGCCAATATTTTGTGTGTCTGTACGTCATCTTAGCCATCTGTAAAAGGTGTAAACTGGCTGAGTTTGCTGAGGGCATTCTAATGAAAGGTGCGTAGATGTGCAAGATATTGAAATGTTCAAGCTAAACCTTTTGGAATTTTTTCATTCCATTTTTTTCAGTTACTGCAAAAAACCCTTAACATCAAACTGTACTATCCAGATAGCAACGCCTGGAAATGATGGGGACTCCACACCAACACCAGTCCCTATTCTAGCAGCTGCGTTTTGTGCAGACAAACAGTCTCTGCTGCTTGTGTATGGAAACACCTTACAACCCATCATGGAGAAAGTGGTATGTAAAGCTTACTGAAGAGCTTTTGAATTTTGTAACATGGACTGCATACTGCTCTCAGTTGGAGGTGTTGGTGTGGAGTGTGGGGTGGTGTTTTTTATGTTTTACTTCTTTGAAATTGTATGATGAGACAAAACTTACTCCTTCCCCCTTCTGGGGAAGCTATGACTGTTGCCCCCGAGCTGTTTCCAAAGGCTATATTTATTCTTCCATTCTTTGAATTAAAATACAACTTGATGTTATCGCTGGCTGTTTCTTGCCATTTCAGC
The DNA here is from genome assembly GCF_963921805.1 of Phalacrocorax carbo. Taxonomy (NCBI): domain Eukaryota; kingdom Metazoa; phylum Chordata; class Aves; order Suliformes; family Phalacrocoracidae; genus Phalacrocorax; species Phalacrocorax carbo. Next base: position 32,498,913 of record NC_087515.1, on the reverse strand, counting down.
TGTTACTGAGTTAGGCCACTGAAACTGTTTTTAATACTGTTGCAGTTTACCTGTGTAAGGTTCTTTGGAGAGCATAGAGATCTGGTAACAAAAAGCAGATGTGCGAAGCAGCTGCTGTTCTAGAGTGGAAAAAGAAGTTAATTCTATTTTATGCCTGTGTAATTTGTTCTCGTCTTTCAGTAGCGTAATGAATCGCAGGGCTGAATCTCAAATATATTAACTGGTTTTGTTCCTGTCCTTCTAGTCTTTGAACACCGCTGAATCCCACATATGTTTGATAAGGGATATCCAGAAAGTGTTGTCACTTAAAACAGATGTTGCTGTAACAAAGGTGAGCTTTGTGTGAAATGCAATTTTGTTGTGCCTCTTGTTTTATTCTGGAAATAGTAGAATTCACTGTCTTTTAAAATGAGGTTGGATTTCTGGAGGGACCTGCTCAGAACTGGTAGCTACAGATGTCCATAGCACTCAAGCAGGTGTGAGTAAAGTGTGCTTTGTGGCTGCTGTGTGTCCTAGTTTGCCCTTGCACACAGTTACCCTCCTGTAGCTCAGAGGAAGTCCTGTTCTCAGTGGGTCTGCCTGACAGACAGGACTGGCTGATGGTTTCTTTTCTGCCTGAGGTCAGGCCTTCCCCTAGGAGTCTGTCAGTTTGTACAGCCTCTTTGGCCCGATGGTTTGAGGTGAAGTTGGGGCGGCTTTGTTTTAGAGTCTAAATAAAATGTAATGGAGCCTTAAAGGGCATGTCCTTTTGGCTGTTTCTCAAGCTGGCCTTCACATGTTCCGCCTGCTCGCAGGGATGTGGCATCTGGGAGTGTGAGCCTGACACTTAGATGGCAATAGTCTCCACTGAGGCCACTTGAAACTCTTTTCTTTCATGCAGGATCCCCTGGGGGTTTAGAGACAGGCTGTGAAGTTCTTAGTGTGCATACTCAAGGCCTTAAAAATTTGTAATGCTTGCAGCATCAGTGCAGTGAGCAGACAGCGCTGTTTTTCTAACCCTCAAGTTAGCTGCTGGATCTGGTGCTCCATCAGCCAGGCAGGAGTTTGTGCTGATTCCTTAGTCCTGTAACCGGTACCTAGCAGAGCTGAAATGCAGTGAGAGGTGTAGGAACTCCATGGCATGCGGTGATGATACCCTTCTTGGTTTCGCATTTCGCTGAATTCCAGTGAAGACGCATTTCTCTTGGCTGTCTGAGCATGCCTTGTGGGGAGAAGGTCAGTGATTAGTATGGTGAGCAAAGGGGGTAGTATTTTAACACCATTGCTGTTCGACAGTGAAATTCTTGAGCCACAAAATCAAATTCTTTGACTTTTACACACAATGTATGTAAGTTGCTTTGCTCACCGTAGTATATGATATTTGCACCACTTCAGTGGGCACCCAGCAGGGTTTGGGCAGGCCTTCAAAAAGAGGCCTGCACAGAAGCACTGTGGTTAAAGAAGTGTTCTGGAAGTAGCAGCTAGCATTCTTGATATTCTGGAAGCGGCGTACTCCCTTACAGCCTCTGCGGGTCAGGGGAGCACCTGGTTATTAAATATATAGCCTTTAAAATTCGATCTCCTTTGTGTTGTTTGAAGATGGGTACCATAGCTTGTTTGGTATAACCTAAGGTTGCTCTGTTTGTCATCCTGATCATAGCCTAATTCAGAGCACTGAGTTCTGCTCCTGAGGAATCCCTGGAAGAAAATTGGTGGGATTGAAGTGAATAGCAACTACCTTGTACTGTTACACTGTGCTGCTGTTCATGATCAGTTCTTACCTTCCAGTGGAAGCTGAATTAATCTGCATGTGGTTTATGGGCCTGACTGTTGGTACACGTGATACCTATTGCTAGCAAACATCCAAATACTTGTTGTTGTATGGAAACACTTAGTTCGATGAGTGTTATCGAATGAGCTTGTAAGAAAAATCATTCACAGGTGATTCCAGAGAGACTGTTGCTTTAGTTAATTGTAAAAACTAACTGTTGCTTGAGGTTATTAATTGGTCTTCCTAATATGTATGTCAAGAAAATGGGTTGTGGCAGGCTGGTTTTACCATGTACGGGAGAGTCTCGGAATAAAATCAGTGTTGTAAATTGGAAGGAAGGTCAAGATACTAACAATTTATGGAAATGTGGTTATCTCTGTCTACTAGGTAAAGACTCCTGTTGTGAACTCGGACACCAAAGTTCTAGTGCCTGGCATTCCAGGACATAGTACAGCTGTCAAAGCTCCATCCTCGGGAAAGCAGAAAAAGAAAAACAAGAGGAAACCGGGAGACACAGAGGTAAAGTGCTGCTTCTTCTAAACGCAGCCATAATGGAGAAACTAGAATCATAAACCATTGTTATAACTTCTTCAGGTGAACTTGAACTTGCTTTGTTTGGTGTGGAAGCAAGGTTAAGGATATCATCTTTTTGTATGAAGACTTCCCTCTGTTCAGAACCTTTCCCTCATTCAGGTCCTGTGTGCCTTGCCTGTAGTTTCACCATGTTCCTGCAGAACTTTGTCACATGCTTGTGTCTGTCTCTCTGTGCTAAGGTATATTACTGCTTTTCAGTTGAAACTTCATCTTCTTTTCTCAGGCTATTCTCTGTCAGTACATTTAAAAGAATATGCAAAATTTGTGTTATTTTCCAGCAGAATCAGAAGGAGTGCTGTAGGTTAGGTACTTTGCTTTCAGCTGATACTTCTGAAAAACTGCACTAAAACAGCACTGCCCTTGTTTACCGTCTGCAGGAAAGCATTGAAGAGCGCCTAGGGGCATTGGATATCGATGTGAGCAAAGTAAAAACTCCAGGTGGCCTTCCGCAAACAGATAGCTTCGCAGTACTTTTGGTTCAGGGCTTGGAAAGCAACGATGCAGAAATCTTAAATGTAAGTGTTACAAGATTGTTGTATGCTGTTCAGTCTATTCACTGAGACTTGTGGGGAGCCTTCTTGAAAGCTGGGGAGGCTGAACAGTCAAGAACCCGTTGTTTCTCCCAGCTGCTTTTTGCTGATTTGGCTGCTCCAGGCAGTGGTATTACAAATGATAGTAGCATTATTGCTTTTTTTATTATCTACCTTGCTTTCTGAGTCAGTCCATGAATTTTGAGGCGCTTCTGTTTATGATAAATTTGTTATGTCACAGTTCAGTTGTTTTACAGGCATTGTTACTAATGCAGCCATCTTCCCTTTAGCTTGAGCTGGAGCATGATCTGTACTTAGTCTCCTGAGTATATGGCTTCCAAGTAGACACTGTTTGAAAAATGCATTGATGACAACAGTTTCACTTGAAAAAGCTTACTGTTGCACTTGGACTAGGAGGAAACAATAGTTCTGGGGCAGGGAAAAGAAATCTTAAGAATTCAATACTGAATAGAACTCACTTGTCGCAGATACTGGTGAAAGGCATTTATTTACAGAAGTGAAGCACAGAAAACAGCAAGGGAGACTTTAATGTGCCTGTGGTGCTGTGTTTCTAATGTGGGGTGGGCGGGCTAGTTTTAGATGGGTTAATCAAGTGTCTTGTTTCGTTAATTGTGGTAGACTTGAAAAATGGAACTCCTTTTCATAGTAAATCTTCTTTTACTCATTATCCTCATCTTAGCATACAAAGGTAATGCAGTAGAAAGATTTAAAGCCAGGGAATTTTTGATTGTGCACATTGCTCATACACATGTTAACTGAATGACTCTCTGATCATATTTTTCCATTTTAACAGAGAGTGCTTAACACAAGAAAGGAAAATGTAATAAAGAACACAGTAGCCAGAATGCCTGTACATGCTGTCATTCCACTGCTGCATGAGGTAGGAGAGACTGCATTCCTTGTACTGTCATACAAGCCACGTTTGGTCTGCGTTCTAGCTGGGGAGAATCCAGAATATGTTTCTCTCTTTGTACCAGTGAAATTGGTTTGGTAGTTTTACAGGACAGAAATTGTTCTTATCTTCTCTGGCTGAGGCTTAACCAAAGAACAAAGTGCCACTGTCAAAGCTAGGAAGAGCATTAGATCATGTAGTATTATCTTAAATGATTATGTGGGAAAAAGAGAAGGAAGAGGTTAAGCTAAAGCTTGTTTAATCCAATTACCATTACATCTTCTTTTAAACTATTAAAATGGATGATAATTTGAAATATGAAAATAGCAGTGCTAGCCAGAGCAAGTTATGTGAGCATAAATATGCTAGATACTCATGTGAGAGAAAGAAAAATAGAATACATACTTAGAGTGGTGAGTTCAGATAGTATTTGGAAATTGAGGGGCAATTTCTTTCCTCTTGAAGATAACCCAGAAGCCCAGTTGCTATGTTTAAGCTTTGTGACATCACTTAGTAATAATTTTAAAAGGGATCTGGCTTCTGAACTGCTTCTTCAGTGGTACTAAATAAAATCTGTATTTGGACAGAAATATTTTAATGATTAGCCTTATCTAGACATTACTTTGTTTAAACTGAACGTTGATTAGTTGCTATTCCTATGTGACTGACATTCTATAACACAACTTCATGGTTAGATATCTCTTGAATTCTAATGTGCTGGCCACAGTAAGATTTAATTTTTAGTTGTGCTAATCTTAACTGAACGATGTAGATGGCCTGGTATTTAATGTTTAGACTTTTAAGCATGTGTTGTGACACCTCCTTAGACTTAGGTTAATGAGGTGCAGCATTTCTTCTCTCAAACCTTAGTCAGAGAATCTACGTGCAAGTGTTTGGCTATATAATCTTCATGGATGGACAGACCTTCATGTAACTCTTCTCCAGAGCTTGAGATCTGTTCTGTAAAATAGCCTTTACATCCTATTACCTTATTCTTCCAACTTGTCCACCTTGTAACAGCTGCTCTACTAAGCAGATACACAGAGACATATAAACAAAGGGATTTCCTTGTAATTATTCCTGCCAGCTTTAAGTTTCACTGGATATATTGCCTGTTAAGAGTTCCAGTTTTATTGTAACAATGAAATGCAGCTTTTGCATGTTACCAGCCTGTGTATAGGATGGTAGAGCCAGCAATGTAATATTCTGGAGCCTGGCAATGCTTCAAATGCCTGGAGGTCTTTCTGCCCCCATATTAGAGCTGTCACATGGATGTAATGTTGGGTTTTTAAACTCATTATGTGTTTGTTACTTATTGCTGTCTATTTTTGTTCTTTTAGCTTACGAAGAGATTGCAGGGCAACCCATACAGGTAAGAGAAAACTCAGCTACAGTTTAATTTACCTGAAAATTTTATGGGGTGTGTGATATGGTCCCTCCCTCCGCCTGTGGGATTGATTTCCATAGTAACTGTGATTAAACTGCAGCATCTTGTGGTAAAAATTCTTACCTGACTGTGGGTGCAAAGAGCAACTTTTATGAAGACAGAGCTTTGTCAGGATGGCTGAGGTGAAATTAAAAAAGGGAAAAGCATACCTGAGATAAGCATAAAACCCTGAGAAAGTGTACGAAGTCCCAGAATATCGGCGCTGTGGACCTGATGAATATGTAAAATAAAATAACTATCAGATGTATAGCTTGTTTGGTTTAATTATAAAATATATTTAGGCATCTGGTGTTGCGTTAAATAACAAAACCAGCTCTTCCTGCCCCTGTGCTACCCCCCCCCTCCGCCCATCTTGTTATATTGCTTTAACGATAGCTTTGCTAAGACTAGGTGTCCTTAATTGTGGTATGTGTATGTTTGTTTGAAATACAAAATCTGTCATTGTAGGTGGAGAAAGAAGTAGCATACTTTGGTCTTTTACTCACAGAAATCTCTCATAAAAGACGTCAGAAACAGAGACCCCATAATATGTCTAGTTTTAATCCCTCACTTAAATGTCTGTTCTTTTCCTAACAAATAACTCACATAGGTATCTCATCTGGATATCCAAACTGTAATATTTCCATCTGAATTTATGTGATTATGTAAAGAAATAGGAGCACTTCCTGTGGATCTGCTTAGCATCTAGGATGTGAAATGGGTGTTTCTCATCCAGTATATCTGACAGAATTTATTTTTATTTTCCAGTGCCTCACTAATGGTTCGATGGCTGAAGTCAGTTTTTACTCTGCATGCATCCTACCTTTCCACAGTAAGTATCTTGCATTAATGATAATGCGTGTAACTGAAACGAGATTTAAATGCTTAAGCTGATGTATGTTCTCCCTTCAGGGATCTGCCTTCTGCTCTCCACCTATGGCAGTGCCCAAATAGTGTACAGGGGCTGTACTTGTGGCACTTTTGCCATATTGCTGCACCTTGGTTATAAATTGTTGGTCTTAGGCATTCATGACATAATTATAGTCATCCCAAAGTCAAACCAAGATAAGTTATGTCACACCTGTGAGAGTTAGGGAACAAAACCGCTGTCAAAGAGTAATCTAGCCTGTGTCGCTAAATCTTACAGAACTAAATTTGCTTTGCTGTTGTAATGCTCATCTTGAGACTATCTTGGGCATGGCTAGATTTATACGGTAAGGGTATGCCAAAGTTGTCAGGCTAGTAAGTAAAGTAGTAGCTTCTGGGATGAAGTCTGGCCTTGCCTTACAAGTGATGGATAAAGCGCTCTTGCTCAGTTAAAAAAGCATTCTGGCACTTAGTCCTTTCTCCCATTTATTATAGGATTGCTGCGTGTCAGAACTTACATGCATTGCTGAGGCTGCGTTCGTACACTTGTGTATATTCAGGTCCCATTTACACAGCTTTCCAAGCAGTGCTTTGACACCTGCTTACGGCTGTGACTGTGGAAAGGAAAAGTAGTACAAGAATTGCCGTGTCTTGAAAGTAGATATGTTTCTAAACATGGCTAAATGTTAATTGATCAGGCTGCAGGTGGTTTCTGTGAACCCTCAGCTCTCCCTTCTATCGAGAATAATGTGAGCAAGGATTGCTTGCCCCAAACATACAAAAGTAGTTTAAAAAAAAAACATTTAGGATGTGTTGGTCAATAGCTTCCTTTTTCTTCATCCTTGTCTCAGTTGCCAGACCTTATTCCTCAGCTGGGGATGCTATACCAGTTAATGGAGAGCAGAGTAAAAACTTTGCAAAAGCTTTCCCGTCTGCATGGAAGACTCTTCATTCTTGTCACCCAGGTGAGTTCCAACTAAATAACATGGGATGTGTAGAAGTAGTAGTGTTTGCAGACATAATTTCCTGTTGTGGTTACATCTGATGGGACCTGTCATCGGGAACTTAATACAGCTGCTGCACAGCTATGCTGATAACATTCAAGTCAGCACACTTAATTGGCTCTCTAGTTGGTCTGTGCTCATGGGAAATGTTACGCACTTTTTCCTGCCAAATGTGTCTACTGACCTATAGAGTTTTAAAGGGGAATAAAGGGGAGGTACTGGGCCACTTCAGAGCACATGATTCTAAAATTTGACTTTGTCCTTTGTACTTGTTTGGCTGTTAAACCACTGCTATAAATTAACTAATCTGTGTTAAACTTGATGTGGACCTCATTTATGTTGTTACAAGTTTTGTTGACATTTAAGGTTGGAATATATGATGCATCTAAGGCTAATCTGCAAATTCCATTCAGGTTGCAGCATCGGAATCAGTTCAGGATGTACCTGAGGTTAATCAGACTGCAAAGCTGGTATATGAGGATGGTAGGTGTCATATGCTAGGTGTAGCTCGGCTCCTGAATTCACGTGACTGCAGATACTTGGTGGCTGTTCATCATGTTCCTCTGCTTATCCGTTAGTGTACAGTCTGCAGGTAGAGGGTTTTTGTGGGAAGCCCATGGCAGGAAAGTCAGTGGTTAATGATGTGGGCATCTTGTAGTTTGTCCATGCGTCCTTCTGTCTGTCCTTCCTTCTGTCCTTCCCTCCCATCCTTTTATTTCCTTTCATTCCCTCTCAACTCTGATTCACAAATTAAAAATCTGTTACTTGGAAGTTCAGTATGCTGCTTAACTGGCAACCTCAAATTCCTAGCACTACCTGCCCTTCTGCTGAGGTAGGTACAGTCAGGGCACTTTTATGTTTAAGTCTGCAGGTTGTGAAGGTAGCGGGTGTCAGTGTGTGTGCCTGCACGCTTCCAATCTGGCCTTTTTTATCTACTGCAACTTCATAGTGTATAATCGTAATGGAAGTGACTTGTTCCTAATTCATGTTGATCAACCTAATCTTCAGATAGAATTAGTTTTGGAATTGAAATAGCAGAGTTTGGAGACTTAGCTGCATGTGGGGTTGGGCTTTGTTTGCACAATGACATTTTAAAGTCTGTTTTCCAGACTGAGGAATTGTTTTCTCTTTGCAGAATCCTCAGAGGAGGAAGGCTCAGATGATGAGATGATTGCAGATAAAGACTCTGATGTAAGTGGAATTGGATCGGATCTTCTCCCATTGCTTGTAACAGAAATCACACGGCTGTCAAAGGTTCAAACATTCGTGTTTATTTTTTTCCCCAGGAAAACTGGGATGAAGATGAAGAAAAAGAGGAGCAATCTGATGAACAAGAAATGACTGTTGAAAAGGAAATCAACGGTGATTCTGATTTGGAACCAGAAAACGAAAGCGAAGAAGAATAACAGCACGAAAGAATAACAGTTAAAACATGTGGGCCACCAGACTCGAATTCTGGATCATCTTGCTGAAAGATGCCATATTTGCATATAGGGAGTGCAGACTCATGCACGGCCTGTGTGCAGGGGCACATGTGGGACACTGTGCATTTCCGAATCCAGAATGTTTAACCACGCCAGCCTTCTCTCGCCCTATTTCCCTGTGCTTACTTATAGAAACATTTCTTCCACCTCATGGTCAGATTATGCCTGTCATGTGGGCATGCATTTGTATCTCAAGTGAAATAAATCTGCCACCGCCGTTTGTGTGGTAAACTTGGTTCAGCTTTATATTGAATTTGTTTCAAATATTCAAGGATCAAGGACAACCGGTCTATACCTTCTTTCCATGCTTCAGTTAGCAATAGCAAGTGGGCATCCTGCTGAATTTTTTTTAAAAAAGAAAACAACAAAAACCACAAACCAGAAAAAGACAAAAAAAGATATTTTTGTAATATTTAAATTCTCTACTGAATTTCTTTTCTTCTTCGCCCACCCCCCCATTGGATTAGCCATACCTTGGCAATATCTAAATGCCAACCTGACTTAAAAATGGCTTTTTCTTTTTTAACAAATTTGAACTCGAGATTTTTCTATGTATAAATCAATGACTTTTCTTGTGCTTCAGAAGGACGTTAGAACTATCACTGGCTCCTAATTTTGTTTTAATGGAGGCTGTATATAAGTATAATGCTAACCCAGAGGGATAGACTGTTGAATTGGGTGGGGAGAGGGGAGTAACACAGGGAAATGAGAAGGTGAATGCTTGTGAATACGTAGCGCACAGCTATACCTTTATTACAGATTTTTAATCTCTCAGTGGCGGAACAAGGACAGCTATTTGCTCAGCTAATGGAAGCTGAAGTGGTGCAAACATTTTTAAGAACAAAACAAGGTAAAGGTTTGAGCCATTCACCACTATAATGTACAATAATATATTTGTCTATAAATGCAGCTGTTGCAACTAAATACCACCCTCTTTGTAAAGTGAATAAATATACATCTCCTTTACCAAATACCTGTCGTGTGGTGTTTGTCGAGAGAGACCTTAGGTAGCTAAGGGTGGTGGTGAAGGATGAAATGCTGTTTGCAGATAGCAGATTTCTAGTGGAGGAGGGAGCCAACATAAAAAGTTGCAGTGCTCTGCAAAGCATCTATTGTTAGCAGTTGCTCAGCTCCATAAGTTTCAGTCCTCTCTGTTGGTTTGCCCACTGCTTGGGGATTGTGTTGGGGTCACAGTGCTGCCTGGAGGCGTGGGGGATTATGTCACTGACAAAGCTGGAAGGGATGTGTTCTGTCTTTGGGGAGCTGGAGGTTGAAGGGCAGCAGTTGAAGGCTTCCAGTCTTTGGAGAGTTTTAACTGGCGGTAAATTAGTGTCTTAATAATTTTTAAAGCTGGGTTTTTTTACTTAATTTCTGAGATGCTGTGAAAATAAATGCCAACTTGTGCGCTGTCTGTGCTTGCACAAGCCACCACATTAGGCTGAGCTGATGTGTAAGTTTTTAACCAGTACTGATGTTACTACACGGAGGCAGGCTTCAAATCGGGCAAAAGAGAGGGATGTGAGTGAGGGTTTGTTGCATCTCTTGTGAGTGCTGTTCTGCTGAGCTTTTGGGGTGTGGAGTAACACAAGGAGCAGCTGTGTTTTGGTTGTGCAAGGTCTTACGTGTATCTGTATCCCAGCCTTTCCAGAAGACAAAGCAGAAGTGCTGGGTGGGGGTCAGAGCAGGCTGAGTATCTTGTTGGCACTGTTTGGGTATGGGGAGTGGTGGCACTGGAAACTGCACCTGTAAGGTAGGCATTACCTGTGTCTGTCCTGTCAGTGCACCAGGAACCTGTGGCAGGAGAGGAGCCGTGGGAGAACTTGGCAGTGGGAAGAGGAGGGGGATTTCAAGAATGTCTTGCTCATTCTTCAGTTTCACGGCCATTAAGATTGTGCTAATCTGTTTAGGTATCAGACAACAAGCTGGTAGCAGGGATATGAGTTCTGGTCTCCTGCTCTGGTATGACAGCCAGGTCACGCTGTCCTCTGAGCCCTCCGCCTGCACCATGTTCAAGCAGCAGTTCTGTGTGAAACTGGGTATGGAGCTGCAAGCAATTGCGCCGGTAGTTCCAAAACTTTCCATCACCTTAGAGCTTATAACTGACAGTTCTGTGCATTTTCTAATAGGTACGACTATTTATCTGCAAAACCAAGGTCTCATGACTTGGTTGATGACTAAGCTGTTTGTGTCTTCATCTTTCAAAGATACAGCCTTCTCCAGAGAAAGAGGCTGGAAATGGGGTAGGCTCTCCCTTGCACCTCTAATCCTGCTAGTTTTGGAGTAGCAAAGAGAGTAAGGAGGACAGACTAGCTGCTCATTTAGAGCTGCAAAGGCTGGGTGAGGGTTTGTGTAGAGAGTCCAAGGTGTGTCCAGGGCAAGGCTCTGTGGCTGAGCAGTCAAAAAATCAACTGGGTGGAAACTCTGAAGCACACTTTTGGTTTTATTTGCCTAACTAGTACTGTGTGTAGTTAACGTTTGTCCAGGCACCACACTGCACAGCACAATGCATTTTTGTTTGCTGTTTTTCTATATGATGGAGGCCTTATTGCCAGGTTCCAGAAGTAAACAAACTTTGGCTGTAGTAAGGTACAATACCAGAGATAGCCAGGAGGTGTCACACCAGCTCCACAAAAATTCCCTGGATTACCGGGTAGCAGGAGCAACCTGTGACTTGTGCCTTTGAGGGTGGCATAATCGCACTGTGGCTAAATGCATCCTGCTGTTAGGCGGTGTGGCTCACGTTCATGCCTCTTGCTATGGTCCTACTTCCAACGGGACTTAGTACTGCACCAGGACTGGGTGCAAGAGGTGCTTGTTGCCTCTCTTGTTTAGCATTTTTGTGTTTCATCTGGTTCTTGGAAGTTTGGTAGGGGAATAAGAGCTCCCCGTGTGAGACATGCACCTGTGTTTGTTAAAGGTTATGCTGCGTAAGGACATGGAGTATGCATGTTCTGCTTTGGGTCTCCCTGCATGCTGTGGGAAGTCAGTTAAATGGTTTTTTAAAAATGAAAGGGGTTTTTTTGTTGTTTATCCTTTAAATTACTTTTGCTAATGGCTTCTCGGTCCCAAAACAACTATCTCAATGTCATTAGTTAAGAAGAAGCAAACAAAAGCAAAACAGCCTTATGGAGACAGAGTAGAGGAGGAGGATGGGGAAGGGGAGAAAAGAAGGAAAAATTTAGGATGCACAACTACTTCTTAGAAAATACCTGATTACTGGGAACATCAGTATGCAGACATTTGAAAACAGCACATGAAAATTAAGGAGGTGGCATATAGCTCATCAGCCAAGTTGCAGTTTAGGCTGTCTTGTGATGGCACAAGGGCTTGGTACTATAGTCACCATTTTTGGGTGGGAGGGAACTGTTTGGTGGTAAGGAAAACTCAATCTGTGCACAGTTTTGCCCTTTGCCCCTTTAACCTGTGCATGAGGTTAACCAAGATTAAGTCTCCTAGAAACTCATCTGTGGCCTTTGGGATGTTGGTTCTCTGCTCCCTGGAAGGAGGGGGTTGGAGAGGGATGACTGTAGCAGCCATTCTGTTTCCTTGCAGGTGTATCCAAACTTACAGCTGTGGGACCTTGATGAACCATCCAGGAAACTCTCCATTTCCCTGGTTTGTAGGGAAGCAGATATTTTGTGAGTTTGGTTATGGTGGGTGGCTTAAAACTTCAGTTTTGCTTTAGAAAGCAATGGTTGACTCTGGAAGGAAAAATTATTCCTACATTTCCAGTCTGCTAAAAATGTGTGACTGCTACTTTGGCTGGTTGCCAGGAGGCCAGTTTGGGATCAGTCTTGTCATCTTCTCCCAGCTGTAGGTCCCTAAGCTCTCTAACTGGGTGTGCACAGCATCTGGAGTCACCTGGAGGGCTGCTGGAGCTGTGGTTTGGAGATGATATTCTAAAGCAGGTAGTGATTAATATTAAGTTATGGTGTTGGGTGCCTCAGCTCTTATGTTGTGACAGCTGTGGTTGTTTTTAGTTCATTTAAACATCTCTAAGGGTTTATTTTGAACAGGAGAGAGAGAGTTGCTTCCTGTTAGGCTTGCAGAAATAGCGTGTGGGAAGCCACTGCAACTCAAGCAGAGAAAATAACTTGCCAAAATGTGTTTGGTTGTTGCCAGCATCATTGTTTTGACTCAACTGCTGCCTAAAACATAGTCTCTTTTTTGGGTCTTTTCTCCAAAATGACCTTATACCCAGCCCTTGCAAAATCAAGAAGATCATAAAGAAAATCGTGCTTGGACAGGAGCCTGGGCCTCTGCATGAGGAAAACTTTGTCTACGGGTCTTCATCTCTGCTTCAGTTTCGACAGGAAGATACAAAATTGCTCAGCAAGGAGCTATGAGAGATGAAGATTTGTGTGAGTGAATATCATGTTATCTAGGAGGGGAAGTGAAGTCATGCTCAGACCTGAAGCCTATCCAAAGCTCTTCTAATCAAGGAGATGGGGTTAACTAGGTTATTTCAAATATCTTGGCTCAGTAATGAGCACTGTAAGTTATTTAGGAGTAACTTCAGGAATTAGTGGTGCACTTTGTCCTTGGGAAGCAAATATTTCCATTAAGCTCCATGGGAGATTGGAGGGGAGGGAGTTGTCTCTAGGTTCGTCCTGTAATGGCTACTGCACACATAAGTATAGGACCCCCTTGATCTCTGCATCCATGAATTGGAGGACTGTTTGCTTTCATCAACATTAGAGAGCACTTTTCTGTTGGTTATTTTAGTGACTTCCCAAAGCTGTTGCAATAAAACAGTCAACAGTGTTTCGGTGCCTGATGGCACGTTTCAGAAGGAGTGGGCTTGTGTTTGTCATGCTCTCCGGCACATAGTAAACTCTTTCTTTATATTCAGCTATTGGCCAACGGGGGGCAATAAATGATTTATAACCACGGCAACGGTTGCTGTGGGAAACTGGCACCAACAAGAATCTTTTTCATGTCCACATCATTTAAAGTATTAAAAACCTTCCCACTCTGAATTGGGTGAGACCGTTTGTGACGCTTCCCAAAAAGGTGGTGTAGAGGTAAGTCAGACTGAAATGATATCACACAGACTGTCTGGTACCAGAACCAATGACCCTAACAGCTGCTTCGAGTTGGAATTTCCTGTAATCAGATCAAAGAAATGTTTTCTGCCCCCAACTGAACCTGGGTTTTCTGGGAAGGAGGATTGACAGCGAAGGTTGGTAGAATCTGCTTTTGCTGGAGTTGTGCTGTGATATCTCTAATGCAAAAAATCTCATGGTGTGACCTCAGGGAACGTAGGAACAGAGGTATTTGTAGTCGCTGTTTCATCTGACTGGCTTCCAGCACTTGTAGGTTGGAAGGAGCTTGGGTCTTCTCCAAACCTGCAGTTCTCTGAACCTTTGTCATGCATTTGGGCTCCTCAAAGCAAGGCATATAGCTGAAATGGAGTTTGTAGAAACAATGAAAGATTTGGAAAAGGGGTACATTTAGTGAAGGAAACTAACAGGGTGAAGGAAAGGCTGTTCTGGAAAATATGAACTCTGGTGGTTTCTTCGAACTGAATAGCTTTACCTTTAAATAAAGGGTGTTTCAAAAATGACAATTCCTTTTCTACTGTCTCCTCATTTCCAGCAAAATATTTTCATGTTTATAGGAAGGTTTTTTCTGTCAATCTATAAATACATTTCTCTATAAGGTAATGCCACAGAAGATTCCCTTTGCAAGGCACTTAAACCTCCGCTTGCTGCTGCTTCGTGAAGGGGTGTGATAACAATTCTGGAGCTTGGTTGGTGCTTCCAGGAGTTGACTCCCCCTGCCAAGTTCCATAAAGTCTAACTTAGCTTGCCAATCTTTTCTTATTCTAGATTATTTTTTCTAACATGTATTAGTGCCATGATGACCACGGCCAGAAACTGCAAGCAGAAGAAATGCAACCACCTGCTTGGCACCCAGCGTGCTCGTGAGTGTGCGGACGCTTTGGCTGTACATCCCTGGACCTTCCAAAGGTGCCCTGCTGCGTTCGTGAAAAGCCAGCCTGATGTAGATGTGCTAAGCCTGTAAAAGATGGGAAAAATTAGCATTTGCATTTCTATACAATTAAAGCCTGAGTGGAAGAGCACTAGATGGCATCCAGGTCCTTTTTGGTGCTTCCAAAGCAAGTAGGAAACCACGCTGCACATGCTGGTGGGCTGATTAACATCCACCTCCTGTGTCCTGGGCAAGGCCACCCTTGTTGCCACACCATGGGCCCGAACTGTGGTCCTCACTGCTCTTCATGGATGATCTCCTTTTAGTTTGATTGTCTTTTGGGAGAAGTGTACGTTGTAATGGATGCAAGACTGTTTTTAGTTCAGAAGTGGTGTCTTGAATACTTTTGCTTTTCTGGAAGCTTGAAGTTTGAAACGAGATTTCAATTCAACTTGGAAATGGTACATTTGCAGAAGAAAAAATGAATTTTGAGCAGACAAATAGTTTGATGCACAAAAAAGGGAGAGGATGAAGTGAATGACGGAGGGAAAAATTGAGGAGGAAATGTGAAGTTTTTTGGCTGTTTTTACTGGGGAGAGGCTGAAGCATTTTATTGTAGTATTCTAACAGAACTGCTGACATTTTATTTGGAATTGATTGTTATTAAAGTGACTTTAATGTTTTCATTTCATCTCCTTTAGGTATGAAGAAAACAATGCCCAATTATGCCAGTTTTCAGGTTTTTGGTGGTTTGTTTGGTTGTTGGTGGTGGTTTTTTTTGTTTTGTTTTGTTCTTAAATTCAAGTTCATTGAATTTATCCATCTTAAATTCAGGTTTCAGCCTGAATATTTTGCTTCCCACTCAGTCCTGGCAAGGAGAGCTGCTGAGGGGTGGTGTAGAGGGCAGCAGTGCAAGTGAAATCCTATTCCGGAGCTGCTCACCAGACACGAAGCTCTCAGTTCTTTTTTTTCAGAACTTCCCTGGGAAGTAGTGGTGGTCCTGGAACTAGTTACAGTCCAGCATTTAAAACTGGATGTGTTGATAACAGTGCTGTAATCCAAACTATTTTGGAAAGGGGATCAAATTTCAGATTGCTTCTGTGCTGGGCCAGGCAGTGAAATGCCTAAAATACACTCAGAGGGGGGAATATAATTTTTGGGGATTGGAAGAGACAAAATAACCATTGAGGCAGGTTTTTCTTCTTGTCTTTCAGTCTGCAGTTCCAAACTGTTGATTGCTTTGCAAAATGGTGGGGAAAATGCAGCTAACACAAAACCATTGCAGTACTCCTGCCTCCCTCTGCGCTGCCTGGGATCTGTCCCCAGGCCCATGTGGTCCATCATGCAGGCAAGCCTCAGTGTGTGTCCCTTTGCATGTGACTTTTGGCTCTTTGTCTTGTGTTGCATCAGTCTGTCTTCTCTGTGGGGAAGGCTGTTGCAATGTTCTTAAAATGTTGGAATGCCAGAAAAAAAGAACGAACTTGATCACTTTATAAGTAAAGAGTAATAGCACTTTTGGAAATACGCAGAACTTAAGTGCACTCAGGGACCATAAAGGATGCCAATCCAGTCCTTGTGAGAAGATATCTGTAGAAAAGGGAGTTAAATAAGCATGGTCTATGTGTCCAAATTAATTTGCACGGTGTGTTTCTTGGGTGCATGAATCTTTGCTAGTATGCGCAGAATCTCAGCTTTCATCGATTTTTTTTGTAAGTATACTTTTAGTTCCCATGGCTTCAAAAAGCCCCTCCCAAGAGAACCATTTATTGGTAAACAGGCTGAATACACAGGTGGTCTGAAACAGGAAGGTCCTATTCTTTGCTGGCTGGCATGCCAGTCCTAAAACCTTGTGGTGCGGCTTTGTTGCCCACACTTAGCCCTTTCCCTGCTGGTAGAGGCCTGTGTGGAAAGGGGAGGGGATCAGACCGAAATGCTGAGTTAGGGCAGGCATAGCCGTATTTCTGGGCAGTTAGGTTCCTCAGGTGTGACTGCAAAAAAGCTATTCTCAATCAATGCCTCCATTAGTTCCTCTGTAAAGGCCATATTTCCGCCTTGATCTCTCCACAGATCTGTTGAAGGCAGTGATGGTTGGAGTGTGGCATTTGCCACAGTTGAAACTTCTGCACTAGACTGAAGTATGTGGTTAAATACATTGCAGAGCCTGATCTGAGAGGATCTGATACTGAGATGTCACTGATGTGTTGGGAGAAGAAACTGGTGGGGAGAGTAGCCAAGGTCCCGGAGCCCCAGGAGAGTCATAGGTGCCATCTGCTGAGGCTGTTGGGAGCTAGCAAACTGCTGGAGTGAGTTTAGCATACCACATTGAGGCCATGTGCAGGAGCCGATGCCACACTAGGAGTGGATGATTAGACAAGGCCTCTAACTTTGAGGCCCAAGATTTATTTTCTCCCAAGGATTTAAGATTAGAGTCTTAATTGTATCTGCTAAGAAATGCCCTGAGTGTCAAAAATAGGGCTTGCTGAGTGGGGCTTCAAGTGCCATCACAATATGTCTGTTGAAGGATTAGATTAGAGTAGATTCTCCTGTACAAATCTTCCTTCCATTAACCTCCCTGGTCAGCTTGATGCTTCCAGTTGCTGGATTAGCATCTCCTAAGAGTGCCTGTTCTTGTTCCTCTCGGCACTCCTCCATTTGTCAGTCCTTCCTTTGGTTAATGCGTCGTGCTTGCCAGAGCCAAATAAACAGTGTCATTTCAAAAACATCATTTAACACTGTTTTGTATAATAGTACTGTAATAGCTTGAACAGAGGGGAGGCTTAGGGGTGCCTCACCTGCTTCAGCTATCTGAACTGTAGCATTCTACATCTCTGTACTCTAAAACCGTTTAAGGTATGATTTCATGGGGAACAATTCTGGCTTAGTATGTGAAGAGAGGAAAGGCTGATGGAGCAAACGGGAGGTGTATGTGTGTGCAAGAAATCCTTGTTCATTAGAGGCAGGGGGGGAACAAAAATGAGTGACTGTGCAAGTTCACCTCTGATGCGTGCCTCAAGGGAAGAACTTGAGTGCCACCCTGTAATTTTCTTTTAGAAATATGAATACAGCTGCAAGCGACAAGAAGTCTTAAAACAGCTGCAGATATCTTCCCTTGCTTTCCAGACCTTGCCAAAGGGGGCCTCTAGGAGTTATCATAGTGTTTTATATTGGTACCTCTTGCCTTTGTATCTGAGCCATCTTGTAGCAATTAGAGTGGGCTTTGTGGAGACCAGTCACCCCATGTTTCTCTTGGAGCTTACATGGAGACCTTATGTTTTTCATCTCCTCTTGTCACACAGTGCCAGTGCAGCAATGTCACCTGTGGTGGGTTGACCTTGGCCAGCTGCCAGCTGCCCACCTAGCTGTTCCCTCCTCAATGGGACAGCAGGGGAGAAATAGGAGGGAAAAAAGCTCACGGGCTGAGATAAAGGCAGGGAGATTCCATACCAACTACCATCATGGGCAAAACAGACCCGACTTGGGGAAAATGAATTTATTGCCAGTTAAAAGAGATTTGGACGGTGAGAAACAAAGGCAAAAGTAAAACAGCTCCCCTCTGTCCCAGACTGAACTTCACCCCGTCATTCCCAACACCTCCACCTCCCCTGTCACAGGGGGATGGGGGCTGCGGTCAGTCTATAACAGCTCTTCCCTGCTGCTCCTTCATCCTCATGCTTTTCCCCGGCTCCAGCAAGGGTACTTTCCATGGCTGCAGTCTTTCAGGATGAACAGGTCCTCCTCAGGCCACAGCTTTCTTCAGGACATATCTACCTCCCCTGGTGTGGGGTCCTCCACAGGCCGAGCGTGGATTCCTGCTCTGCCATGGTCTCCTCTCTGGGGGCTGCAGGGCAATCCCTACTCCGATGCCTGCAGTAGCTCCTTCCTTCCTTCTCTGACCTCTGTGCTCACAGGGCCGTTTCTCTCACTTTTCTCCTCATACCTCTCTGTCTCTGTGGCATTTTGCCCTTCCTTGTGCACATTTTCCCCAGGGTACCACCATGGCAGCCGAGAGGCCGGGCTGTGCCCTGCGGCAGGGCTGCTGCGGGACCGGCCACAACCGGCCCTGACCGGCGCGGGGCAGCCCTGGCCTCTCCTCACAGAGACCCCCAGCGCCTCCCCACGGGCACCTAATACCTCTCCAAAGAGTATGTGCTAAACAGGTGCTATTGACTTGGGAAAATTCAGGAACTGCCTCAGTTTTATTTCGTATCTCTCTTCAGTTTGTTTCCAGCCTTGTTTCAGAGGGCTGATTCCCACAGCCGGTTTGGGGTGTAGATGCCTGCCCTAGGTAACAGGCTGACTGAGATGAAGAACCTCCCTTTTTCTGGTGGGCACCAAACTGCTCTCAGATAGTGAGTAAAGTATTAGGAGAAAAGGGGATGCATCTGGAACTGAGAGTTGATGATCTGACTGAAAATAAGAAACTGCCTCCTTGTCAGTGGTCCTCACCCATTACCTTGCTCTGTGGTTTTCTTCTCACTCCTCCCTTCCCAATTAGCCCTCAAATAGCCTCTGCAGGGTGCTCAACATTGCATACGAACCCAAAAAGCTTTGCCAAGCACTCTGAAACACCCTGGCTATGTATTATTGAATTTGCTTTGCTAATGATGGCACAGACATGAAGGTGTATCCATCCAGATCTGGCTTTGGAGGGTGCACCTGATTTTGGAACTGTGACAATCACCTGCTGGCACTGTGTATGAAGCTTGAGAAGGTATTTATAAATAAGCTATTGATTATGTGGCTGCAAAGGGCTGTGAAATCAGCTAGTTGAAAATTAGGCAGAGGTTTGCAAGAGGAATAAAGCTGCAGTTAACTGGCCTGTTTCACAAAGGTGAGAGACAAGGTGTGCTTAATCATGAATGTGTGAATTGAGAGGTGGGAAGGGGCTTAGGTCACCTGTCTTGTTCAGAATCCTGTCTCTGGCAGTCCCAGGCTCGGTATTTTAGAGCAAGGCATGAGAGCTCTGCCATGGGCAGATACAATATTTCATCCTAATGGAGGGCATAAACCCAGCCCTGATCTCTGCTTCAGAGTGCTTTATGTGAGCTGTTGGGAAATTTATGAATTAGACAAGAACTAAAGATCCCCAAGGGATCTGGTTTCCAGTCACACCTCTGTTTGGATCCTTTGCACTCCCTAGGACCCCTCCTTGAAACTTCAGTTATTCAAGGAAACAAAGCAAATGAACCCAACCCTGACCTGTCAAGGCTCTTTTACGTTGCTCTCAGTGGAGTCATCCAGAGTGCAGACTCTCTTTAAATCAACTTTATATAAGCTCTTAATTACACAGCTTAAAAAAATGAGGTGATGGCCAGATGTGAAACAGGGTAAGACACTGACTCCTACTTGTAAAGAGGAGGTAGGGGCGTTCACACTGAAATATATTTAACTGCTTATGTGCCATGCAGGAGTCTGGAGGTTTTGCAGTTGCTGGTCAGGAGACTGCTGATATGTCAGATGTGTTGGAAAGGTTTTGTGATGAGCTGGCAAACCACACTGCATGCTGATGGTTCTTCCTCTTCTCCCACTTCCTTCCCCAAAACCTAAAGGATCAGTCATACGGTGATGCTGCCTTCTATTCAAGATCTGGTCTATCTTCATTTAACCCTCCTGATGTGTCAAAGCAAAACCCAAATAGTGCAATGATGGGCTGAAAGTTGTTACTGCTGCTTTCCAGCTCCATACATCTTGCGCTCATACAGCTGTCCTTCAGGAGAGGCAAGTGCCATGCTTCTGTTGGGTGAAATAAAGACTAATGGACAGGCATTGATTTACATTGGCTTACTGCTCTACTGCTGAGATACACAGCTGTTTGGGGCTTGTGTGCCCTGACCTGGCTATGAGCAGAAGGGTTTCCCTGTGGAGGTATCAGGGGGTGGGCTGGGTGCCAGGGAAGCTCGTGGGGGTCTGGGGATGTGGAACTGTGTGGTCTTGTGTCCTTCCAGCCACTGGGGGCATAGAAAGGCTTTCTCCAGTGTTAGCCAAGCACTTGCAGAGCCCCTGAATATCTGTCTAGTAGGACACACTCACAAAAACTTATACTTTGACACAATTATACTTTTTTTTTTTAGCAAATGACTGCTTTGTCCAGAACTTCAGACTTACTAAGAGTCCTATGATGAAAAACTAATAGAGCAGGATGAATATGTCAAAGAAAGGTTGGTCTATATTTTTGTGAATAAAATGTATGATCATGTTGTGATATCTTCTAGGAAAAGCTTTATTGTGATTGCTATTGCAGGAGGGTATTTTGCCTAGCTACTGGTTTGTTCAGTGAAATATTCAGAAATCACAAAGATTTGAGAATTTTGGTGCATATTATTGCTTGCTCAAAATTCAAACTGAAAAGCAGCTGTAATTTAGGGTTCATTTTGTTTCTGTTTTTTGCCTGCTTCAATTTTTTAGGAAGCAGAAACAATGCCATATGGCTTGGGCACCCACTTGCACATGTACCATGAGTGCAGAGGCAGCCGTGTGGTGAATTGTTCCAAGAATAATTACTCAGCTGAATGTTGCTTCTGTGAGCTATTTGGAAAATATTTGCTAATAATCAGTTTCTGCATAGAAGTCAGTATTGGTTTGTAGATAGCAAAATGAGCTATATTTGTCAGCTGATTTATTCACAAGCATTTCAACCAAAGCTTGTTTTTCTAAACAGCGAAAGTATCTGTGTCAATAGACACTGTTTTGCCTTAAAACTCAAGAGCTTTATCAGCCATTACCTGAAGCAGCAACTAAGTTAAAACTTGAGCAAAGCATCTTATCTCTTTAAATATTCAGCAGTTGAATTAAATAGGTGTTGAGAGAACAAAAGATTTTTAAAACAAAACGAGGAAATTATCAGTAGGGGTTCTGAAGGCTGGTTACCTCACTTCCTTTGGTGGCAATCTAGGTAGCTTTTTTCTGGAAAAGTGGCACATGAGGACTTTCCGTAAGTGCAAAGCCTAGATGAAAAATGAGAATTGCTCTATTACAGTGAGACAGTTGCAGTGTCAGGCTGTGTGCAGTCCTTGGATATTGGAGGAAAGAATAAGCACTGAGCTGCATGTGTGTTATTTTGTTCTTGCTAGGTTCTCCAGAACCACGAGGCTGGCATTTGTGTTTATTATAGAAAATAATGGAGAGCATTAGCCTAGTAAATTCAAGTAACCTGGAGAGGAGGTTAAGCACTACTATGTGCCTGCCTGTTCTTACTTTTTATCTGGTGTCTGTTGCAGCCCACTGCAGAGGACAGCTGTGGGCAAGGCAGACCCTCAGTCTGACCCAGCGTATGGCCACTCTTGCACCATGCAGGGAACTGCTGTGTTATCCTCTGCTGTGTAGATGCTTTACAGTCACCTTGCAGTGAAGAATGGCAATGCATGTGGTGGCTGCCTTGGGGGAAGTTTAGATGAGCAGAATACAAGTAGCTACATCCTATTTGATCAGATCACATAGATAATATTCCTATACTTAAGTATAGGTATACTCAATGTATAGACCATACTGGTATGGATTTCACTGATTTCTTCTTCCACCGAAGGCAGCATATTTTGCAGAAAACGCACAAAATGTCTTACCAAAATGTTCATATAGTAGAATCTCCTAGAAGTGTGTTTCTTAAGGAATTGCATGTCCTGTGTCCTTTTGCACTTAAGGATGCTCCTCAAAGTATCTTTCCTGCCTGGTCCTGCTTAATTTGTGAGGTCTGATGAGATCATAGCCCAAGGTGAAAGTACTATGAGGACGCTGTCTGCACAAGTCAAACATATGCCAATCATAATGTACTCAAGTGTCACGCAAAACTGTAGCTGTACTGAATTACAGGACCAATGCCTATATTTATCAATAATGAAACGTGAGTCTCTGGGGAGGAGAGATGGGTGAGTCTCACCACTGGTGCCAGCTGGTGGGTGTTATGGGATGTGACAGAATTAACAGTGAAGATATGTGCCTGACACCAGCAACTGCCTCCCTTTGGACTGCTTTGGTTGGGTGGCCTTGTTGCTTAGGCTGTGTTATTAGGATGGAAGAGCAGCGAACAATAAAGGTTGTAAGTCAGTGCAGCTGCATAGCCAGCAGCCATGTGGTTATGGATGATGAGAATGAATATTCCCTGTATGGTTCTGAAGATTAATCTAGAGGTGTTTTGTGTCATTCAGTCCACGTGCAAGGGATGGTTAGTCTCTTAGGATTTGTTTTGGTGATGATTAGTGCCACATTGCCTTTACAGTTAAAATGCCCTGTGTGCTATGACACTTATGGAAACTGCATCGCCTCTCCAGAAGGCAGAAGCAACTGATGCCGCCTTCTGTCTTTTACTGTCTTGAAGGAAGAAGTAGGTTGTAAATTCTTCTAGTGCGGCTTTGTGGAGCTGGTACTTTCCTTCCCTCCGTTGAAGCAAGAATGCTGGCAAGCTGCCTGCCCTCGCCTGAGAGCCTCATCCTCCGGGTTTGTTTGCACGCTGCTTGCCAAATGCCTAAAAAAAGGAACCAATTGGATTGCATTTGCTTAATGCATTAATGAATCTGCTTAGGTGTCATCAGGCCTAATTTCTTAGTGAGCTGTGACAGCTTAATGCCTCGGGACTGAATTGCTGAGGAGAAGTTGCAGGGTGATGGATGGCCAGAGGAGATCTGAAACCTGAGGACTTGACTATGCCATGTCCCCCAGCCCAGAGCTAAACTTCCCTGGGTACTAATGGAAGCATGTAAACAAAAACCAGAGTTGAAGGTAGGTTTCCCTTCTTGTCATTCTTGCAGCAAACGTGTTATTTGCTTTGTGGTTAATGCCCTTTGCAAAGGAACTTGAACTCCTTGGCTAGTTGCATGGGAGTATATTTTACTTATTAGCATCTGAGTCATAATTTCAAAGATTATTTTTTTAAAGGATCAGTTGCAATGCAGGATTACAATACCCTTTGTTATTCCTAGAAAAATGCATGTGAAAACCAGATTCAGTGCATGCTAGCTCC
The DNA here is from genome assembly GCF_963921805.1 of Phalacrocorax carbo. Taxonomy (NCBI): domain Eukaryota; kingdom Metazoa; phylum Chordata; class Aves; order Suliformes; family Phalacrocoracidae; genus Phalacrocorax; species Phalacrocorax carbo. Next base: position 32,475,458 of record NC_087515.1, on the reverse strand, counting down.
TTCTGTCTCTTGTGGTGATGCACCAACGGCTCTGTAGCAGATATTTTTTATGTGTTAGGGCTGGTACACAAAATTCTGATACTCCTGAAAAAGAAGCCTGTAGCCAGTGGCACTGATCCTCAAAGAAACAGTGTACTGCATGTCTCTTCACACTGGGAAGGCCACTCAGATGCTGAAATGACTGCAGTTGGCCTTTTGGCCAGTATGAGGAGGGTGCCTGGATCCATCCATGCAAGGGTCCATCAGAACTTTTGGGGTGAGCCTTAGCAGATGTTCAGTCCAAGCAGACTTCATTAGAGCTCAGAGAAACAGGTCTGTGGTTTTCCTTCATCACACACAGTTAGGCTTGCCTTAAATGCCCACTGTAATAGGCTTCAGAGCTCTGCAGCCAGCCTCCCTGTGTACTCCTTTGCTGGCTGAACTGGTGGCATATTTTGATCTATCTCAGGTAAGGCTCTGTTGTTGAATGCTGTGCTGATCTGGATTGCATGAGCATGTGAAAGTTTGTGTGCACTGTGTCCCTTCCACAGCTCCTCTGGGGCTCTCCTTAGGGCTTCTTTGGGGACCAATGGGACCAGTGAGATCCTAGTGGGCAACTCCTTTGTTTTAGGAAAAAAATTGGCAAAGAACTTCCTCTCAGAAGCTGTAGCTTCTCTGGGAAATTTCTAAAACTTTAGGCTTCCTACAAAAGCACTAGGCATATTAGCCTATATATATATCTCATATATCTCTCTCTATATGTCTTTTAGGGGAAACTTAACAAGGCAAGAATTTGACATAAAAATGAGAGTTTTTGCTGTTTCAGATGTTTGCACAGCTTTGTCAAATGTGTCCAACCATCTCAACTACTGTTTAGCTGAAAATTGTTTTGGTCTTTTTTACCTGTTCTGTAGAAAATAAAAGCTCACAACCAAACTATGTGTTTGGGGAAAATTTGTATTTTTATTGAAGAATATATTTCTAGTGAAGTCTTTTATTGAATCTTTTAAAAAAAGCACAGGCAGCAGGCTACATAAAGAAGCTTTATTCCATCCTTTAGTCTGTGTGTTGAAAGTTTTTCCCTGACATTTAAAATCAATTACAGGTTTGCTGTTACTATCGATGGAAATGAGATAAGACCTAAACTGTCATCTCTCCTCATGGTTTCCTGTGGCTTCTATGGTTTAAAAAAACCAACCAACCAAAACCAACAACAACCCTGCCCTCAAATAACCCCAAAACCCCCCAAACCAACCAACTAAAAAAACCCCAACCGAATCAAAAATCCGTGAACCAAAACAAATGCAAAACCAAAAAGCTTGAGCAACCAAAATCAACCACAGCCCTAGGGTTTATTAAAATTTCATGGTCAATGTGTGCTCCACAGACCCAGAGGTCTTTGGCAGCTGTAGAGTGGGAAATGACCCTTCGTAAGACTCCAGCAGAACCTGTCACAATATTAACCTTGCCATTAGCACCAACTTTCAAGGATACTTCTTTGTTCAGGCTTTTACCTACTCCTAGGTACAGATAATGCAAACCTCCACTGTCTTTCAGTAACTGCTCAAAAACAATCAAATTCAGCATTAAGGCATGCCCACATTGGTACGGAGCAGCCCTTGATGCCCAACAGCAGAGCACAAAGATATTGCCTGTGGGAAGCTCACCTTTTAGTCCTCTCATTTCTTGAGGGGCAGCATGCCTTGTAAAGAAGCCTTACCAAATTCTCAGAAAAATGTTTTTAACTAGGTGGTGGAATTTTATGTTCAAGATAGGTGGTGAAGTCCTGGCTTTGCTTTAAGATAATGGTGAAACCACCAACACAATCGCACTCACGCAGATGAGGAATTGAATAATGCAGCGTGAGTAGGGTGTATGGAAGGAGACTTGTTTCCTCAGCAGCTGAAGCTATCACAGTGGTATCCAAAGTAGCTCAGGACTGAGCAACTATCAAGGCTGAAAACTTCTGTGTCCAAGTTCTGTGCCTCAGTTTCCCCATCTGCAAAGAAAGGGTAACCTTTTACCTAGTTTACCAAAACGCATTATTATCTGTGGCTGAATGCCTAGAATTTCTTGCAGAAGAATGCATGGTGGAGGCAAAGTGCATGCTGCTGAACTTCCCTTATTCCTGAGGAAAACACTGCAGAAAGGATCTCCAGCCTGAGCAATCTTGCAGTGTAGCTGGGCAAGACCGTCAACAAGATACGGGGACGAACACACTGTTGCAGCCGGAGTACAGAGAGGATATGAGAAGGTAGATATGCACTGCAAAATGGAACACCCCATTGAACAGCTGACCCTTGTTCTTGGTGAGGCCGTGTGTGATCTACTTTGCAGGGCCTTGAGGAGCAGCTGGCTTGGGATCCACAAACTGGTTATCAGTAACCTCTACCCAGGCACTAGTTCCACTTGAAGTTTTAGTCCCTGTCCCCAAATTCTACCTTTTTTTGGCACTCAAATGGTCTCTTTTAGATGTACTGATGTTTCAATTACCTGCCTGCATCTAAGTGCAGTCATGAGGCCTAATTTTGCATGGAGGCTCAAATTGCTTCAAACACAGGATTTGTGGCATTTCAATACACTTCTTGTTTGCCTCTTTTCGTGAGCAAACTCCACTGTGTACAAAAGGCTCAGCACACAGCTACCAGCTTGATGAAAAAGAGCTGTCTGCTATATGAGCTGTTCCCACTGCGCTGCCACCACCATGGAGCGGGCAGGGGTGATGCTGTTCCTCCTTGGTTCTCCCACTGATGTGCTGTGCCTGCAGAATTCCCCCATACTTCATTTCTGGCATCTAGTATAAACAATAGCTTGGCTATTTTTCATTTGTTATTATCGTCTGCTGTGGGCTAGTGACTGGAAATAATTCTCTATCTAAGACTGACAGGGATAATGCGATTCAGAAGAGGAGCCGTTTCTCAAAATGTCCTCAGGCTGGGCATGGTGGCAGTTTGATTTCAGTGGTGTCAGACTTGGTCTGGCATCCTCCCTTGCCCCCAGGAGATTCAATGGAGGGAAAAGGGGGCGGAATTTAATCCTATATAATTTTATTTCAAAAGCAGCTATATAAACAAAAGCCAGCTATATAAACAAAAAAAACCTCAAACCACCGCCCCTTTCACATTCAAGGTAGCCATACGAATCTTTTTTTCTACCATAGATGCAGAATTTTCTTTAATATAGTGAAGGTGAGAAGGGGAATATACCCATATACTGCTGCAGTCTTCTCCATGAATTTATTGTGATCTGTAAATACTCAGATTTATTTATTTATTTTGAGAAAAATCCACCAGCCTGTGCCTATTTTTCCTTTCTGTAGTGCTCAGGCAACTGATTTCTGGAGCCATAGAGGATTTGAATGGAAAGCAGTTAACAAGCAAATGGGGTCCTTCCTCATCATGTCTTGTCTCCATGTTTATTTTGTCATGATGTTGTCCAGTACAGGAGAATGAGGAAGAAGTTGTTACATCACTGCCTGTTTGAGACAGGCTGTTACCTGCTTGTGAGTCTGGGTATCCTTCAGCTCGTGGTATGTGCTTTGCCAAGCTCTAACCAGGGATTGATGGAAGATGAAAGTGTTTTTCAGGACCTCTTCAAAGTTGATGGCAGGTAAAATGAGTTGCAGGCCTAATTTCTCTTGTCTCTATCACTAATCCAAGTCTCCATCACCTTCGTTATATGGATGTTCAATAGCCTGAATAAATTCTTTAATGTCCTAACACTTTTATTTTTCCGTCTGAATGATCACACTTTTTTCTCTTTCAGAAATGAATGAAACAAGATCTTTTTCCAGCTGTTTGTAAGACTTAAAATAAAGAAACAGCTCTGCTTCTCTGTGTCACTTTTCCCCCAGTGGATTCAGGGCTGGCAGCTGTCTGACCTGTGCTGTGCTATGGTAGGTACTGAGGGGACTTAGCAGTTCCAGCATCCCAAACATGGTTTGGTGGCTGCCACCTGGTCAAACACTTGGGAAAATGTGGGTTTCTAAACATGCCTACCCTGCGCTTTCATCCTTCATCTCCATCGTGGTCTGTCTCTGTTAGCATGAACATACCTGTTGCTTTACAGGTTTTGAGGTTGTGTGTTCTCTGCTTGTAAACTTCATGAGCCCTTCAAATCAGAAATGCAGTCCTGAAGCCTCAGCCCTGCATCCCAAACTGTGTCCACAGATTTTTTTGCTCACCAGATGAATGGTATTGAGGGGAAAAATGGGGCTCTTGGGACAAGTACAACTAATCTTTCTGCAGAAGCAGAGGGATTTTAAAGTCTGAGGACTGAATTCTGCATCACTGGGCTCAATTCATGGTTCTTGCCTTGGCTTTAATGTGCTGTTGTGGGAAAGTGTTTTATTTTTTGTGCAGCTGCCTCGCTTTGTACAGTAGCTTGCTGAAGCACTTAAAAGCGAGTCATCAGGGCCTGTAACCACTGTAGTTGCACTTGAAGGCAACAGAGCAGGTGTAGCAGTTAGCACAGCATGTTGTTCTGTAATAGTGGTCCATGGTGCAGTGTCGGTGGAGCTGATAGACTTTGCCCACACCCTTAGAGATGCCCCAGCCCAGGTCTGCCTCCAATAGGCAGGTACCCATGCTGCCCTTCAGGAGACTGGGCATTCGGTAAAAACCATAGCAGCTGGGTTCAGTCTTCCAAATTATCTGGGCTAAATTCTGGTAAACGTGGGGAGAAGGCTTTGGCCTTTTGAGTCATATCTGACCCTCAGGAATATGAGAGGTATATTTGCATACACTGGATTAGCAAACTGGCTTGCTGGCCCTGCTTTTGACATGCCTATGTAAGAACCAGGGTCTTTTTCTTTTTTCCCCCAGACTTTGTGTTTGTGAAGGATGTACTGAGGCGACGATTGGTTTTTTGTTTTGTTTCTCCCCCCTACCACATTATATAATAGTTTTATGGCAAAGCAAATGAAATGCAGACTTGCGCTGGACAGCAGGTGCTAGCAGCTGGTTTCTCTGTGTCCCCAGATGAGGTGTGGCTTCATGTGGCTACTGACTCTTCAGGTAGCCAGAGCAAACAGACGGTGAGATGCTGCACTTGGCAGAGAGTTAAAGCCTGCAATTAGCCAATATGCAGTTAACTAGATTAGCAACATGGGGAACCAAGTGGCCTTAGTTTAGGACCACGTGATCCTGAATGAATTGGGTAGGAAAGCACGGTGTGTGTGTAGTGCCCTGGATCACCAGAGGGTGGGCTATTTTTCTGCTGCCTCATGGAGGTCTCTGTTCTAGTTTGTGGGTCCTCTTTGGGGATTGGCACCGTGATGTGCTTGAGTTGGACTCGATCCTTCCAACTGAGGACATTCTATGATTCTATCTGGGACACCTTGTGTTTGTCCTCTAGGGCACACTTGCAGCTTGGAGTTTATTTGCCCACATCCCTTTGTATCACGAGTGTCCAAGATGCATCCTAAGGTCCTTTTTTCAACCCTTACAGAAGTTGAAATATTCTCTATGACTTCCCAGACATACAGTAATTTCTGCTCCACTGCTATATGGAGAAAGCACTGGAAATACGCTTTTGTCTCACCAAAGTCTGATCTGGAAATATGTTTGGGATAGGTGGTAAGTAGGCTTTCACTGCATAGAATTAGGGTTACTCAGAATGGAGATAACTTTATAATTTCATGGAAGAATTTAAGGAAAGAAATATAAAATGTTCAGGTCTAAAGCTTATTTTTTCACAGAAATAGTTGAAACAAGCACATTTTCACAGATCACATCAATTTTGTGGAATCACTGTGTTCTCCATCAAAAAAATTTGGCAAGCCATAGTCAAGATACTCTCTCCATCAGTCTGAAAACCCCTGATCCCCACATGTAAAGCTCTAATAATGCTTAGCTAGCAACTCTTAATAAAGTACCTCTGTAAATGAGAACTGTGCCCTTAAACCCTCTGTTGTTTTAGACTTCTTTTTGAAACACCTCAGCATTTTCTCCTCCAGCTGACCCAATCCCAATTGTTACCCTGCCAGAGAGAGTTGTCGCTAGATCAAGAGAAGCTTTTGCCTCCCTCGGTTCCCAGTGTATTTTAACACTGCTTGAGTCACCTCATGAAGGGTGCTAAGTGCCACCTGTGGGGATGCAAACTTCTCTGGGCTCATCAGAGGGAAGAAGTTGCAATATAATTATGAGTCCAAAGTATTACTGTCGTAATTTTCCTTGACATTAGTGTTTAGTTTCTAAGTCTCTGTGTTTATGCCTTAAAGTTTAAAGTTGTAATTTCTTTTCCCATTTTCTTTCATGAGCTTTGTTCACAAAACACATCTCCTTTAAGGAAACAGAAGCCCTGTTTTTCATAGTTTTTTATTTCAGGCTCACCTCAGCACGCAGTGGTGCAGAAGTATTCCACTGCAACAGAGATTTCTGAAAATGTAGATGCTGAAGCTGCAGGTTTTTCTACCTTGCATGTTTTTGTATCTTAACAGCTTCTCTTTGCTTTCTTTTCATGGCATTGAGGTGCATGCCCTGCACGCTTCTCTTGTCACTCATTGGATAATTTGCTGTATTCTTCATGACAGCACTTGGTGGAAGAAGGGTTGTGGAAGGTGGTATCCCTCTCAAGGCCCTCAGAATGCTGCTGATTAGGGGACAGTGTCTAATGAATAAGGAAAAGCCAGGAAGGTCCTGATGCACCCCAGGGCTGGGCAAAACTGAGGCAGGTGGAGAAAGGCAGATACAGCAGTATCTGTACTCTTCACAGATCAACTCCTGTTGTCTGTCCAGCTTTTTTTCTCCCTTTTCCTATCACTGTGAATTCAGGATTGATAAAAATGAACACTTTAAAAAGGTCTGTATAAGCTCACTGGCCTCAGAGCTGTCTGCTGGGCTCTAATTAACATTTACTCTGTGTGCTTGGGCCATTTCCCTCGCAGGCTCAGATACCACATGGTATCGATTGCCCTTGCCTAATGCATGTTGAAGTAGCCATGGGGAAAGCCCAAGGGCTCGCAATCTGGCAGAGGTTCCTGCGAACAAAAAAGAAGCTGCCTGTGTGCCAGGAGGCTGCCGCAAAGGGCTGTGCTGGTCAGCAAGCGTGCCGTGTGAAAGAAAAAGTGCTGAGAGCAACAGCTGATCAGGTTTCTGCATACAAGCATGTAAGGTGACATGATTTCCGTCCCTGCTGTGGATAGGGAGAAAAGCCCTGTTCAGCCCTGTGCCTCTGCCTGCGGTGCCCTGTGGCTTCAAAGCAGAGTGTGGAGGTTTTGAAATAGAGAGGCCATGCTTCATGTCTAGAGAAAGGGGATGATTTCAAGGCAATTTAATTTGTTAACTTACAAGGGGTGATTGGACTGTTCTGTCAGGGGGGGCTGGTGGGGTGCTTGGGGTGCTATGGACGAGAGAGAGGGTTTCACCTTGTGGCAAGGTTTTTCCAGTGGTTGTCTCAAGGAACAGCATGATAGCTATCACCAGGTTCATTTCCAGGATGCATGTGAGCACATGGACACTGCCCCTTCCCCATATAATGATGTAATACATCATTACAGGGTGTGTAGGTGACATAACAGCATGGCCATGTGGGTGATGCTGCTGGAGATGAAGCTGGTCTGACACAAGTTAGGGTCAGGAGGGAATGTACTCTCTTCCCCGATTACAGCTGCAATTTTCTTTCTTCCTTTTAGAAAGGAAGAAACTTTGGCTTGCTGTTTTTAAGGCTAAGCGTGTAGGCTTTCAGCTTTCTCTTTGGTTGAATCTGTCCCATCAGCTTCAGTATTATTAAGCCAAAAGAAAAGAGAGTGTAACCAGGTGCTTGGGGGAGAGACTGGACATTAGACGCTTCTGGGTGGTCTTAGCCTGACCAGCTGATCATCTTTGCTCTACTTTTGTCACTTTTGGTGATTAAACGAGGATCACAGTTTTCAGAGCTGCTGTTTCCCTGTGGAACTGCTCATTTTGAGACTCCTAAGAGCTTAACTTTTTCACTAGAGCTGAGCTGGTAGCTCATTGCTGGCCCCTTAATTAAAGGGAACAACCAAACACTGTATTGGGGAAAGTCCTTTGAAGAGTTACTGCCACCACTATTTTATGGTAACATCCCTAGCTGACAGCTTGACCAGCGCTGCACACACGTGTAGGAAGAGACAATTCACTATCTTAAAGGGTTTATTGCCTTAAAAGAAAATAGGGAGAAAGGTGAACAAGCAGCATTTCTGCTAAGCTTGCTTTGCAGGCAGGAGCTGGAGCAGATTAAGTCTTGCCTGAAGTCTACACATGGCTGAGGCAGAATTTTCCTTGTGTCTCCTAAGGTCTAAAGCAGTGCTGGAGTCTGAGGGCAGTCCTCTGCCTCTTTTTTTGTAGCAAAAAGGAGAGGCCTTTTAGGAGAATTCTCCTGTTTCTTGCAGGAGGTGTCCCATTTGGAGACCCATTTGCTGCAGTCAGCTAATTTCTGCCATTCTGCAATATATAGGGTTGTTATTTTCTCACATATCTGATTACTCAGCCTTGGAGAATCTGAGAGAATTGTGGTTTAAGATGACTCATTGTAAGGCTGAATCCTGTAATCCCACAGCACCAGTACCAATGGGGTGGCTTAACAGTGACAAGATGATGTTTCCCTTTGGCTTTGCTGCTGCTTTTACCAAGTGAGGTGACAGTTACCTTCCCAAATCACAACAGGGTGAGTGTGCTGCCTTTGATAGTTGGAGAAGGTTTGCTAACTCCTGCAGATTTTTTTTTTTTTCCTCCCCTGTAGGAGCTGAATTTTTGCACATTTTTTACAGCTAAAGAGCCCCTTTCCACTTATCTGTTGGCTTGCAGGTTGGGTACAGTGGCCCAGGACTCACTGCTTAGTGTCTGAATTTCTTTTCTTATAGTACTCATGTGGACACTCTCCATCCACATCATTGTAAAGACAGGTTGAGCTGCTGTTCCTCATGGTTAACAGAGAACCTCATGTGAGCCCTTGCACTGCTGCACAAAATTTCTCTTTGTGTACATGAGTGTTTATAAAAACAGCCAGCAGTGACCTTGTTATGGAAGATTTCCAAACTAGAAATGGAAATGATGAAAAAAAGAGTTATTTTTACATTTGAAAGTAGCTTTTGAGTGAGCATAACAACAACAAAACACATGCAGTAGCAAAGCTAAATTTCTGCTTTGTGTTGCATATTGCATAATTATCCACAGCACAGGGGAGAGTGATAAAATATTTGTAATGGGGGTGGTGGAGAGTTCCAGTTTGGCAGCTTTTAGTGGAGAGTGTAGTGACTATGGCCATGCCATGTTGGAGAGGGCCAGGCTGAAGGAATTAGCTCTCCTCTTTTCCTAATCTTGAGTGAATACGGTGCTTTCTGTGGGGCTGGTATGGAATACACCAATCTAACCAGGAGGGGGTCCAAGCTCCTGCTGCCTAGCTAAGCAATTTACGATGCAGAGGTGTCATCAAACCCTGCAGCAAATGGGGTGGAAACATTCCCCTCCCTTTTATCAGGTTCCAGCAGATGCATATTTTGCTGCTTTCTTGCATGTTGTGCACAGCTTTAGGGGTGATTCTCACTCAGCGGTTGTGAGCAGGCAGGGAGGGACTGGGAGCATGTTGCAGTTCAGAATGTGTCCCTGCCTGAAGGCTGGAGGGCTGCTGAGGTCCCTCAGGTGCTCGTGGCTGCAGCACCTGCGGAGCTGCCTGCCAGCCCAGCAGGCGAAAGATATTCCTTGCATCTCATGCTCAAGATTTCTTCAGAGAAGTGGTTGCTATGCAGCCTTGTTTATTCCTGGTATGTGACACTGTTTGCCTGCTGAGCTCGTACACCTGGAAGGGGGAGCCTGCTGTCCTCTTGGAGAAAGCGTCCAGCTTGACAAATGGCCGTCCCTGCTTCCAGTTTTGGAAACACAGGGTCTGGAGCAGAAGAAATCCTCGTTCCCTTGTGGGAGGCAACCCACAGCAGGGCTTTACAGCTCCTGGGAGATTACAAGCTTAACAACATGGAGCTAGATTTCCAAAGTGAAGGACACACGTGTTTGTGAAGGAGGTTGGTGGGTAGCCCTGTCTCGTGCGCTGTTGCTTTCTCAGCAAGGTGGTGCTCCGGTGGGGTCTGGCAGGAGCTAGGTAGAGGGGTTGCTTTTACTGTGCCCAGGTGGAGGTTGCTTGGTGCAAGCATCTCTCCCAGCAGGTTATGACATCTGGGAGAAAGATTTGATGATTCTTCCTTTTATCTTTCTCTTTTCAAAAAGTTGTTTTGAAAAGTCTTAAAGCCAAGCAAGGGAAACTGCTGGGTGATTCCAGCTGTGTGCTGGAGTTCGGGTGTCATTTCAGATATATGGTCCTGGGAAATGTGGAAGAAGAGCAATGCTTGGGGTAGCATATGGAAGGAGGGGAGAGGGGAGAGGACAGTCAGGAACTGCAAAGCAGACGGGGTGGTTTGTAGGTAGGGAAGGTCCTCATAAGAAAAGTGACAGCCTGGCCTCTGCCCCACCATGGGAGGCAGAGTGAGAGCTCCCACCTTGGCTCAGGTGCTGCCCTCAGGCTCCTGGGGCTCCCTTTGTTGCTGTGTGTGGGCAAATGGGCAAGATGCAACTCAGCTCCTGCTCAAACTCCCATTGCTCTGACTGGGGCCAAAAAGAAAAAACTGCACCATTGGTCCTTCCTGGGCTGACACTGTTATTTTCCAGGTAGAATCAAGGAAGGTCAAACTCAAACTGACTTTCTGAATTGGCCCCTGCTGAGGTTTAGGTCAGTGTTATATGACTCCTGGGGGTGCTGGTTCATCCCTACAGATGGTAAAGTAGTCTGGTCTTGCCAATGGTTTAAATTGCTGTGTTTTACTAAGTTTAACTTTGTTACCTCACTCCAAAGCATGTGGGAAACAAGTGAAATAATTTTGCTCCAAGCAAAGAGAGCAGAAGTGAACTTCAGTGAGCTCACTGACTCTCTGATACGTAAATGCCTAGTCCCAAAGCAATATAGCTCTGACGAACAAGCTTGCCTCCAGGTTAGCCTCTGTTTTTGAAGGGGTTTATTATTAAAAGTAGGAATCTCTGTAAATTGGATCTCGGAAAGATATAGAAGGATGAGGAGGGAAGGAAGATCCACAGTCTAATGCATCTTGAATTCCTTTTGGGGTGTGGAGATGCCAGCCTGCCACAGCAGCAGAGGGAAGAGAAACTGAACTCTCTGAAGGCTGAGATACAGGGACTCTTCTCATTTTCAGACGAGTTTGCTGCTTACTTTCTCCCTCTGTTTCTCTTTCCCTCTCCAGAGAGAATGTCTTTGCTTCACTTTTTTTCATTCCCTTTCTTCCTGGTGATACCCACGCTCCCTCATCCCTAACAATTTAGCAAGCTGGGGCTCTGCTGCAGGGACTGCTGTTGTAATGACAGTGGTAACAGCTCATATTTGCGTAATATCCATTACCCCAGGGCCTTTGAGAGCTTTGCAAAGCTTCCAAGCAACATTTGCATTTTTCATTTGGAGATATTGACCTGTAAGAAACTGAAGTTGACATTCAAAATCTGTGGCCTGCAGAGGTCACATTTATATGCTTCTAACTTTTTTCTGGCCTTAAGATTTATATTTCTGTTTCTCTGCAGGCCAGGCAATGAATCGGCAGCAGAGCTAGCCCTGCCTCTGCAGTCTTCCACTTTTCATGCTGTTCTTCGGCTTTGTTTACTTTTGGACATTGGAAGTGATGGCAGTTGGGAAGCGTGGTGTTTTCTGTCAGGTCAGTGAGCCAAACAATCGCAAGATTTCATCAGCCAGCTCTACTGTGTTGTGTGTTTGTAATCTGGCCGCTCTCTTTGTTTCCCTCCCTGTAAGCATTGTAGTTTGTTGCACAGAGAGCCAATTACTCCTTTACCTCTTAGCGGCCTCCAGCTCACCCAAGGTAGATGCTGCCAGCTGGTGGGTATTGGAAAATAGGTATTTGTCCACCTTGACTGAAGATCCTGCACTGGGCCCTCTGTGCACCACGGTGTGGGGCTCTGAGCAGCAGGTCAGGTGCAAGACAGCCTCTGTGTTTAGCAGCCATCAGCCCTTGGACACTTGGGTGCTCCAGGGATTTAAATGCCTGTGGAGTTAGGTGATACATTGTTGGTTAGGTGAATGGAGGCTTTAAATACTTCAGTGATGCTTGAATGGTGGACTTAAGCCCTGAACAAGACAGAGGTGCTTAAATACTGCAAAGACCAGGGAATAAAATCTGAGCAGTGGGAACTGTTGTATTCAAGGTTCATACAGCACTAAGAACAGCACTGGGACTCTAGTGGAATAGCTGTAAGAGTAATAAAATGGACAATTAAACTGCTCTTGTTAGAGGATATGCTCCTGCTTTTGCATGTCAGCCCTGTACCTTGTACTCCCAATGCTTGTTACTCAAAATGAAAAATTTCAATACAAAACTTGGATGCCATGTTGCAGGTGAATGAAGTTGCTTCAGATCACTGAGAATTTCCATGCCTGACGATTACACAGAAACAGGACAGAGCCCTTAGGATGCTCACTTGGCATTGTCTTGGATTTATGCAGCTGTTTGTGGGAACCTGCTGTACAGTCAGAGTGCTTGGAGTTGGTTTGTGCTTTTATGAAAGACGTGTGGAACAGTATGCAGGGCCCTACCAGGAGAAAACTACTGGCAGAGAATGTGTTTTAGTAGCCCTCTGAGGTGGCTCCACACAGCAGTATTGGGTGGGAGACCTGTTTCCCCAAGGCAGCTGAGAAGAAGGTACCGAGGGAGATGAGCCCGATATTTCTAAGAAAGATGCTTTTACAAGAAACTGGTGTGAGCTGACAAACAGCTTCCATAACATTTCAATACATAGGTCACTGGTTGGGCTTAATTTGAGGATATACTAGGTCAAGGTGCTGATTGTAACTGCTTCTGTACCTAAGCGTTGAGTGTTGGGCATCTAGAGCCTTTCCTAGAGTCCTTCGTGGCAGAAATCCTAAGTGCCATGAAGACCTGCTCTCAGAAGAGAAGCAGCAGCTTCTCTTCTGCAAGCATGCAGATTGTTGCGTGCTTTTTCTAGTGCTAGCCCCCACAGCACTACTGCTGTCAGTTAATTTATGTTCATACAGCATTAGCACCCAGAGGCTCCTCAGGGTGAGGAGCCCTCTGCAGGAGGTGCTCTGCAAACCCCTGCATGGGCTCAGGATCTCACAGTTTCAGGGTCTTCTTCAAAGTGCTTCGACAAGGAGGGTTATGCCCAAGGCCAAGGTGCATCAGTGTACTTGGCTCCTTCTCATCTCATTGTGTCTGGCAGTCACAGGAGCCCGCAGAGCAATTGGTCACCCACCTTTGGGGAACAACCGCCCTCGGCCACTGCTCCAGTGGAGACTGTTGCAGTGCTCAGTGGGAGATAACCATGCTGCCCAGCACAGCACCTCATTAGAGCTGGAATGAGGGATTGTTCAAGTGCTTTTTGAAAGAGCTAAAGAGGTTTGGCATTCAGATCAGCTTATTGCTAACTCTTGATTTGCTGCCCTGGGTAAGCTGCTGCTTGTGGTAACTCTTGTTTCATGGTTCAGCAGCCCTGCTTTGCTGGGAAACAGCCATTGCAGGAGTTTTGATAGGGACATTGAACTTTTATGGTCTTCCGAATGAAAGCTGAGGGCAGAACTTGTAAAAAGAGCATCACGTGGGAGATGCTTTTCACGTTACATCTTTTGTCTGTGGTCCTTGCCATGCACAGTAAATATTTGAGGAAGCTTGCTGGTTCAGAAATTCCTCAAACAGCAGATTCAATGGTAAGAGAAAACAGATTTTGGATGTGTAATCTTGCTTGGATCACTGAGCAGAAAAGATACAGGAGCACTTCTCATGAGTTATGTGTCTAACCTAAATGGCTTTGACACCAAGAATTTAGAAAAGTGGGGAGAGGTGTAATTAGTAGCACGGGGATCTGCCTCATGATTCTCCCACAAGCCTGGGGAAACTGCCCAGTTCCACTGGGGCGATGACTTTTTCCTCTGCATAAAAACTTCATGCTACAGATGCATTATGGCTATGTAAGCTGAAATCCACTGGCCAAAAAATCCCCAAACAACTGTCATCACTCCAATTTCATTTTATCCTCACAACAAGCCTCTGGCTGGTGAAATATTGGGTTCAACCTCCACAGCAACTCTGACCCTGACAGGCTTTATAGGGTTGTTGGCATCAGCACATTTCACATAATACTGTATGTTTGCTATGCTGGGAAGCCACCAGAGAAATAGCTTGTTAGTTGGGAAAGTAAGTAATGATAGCATTAAATAATCTCTGTTTTCATTTACTGGATGCTAATGATCCAAAGAAGCTGAAAATCCCAGAGGATGCATTTTTTTTAATTAACCCTGCAGAAGGATGTAAAGGAGTACAGTTACTGTCTACTGAAACATCACCAGGCCCTGAAGCTGTTCATATGCAGCTGTATTCCATTTTTTTCCTCTTCAGAAAGCCATTTTCTAACACTTTTTTTTCACTCAGCAGTGAACCACTGCCACTGTTCTCCTCTGTACAGAGAATGGCACCAGCTTGTTTTCCATGCTCCTGTCAGCAGTGGCAGAAGATGAATCCTGCACACCCAGTGCTTCCCCCAGGCTGTGGGCAAATTGCTCTGCCATTCTTGTTCTGATTACAGTGGTTTTGGTGCAAAGGAGAAAGGGGTCACTCTACACAGTTGTACATTTGGAGTTTTCCTTATCATGTGTCTGGCCTGAATTAGGAACTATGCCCTGAATTTAGGCAATTAAGCCTTTAGGGGCCATGGTGGTGCCATAAGTAATGCCCTTCCTAATTACGCTTTATAGCTAGCATTTAGGTAGGACAGCCTGGCAGAGGAACAAAACTGAGGCATGGACAATCTGGCTTTGTGTTACAGGATAAGTCAGTGGCAGAGGCAGCCTTCTATCCTAGCTACAGGTTATGCTCATTTTTTAAACTTACTGCATTCTCTTGGGCATTTTTAATACTATAAGCAATGCTCAGCTTTATTTAGAAGGTGATCTTAACCAGCCAAAATTGCCACTGACATATTTCTTAGATATTTTTTCTATGCAATGAGACCAAAGAAAATATATCTTAATCCCTGCTTTATGCCCTAGTCCCATTCACAATCATACGTCCGTTTCTTGTTTTAAAGTACACACTCCAAATAGACCTACATTTGTATTTTTAAAGGTATTTAGTGCCTGCCTTTCATTGAAAGTAATGGAATTAGCCTCTAGAACCCCCCTAAGTACCTTCATTCCTTGACCTTAAGCTGTCTCTGTGAATTTATCTAGACTAACAAAAAGCGTGAAAGTCGGAAGTGGGTTAACTGTCTCAGCTAACTCCAGCCTTTCTGAAATCACTTGCTTTACTACAGATGAATGCTTTGACAGCTTTTGAGCAGAGATAAATCTCTTGGGCAGGGGGTGGAGCAGTACAGGGCCTTGCTGCAATATGAACGATTTCTATTGAAATTTGCTTGAGGATACCATTTTATCTGACTGTAAGCTTTATTGATAGTAGGGTACCTAAAGTCCTTGTACAGACATTCTTTGTTATTTGTTTTAAGCTTACAGAACACATTAATAGGGACCTGCCTTTGCTTCTTCCATAGAGTGCAGAGGCATTTTTCCTTCTGTAATAATTTAACAGAACTGTGTCTGTGATTGATCCTTCTGGCTGTATTTAGCTACCATGTGACAGTTGTTCTGTTTGCAGAGCTTTAGGGGCACCTATGAGTGGATTTTTAAAAGCAGTTCACACTGGCATCCTTCTGTACTCACTGAGGTTTATAAGACTTTTACTGCTGGCTTACCATTCTGACCTCTTCTCCTAAGGTACGCTCTGCAAAATCCCCTCTTACCTCTCGCTTGGGCCATAAGAAATGAATAAGTTTAAGGAAACACCCATTGTTTCGGTTGTCACACTGGACTTGCCCCATGAACATTACAGCTCCTTGTTATTAAATGTACGAAAGGATGCTCCTGCTGCAGCAGCAGCACTGAGTTCAGTGGGAACAACTTCAATGCGCTGCACTGTGTCCAACAGCCGTGGGTGTGGCAAGAGACTTGCCCCTGCTGCCATGCTCATACAGCCATGAAGAGAGCAGCTGCTGGGATCCAGTTAGGACGGTCTTCCTCCAGCATTTGGACTTTCTGGCCATGATTTTGACAGAATGTGGAAAATGCATAGTTTGAATATATTTTTGTGTTGGTTTAACACCTGTTAAACTGGTCATTCAACTTGACCAGTTTTGTATGCGGGAATCCCCTGTAGGCAGGGCAATGCCAGGCATCACTGACTGTCACTTGCACTAGCAGTGTTATTTTTCCATGTAGGCTCCTGATGCTGTGGGGGAACTCACCAGCAGCTGTATCAGGCCCAGTGACCAGCAGCACATCGGGTAGACTCTCATCTGCGAAGAGCCCGTCGTCCCCCTGCCATGGCAACACAAGATGATTTTGCAGCAGGTAAAGGGCTGCAGCAGACTGGAGACTTCTTCAGCTGAGCCTTGTTGCAATCCCATTCCTGCAGCCTTTGCCTGGAGGATGTTCACCTGCAGCAGCAGTGCCAGTGTCCAGGAATGCTGCTCGGCTCAGGGAGGCAGAGCGTGTACAAAAGCTGCATTCAGAGTGCTGATCACGAAACCCTGGAGATGCTGGCAAATGCAGCAGCTATTCTTCATGCTGTACAAGTGAGAACCCAGCCTTAGAGGCTGGATAATGGGGAAGATATTGGCCAGGACAAGGGACAGGGAAACACACTGTGTGTAATTTTGAATTTTCAGGAACAGCCAAGATCAGAAATTTTTTGAGGCAGGCCATGTTTATGTTGGTTTTGGGTGTCTCTTCAGTAAAGAAACCAGGGAATAAACCCCTGTAACAGTGAAGCAGAACAAAGGAGAATGTTTGGGTAGACAATTTATATCCTACAGATAGAGTAATCAAATAAGCCCAGTGAATAACTGGGACATGTAATGCAGCATGCAAACCTTCTTTTAGTTATAACTCCTGGTGATTAATTGTTTATGTCCTCATATCTTCTTTGTTGTTAAGAGAAATAAAAACCCAACAAAACCCAGCCCAAAATCGAGCAGGAATTACAGAATAAAATGACTTTAAATCTAGCTTTGGAAAGCGTCTACTTACTAGATGTTGTCAAATTCTAGAGACCATTGTGGGTTTCCTACCCTTTGAAAGGAGATGAAAGAAGTCCTGCAGTGGTGGATGGGCAATTACATATGCAAAACATATGCAAATTTGTAGAACATTCAGCTGTCAAAGTGCTGGAATGCAAGCGCTCACCAGGCAGAATACTGAGAGGTCAAACAGAACGTTGCAGAGGCTGGGACTGCAGGGCACCACTGCCATGTTAGTCTCCCATGGCAAAGGGATGTCTGTTTTTCCCTCTCCATACCAACTGCTGTGAATTTGAGTCATCTGTAATGTCCTTATTTTAAAGCTAAGTACCATGCCCCAGTTGCTGTCTACTGTTGGAGCATTCCCAAATTCAAACCCAGACACACAGCTCTATGAGGCGCAATTGTTGATTTGAACTTGCAGTTTTGTGGCAGCAGCTGGACTACTGAAGAAGGTGAGGATGGAAAGGGGTTGACTATGCAATGGCAGCCTTGTCCAAATGAAGAAAAAATGCCTGATTCTGGGGAGAAATGGTCCTTGGAGGTCAGTCCTCATGTGCTGGCTCTGTGTTAGAGTAGGTGGCTGGCAGAGTGCTGCAGGTGATCATGCCTTCCTCCAGTGGTACACATGCCATCACTTCTCTCTATCATTAGTTTATTATGCTTTCTCCATTATTGGCAGTAGCCAAATCACTACTACTGGCAGCTAGGACAGGGACTGTGGCCCAACTGGCCATAAATTGGGCATGGTAATAAGATGTGAGTTCTGTTTCTATCCTTGCTATCAATGTGTGGTCTCACCATAGGTAAATTCCCAATTCTTCTTCTGTTTGCCCATCAGATCTGACCTTGAGGATGGGAGAGTGCTGTAAAAACACTGGCAAGGTCTGCCTGCTTGCTGAGATGTCTTTCCGTTTTCCAGAAATCCCAGTAGCGCCTTGTGGGTCTTTACTAGTAGTCTTCACAGAACCCAAGTCCTGAAATGGGAATCTTTTTTTCCTCCTCTTACCAGTGGGGCTTTCAATGTCTCTCTCCTGGCTTGCTAGCTCAATGCTGTTCAGAAGAATTAAACTGATGCTAGTTTTATGAAAAATAAAAACAAACGGATCTTCTGAATTATTAAAAAAAAACCTTTAAATGCCTCACTCATTAGATAGGTTGCTTGTAAAGGTGTGAGGTCAACTAACTCACTTCTGTTTTACCTGATCTATAGCTTCTTTACAGTCCATATTAACAAACCATTTGAAGATGCATCTGAGTTTTTGGGATGGCAATAGAGTTGGGAAACCTCCTTATCCAAGGGCCATTTCTCCCCTGGGTGGCTGGGTCAGCAAGGCTAGTGTGCACAACCTCAGAACTGGGGATGGAAGTGATCTGTCCCACCTTTCTTATCAAGTCTTGATGCAGGACCCCCAAGAGAAGGATGTGAGCAGCGTTGCCCTGGAAACCATTCCGATTGAGAACAAGCTAAAGATGAGGAGGACACCTGAGGGCCTGTTAGCATCGCGGAGCGGTAAGGCAGGAGCCTGCTTGCTCTCCTGTGGGAAGAAGGGTCCTTTCCCAGCTTAGAGAGCTAGCACACATTCCCAGTGAACAGTTATCTGCATGTGTCCCCCTGATCTCAGTCCCCTGCTCTCAGTCCCCTGCATAGCCCTCCTGTTGTTGTGGGGCAGGGAGAGTAGCAGGAGGGTGTATGTACAGGTGACTTATTCTGGGTAAGCTCAGATCCATGGGCTCCCTGTTGTCTGATGGGAGCCCAGTGGTCCAGGGTGTTCCTCTGGTGGCTCTGTGGAAGTGGATAAGTGTTGCCCACTGGCCTGCTTCAAGTGGCTGGGAGCATGAGCATGTTTCCTTGTGCAGTTATTTAGAAGTTTCCAAGATATCTGTTCAATGAAATATCTACCTTCAGATGATGTACGTTTGCAGTTCTATTTCTATTATGCTTCGTGTCTCTGCTTTGCAGGCCTAATTGACTGCAGTGACCCTCAGGGGGCTACCATGAAGCCAGTAGTTTCCAGGTCAGCTTCCCAGAGTTGCCTGGTAACCTCTGAGCCCATGCCTCCCATCCAGAACAGGCGTCCTTCTTCAGAGCCCAGCAGGGTGAGCAACGGAGAGCTGGAGCATGGGGAAAATGGCACCAGCTGTGATGACAGCGATGGGAATAACGAGCAGCCAGTGTCAGACGGAAAAGGATATAATGTAAGGAAACCAAGCCAAATCACGTGTGGGGCATCCTCAGTTTATTTCTTGTAGGCAGAGTTTTGAGATCTTCTTTCCCTGTGGTGTGAGCCCAGTGAAGCATCTGAGCCAGGGAAGAGCTCAGCTGGACATTGCATTTCAGGCTCTCTTTGCAACATGCATACTGCAGACTTCGTGTCCTCAGTGTATATCAAAAGGAGAAGAGGTTTTCGAATAGTTTCTGTGCTCTCTAGTGGCTCCTGCTGTGTTCTGTGACTAAGAAAATATCAGCAACCTGTGGGATCAACTAAATGTACCTAATCTGGTCAAGTATATCCTTCTACAGTTAGTAAAATACACATATCTGTGAACCAACTGTACATTGCTGTTACTGTTGCAGACACACCAGTGTCTTCGTGGCTTTTTATATCAGATCTGTCTAGTTTACATGGAAAAAGATGTTTTCTGGAGCAGGCAGTCCTGAAAACTCAGCTTTAGTTTGTCTCAGCTTTTGAGTTGTACAGCCATATCCTTCTGCACAGTTATCTCTAATATTTCTAGACTTCACCAGCCCCTGCACAACTTTATCCTCTCCCATGGGTCTGCCCAGGGGTAAGTGATAGGAACTGGCAATTCTGGCCATGGGGCATAGAGTCAATACCCCATCCACTTGATTGCCTGTGCAGGAGGGGCAGAAGCTGCAGTTGGATTGGTTTTGCTGTGGTGGGCAGGACAAGGCAGATAAATAACTTTTGTAAACAGGATAACCAATAAAAGGCTAGTGTACTTCATTTCAGCCTTGCAGATACAGGACCAAATGTATCCCTGACATTAAGTCTGTTGGTTTCACCGGTGTTTGACCAGGTCCTTATTTGCCTCTTTAGCTGAGACAAGAATGATGGGATACTAAGGAAGAGCATGCATCTTCCCCTGCTCCCTCCAACCCCCTTCCTAGCCATGGCAGGGGGAGCCTGAAGTAATTCCAGCAGGCAGAGAGACCTTGCACAGAGCAGCAGGGTAGAGAGCTCTGCTGAACTTAATAAATGACAGTGAGGCTGAGAGGATGAATTGTGTGGGAGCTGGAAAGCACCAAGCATCCGGGAGAGCACATTAGCATCTGGGCTGAAAGGCTGGTGGGGGATTGTAGGAAGGGCAGAAGCAGAAAAATTATGGTCTTGAGAAAAGCAGGTTTTGTCAGCATGCAAAATGTCTTTGTGGGGGCTTGGCTGCGGTTCAGCAATGGCTGGTAGGCACTCCAGGAGCAGGGAGAGGATAGTGATCTAAACTCATTCCCATACCATCAGAAAGGCTAACAGAGACAATGGCACCCCAGAACATCCTTATACCAAGCAGATGGATGCCAGGTGGGAATGTAGCCACTGCCAGAGCAGTGAGTGAGGGAGAGAGCTGGCAACGGCATGTGACATGGTCTCTGCCTCACCACTTCCCCTTCCATTGCCCATCCTAGGCCAAGCTGCCCCATCAGTTTGGCTTTTCTTTTCCTGTCAAGTCCTACCTAAAAGCATAGCTAAACTTCTCATGGTATCAAAGGGGGAAGGCTGGATGCTTGAGCTGACCACTACCTTCTACTGTTCCCAGGCTTCCCTGCCACCCTTGTATTGCAGTGGGGATGGGAAGAAGTCACTGGGAGTGGTTTTAATTCCCCCTATCCCCAAGTCAGAGAGACCATCTGAAGGGGATCCTGGCAGCGAAGCAGTGTCTCTCCCAAGCTCCCCCAAGGACCTGGTTTTCCAAGAGACCCTGGAGATGAGGTAAGCCAAGGCGTCTGTTTGTCCGACATGCTGTTCACCTCGTACTTCTTGTATTGTGAGGTTATTTTCCACAGTCAGCTCTCTAATATATTTACGGAAACTTCTGTGCTTTCACCATTTTGCATATCTATGGTGATCCAGCATAATGACAAAACATACACTCTAAGAGCAGGGGCGGTAGGGGAGAGGAGGAGGGAAGACTGAAGAGGACTTTAAAAGCAGGTCCTCTGCTGGACTCTGATACTGATTCATTCTGTAATCTTTGTGGTGCCATTTGGGGACTGTATTGCAGGGATCTGAATACAGCATCTGGTTTTGTGTATGATCTTTGTCTGCCTGTTTCTATACCTGCAAGAATATGTTAGGGTAAATACTGACTATTGTATAGCCATCTGCAAATTCAGATGCTGCTTCTGTAAATGTTAGTTGTAACTTCTCTGTGTTTGGGCCTTCACTGTGAAATGAGAGCCCAGATAAATTTCAGTTTATAGATGTATAATCCTATAGGTGTTTAATATTTACATATGGTTTTAAGGTCAAAGGGGGCAAGGTGTTAGAGGACAGTTATAGGGCTGTAACTAATGGAAAGATATTTGCTTGGCTATGCATGGGGAAATCTAGCTGTCAATCTTATCCTAGCTATAACAATAAATAGGGAGTCATAGAAATATAGTTCCAATTTAAAAGCTTCAGCAGGGCTTTTAAAGTGCAATCTGAATATACTTACCTACTAGTTGAGTTGGAAAACCCCTTTTTCTTCTTGAAAGAGCAGGGAGGTGTAAAAACATTATCAGGAGGCAGCAGTGGTATTATCATGTGTAACAAGATACTGTCATCAGCTGAAGTCATGACCAGGCAAATTAGGCTTCTGCAACAGTGTAAAGGTAGCTCCCCTCAATACAGACTTATGCCTGGCTTAACATTTCTTGCTGCTTCAGAAAGGGTGTATGTAATGGTGAGAACCACTTAGCTCCAAAAGGAGAGACAGCAGAATTTAATAGTTAAGGCCCAAATTGAAGAATTACTCCTGTGTTTCAGCTGGAGCTTGATGAGCTCTGTGTGACTCCAGCAACTGAAAGTTTAATGGCAATTAATCAGCTTTGTGTATTGTTGGTTTTATGGGCTGCATTTCCTCCTTCATAAGAATAACCACGCTAAGATTGATTTCCTCCCTTAATACTACCCTCCCTTCTTTTTCCTATCTCCTCATATATTCTTTTGTCCTAATTTTTTTTAAGGCCAAGATCAGGTAGCGGAAGTGAAGATGCAACTCTTCAATATCTAGGTAGGTACGCAAGGCAAGGCTATCCTAAAGTAACCATGGGAATCCTGACCCATAGTTCGGTTGAAAACCATGCTGTAATTTTTTTTGATTTCTTGATGTGCTTACATGGCTCCCTCAGAGCCCAGTCACTGGGAGATGTGCTCTGGTGATCCAGTGAAAATGATTCCAGCATCAGATTATGTATGGCAGGAGCTGGAGAGGTACCTTGGGGCCCCAGAAATGCACAGAAGGAATAGAAAGTGTTCCTCTACCTCACACTCATACCTTTTTATCTCCCTGCAAGCTCTCTAATGTTACAAAGGTTAGAGAAAAGTGAGGCCTTTCACACGAAATGAGAAATGTTCCCACTCCTTCCTGCTACACTTGAAGGAGAAAACTTTCCCTTGGAGCAGTTTCTGAACTGAACCCTTTGAGATCTGAAGTAGATTCATCAACATTGCCTATTTTTGCACTGGGAGAAACAGTGAAACCTCATGTGATAGGAAGTCCTTGTGAATTTTCCATTTACAGAGAAAGAGACTTAACAAAGGATCCAGCCTATGCAGGATCTGAGCTTTCTGTCCTCTTAAAGCACAAGACTAAACTAAATACTGAGTAGCGAACTGAGGTTTGCTTTGTACAACTCATTTACCTCAAACCACATGTGCTAGGTTTATGATTACAAATCTCTTCCCCCTACTCTATCTGCATTTGTCAGTATTGCAAACTGAGGCTGGGGTAGGAGACGCCTACTGGCTTCTCCCCCATCCCTGCCTTGCATTATCACTAGCAATAAGAGTTCTGCAAGAAAAAATGCAGTGTCTGGTGCATCTGTGTCAGCCAACACTTCCAATTTGAAAACCTGAATGACACTGTTGCTGTCCCTTTGCCATCTGTGCGTTTGTATCGATCGGAGAGAATTTAACAAATAATTTTTGCTGATGCAGAAAAAAGGATAAGATCCGCTAGTCCCTCAGCTCAGTGTTAGCTCTGCCAAATAATGGGCATGCCCCATAGGAATGATTCCTTTATTGCTGGTATGCAGGTAGGAAGCTGAATGCAACTAGGAAGAAGTATTGCTGAGTAAGTAAGGTGACATTTTTGCTGGATACAGTCTGGACTAAAAATGAGCTACATCATTAAACCATGTCTGTCTCTCTTATTTTTGACTTGACCATTCCACTGGGAAAAAAAATCCTGATTTAAGAAAGTTATTACATTTTTACTTGGCTATCACATGATTTTGTCATCTGTGAAGCCATGTAATGATTAGTTCTCTGAGTTCTAACAGCTCTGCTGGAGAGTATTTCAGAATGATCTGCACTGTGCTATTCCCATTAAGAAAAATCAACCTTTAGTCAGGCTTCCCAGAAAGTGGGCTGATCTGCTACAATTTAGAATGAAACTCCTTGGGGAAAATTAATCTCTACTTCAAGAACACAAGAAATCCGAAGCTTTTCATTAAATGACCTCTAAAATATTCCAGCAAAGAGGAGGAAGTGTTGATTCTTACCTCTACAAAGGCATATAGCTATTAAAATCTAGTTCTTTTAGTAACTGGGAAAAAGAGGATGTTTACTAAAAGCAAAATGGATAGGAACAGATAAGAATCTTTTTGGCAAGGTCTATCTCAATCTCTCTGCTCTTCTCTATTAAACACAGCTGCTCCCAAGAAACCAAGGGCTGAGGCCTTTATCATGCAGTAAGTTTGGGTCTGATGGCCAACAAAGTAATGTCATTTCTGCTAGTGCAATACGGTAGTACCCTGTCTGTTTGGAGAGGTGATATGTTCCTTGCTGTTCTCATACACAGTCTATATCTGTGTCTTATCAGAGCTCCAGAGTGTGCAGCCCGTCTTGCCTCTTCTCCAGCATCATGCTTTTGGAGGCATGAAGCCTGCTGGACATTTATGTGAACGTGTGCCCCAGCTAACAGGCTTCCCTCTCAGCCAGGCCAACAAGATGGACTATCCCGTGAACCCTCCCCTTCTGAGTGATGACGACTTGAAGGACAGCAATGGAAGGGTAAGGGCTAAGGACAGGTGTTTGTAGGCTTCCCTTCAGTGCTTAGAACAAATTGTCACTAAAAATCATAGTCGGCTTCTCCTGGGGAGTGGATTCTCTTGGGAATACATTTGATAGCTACAGAGCAATTGCTTGAGTATTTTCACTTGTGCAGAAGTCACTGGTTGGGAGAATATGCTAAGGTTGTGCAAGAAGCATTCTTTATGTATGAAGGCCAGTTTAGAGCAGATCTGAATGGCAGAGCAAGTTACACATAGGTGAACATGTGCAAAGTGCATGCTCAGAAGCACACGAGCAAATATTATAATGTTGAGTGTAAGCAAGGCTGCAAAATAAAATGGGAAAGCTTGCTTTTCCTTGGTTACCTTTCTTGCTGTATCTCACAACCCTCTCATTCTCAATTTCTCTATTCTGCATCAATGTTTCTCCAACTTGTTTTCACATGACTCCTTTTTTGGACTCCTGTGTTCTCAAAGAGCAGCTGAGTCCTTCAGAAGCAAGGAAGAGAGAAGTAGCTGCAATTACTGGCTGTGAGTGTTAAGAAACAGCAAATTACCTCTCATTGCTGGTTATTGCAGATGGTTTTTATTCCCCTGCCTTGGCCTGTAGGAACTGAACTGCCTGTTCACTGGTAATTTGAGCTCTTCATAAGTCTTGGAACACTCCGATGACTCTCTTGGCTCAAGCAGGGCTTCCTGACATAGATTGAGAAACCATATCTTGGACTAGCAGAAGGTTATGGCAATGAAGTGTTACACATCACTGGGTGTAACTGTATGCCAAGGTGAGGAAAGGAGGAATTCCTCTGAAACTATTGGGATGTATACGGAGCTGCATTAAAGAAGGTGACACTCTACCACTGTGTTCCCGATGAGGTGTTGTATATGGTTTGCATATCTTTCTCTACGGTCCATGATGTATTTCCATTGCATCTAGATCCATATTATCTTGTCAAAATCAGCTCAGAAGAAAATACACCAGAAGCGAATGAGAGAGTTGGCACTTCTGCGTAGAGAGAGGGAGAAAGAGAGAGAAAAGTCTTTGCACCTCACTAGACACAGTGGTGACCCTGAGGATGCAACCAAAGAAAGTAAGTGGTTGCTATAGTTGTGGGCCTTTTTGTTCACTTGCTTGCTATTTGCATAGTGTTGCAAATGTCTGTGAAATCAGACTGGAAGGCTGTTACACTTGTATCTGAGTGGAAGTTAGAATAGGTTTTATTTCTGTTTTCAAAAGAAAAATACAGAGGCATGAAGTGTCTTGCTTGTGGCACACACTGAGTCAGTCACAGAATATCACCTTCTCCCATTCTCCTATAAAGTCTTTCAGACTAGATAATTCTGTCTTGCAAACTACACTGGGTCTTCAAACTCTTTAATTGAGAGTAGCCTCCAGGAAAGGTGAATGAGTGAGTCCAAAAGAATGCTTTTCAACCAAGGTGCAACCTCGAAGAAACAAAATTAAACTATTTCTAATTAAAGCACAAAAGATCTTGCTCACGTGATAGGACAGATTATCCTGCTCACACCACTCCCTGCTGAGGAGCTCACACTGCAGAGCTGTGCTGGAGCCCTGAGCCAGCATTTATGCTTTAACCACCCAAGCAAGCAGCGTTATTGACTTAATTGAAGCTGACAGGCTCCGACTGTACTGCTGCACATACTATCATGAGTGCAGCAGCAGGGAACTTAAGAGTCAGCACTCAGCCCAAGGGCATCGGTCAGTTATCTGCTCTTTTCTTGCTATTGTTTTGTGAAGTACTGGTGAGGAGTGCTGAGGTCAGAGCCCCAGAAATGTAACTTTCCTATCCAGCCTCTGAAACAGGAAAGCAAAAGAAAAGTGGTATGAGTTTTCCTCTCATTTCTTAGGGAAACCATGATTGCATTTGGTTTTAAACTAAAAGAGGGTAGATTTAGACTAGGTGTAAGGATGAAGTTTTTTATGATGAGGGTGGTGAAACACTGGAATAGGTTGCCCAGAGAAGCTGTCGATGCCCCATCATTGGAGGTATTCAAGGTCAGGTTGGACAGGGCTCTGAGCAACCTGATCTAGTTGAAGACGTCCCTGCTCATTGCAGGGTTTGGACTAGGTCCCTTTAAAGGTCTTTTCGAACCCAAACTATTCTATGATTCTGTGATCACTGTCCCACGTTAGTGTGCGACTGTTATGCTTGGATTTGTCTGGGACAACAAAGGGATGTTATTCAGCTCCAACAAGATTTCTATCCCTTTCCAAGCCTGTCCAGCACTCTCCACTTACAAGGTCCTTTTTGGTCTCTGCAGGCTTTGTTCTACCGCCTATCAATGGGACAGCTTCCGTTTCCCATAACATGAGCAATATACGCAGAGAGCGTGCTGGTACTGCCCTGAGGAAGCGGGTCAACAGGCCCTCACTGCCCAGCATCCCCATCATCAGCCAGGGTGGCAGCTTCCCGCGCAGCTCCTCAGGTAAGCCCACTCTGCTCCAGCCCCTGCACCAGCTCTTTCCTTGTACAAGGAGCACAAACTGCCTCATTCCTCAACCACAAGTAGGATCTTGGGCCCAAAGCCTGTCCTGAGGATTGAGACCAAACATGCTTTGGACCCACTCTAGCTTGGTGATACTGGAGCAGTTGGTTCTTACAGATCCATTGGAAAGTTGAGCTGAATAAAGTAGTGGTAAAGGTTTAAGCTCTAGCTTTTGCCCATACTGATAGTCCAAAATATAATACTGGTCCCAGGAGGCAGCTGTAACTGCAGGGCTGAGCTCCAGTGCAGCCTGGCAGGGTGTGCTCACTGTGAACGTATGTGTACCACCATGATCAATTAGCCACCCATTGCCTCGGCCCTCTGCCTGTGCTGTTGTCTGGCTCTCCAGCCAGCTTTTCTGCTATCACAGCAAGGGTTTTCTCTGCATAGAAATTAGTGACTTGGTACAATCATGCTGTTGCACCTAGAAGTGCTCAGCGGCTTCTAGCCTCTCTCATCCTACCACCTGTGGTGCAAACTGGGAACAAGCAGTGCCTTTTCTGTCACCTCACTCAAATATGGCAGCTGTGCGTAGCAGATGACATACAGGAGAGGCTGCCTGGTGCTCCCAGGCTGCTTGCTACCTGCGAGAAACATACAGCAGCTAGTGAATCCATAGTGATTCTCATCTTTCCTTTGTGGGTAGCCTACCTTGTGTTATGACCCAGAGTAGTGTGACTTAAGAAAAAGGGAGCTAGAAATTATACTTTGCATTGTCTTTCCTAGCGATGCTACTCTGATTTTCAAAACTGACCAGAATGCTCCATTCATATTGAATATGGATGTGTATATCTACATACTTGTGCAGTGGAATCACTGATGTCAGTGACAGTGATATCAGTGACATTCAAATTAGTGCCCATCTAATATTTTGACTTTACAGTTCTTCCATACTCCATACTTTATAGAACATGCAAGGTAGCATAAAAACCCTACAGAGTTCATAGCAGTTCATCTAGATTCTGTGCAATATTTATACTCAATACTTTTAGACAACTCAGATATTTTCATCTACACTTTAGAAAATGAGCTTTTGAGTGCAAGACATGAAATTTCTTGACCTACGGTGCTTTTGATGAAAAATAGGCTTCATAACAAATGCATTTGTCATCTGAATTTTCTTATACCTTGTATATTTATCATCAAGAGAGTGTGTTTGCCAACAATTTGCATCTATATTTACATATTTTTATTCTCGGTTCGCATTTGGAAGGCACTTTTGTCACAACTACCTAGAATAGAAATTGTATTTTTCCACAAGAGAAAGCTTAGGCATTGCACAGTTTGCGAACAAGTACATTTGATGACATATAAATTTCACCTCAGCATCTTCAAAATATAGCCAGTGGGTACCTCTGAAATAGTAAATATTCATAACACTTGGAAAATAGCAAAATCCATGAACTACTACTTTCCCAAGAGTATGCTAAAACGTATGTACACTCAGCTGCCTGCTGTCTAGAATACTTGAAGTAAATGGAAACAGAGGCACTGTCAGATTTAGAGGGTCAGGTATCACTGTTCCCCGGTGGTTGCTCCTTAGGGATTTGCTCAAGCCCAGCAGGGCTCAGTTGTTCAGGCTTGGTGCTCACTGTAGGCAGCTGGGATTGTTTCCTTGGAAAGTTACAGTGTGCCTCTGTCCCCAGTGCTCCAGGTAACAGGGAGGTGGTACAGAGAGCTATGTGGACATTTCAGGAGCTTACTCCCAGGGTAGTAAGTCTTGCTGGGTGGCACTGGCTCCCCATGAGTGTGAGCTCTGTGGTACTATAAATCTGCAAGCTGGCTGTGGTACCTATATAGGCTTGGGAGCTGTCTCTGTGTGTGCAATTTTCAGGTATACACAAGGAGCTGGTGCCCATCTGGGGGTGACTGGGAGATAGCTGGGTGCTGGGCTCAGCAGGGAAGTCTCTGAACCAATGCCAGTTCACACCCATATGTAATCTTGGCTGGGAGAGTGGGTTGCAGTCTGCTCAGTGGTGGAGTGTCTTGCTCTGGGGTATGCAATGCTGCTATCTGATCCTATCTTTACAGCAAATTCACTGTCGACCATTGGTCTGGACTTCCTGGAGTGGGGAGATGAGACAGAGTGTGGGGACACCCAGGAAGTCAGACCCTTCCCTAACCCACAGCAGGGGCTGCTCAACGCGCTCACATGGCTCAGCAGTGATGACTGGTAAGAAAGCACCCTGTTCACTTTGTCTCCCTCTTAGTGTAAAGCCAAGTTAGAAACATTTTTTTTCTAGTGCCTCTGAGCCCAGATAGCCCAGATGTCCAAAGGGAACCAGTGAAACCACTCCAGAGCAATGACAGTGTAAAGATGTGAGGGCAGCCTTTTATTTGCCATGGTCAGTAGCAGTGCTACAGCAGGTTCATGTTGCTTCATAGCTTTGCCTTCTGCTCCATGTAGCTGCAAATGAAATCTTCAGGGAAGAGAGTAAGTTGTGGAACAAGATGATTTGCTGGCTGAAGCCAGAAGCAGGATGGAAGCAGTCTTGAGTTTAGAGATTTGGGGGCCTCAGGTCACCGGCCCAGGTGGGATTGAGTAAGGATTTACCTCTGACCCTCTTGCTTGCAGCAGCAGGAGACAGGGCTTCCCTGTGACCTGCTGCACGAGTCCCAGCGCCACCTACATGGAGTTCCTGTTTCTGAGAAATGGACTGAGATGCAATGCAGTTGCTCAGCCTGTCATTTCTCCTGAAGGGCTCATGGCAGAAGACAAGGAAAATAAAAAAAGAATCCTTTAGGAATCTTGCACTTTTAGAATTAAACTTTTTCCTCCTCACTGCTTAAAATGGGCTGAAGATGTTTTGTTGATAACCACAGTGTGTCCTGAAATTAGACACAGCCAGGAGGAGACTACAAATTTCAGGTGATATTGGTTGTCAGCATACACTCACTAGGGCTCCATTCACAGTGGGATAACCATGAAAAAAATCTTACTTGTACTTTCACTTTGTTTTGCTCCCTCTCTTCCCTGTTACTGTTTGGTGCCCTGTGAGGTGCAGAGAGCTGCTGCGGGTGTGAGGGGTCCAGGTTACACTCAGGAACCCTAGTGGGGATGGGTCCCCAGTCTTGCCCTGCAGCCCTGGTGAACCAGGGACTGCATCATGTGCCTTCATGTAGGTCATGTCCTTCACAAAGAAAGGGCTAAAAGATGTGTGGTTTTGCTACTTTTAAATAACACGTTGCTGTTGTAGTTGTTATTTTAAGTAGGGATTTTCTGGAAAATCCAGCATTTTGGCTATTCTTTCCCAGGTGTGGAATCTTTTAGGACATACTGCTTTTTTGGGGGGGGTGGGGAGGGGACATAGAACTAGATTGCAGAGTGCAAACTCAGCTATGGAGTGGCACTGCAGACTCTCACTCCTGAACTGCCTTCTGGGGATGGTGAGGAGGGAAAATGCCCCAGTAATAGCCAGGCAGGACTGTATCTCGGGGACAGGGTCCAGAGAGGGTGCAAGAAAGAGAAACATGGTACAGTGTCACAGCTTCTAAGAAGCAGTGACATAGGGACTTTTGTGCCAAGGATTTTGGAAAGGCTGTCTTGTTTAATGGCTACAAATTAACACATTCACTCTGAAAACATCTATTTGCATTTTGGATTTCTGTATGCTTTTGACCGCATAAACGAGTTCCACAATTAAGTGCTGTATGAGAAGCACCTCCCTTTGTTTGAGCAGACACCCTGGTAATTTCCGAGGGTGCTGCCTAGTTCTTGGGTGGTGAGAAAAATCAATCATTTTGGTAATTGCCTTTCAGGCAGCAGAAGGCGAAGGCGCTCTTCAGCATCAGACGCCTGGCTATCTGCCATTTACAAGTCCTTCTCTGCCGACGTCATGATGTTTCCCTGGCAGTTTGCAAAGAGGTAAGAACATTGTGTTTAATTGCATCTCATGTACCTATGTACATAGAATAGATATGTTCTTGTTCATTTACATGTGTGCTCAGTGTCTGCCTTGATTACTATTTCTAGACCTCATCTTTCTAATAGCTATGTCACCTATCTATATGATCTCTCTGTACATGTAGCTATATTTACTAGTATGTAGGGCATCTGTCTCTCTCCTCTTTGAGCTAGGTGTCATTATAATGCAATATACAAATGCAGAATCTCAGTCACTAAACAGGTGATTTGCCACAGCCCAAATCTCTGCCCAAGCTGTAATTAAACACTGCAGCTTTTGCCTCCCAGCTTCCTCCTCCTCCTCCTCAGCATCTTGGGGGATTGACTGCAGGTATTTACTTTCCAGTGTTTCCTGATTATGTCTTCTCCTTCTCCCTTTTTGCATGCTTTATGCTAATTTGCCCATTCCACTGATCTGTTGCCTCTGTGCACCAGTGGAATTTTGCACTGCAGGCACTGGGTGTGTGGAACATCCTGGCTGTGGGGTTTGCAGGGCAGTCATGCACAGCTTCACTGTCTCATCTCTCATTTAACAGAGAGGTCTCAGCCTAAGCTCCTTAATAAAATCTGTGGCTATATTTCCAACTTGGCACTTGCCTGTGGCCTGAGCCAGCTGCCTTGTACTCTTAATACATGATTGTCGAATATATTAAATTTTCCTTTGCTCACAGAAGACAGTAAGACTTAAATAATTTCCATGAAAATCAGTCCTTCTATCCAATATTTAATGATGTCAGAGGCTTGAATGCCCCTTGTGTTGTTGGACTCTTCAAAACTTTCTGTTTAGATATGCAGGACTCAGATTCTCCCACTCTGAGATCAGGGTTAGAGGAAAAAGTCCTTTCAGCTTAGCTCATCTGATTTTATATCACTTTTACATTTCTGAGGAAATGTCTTCCTTTTTGTTCTACATACTCATGTGCAGAGACATCTTTCAGCTTTCATTTCAGTCCAGTCCCAGGTTTTGCTTTCACAAGCAATTCTAGCACTTATGTTTTTCATTTTTACTAGCAGGCACAACTAAATCTAGCAGAAAGGACCACTGGCCTGTCCAAAGTATCTTTCAAATGAAGCACATGACTCTCACATGCTTCTTCCTTACCCCTGGGGGAGGGCCTTTTGGAAGCAGGGATCACTCCAGAGCCGCAGTGAATGCTGTAAAACCCCACTGATCACAGCTGTAATTACATGTGATCTCCAGGATCCTTCAGTGCCTTGAGTCCAACAGCTAGGGTTCTTCTTAGTAGACAGAGCAGCAGATGGACTCAAGTCCCTGCTGTGAATTAGTCTGTAGACTTAAGCCCGTATTTTCTGTTTCCTTGTTGAGTGTTCAAACTGTCAGTGCTGCAATTTTTAACTGGAGGAAACTACTACTTTTCCTCTATCTTCTCTTTATGAATTGTGGCTTCATAGTTTAAAAACAGCCGTTGTTTTAATTTTTTTTGTTTGTTTTCAATAGAAGGGCCTAAAATCAAAGCAGTGTACGTTATAGGCTAAGTAGCACACTTTGTTCTAGGTGAAACAATACTTTTTAGGCCTGCAGTCTCATTAAAACTGTATTGTATAATGGGTATTATACCAGTATTACTGCACACAGTGAGAAGCCTTCTTGTGTCCTGGGACGTTTGTCATGGGGAACTGATTTTCTTTACAAGGTGGTTCTTACATTTCCCCTTATGACTTCACCAGGTGAACAACCTCCGCTCGAAGGTGTCTCGCTTTGCCATCAGCACTCTTGGAGAGCTCTTCAGGACCGTGAAGAATCACATGGACCACGAGGTGGATGAGGTTGTTCGGGTCTTGCTCCAGAAGATGGGGGACTCCAGCGAGTTCATTCAGAAAGCAGCCAATCGATCCCTGGGGATCATGGTGCAGAGTGTGACTCCTGCACGAGCAATGACTGCTCTCATGGCTAGTGGAATCCAGTATGTCATTCTTCTCTTAGTGATATCCTTCACCTTAAATTGTGTGGGTAGGGGGAAGAGATGGGAGGCAGAAGGGCAATGATGGGAGGGAAGGGTCCTTTCTTCTGCATCTTGTGTGCACTTGGTGATTAGATTCTCTGATCAGCCTTGCTCCCTTCCTCTTGTCATCTACTTCTGCCCTACTGCAGCCTATTTCTCACAGTCTGCCAGCGCTGCCTAGACATGGTAAATGATGGGGAAGTGAAAGTCCCTGCAAAGGGTGGTGACACAGCCTTGTGGCTTTGCAGGAAGAGGGACAATGGTAATTCCAGCGGTGAGCGCCCTTTGATATTTCACAACACTAACCACAGAGGTGCTGGAAAAAACATGCATCATCATTATGCCATTAACTTTAGAGAAATAAGGAGGCTAATTGATGGGACATGGAGCACACAAGGAAGAACCCGCTGGGTGCTGCACAGCCTGCTCAGCAGGCACAGCTCCTTCCGAGAGGAGGCTGTCTGACTGTCATGTCCTTAGAGCTCCACTTTTGATTCAGATTGACGTTGCGTGTCAGCCTTGAGATGGTGAGTCACTTAACAGGCACCTTCACAGGCCGACTCCCATAGGATAGCTGAAGCAAATGCTGCCTTAAAATACTAGTGCTGTGCCTGATAGTTTCAAAAAGGCACAACCTGGCTAAAATGTCTGCTACACTCTGCAGCCTTTGAAAAGGGTAAAACGGTAAAACGTACCTCTTGCCAAGCCTCAAAGAACAAACTGGCTGCATTGCTGGATATTCTGCAGCTTCACACCCCACAGAGTTTTTCCCCCCATTTGATTTTTTTCAAGGGTCTGCAGATTTGGAGATAAACAGGTGGGACAAGCCCCAGTCCTGTTGCAGCTCTGCCTGTATAGTGGGAGCTCTCTTATGAGTCAGCATAAATTATCTTTCCCACTTTCTCAGAGATAGTTTCAGGAAAGAAGTTGAGTATCAAAGAGTCTAGGGAGACTGAATTCCTCCCTCTTCCTTGCAGGAAGCCCCTCTGTACAATGCCAACTTTGTGTTTATCTGAGGACAGGATCTTCTACGGGTGGCTAAAACTGCAGCAAGAACACAGGTCTCTCTCCCCTGGCAATGACAGGGAGCATGCTATGACCGAGGCCTGTGCTTCTGGCCCTGCTTTTCCCTCTGCCCCAGGGTTTGTCCTCTTGTTTCCAGGCACCGCAATGCCCTGGTGCGGAAGTGTGCGGCCGAACACCTACTGACTGCAATGAAGCAAATTGGAGCCGACAAGCTCCTCTCGGGCACACGTGATAGTATAGAGCTGCTGGTGCGCAAGCTGGTGAAGCTTGCTCAGGACTGTCATCAGGATACAAGGTGATGATCTTCATTTCACCTCCTAAAGTTTGAAAACTGATTGATGTCTGGCTATAAATGATAAAACCACAAAAGGGTGGAAAGTAAAGTAAATAAGAAGAAAGTTACTTCACAGTGTGGATAACGTTGTCTGGGGAAATGACTCTACTGGGTAATGTGAGGTTGTCCAGCAAGAAGGACTAGTGCCAAATTCCTGTGACTTGAATGATTCTTTATTCAGATCAGCTGAGCTCAGATTAGTCAGTCAAACAATTTTGTTTGGCCTATGTGTGCAATGCAAAGCTGAAGCATTGGCTGCTGTTTGTCACTGAAGGATCCCAAGCATTTATTTCTGGTAAGGTTAAGACTGTCCTAGAAAAATTCCAGCTGTTTTTAACCAATGTATTCAGACTTTCTAAACCTCTTCTGCAGATTTAGTTGCCTGGGATAGTCACAAATTTTTCTTTACATCATTGTATAATGTTGTCTGTGGCTGAACAGCCTCCAAATTTCCTCTTGAATATACCTGTAGTTTCATAGTAGCAAAACCAACCAACCAACCCCCCCCCCAAAAAGTTACTTTGATTATTAATTTAAATTCCCATTAATAGATGTCATGAATACACGAGCAATTAGCTGCCATGAGCATACATGTAGTATAGAATAATAAAGAGTAAGTATGAGGTGATTTGTCCTAGCTTCTCTGCCAGTTAAAGAAAGGTAAATTATTGTGCAATGGCAGCAAAACACTGCAGTTAGCCATGACAGCAAAGCAGGAGATGTGCTTCGCTGTCCCATGGGATCCTGCAATCCCAGAGAAGCATAACCACAATTTCAGAGTGAAATTGTATTTTCTTGTTGCCCTGTGTTTTCTTCTTGTTTCTTGTGTACAGTTGGCAGCATTGTACAGTGACAATGAGTGGAGGTTTCTCTCTCTGCTGAATAGGTAATACCTTCTCATGAAGGTGTTACACTTGACGCGTTTAAAATATGAACTTATTTTATTAATGCTTTTCCTTTGTTTATTCAAAAGGCTAGGGAGAAGAGACAGTAATAGTCTATAGAAAAAACAGTCATTTCTCTCTTTCCTGTGTTAGGTGTTATGGACGGAAGATGCTGAAGATACTGATGAGTCATCGAAAATTTGATAAGTATTTGAAACAGTCAGCCCCCTCACGTGACTTGGAAGATGTTATGGCAACAATTAAGCAGAAAGTAAGTGCTTGGCAGGAGAAAAGTCTCCTTTATGCAAGTACTGAGGTTGCTAATATGAGATTAAACATACCCAATCTTCCTTTATCTCATTCTTCCACTGAATCATTTTGCTCCTGGGAATGAACTGTTGATCCTTAGCCTGTTTATCTGCAGACAGTGAAGGAACTAGTATGGTTAGAAATATGGGTGTATTTTGAATATATGAAAGGGAAGTAGGAGAAAATGGTTTTACCTTCAAGCATAAAACCCCAACACTGCCACCACACCCTAATAAAGCAAGGAAGTGAGACTAGTGCTTCAGAAGATAATAGAGTCTTTGCAACAGACGAAGGAAGTACTAGTGCCAAGAAAATTTCAAAATATACAAAAGATGCACAAGGCTATCATAATTAGTACACTTATTGTCTGTATTCTGGGAATACTGCCCTGCTGTCATGCACTGTGGAGCTGGAATAAGCTTTGTGAATTCAGCATGCAGTGGAAAATCATCCCTATTTTTTTTTCATTCCTCTCCATTTACATCCTAGAAAGGAATGTGCCTTTGTGCAGGAATAGGGACAGTGTGTGTGAACCAAATAATCTCCCAACACAATGGGCCAACCTGCAAAGAGTCTAAAAGTTTGCCACTATTCCCTTTAAGAAGTCTTGTTCCCTACCAGTTTGCATTATTCCCATTTGTCCTCAAGATTAATGAATTCAGGATTTCATACTGCTGCCCATTATGGTAGCACCTATAACCTGCCTTGGGTTATTGAAAACAAGTTGTAGACATTACACTGAATCTCTGGCCTGCCTCCCTCTCTAAGTTAATGCATGTTTTCCTAAGCCTTTCTTCATGGTAGTGATCCTGGTTTTAACTTGTGTTTTAAACAAGTAATTCCCTCTTTTATCTTCTATAGATTCATGGGTTTTTTATATATATATATTCGTGTAGGGAATAGATGACCATAAATATGGACCTCCATCTGCCAAGGACCACAGAAAGCCTAGGAACAGTGGCTTGACAATGCCCCAGGACAACCTGACTACTAATAGCGGGTATGGAACACTTCTGTTGTATCTGACAAAGCACATAACAAACTTTACATGTCTCTTCCTCAGTACATCTTTCTGGTGGAGATGAGCTGTGACCGAAATTCTTTCCTTGCCCCACAAATCTTCTATGAGAAAAAATGTCTACTTCTGCATTAGGCTGAACACAGGTTCTCTGGAGGGTTTTCCACAAAAACAGAGAGAGGAAGAGACAACCACTGGGTGCAACTCAGAAGATCCAGTGCAGTGGTGAGGACAGTGTTGTGGGAGGGTTGCGTATCTGCTGTTTGATCTGGGACAAGTAATTTCAATCATAGTGTTCTTATTTGAGTGGAGTCTTTTTCAGATGGGTGGTTTGATGAGAAGTCCCAGTCTAGAACCAAGATGCCATTCCCAAAATTATTACTTTTCATGCATGTGGTTTGGCCTGGCTAAATCATTGTTTTCTGACCCTCAGACAGTACCAGGAAGACAATTAATGAGCAGTTCTGGTTGACAGATGTCTCAACGCAGACTTTTTCTGTAGCTATTCATGTCATTCAGACCTATTACTGGTTGGTTGATGGACAGCATGTTTTTTCCCATGTGCTGCAATCAGCATTCAAGATAGGAATTTGGTCCTTGCTGTGTCCCCATGCCAGTGGGAGAGCTACTTGTACCTGTTCTCCTCTGATAACAGAGTGGATTTATTTAGCTCAGTTGTGCTCAGTGGTGGCAGGAAGGTGACTACACACCTCACTAACATAGTAAGGATCTCCCCATGGTCATGGCACAGAGATGTTGATCCAAGAGAACTGTTTCCATTGGGTTTGTTAAGCTGTGGATGCAGTTCCTAGGGAAGCAATAATGTGAGCACATTAGTGGGATGGCTGGCTTCTGTTTTTAATCTCTGTTACTGATCCTTTGGATCCTTTCAGATATGCCACTTAATCTCTCTGGGTAGGGTTCATCTGTTCAGATGCATTTCCAGACTCCCATACCTGTTGTGGAGGCACTTCTCCAGAGTAATTAATTTCCTTGTAAAACAGACTCCTCCCATAAGATGAGGCATTTAAACTTTGAAGTAGTGCCTATTCTTCCCCACAAAGGGATGCTAGATAAGTACCTGGGAAGAAACCTGAAGATAAATGAGATGAATCCCATCCTCTGTGCCTTGGTCTTCCTAAGTAAGCACTAGTGATAATGTTACTTGCAGATTGTCTCCTGTAATGATTGTCATCAGATCAAAGGTGCTTTTCAGATCAGGACCTAGCTGAAATCACATTATTAGGAAGTCTCCTTAAGATGTTTTCCTCACAATTAACTGAAGATACTATCACCAAAAGGTCTTACCTTGGTTTTATTTTCCAGTTTGAGGTCTGGCTCTGATGTACATGTTTTACCCCATGAGACAATCCATTGTGTGTCATTTCGGACTGCGGAAGAGACTGAGCAGCTCAAAGAGCTTATCAGGCTCCTGACAGCTAAAGACTTCCAGACACGAATACAGGGAGTGGTGTTCCTCCTAGACCACTGCAAAAGCAGCCCCCATTTCATCTCCACTAATATTATCCAGGTATGTAGGGCGTCTCTATTTCTCTCTTCCCAAGCCTCTACCAGTAAAATCCATTCAGTGTGTCTTGGCACTACATACTAGTTGTTTGGGACAGGCCGGTTCCTTCTTACCCAAGATAATTTAATTCAACTCCAGGCTTCAGGGCAAGTTCAGTTCAGATGTATTTCTCTGGCAGGTGCCTACTGGTGCATCATGAGGTGATGACAGAATTTACTGTTGCCGTAACTTCTGCTGTCTCCTGCTACCAATTAGATTGAAATAAAGGAAATCCACCCACTGAAAGCTTGGCATTTATCCTCTGAAAGAAAAATGGGTTGGGATGGGAGAGAGAAGTATAAGGCTGGGTTGACTTAAAAACAGATTTTTTTTTCTTTGTTTTTTCAAGGGATGTTCCTGTAAACTTCATCTTGCCTTGCACAGATACAACTCTGCCTATTCACTTCCATCCGCATCCTTTTCCTGCTTGGAAAAGGCTGTTCTCACCATTCCTGGCTGTCTTTTTTTCTTTTTGGAAAGAGGAGGAAAATAGCTAGAGACAGTTCTTCTCTTCCTTCTCCTCCCAGAAGCTGCTTTTTCCACTTTTCCAGAAAATGGTGCCTGATAATGTGGCTGTCAAGGAACTGAACCTGCTCTAATGAGAACTGCAGAGCACATTAAACTTCAGAAGTCTACCTGTTAGCCACACAAATGGTCTGGATCCTGAAGAGTTTATCAGACCCCTGCACTCCTCCAGATGCAGGTTCTGAGACAGATAAAACAAACTTTGATCTCATCGAGCCACAGTTTTGGCAAAATCAAAACTAGCCTCTGTACCTGAGAGAACTTTATGGAAAAAATGGGCATTGTAAATACCCCTTTTCATACTTCTATGCCAAAGATACTATTTTACATTATTAAAATGGGATTAATTTAATGATTTATAGGTAAAAAGAAACACCATATGAACTATACTGTCCCCACCCAGACCTCTTAATAAAATATGAAAATCTTTTCAACCAGATGAGGCTGTGCAACCACTACAGTGAGTAGCCCACAGGAAAACAGTCAAATTGTGCTAACAAGCTCTGACCTGACAGAAAGGATCACATTCATCTTTTGCATTGCTGGGTTCTTGTTTCTATATCCCTTCTTGAAACAAAGACATTTTAATCCAGCTTTCATATTGTTTTCTTAACAGATTTTTGATGTTTTTGTCCTGAGACTTCAGGATTGCAACAAGAAAGTGAACCAGCAGGCACTGGAGGCACTGGCTTTGATGACGCCCATGCTCAGAGATGTCTTACACCCAGTGCTGGTCCCTCTGGTAGCAGCAGTCACTGACAACCTGAACTCAAAGCATGCAGGGATTTATACCGCAGCTGTGAAAGTGCTGGAAGCATTCATTGCTCACCTAGGTAAGGCTAACCTCGGACACCGACTCTCCTCAACCGTGGTTTCTCCATCTCAGAGTCAAGTGAACACTGAGTTGGTAGCTGTTGTCATCTGTGGAAATATCCAGCTGCTGCAAGGTTTTTATGAAGTCCTGCCTGCCTTTCTATTCTTTCTATTCCAATCTGTTGTATCATGTTGTGATATGCAGCTGAATGGATGCTTCTTATCACCTGGATCATATATCTGTTTATTAACTCAGTAGAGAGGACATTATAGAGATTATTTTAAGTTCCTGCCAGAAGAGCGTAAGGGAAGTGACTAGCATCTGTCATGACTGTTTTTCCCCCTCTCTCCTGCGAAACTGCATGTGTTTTGTTTTTATTGAATTGGGTTTCTCAGATCTGCAGTCTGTTAAGTTTATATCCACTAAAACAAGATGAAAAGAATGTGCTTTTTCCTTGAAACGCATGGTGGGAAGGGTGGTGGAGGCTTTTTGCTCTTGCTGGGCTTCATTCCATGCTCTGGCAGTGGCGGGCCTCCTGAGCTGATGTCTGGCCCTTGCTGACACCAGTATGAAAAGCTTTGAACTCTGTTACTCATTTGACAGTTTTAGGTGGTAGTTTAGCCATGTAAAGCCCAAAGGAAAACGTCCTTTTGAATTCAGAGACTGAGACCTCGAATTTAATAAGATACTGTGTTATGAAGGATCATAGCGGATATCAGATGAAGGATGAAATGCTTGTTCCATAGTCAGGCTGAAGGTCTCCACATGTGTGGGGTTAGAAATGCCTTGGCTTCCTTCTTCCAGAAGGGTCAGGAGCCCATTATCATCACCTTTTCTGGATGCTTGAGCATGGGGCTGCAAGTATGCTTGCTGATGTTAAATATATACCTGCAGTAGAGGGAGGGTGAGGTGCTGATCTGCATTGTCTCTGGAACCATATGGCTTGCTACAGGTTGTGCTGCCTACCAGGGTCATGCTGAAGCTCTCAGGGATTCTCAGGCTTGTTTCAGCTGGTAGGACCTGCCCTGCAGAGTATACCTCCAGCCCATCCCTTATTGCTGTCCAAAAGCTATGGGTTTGCATGCTCTGGACTGGCAAATATAGTGGCAAATATAGTTCCTCCATGGGTAATACTACAGAAGTCTACACTGATGTCTTTACGGTTCATCAAAACAGCTTTTAACAGCTACTTTTGGGTCAGTGCATTTGGAATTATTCACCTGTGATCTGTCCTAGAAACTGTATGCATGTGGCTAGTATGTATTTCTTAAAATCATATGGAGATACTACCCTGAAGTTAGCTCCTTGCTTCCCCTCACCTGTCACAGGCCTCAATTTGCCTTAATTTGGAGGCAGTAACCTAAAAATAAGGGAGTCAGAAAAGCAGAAATAAAAAGATGTGAATAAAGTAGAATGGGTTTATACTAACATTTTTTTTTCTCTCACTTCAGTTTTATGGTTGGTATTAATGATTCACCACACTGAGAACATGGATAGACAACTGGGTGGCCCTCTAAGTGAAGAAGGGGCTGGTAGGGTTGGATGCAGC
This sequence comes from Phalacrocorax carbo, assembly GCF_963921805.1. Taxonomy (NCBI): domain Eukaryota; kingdom Metazoa; phylum Chordata; class Aves; order Suliformes; family Phalacrocoracidae; genus Phalacrocorax; species Phalacrocorax carbo. The sequence goes on along the minus strand of NC_087515.1, from coordinate 32,434,789 downwards.
CAGAGGACATGGTTGAAAACAAAGACCCAAGTCTGTAGCAAGTGTTCTTTGTGACTCTTAGGTTATTCTTATGCACTTTATTTTAGGTAGCTGGATTTGCTGGAGGATCCAGCTGCAAGGATCTAGCAGAGAGGTGTTGATGTTACCTGGTTTTCATTTTGCACACATTTCCATCAGGGAGGAAGACTCATGCTGCTCTGTGTAGCTAACAGGAGGTATTTACGTCTGCCCGCTGAAACCTCAGTGTAGTGTTTAAAGTTTGGTGAGATGGATCCAGGTCTGAATTTCCCTCTTGATTCAGAAACACTCTGGCAATACTTTTGCTACCACTGTCATTGCTGCAGCTGTGACCAGAAGTTTCTGGTCCCTGGGGCTCTTCATCTGCTGTTTACTCCAGCTCTGACTTCTGTTGAAATGTGAGATGAGAGCTGGTGTGTGTGTACTTATGCATGCAGGGAGTTTGGTTTTGGAAAGATGAAGGCCATCAATGAAAGTGTTCACCAGGAGTTTTTTTTACACTGATGAAAATCTACCACAGACAAACAGGCTCCACATAAAGTGTTTGGGTTCTATGATTGATGCCACGTTTGCAGATCACTTGTGTCATTTATACTAGATATCAAAGGACTTGAATTCCTGCCAGCTGTAACTGGTGAGCTGTGGTGGTGTAGTCCTTACATACCAGTTCCCAGTCAGGTTTGAACGCATACCAGCATTTCCCCAAAGTCCCAGGAGCCTTTGGCTCTGTGCTGTTGTCTGCTTTGGTACAGAAGGAGCTGAACAATAAATCCTGGAGTACAACTTTGCTAGAACTCAGGGACAAAGGGAGTTTTGGAGGTTGTTTGGGCCCAATTTGACTTCCCAAATGAATTGCTTTGCTGTTGGTGCAAAGGGACACTGGCCCATCAGAGCTTCTGTAGAACTGCTTCCTGGAAGGCTCTACATTATAGGCATCAGCTGGTCCTGTCTATTTTCCACCTTTCTTCTTTGTTGTCTTTTTTTTTTTTTAAAGGGAATTTATGATTTCCCAAGTTCATTTCTTTAAAACAAACAGGTATAAATCCAGCTGTAAATGATGGCTTGTTCCACATGTTGTTCTGCATGGGGCAAGATTGCTATAGCCAATAACTACATAGCCAAGGTCTGCTGTAAATTCCCTTGCCACATAGATTTATGTCAGCTGTGAAAATGCAGCACTGGGTGAACATGCCTGAAAAATTTAGTGTTGAAGGGACAGGTCTTAAAGGGGAATTAACAACTTTCTCCACATCAGCTGCTTTGCAAACTCAGGGAACTTGCTGACCCACTGCCTTTCTGTGTCTCAGGTATAGGGTTGTTCCTGACCATGAAGTGGGGAGAAGGGTGTGAGACCTGTACTGCTCTTGGCCCTTACATGTTTTTTGTGGTGACTGGGAGAGGTTGGGGAAAAGTTGCAGAATCCTGCTAAGAGAGGATGTGGCAAACAGATCCCTTCAGGGTTTTGTATGGAGCGTTCTGTCATTCCCCTCTCACCAATTCTGAGAGATCACTGTAAATTTTCTATGCTGGCAGATGTCAGGACAGGAGCAAGGCACATCTGTCTCTCTTCACACAGACTTTACCCAGAGACAGGTTCAAGCAAACAAGGAGGGATATATTTTTTTTGGTTCTGTTCATTTTTATGGACATTTGCAAAAATTCAAACAGGCAACTGAATCACAAATGTTTCAAAATTCAACACCTAGAGCTTTAGTGGGGGAAGGTAGGCTCTACTGGAAGAATGCATGAGTGAAACCTTCCCATAGGCTTTAAAATTGTCTGCCTTTACAATTTAAAATCAAGCGCGAATGACAAACTCCCCCCAGAACTCTAAATCTAAAGGATTGTGTAATGTTCCTAGCTTAGAGTAAGTGAATACAACATCTTGCCCCATTGCTCCACTGAGTTTCAGAGCTGAGCCCAGCTATTGCTCTGAGACTTTGTTGACATGCCTCAGATTCTGAGTTTTAAGAGAAACTTCATCTGTCATGTTTGATGATCCAGGCAAAAATGCAGGCTGATTAGAAAATTACTTGATCACTTGATGTAAAAACAAAAAAAAACCAACCCCTAAACCAGAAATAACTCCCCTCTTCCCGAGACCAAAATTCTATGTACAAACAAACTGATTTGCTCCCAAATAAAGCCTGAATCATTTATTTAGCTTAACCCTTACAGTGGCTTGGACATCCCCAGCTGAAGGCTACACACATTCATTAGCTGTGACCTGGGACCTTAATCCGACTTGAGGGAGCCACCTTGTAGATGGGGCGAATCAGCAAACCAAACTCGAGTGCGATGGGACCAAGACATAGATCTTGCTCTCCTCTGACATCTCTCTGACCCTGCCCTCTTTCATGAAAGAAATGTCCTTCACATGGCCACTGCCTGACGCCAGGGTGTGGAGTCAGGCCAGCAGCCCGGGTAGCTCCCAGAGGAACCAGACCTCTGCAAGAGGGCAAGGGAAATTTCCCCTGCAGGTGTTAACATAGCAAAGAGAGGGGGCCACAATAAAAATGAGAGCACAGAGAAGCAGATTCTTCTTTTGCTCAGACTGCAAATGCTGGGCTGCCTGTCCTGTGGCCAAGAGGTTTAGCCAATATGTAGTGCAGAGAATTAAAGCTGAGTTAATAAGAACTGAACTGCCTGCTGCCTTGTTTTCTCTAAAAACCATTAAAAGTTCCTCTGTCTGTAGGTCTCAAGGCAGCTAAAGTTATGGTTGGGTAATTTTGTTATTGACTTGAGCTTTAGTGTTTCAAAATGCACAGGGCATTTGAAACTTCTACAGACAGCTGGAAGTAGCCTTGGTTCTTATGGGGGACTTCAACCACCCTGATATTTGCTGGAAAACAACACGGCGAGGCGTGTGTGATCCAGGAGGTTCCTGCAGAGCATCGAGGATAAGTTTTTGACACAGGTGGTGGAGTAGCCAACGAGGCGAGATGTGCTGCTGGACCTTATACTAAAACAAAGAAGGTCTAGTTGAGGATGTGAGGGTTGGGGGTAGCTTTGGCTGCAGTGACCATGAGATGGTGGAGTTCAGGATTCTGTGTTGTAGAAGCAAGGCAACAAGTAGGATTACAACCCTGGACTGCAGGAGAGATAACTTTGGCCTCTTCAAAGACCTTCTTGGAGGAATCCCATGGGCTAGGGCTCTAGAAGGTAGGAGGTCCAAGAGAGATGGTCAATATTCAAGTAGCACTTTCCCCAAGCTCAAGAAAAACTTATTTACTGGAACAGGCTGCCAAGAGAGTTCGTGGCATCTCCTTCTCTGGAAATATCCAAAGCCCACCTGGACGCAGTCCTGTGCACCCTGGTGTAGGTGTGCCTGCTCAAGCAGGGGGGTTGGACAGGATGATCTCTAGAGGTCCCTTCCAACTCCTACCATTCTGTGATTCTGTGAAACCCTTAAATTGAAACATGAATAGTGCCTATACACGTAGCTTCCTAAAAACTAAGCAAACAAACAGTTCCTCCTCACCCACCCAAAATCCAAGTGTTCCCCTGAAAATCTGTGTAGGTACTGATATTAAAGATTAATTACTTCACTGAAGTAATCTTAAAGTGCTCCTTCAAGATCTCCAGATCTCAGGGCATTTTTTTTCAAAGCAGCAGCTGTAGGGTAAATCCCTGGGGAGGAACAGCAAGTGTGAAACAGCCTCTGCCAATACTGCAAGAGTATGAGGCAGAAAGTGAAGTGCCTATTTAAAATGGTGAATGAAGAGTGTAATTACCAAAGCAGAGCTTAATTAGGGTAGCAGGATCAGTTCTTTACTGCATGCTTGCAAGAAGATCATTAGGGACTTCCTTTTTATATCTCATGCAAAAAGGAGCACTTAATAGCACAGTGCTACTTGAAACCACTTTGGGATTTGGTTCTGTAGTGGTTCACAAAGAAGTAGGTTGCCTGCTTTATCGGTGCAACTCCTGGTGACGCCGCAAAGTGTTCTAGTGCATCCCGCGTGCATTCTGCCTCCAAGAAAAGCTTTGCTTGGCTTATTAAAGCGGTAAGACTGGAGGCTTGCAGACCAATCTGGGCAACAATTTATAAATTAAAACAAGACCCTAGGTCAATAACAGGCAGCATAGGAAAAACTAAAATATATATGACAGTCAAGTATTAGGAAATCAGTTCGTTTTCTAGTCTCTGTGCCAAGATCTGATTTCAGAGATGTTAAAAGAGCTCCCAAAGGCAGATGGTGTTGGAAATGAGCAGTAATTCTCTCTTGTAAGAGTGACTTGGAGTCTTGTCCATAGATCCCAACAGGTAACTTAAAGATTTAACACCAGCTTATCCTTAAAGTGTGAATGGATAGGTGGATTTTTGAGCATTCGCACTTTTTTCCTTAGAGAAGGGAGGAGGTCACTTCTGTAAAGCTCCGGTATGCAAAACCTTTTCACTGCTTACATGTGATTTAAATTTTGAGGGCCCTCATGTGAATAGTTTAACACAGCTCCTGTACAGCAGTCAACTTTGGATTTATAAATGTGAAATGAGAGCTTTTCTTTTTTAATTTAAAATCCTCCCAAGTAAGCCGGAAGGAAGGAAGAGGAAAAGGACTCAGAAACTGCCAGAAATTTACTTTATTTTACAAAATGCAGTTACCCCTGCCCTTTCCCCTCCATCCTTTTTATTTTTTTTTTCTTTCTTTCTTATAACCTCAGAAGAGTGAGCAGAAATAAATGTTTCTCTTTCAGATAATGCATTGTTGCTGCAAGCATTTGCCCACCGAGTGCGTTTGCTCAGCGGCCAAGCTCTGCTGGATGTCACAGAATGTCTCTCAGGTATTGCCTGCTTCAGCTATTTTCCACTTCTAAGTCAAGACATCTTCAGAGGGAATATTGAGAGGGAATGCCTCTGAACAGACAGTGCAGTAGCTCATCAAACACCAGAAGGTCCTGAGCTTGTCCCTCCTGCAAAACACACATACTAGGTGTATTTGGCAGGGGTTTGCCTGACTGCTGCAGAGGTGTGCAGCATGTGCGGTGATGGTGCTGAGCTCTCACTGGGGCATCTCAGGACCTACCTCAAGGAAAGAGAAGGGCTAAAAATACCCTGGCTGGCTTGTCTCTTTGAAGGACAGTACAGCAAAGGTCATGGAGGTCTGTAACAGGTCCCTTTTCTAAAGCAAACAACCTTCAGAAAAAATTGTGGCAACTGGTATTTCTGAGGATCAGTTTGTTTTGTCATCATGGGATTCTTGTTTTCCTGTTGGAAACTTTTGAGGCTGAATCCTGCAGAGCTTGGGGGTCATAGTGTAGGTGAAGACTCAACACACATATTACAGGTGAGGATTTTGTGCAAGGCAGGATTTGGGGGCAGAGGGACAGAAGCAGGCAGTTGAGCCTGTTAACGCACTGAGGCTTCCTGCCTGTATTGCAGATATGACCTTGGACTCTGAGCACTTCACGATGTGCAGTCTATTTCTGTATCAACGGTGTCTGACACACTACAAATGCGGCTGATAATTGATTTCGAATAGTAGCTTGCTATGTCAGCAATAGTGAAGGAATGGAAAAAATTATAATCTCAATATATACTAGAGAAGACTATTTATAGCCTTGCTTTAATTAGGGCTAATTCCATTGTTAATTAGGCCAGCATCTTTTAATCCAAGGTTTAATACACTTTGCTTCTTCATTATCAATCTCAAAAGGGCATGTTTAACCATAGTGAATAGCCTTTTCTTAAAAGGGCCTTTAAAGATAATTTGAATAAAGTAAATCTCCATAAACATAGAATTTAGTTTTACAGTTATTTTAATCTTTTTCAAATAAAGCATTTGAACATAAATTGGGACTACTTTAGAGAGAGCAGATGTTCTCTCTGGGATTTAGTGGGAACAGACAGCTCTTTCTCTTCTGAAGCTCCATAGTGACCGTTGTGTTTAATAGCATTTAAAATCAAATTGATTCCCATTTTAAAATAGGTACCATAACCCTTTTCCTGCTTACCAGAATTGTTTTTAGGTACTTTCAGGAGCCGTTTAAATGTTGATGACGGATGCTAGATTAACAGCGTAGAGAAAATGAAGGTCCTTCCACTACAGAATAATAAATGGTTACTGCATAACATTTCCACTGAACAGAAAATAAGAACTCTGTCTCTAGACCATTTCAGATTTTGATCTCTCAGCAAAATCTGCCATGCAAGGAGCCTTTTGGTAGTAAATTTTTGTTTGTATTTAATGTAGTTCAGCTCAGAAAATGAGCTGAGAGCAGACTTCAGAGGGAATGAGAGGGGGAGGGAATGCTTGTTTTTTGGTTAAATTTCAGCCCCCTGTGTAAGATTTTTCTATCTCTATTCGCCTATTTCAGGGAACATTGTGAGGGTAAATGCCATTAAACTTGTGCAATACTCAAATGCCATTCCACTTGTGAGATGTTCAAATGCCATGGCAATGGGGTCTGGGTAATTATCTAAGACATCCTGAAGTTTGAAACAGCTCTTCATTAGAAGCCACCAAGTATGAGGGGAAAAAAGCTCAAATTAGACCATTCTGCCAAAGACATCAGTTAGTCACTGATGTTTCGAATAAAGCTGTCAAGCAGCACACATCTTTTGTGGGCTGGAGTTTTGAAGTGTGGTATAGTACTGCTGTTTGCTGTGTGCCACTGAGCAAAGGGAACTGCCAGATTAGATTTTTGGCATTTTTCATCAAAGGTCACAAAAAAGTAATCATCCTTTTTATTAGAAATCTTTCAATTACCTCTCTAAGCTGCATTTCAAAATCTTCAGCAGCTGGTTTAGCCAACTTCTTAATGGAAATAAACGGCTATTTGACATTTTTGTCATTTGTAATGCAAAAGCAGACAGTGAATTGATTTACAAAATGTGTATGATTCACTTTGCTAAGTCTATCATGGATACAAAGCCTCTGATTTGGAGAAATTAAGGTCTTTAGAAGTTGGTTGTTCTGTTCAGTGGATGATCAGCCACTGTTGCCTGTTTCTGGATCACCAGGCTCTTGGCGCTTGCTTATATTAGCCAGAAAAGGCTTCTAAGAACCAAAAATAAAGATAGGTACTTGTTTGCATTATGGCTATTAAGAAGCATGTCTCTCTTTTGGCAGTGCTTGTGGCATCTGTTTATCCCATGAAACCCCGAGCTGCCAAGCGCTATGCCCTACCCGTGCTTTGGTTCTTCCTGGGAAATAGGGCCCTGCCTGTCCGAAGTGGCAATGTCAGGGCTGTGGTCATCAAGCTTGCAGCGATCCTCTACCAGCTGATGGGCTCCAGCCTGAAGGAGCATGCTGCCAGCCAGCCTCAGCATGTGGCGAAAAACCTCTGGGAAGTTTTGGACCTGAACATCGGGTGAAGGCTTGGTGTGATCCAGGAAGCTGATGTGGGACAGGCAAAGTTGGATGTGGTGGTGGCATTTGTTTTATTCTCTTTGTTTGAAGAATGGGTTTTACCCTACAGTTTATAGGAACAGATAGACATAGTATGTTTTGATGTAGGCTTTTAAAAAATAATAAAAAATAAAAGGAAGTATTGTCAAAAGTTTTATATCTTGAGCTTGTCTTTCCTAAGAAGCTTGCATAGACACCAAAAAAATAAAACCCATGTGTAAGATGCAATTTTTAACTGTAAAAAGGAAAAGAATATATTTATATATGTACTTAGAGAGTAAGAGATGTGTATATATATATTTACGTACAAAGTAAGAGATGGGCTTTGGAAGCATTTGGGCTACAGGATTAGATGGCTTGATCTGGGAAGCAGAGAATGAGAAACCAGGACCTGCTAGCCCGGAGGATATGTGGTGGAGTTATAGGAGGATGTGCAGTTTACTGTATGTGCCAGTGTACGCCATAGGTGAGAAGCTGTGAAGCTACCACGTGGCCCCTTTACAAGACTCTGGTAGCTGCTGGTGCAACTGCAGATACCCGAGATGTCCATGTCAAGCTCAGACCCCCAGTCCCGTGACAGCAAAAATCTCCCCAGCTGCACTAAAACTTTCTTCCCATTTCAGGTGATGCATCTTGTCTGTAGTCCCCTGTGCTCCCCCATGCAATGGGCTCATGTGGCAAGGTGTCTGGTGCCATTTGACTGCCTCACAGCACCTTGGGGCACCCCTGGTGAGGTGCAGGAGCGGGGCTTGGGGCAGGGGGCTCTGCCATCTTGCAGGGGGTGCTGCGCAGGCTGAAGGTGTCCTACAGAAGCTGCCGGGAGGTAAGCTGTGGGCAGGCATCATGGGACCAGGTACAATTTTTAAATATATATACATTTCCTAAATGTCTTCTCTTTTTTTGTGAAGTGTTTGCCTTATATGTGGACCAATAAAGCACTTCTGAACCTAAGATTCAGGAAACAGAGCGAGGAAGGGATGTGCCAGTCCTTTACCGTACAAAGGTTTGGAAGCATGAAGAGGAGAAATGATGAGACAGAAAGAGAGGAAGGGCTGAAAGCAGCAGATGTCAGTGCATCTGCATAATCAGATAAGAAAACAGAGAAGCCTGGTCTATGTTCATATAATCGCAATATACCGGCATTGAGTTTTGAAAGAAAGAAAAATGGAATTTTTGGGAAGAAGAAAAATCTGAGAATAATGCCATGAAACACACAGGGTCGATGGAAGGTTAAAAGAGCCTTGACAGGTTCTTGGCAGGTACAAGGACCTCGTATGAGGCTGGGAGGCCATACAACACTCCAGGGAGATCTGCTCATCCCAGGGGTCTTGGGATCTTACATTTATTTGCTGTGTTGTTTGGTATGTCTGAAGCTATACAGGACTCCAACTTGCCAGATACTATTGTTGCACTGGGTCACCTCTTAAGGAATATCTTTTTCTTTTTAGTACAGTACTAAAGCAGCAAAATTATTTAGTAGACTCTTCTAAAACAGTTTTTGCTGCTCTTTTTTGTTTTTAACTCCCAACTTTTGATAGGAGGGAGCACTCAGGAACACATCTCTGTGAGTCTTGGCATGTGACCTAGGCAAGGGACCTGGCTCTGAAACACAGGTGTCCCTGGTGATCCTGCAGAGCCTAGTGGAAGCCATAGTCCTTGCAGATCTGCTAGAGCATTTTGGAGTTTAACATCTCAAGAAATTTATAACAGCTTACCAGAAAGAGGAACAGCCTGGTAGCATGCAGTTGCTTTGCGGGTGTGATCGGGCTCTGCACAGTATATGTGTGCGCCCAGATGCTGAGGGTGAAATGCTGGAGAATGTTAGAGGGTGGTGGAGTTTAAATAGCAGATCTGGAACTATGGTCACTTCATTAAGCACCTGCAGTTTGCTACTGCCGGAGTTCCATTTTAACAGGTAACTTTATTTTTTCTTTTAAGTGATTCGCCTCTCTAGAGGGCCTCCTGGTTTTACCTCTTCTACATCAAAAGTTGTTCTCACTGTTTCCTTCCTCTGCAGATCTCTCCCTCTGGAGCCCGGTAAACACTGCTCTGTGCAGGCTGCTTTTGCTGGGCTGAATAAAAGCTCTTTGGTTTTACATTCTCTTTGGCTGTGCTTGGGCCCTTGGGAACACGGGGGGAAGTTTCTGCACTTGGGAGAAAAACACTTGTGTGCACATCATACCAGGCCTCCCAGAACCTGTTTTTATGCATTTAGTTGTAGCACTTGCAAAGTAGGTTTGAAAAGCAACACATGTAACTGGTTTCTTAACTATCTATTGGCCTCGAGCGGTTCTTTCATGCATACTGTTCCCCACAGCTGACAAGAATAAAGCGTTGCCTGCCATTGCCTATTTTCTGTCTAGGTGTTTTGGTTTTTTAACTCTCCAGCTGAGACAGCTTCCCCATGAGAGGGGCACTTCTACCACAGTGAGATCATATTTGCCTGACAATGTGACTGCCTGCAGTGACAAGCAGAGGGGTTAACAGGTAGGGGTTAATTCAGCTCAGGTGAGCTCTCCTGCTATGTGTTTGCACAGGTGGTCACCTCAGAAGTTATTAAGAAGCTGCCAAGTTTTTTTGGATGATACACACAAAAGGCAGAGCAGTGTTGGTCCTTCTTCCAGTATTGGTAAGAATTTAAATATTTAATTTTTCTGAATTATTTTTTATTATAATTTTATTACAGAAGTCTCACCAGAGAGGAGACTGAAAGCTGCACTTGAAGGGCCAGTTTAATTATTGCATTTATTGTGCAGTGCAGCTGCTAACCTACACAAGTTAGTATAGCAAAATAAACCTATGGCAATATTCTTCACTGGCTTACTCTTACCCTATATACTGCCAGAGCCCCAGGACAGACCCTGGCTGTCACAGATGGCTCCCCCTGCTTGCTGAAGGTAAGAGGAGTTGTCATCAAGGGAAGGTGGGGGAGAAAAGGCAACTCTGCTTCTACCATAAAGGAGAGAATAAAGCTTACGTTCCCCTATGGAGTAGGGAGAGAATTGTCTTCTGCCATGTCCCTGTGCCAAGGGGGCATTAGAGCTCTGAAGCTGCGTGAGTGGAGAGACTGGTGCAATGTAGTCTGAATCCAGTCTGCAAAATTCATTTTTTCCACCAATGGGCATTTCCTTCTCACCAAGAGTCAAAGCACATGCCTGGTGGTGTGGCTCATCTGCTCTTCAGAGTGCTTGTGCCATGCAAACGTGTTAGCTGGACCCTGAATCTCCCTGTGGAAATGCAATCGTAAAACCCTGCAGGAAGGTAAATGCATGAACTTGGCAGTGCCAAGAGGACTCTGGGGATGGTATGGAAAAATAAGGCAAATAGGGAGGGTGGCCAGGGAGGGAGGACAAGGAAGGAAGGATGGACCTGAAGGGTTGAGCGGAGGCTGAAGGTTCCCGTTATAAATAATGTCGATGCTGCCTTGTGGTGCTGCTGTGGGAGGTGGAGCAGAGAATTAAAGAATGCACCTGAAAGGTGCTGCTTTTGCAGAAATGCAGCTGGGTCATGGAGTGTAACAAGGTGATTCTGGTAGAACTTGCTCTTGCCAAGGTTAAAGGTGGGCTTGGGAACCAGCTGCTGAAGTGTCTCTCTCCAGCAGAAGGAGGGGGAGGTGCACCGAGGTAGCTATTTTCATCCTTGTTAAATAGTGATGATGGGAATAAAAGTGGTTGCATTGCTACCAAATCTCTGACAGCTGACACTGAATCCTGATACTGTGATACTGCCTTTGATACTGGCAGAGGTGAGAAAACAACTCCAGCTAAAATTAGAGTTGACCTGAACTTTTAAGCCTCCACTCTGCCTTGGTATCTTTAGCTGAAAAAAACAGTAACTTTGGCCAACAAACTGCCCCTGTGTATCCTTAAAATTCCCCCCAATAGTTTTTGAATGCAACTGGCAGTGGTAAAGGAGCTTGTAAAGCCTCTCTCTGTGCTAATAGCTGTGCCCTGGATAAATGAAGACTATGCTACTTTCACAGCTGTTTAACACGTTTCACCTCTGCTGCATTTGAAAGCAGAAAGTAAAAACTCTGTCCCCTTTGGAGACTGCAGTGAAGGCTGCAGGATGGTCAGGTCTGTGGCTACCCGCTGCTGGGACCTGGAAAGGATGCACGTGCCCAGAGGCCAGCGCTGCAGTTATGCCCAGGCTTTCACACGTAGCCTAAAATTTCATGTCCCTGTGGTTTGACTGCTGCTCCTTTGGCTTCCTCTACAGACACATGCACATCTATACACGTGTCTACATGTGGAGATGCTTCCTTCGCAGAATATTCCTCCTCCGTGTGTGCTGTCAGTGTGTATAAATATATCAGGCTATAAAACTGCTCAGTGTTGACACATCTGTGTCAGTGCAAATATTTAAATAGTAGTACATGTTATTTCAAGAAGGGAAATCGGTGATACTAATAAGATGACTTTCCTATGGACATAATTGTGGCAACACTAGGATCTCTATTGCTTTGACTGCCGTATTATTCTGGCAGTTTTCATTTTCAGCCTTACATCGTGCAAACAAAGCATGCTCCTGTTTCCCCAGGGAACAGCCTCCCTCCAGCTGAATCAGCCTGATGGCTCTGGTAGGTGCCCTGGCAGGCTGGACCTCTGCAGCTGTGGGACCTCCCTGCACAGTCCGGCAGCTGCTGGCAGGTACTGCTTTTTCATTCTCCAGTGATCCTGCAACTAATACTCCATTGAAGATAATGGTAACAGCATGACCCTCTTCTGGTCCTGCCCAGGGCTGACAGTAGTTCATGTTTCATGCCTGTAGGAAGCTATTTTTTAGCAAACTTACAGATTGCTCTTGGCCCAGTAAGTGTTGGCCAAGTGCAAATCCAACAAGGAATAAATCTGTCCCACCATATCCTTTCCTCACTGGTCCTCTCCTCCTCTTCCTCTTTTCCAAGACTTCTTTGAGTCATCTGCTGCCGCTATTGATTATTCAGCGTTATGATGGTGTCATTTATTTACATGTTTTGGGGACAATGTACCTGAGAGGTCCTGCATAGAATAAAGTTTTCTAAGGAGGTGTATTCTTTGCTCACAATAAGCCTGAGCAAACAAAACTTGGCCCAAATCCCAAAGCTATGCACATTTGCAATCTGAGTCATTTCTGGCTCATAGCTGTCTTCAATCACAATTTTATATGTAAGAAAAGGAAATGTATTTCACTGGGAATAGATGCACTGCTTTTGAAAAGGCATATATATATACGTATATTTACCCGGGACAGCAGGCAAGCAAAGCTGTTGTAACTTGTTTGCAGAAGGATAGGTTGACTGTGAGGCCAACAACAGGTGAGAAGGGTTTCTCAAATCTATTTATACTCCAGCCTGGGTGCCGTTCAGCCCAGAGCTATGTGATAATTTATTGCTGTGGGCCAGTGTTTGCCAGCGTAATGAATTCCTGCGTAGCTGGAACAAGCTCTTCTGGGTTCAGCTCTGACTCTTGGTGGACTGCGTGATCATTGACAATGCTGCCTTTTAAGAAATTATTTATCAGTTTCATTTCATAATCATTTGAATCTGTTACACTTACATTTTAATTCGTAGCTGCCATTATTCCTCTGCCTTGGGGAAAAACACTTCACAGCCCAGTGCAAACCATAACATTTTGACAGCAAAGCCTGCATGTTTGCCAGTTTGTGATGTTACAGAAGAAAATGCATGTGTGATGTGTTAATTAGGCTTTCTGAAGGAAAAACATCTATTTTATGTGGCTGCGTGTGCTTGCTTAGCTATGGGTCTAATCCTGGTCTCTGTATAAGGCCCAGGCAGGGTAGCACGTTGCAGGGAAGAACAGAATCCCCTCTTGAGTCCATAGGGTTACCATTACCAGCACAGTGAATTTGTCCTTTTGGGTTTTCCCTGGAGCCAAAATTAGAGAAATAAACCCTTTACCCCCCTCCTTGCCCCAATATTCTCTCAAATCTTTATAATGCATTGCAGTAAAGACAGTGAAACTTTACACCTACCTGCACCCCCACGGTTTGAAGGGTGGTATTTTTTTTCCCCCTTAAAGTCATTGTTCTTTCTTAGTCTTTAGACATGGTAATAAACAAATGTGGATGACGCATGGTCCTCCTGATGATGCTTTGAAGTACTTGTAAGTGCTTGGCTTACAAAACTAAATTTAGATATAGCTCGGGTCTTGGCTCAGTTTTGTGCAAATTTAGGAGGAAAAAAAATTTGACGCAGAAAACTTGAGATAATTGGATCCAATGGGCCCTGTGCCAGCGTTCTGCTTAGCTTTTTGCAGGGCTGGCTTGTCATCCCCAAATGGGTGGGTGGGAGATGGTCAGCACCAGCGCTGTTGCTTTGTGCTTCTGGAGCATATCATTCTCCTGTCAAGCATTGTATGAAGAATTGAGAAACTCACACAATTCCTCGCCTCCTTTTTGCTGTAAGGAGTCTAAATTAAACCCATCAAAGGACTCTTAAAGTTATTAGTACATAGTACATAATAATTAGTGTTAGTACATGATAATTAGTTATTATGTATTTAAAGAAGTACCTTTCTATTTTTGCTGGTTTGTAAACAGCTGCTGGAAAGGTTACAAAAAGCTTCCCCATGTGTTGGGAGTAGACAGGCTGCAGAGCTGTTGGTGAGCCAAGGGAAACTCGGAATACACCAAGCACCTAAATGCCTACTGCACTCCTCGTGCTGTGCCATTTTCAGTGGCTTTTTTTTCCTGTACAAAACCTTAATCTAGCTACTTGGCTGTCAAGCGAACCTTGTGGGGCTGGAAATGTGAAATTGCTGACTTGCCAGGGCTAGCAGAGCTCAGAGATGCAGAACGTGCTTTCTCCCTCTCTTGGCTATTGGTAGGATAAATAGTTCTGAAGTACTGAGTTTTTCAACAAGAAGGATGTAGTATTGTAATTTTTTTAATTGTCCATGGTGTTTTCTAGATTATTTAATTTGCACTTTGGAGATTCCCTGTTATCAGCTGTTGTTAATATGCTGTGTGGATTGATACGAAATTTGTCTAAGACTCAGAATTAGGTAACGGCTTACCAAGAGTTCTGTGTCTCACTAGCTGCTTAAGTGCAGAGCACTGTGTGACAGCAGGGCATCCCTGATGCTCTCCGTTCCCTGGCTTATCCACATGAAAAACTGTGCTATGGAAACCTACTTGTATGCCAGGTCTCTTATGATAATTAATGCATGTATGTATATGCATGCGTTTCCTCTGAAATATAAAGATGAAAGGATCTGCATGGAATCAAAGTTGTCGATAAAAACATCAATATTCAAAAAAAGTCCAGAAATATGCATCGCCTTGTGCCCTGACTGTCCACACGTTAGCTATATATACAAGCAAAGAGACACAAAGCTTCAAAGTGAAACAAAACATTAAAAAAAAAAAAAAAAAGCAGTTATATTGTACTGGCAGGTTTAATTTCCAGTTTGGATGTAGGAGATATTAAACTGATATTAGTTATAAGAGGCGGTGAGGCTGCAAGATGGAAATTGCCCTGTTAGGTTGACTTCTTAGAGTCACATTTAAAAGCCAAGCAGCTAGTGAATTTGTTGGTTTATGGTTTCTCTGGAGAGTCATCTCGGCCTTGCTACATATCTTTGTGTGTCTGCTGGAATGCCTGGAAAGTTTTGTTCACAGCTTTACGTTTTCTGCTCTGGGGAAGGACGGGTCTTTGTTCGCACCCTTCGGCTTCAGCTTTCGTTCATTCTTACATTAAAGACCCAGTGGCTCAGTAGTAGTAATAATAAATGAAGGGCAGCCTATAACATTGAAAGCTTTCAGTTTCTTTTTAATTGCTGTATAATCAACTCATCTATGCCTCAAGGAAAACTTTATTAAAACAGGAGGGATTAATATGGAGTAAGATAGCCTTATCGTCCCTTTCTCCTTTCAAATAACCTTGATAAAGGGTGAGCTCTATACAGTCTACCTTGAGAAATCCTCACAGGGTTACTTAATGCGGTCACACAGTTGTATATTAGTAAAGAAAGAGAAAAGAATATGAGGAGAGGTAAGAGGCCAGATTTTGAAATTCAGCACATCAGTAAAGTGGAGAGCAATTAGGGATCGTGAAGGCTGTAGATAAATTTGTGCTAGCAATGGTGGAACAGGAATAGAGGCAGGGTGGGCAGGTATGAGATGAACAGAAATACGATCAAATGGATAAGATGGTCCTGGGTCCTGATCACCTTGCCCTGCCAAGTATTTACTGTCTGTATCTGCACATTGCTTTTTGACATTCATATTTTCATTATTCATCCAAAATAAGCAGTGGGCAAGAAATGCAAACTTCGGGTCTTTGCAGCCATTTTTCAGATGGCCCAATATACAGTTATGAGTTTGTATTAACTTTCATGTTTACCCGAGGACAACATGGAAGTGAGCCCCTAACCCATGCTGTAAGCATTATGAAACCTTCCAGATCTTGCCCAGGAAAATCAAAATCTCAGTTTGAGGTTCATAGCTGCACCATGCAGCTATACATGCTGTAGTCATGATGGCACTGAGTGTATCTGATGTGGAACGATTAATGATTTGCTAATCTAGAAGGATTTTTCTTCAGATGTTGGCAGATCCTTACTGATGAGACGTGACAGTAAGAACAGGTTACTTTATCTCTGTGCAGTGGTTTCTTTCCTTCCTAACTATAGCAAAGAGGATAACTTCTGAGAATATTCCTCTTAATGATTAAACTTCATAAAGGATTATGAAATGCTTTGGAAGTTAAGAGGTGTGGCAGTGCAAATACTGTAGTGTACTGGTTTTATTGGTAACCTGCATGGCATTGTCAACCGTATTGCTACTGTCTGGGGTAGTTCTTGAAGTCAAAAGAAGCAACTGGAGTATGTCTAGTGCTTTTGTACTCTAGTCATCTTCAGGCACTGAGGGTATGAAATGACAGATCCCTTAAAGGATTGAGATTTGAGCAGTGTCACTGGAAGCAAGGGCAGCTGCCAGCTTGTTAAAGGTCTGCAGATAAAGTGCAGCACAGAGCTGCTAGCTGCTGTTTTCGCGGCTACGAAGCCCTGGCTGAAAAACTGGTACTGCTTCACACTGAGCTCAGCCCCGCTGCAATGAGACTCCACCGCAGTGGGTGCACTCCTGTTTTAACCCTTAGGACAAAACCACTGTGCCGTGCTTGAGTTAGCTGTGCTTGTGTGCAGAAGCTCTACTGAACCGAGTACAAAATTGCTGGGTGGCTCAAGCTTAAATTGAGGGGGAGGAAGGGTGGAAACACAGCTGGTCTGCCAGTGTCCAGGCTGCATCTTGTAGCCTGAAAGACAGATTTGCTTAATGGAAACGCAACCTAAATGAATTGATGTGCCAGTAAAACATAAAACACGACAGGTTTGTATTGTGGTAGGGAGGAAGCAAATGGACTTTTTATAGCACAGGGCACTAATTGGTGCACTAAGGAAGGAATCAGTAGTATAACATTGGGCTAAGATTTAAGCTGGTTGCATACAGAATGTAAGAGAGATCAAACTCATACCTTGCATATAAAAACTCTGATTTATTTACATCAGTAGAAAATAAATCTTAAAGTTGAGTATGGTCTTATAAAACAATTGTATTCCAGAAATGTTGTATTAATGAAAAATGGAAGTGTTGACCAAAAAACCTGTAAAAAAGAAGTTGGTTTTTTAAAAAAAAGTAGCCAGCCAAACTATCATTTCCTGCATGCTATAGTTACTCTTAATCTCATGTTTGCAATACAAATTGAAGGTAAACACCTTTTTTTGCATTAGTCCTGTAGATTTCCTGTACTGAAGAGAATCTGTTAGCTGTGTGTAGTCATGAGATCACATTACAAACTTGCAGATTGCTCCCGGAGAAGCTCTGTTTCTTGAATATAATGTTCAGTTTGCTGCAGCATCCTTAGGGCAGCATCAGAATCCTTCAGCAGCTGCAGTGTTTAGGTGGGGGTGTGTTTGCAATGAGCCTCCTGATGACCACAGCCTTAGTTCAAGCTGGGAGAGATGCTGTGGTAGGGTGCCAGCTCATGTACCACGGCGTCAGGGGAGCCTGGTTTTGGGGGAAAGATGCTTTGGCTGACTCCATGTCCAGATAGCACACGTGTGAGGAGGTTTCCAGCTTGATTGCTGAAGTGTTGCTCCGTGTGCTGTTGTAGCTCCTACACCACAGAAGGACTTGATGCTTGGGGGATATAAATATATACTTTCTCTTACCACCCACCATGGATGCTGGGAAATTTCAGCACAAAGCCATAAAGAGACAAAATGATCGTAGTACCTGGGCAGAAGCTGTCCTCCCATTCTGTTACGTTTTCATCTTCAAAGCTTTGCATTCAGGCATGCAAGGTGCTGGTTTTCTGCTGTCATGTTTCTGGTTTGTTTCTATTCTGGGTGGTTGTTTCCAGCAAAACAGACAAACGCACAGACAAATGTGCAAATGCAATTATGTTTTTATGCAGCTGGGAGAGATGCGGGGGGAGACTGGCCTGCAGAGTTTGCCCTACCGATGATCTTTGCAGTACCTCCCTTGTGATTTCCTAATTTAACAGAGGTTGGTGTATCTGCCTGTGTGATTACAAGGTGGATCTGTTGACATCTAGCTGTATGCTATGGGCATGGCTGCTTTGCCACCTCGAGATCACAAACCCCTGACATGATCCAAAGCATCTATTCATTGCAAGTTGCTTCCTTCTATTCAATACCTCACCTTAAATATGACAATTAAGGTTTCCTTGTGTCTCTGTCATAAAATGGCACTGAGATAGCTGAAGAAGGATGGTTGTGATTAAGGCACTAGACTGAAACTCAGGACTTCAGTATCCAGAGGGTTCCCTTCTACAGCATAAGGTGAGCCTCAGTTCCCCCATCATGAAAGTGGGCAGGAAGGGTCAAAAATCCTGTGTGAAGGTGAATTGCCCATATACCACCATCACGAAAACTGCAGGAAAAATTAAAACTATTCTTATCAAAATAGGACAAAAATGTCTTTTCTTCTGGATCTTGTTCTGGGCTAAAGTTGCATATGAAAACACATCAAATTAAATGAATTTAAATTACACTAATTAAAAGTTGCATCATAATTGTGATGATAAATTAGGTGAGCAAGATCCAGTAAATTCTGAAACTATATTCCAGTGGGTGCTGTAAAAGCCTAGGATTAATTGACTGTAAATAACTTGTGTTTTTGTTAACAAGAATCTGTCTAGACCTTTCAGTGAAATTACAATAAACCCCCTCAAAATGCATAAATCAGAAAGAATATAAACCTCTTTTGGGGAGAACCGGATTCTCTATGCTAGCATTCTCTTTTCTTAAAAAAAAAACAACAACAAACATGTCCTGAGGTGCCTCAGGATTTATAATGTTGTTTGATTGGGCTATTACAAAACTACTCTAATCAGGATTAAGCCTTGTACCCGGGAAACTAAAGGTGATGAGATTACATGATAATCAAAGGTGATTTAGAAGATCAAAGCCTTTTTGAGGGAATAAGATCCCTAATTTTATTCCTTTAAAATGGGTTATTTTGTTTTAACTTGCATTGACCTTATTTTCTCTCTGCACATTGATAAATACCTAGTATAAAGATGTGGCTTTGGTGAAGCCATTGATGTTTTTGCAATAAAACTCAATTGGTTCCAGATTTTACCTCCCCCCGGAAATGTCACAACAGCCACTTTTTACATAACTGAAACTGTGATGCCTCCTGAATAAATAACATGTCAAATAACAATGATTTCTGAATGTTTTTTAACTCCTTTATCTAAACAGTGAAACAAAGGACTTGGCTACATGCCCTGTCTTTATTGAATCAGTTTGCCTTGGACTCACCCAACTGCAAAGTATTTCCTTCGCACAGTGTAAATCTTTGAGTTAAGCCATTAAATGCAATCCCAAGGAGAAGCAGCTGGCTACCACTCGGCTGATATTTCCTGAGGTTGTTTGGGTCAGTTTGGGTTTTTGGATGCAATGCCATCATATTGTTTCCTTGCAAGAAAAAATGAAGCCACACTTTGGGGGCTCAGGTAAGGCTGCTTCCTCCATCCAGGGCCTCTGGCCTTGCTCATGCCTCTGCCTTCACAGGTGCTTCTGCTGTCAGTCCCTCTGCAGCCCCTGGCCCACAACATAGAGCTCAGGATGGGAAGCAGATCTGTTGGATTCTTTGATTTCAGGGACACAAGGGCTGTTCCAAGAGTCGCCTGCTTTTCTAGGACTCTCATCCAAGCTGCAGAATGAAAGATGCTTAAGTTGAGAGGCTAATCAATTGTGACTTTTTAAAACAGCAATTATTAGACCACTTTAACCCACAATGCACAAATGCTGCATGATACTATGTCATCCCCTGTCTTCTCCTGTGTATGTGCTCTTTATATGTACCATCCAGATTTTAATCTTGTGTTGCCAAATGCTCTATGCTGTCCGCTCCAAAAACTTTCTTGGGAAGCAAAAATTTTGTTGGTTTAACAGTGGATCAATATGAATCTGGGTTCACTTGCAGATGGAGACAGATTTGAGAGAAAAGTGTTGTTCCAAACTCTGCTGGAGGAAAGGTTTTACCTCTGTTACGCACCTGCTCGGAGTGGTTACGGTGATTTCTGAGTATGCCAAATGGACTGTGGGATGTATATTCTGGTGGTATAAATCTGTCACTCTGGAGGCAGGAGAACTGAGACACAGAATGTGTAAATGAAGTTTCTGAGGTCGCACTGGCAATCTCTAGGGGCACAGGGAGTTTATGAATCAAGACTGATTATAGCAGTGGAGCTAGTCAGGAATATCTCGCGCCGTGGGCCTTCACGCTGAAACGTGCCCTGTGTTGCTGTAACTAATTAAAGTGGTTTAAGGTCAACATAAGGATATATTCCAGAGTTGTCTGTGAGTCATTATTGTATTCTAAGTACAGAAACTGCTAAACTGAATTAGCTTTCAACTACAGACAAGCAGTTACGTTCCTATTCTGGCTGCTAGGACTTTAATGATTTGATCTGCTGAATGAAGAGATTTGCAATATGTGACCAGTCATGAAACTAAACCAGATTCAAATATCCCCCAACTGCAGAAGGTCTCACTTGGGCTACTTGCTTTGGGCTTGATTCAGTCAATCCAATCCATTCTCAAGCCCTCCTTGAACAATATCTTAAAGGCAATAGCATTTAATCTTCTATCTCTGCTCTATCTCCTGGGAGATTAGCAGTCTCAATGAAATATTATTTCGTTTAACCGCAGACACAGAAATCCTATTACAGATGAACAGGATTTCTACGAGCAGAGCAATTGATAAGATGCCAATAACTGCTGATTGCTGTCAAATGACCAAGCTTAGAAACCAGCGAAGTTAGTTCAGTCTATCCATCCACAGGCTGTCCAAATGGGAACCTGTAGTACTGACTTGAGCACTGAAACCTGAAACTCCTGTCCAGGTACCCTAAGGCTAAACACAAAAGCTCTAGCTCCAGCCCTAGGTTGGGCTAATGATGTTTTAAGTCCTGATACCCCTTCATGCATGCGATGGGCAGGAGACGTGCTTGGGAAAGGAACGCTTTTTGCCTTCTAGGGGAGCAGTGAGTGTGCAGGAGACGTGCAAATCTATGCACAGCACTGACATTTAATGCCTGGCAATGCCAGCTAGCAAAATGAGATGGAAGTCGCCTCTTTTTTTTGTTATTTCTGCTAAAATGGGGTGGGTGGGAGAGGGCACTCAGCTGCTGGATGAAGAATATGTTGCTTGTACAAGTTCCTACCTTTAGTAATTGCTTCTCAGCAAATGGATGTTTTAATTGGGCATGGAAAAAGTGGAGACATATATCCTGGAGTTCAGGGGCATGGGAGAAACTGTCTAACTCACTGATTTTCAAAACGTTTTACCTATAAAAGCGTGATGCTATTGCAGGTTTGCCACTTTCTTCCCTCATTCCTGTGACTAGTGCTTGAAGCTGCTAATAGCACATAAAAACCCCACACAGACCAAAAAAAAAGGCATTGTTATACTTGGTGAGGTAGAGCAAGGGAAGGAATGAAGCAAAGGAGACTGTTGGCTGAGTGGGAATAGCTTGTGAATTTGAGACTGGATGCAAACTTGGCCAGAATGAGGAGGTTTAGGTATACAACGTCTGTTTTAGGGAGAGATTTTGAAATTTCCCTCTGTCAGCTGAATGAATTGCAAAGCAGAGGAAGCCCTGGATGCTTAATGAACTTGAAGGAGAAAGGTGGATCAGAGTGTTGTGGTTCCCCTGTTATGGCATCTGCTATAAGAGCCGGGGTCACCATCCGTGCACGGGGATGTGGTGCTCACAGTTGTGGCAACCGCTCCAGTCCTCAGCAGGAGGAGAAGACCAGCAGTGATGTGAGGGGCTCTCAGAGCTTTTGCCACATGCTGATTCCTAACAGGGTCCTTCTCTGCCTATTGACACTCTTGCTGTGATATTCATATTAGGCCATTCAATGCAAGGTCTGTAAAAGTTCACTCCAAGCAGCTTATTTTAAGTGTGAGAAAACACACAGTGATGTATTGCATCTTAGAACACTGCATCTGGTAATTAATGGGCTAAATTTCTCTTTTGATTATATTGATATAAATTTGGATTCAGTAGGACTACTTTTGATGTCCATTTGTATAAATGGTAAGCCAAATTTGGCTCAAGATATATTTTGTTCTTCCAAATTGCTGTGCATCATAACACTAAGATATATAGGGTTTTTTTTTCATGAAAGGGATGATTTTATTTACAGTGGTTTTTTTATATTACTCTCTATGCTCTGACAGACTACCATAGAAAGATAATACACCCCATCAAAGCATAAATTAGCCAACAATTTATAATAGACTGTTTTTAAAATCGATCCGTAAAACTGCCAGGGCTTTTGTCTTGCAAGGTGTGACATAGAGCTTCTTTTGAAAACATTTATTCCTGCTAGCAGGCTCTGGATTAGACAAAGCTGACTTCACACAGTACACAACAACAACAGAAAACCCAATAACAATATACAGGACTAATTTAAGAATTCTTCAAATGTCAGAATATAATGCATTATTAGAATAGGGAATGAAAAATGGTTTGCATTTTTCAGTGTTTTTGCATGTTTTGTTCAGCGTGTTCCTTTTTTGTCAGTGTGTGAAACTTGGTCTTTATTCTGTCTTCAGGGAGGGAATGCCTGGACACCTGACTTCAGTATCCACGGCTGTCCCTGTACTCACAACACACCGAGTGCTTGTGCACTTACAAGTGCAATTTTATCTCCTGTTAGGCTGGTCTTGCGATCCCTGCTCATGGGGATGATTCATGTGATTTCAGCTGTTCTGTGGCAAGAGTAAAAATACTCCTTGCATGAGGAAAGGTTACCTGAGAAGGGTCTTAATCCTCTTGCGTAGCTTAGATCTTAATGCACTTAGACATCCTCATATCCTAAGAAACTAGAATAACAACACTCTGTACTTCCAGGTTGTTACGCTGATCTTTGAGTACTCCCAAATACACATTTCTGTTTCCTGGCTGGTGTATTGGGTTTGCGTGGCAGGGTTTTGGTAGCGGGGTGGGAGCTACAGGGGTGGCTTCTGTGAGAAGCTGCCAGAAGCTTCACCTATGACCGGTAGGCCCAGTGCCAGCCAGCTCCAAGATGGATCCACCGTTGGCCAAGCCCAAGCCCACCAGTGATTGTGGCAGTGCCTCTGGGATAACATATTTAAGAAAGGGTAAAAAAAACCCTGCACAACTGCAGCAGGAGAGAGGAGTGAGAATACGTGAGAGGAAAAACCCTGCAGACACCAAAGTCAGTGGAAGGGGAGCAGGTGCTCCAGGCACTGGAGCAGAGATTCCCTGCAGCCCATGGTGAAGACCATGGTGAGGTAGGCTGTCCCCCTGCAGCCCATGGAGGTCCGCAGTGGAGCAGATATCCACCTGTAGTCTGTGGATGACCCCATGTCAGAGCAGGTGGATGCCCGAAGGAGGCTGCGACCCCATGGGAAGCTCACGCTGGAGCAGGCTCCTGGCAGGACCTGTGGAGCCTCCCTTCTCATGGTTATTTAAAGATGTTTATAACCTCAGGGTTACTTCAGAGATTTTAAGAATTAAATGTGGATGCCCTTAGCCCCCCCCCCCCGCCCCAAATAAGGGGAGTTCTGTGCCATGAAACCAGCACTGAATTTTCCCTGGGGTGCCTGTCACAGCAGGTATGTAAGCGTAAGTCTTGAGTAAGCCATGGAAAGTTAACCCTTCCTTTTATTCAGGCTGGTAGTCTACTGAAATCTGGGGCAAGGCAATAGCATGAAATAGAGTATTTCACTTGGAAGGGACCTAAAACAACCACCTGTTCCAACTACAATGTTATCTTTGCCCTGCCATCTGTTCTGCACGTGAACAGGGCGCTTTTCTGGGAAATCTCTTAACAACATTAAATTCCCATCAGGAGTTTAGAAAGCCAACGCAGTGCTATACTTCTGCTTCCCTGGCCTAAAGTAGAAAGTTTCTTACCTTGCTTGGTTGAGCGCGGGTTCACTGCTGGATGTTACAGGAGCTGGAAGACGAAATTGGACCCCTGGTCGGCGGTCAGAGAAACTTCTCCTCACAAACGGCTGAGGATTGGTGGCGCTCAGGGACAGTTTTCTGGTCCGGTCTCCGGGCTGCCGGAAAAGCAGGCTGCTCTTTTGTGAAAGTAGTGAAGCTTCAGGCTGGCTGGTCACCTCCGCAGCGGGTTTGGTGGGTACCAGTGAAGGTCTGGCTTTGAATAAGGAAGAGGTGGCTGGGCAAAATATTGAATGGACGTTGCTGCCCCTTTTGGAGGAGGAGAGCTGGTGCTCGTCTCCAGCATCCAGACTAGCTCTTGGCCCTTTGTAGGAGCGGGATGGGGAGGTTGGTGGGGAGGGGGTGGTGGGGAACGGAGGGGGGCTTGCATCTCGGCGGTAGGCTGGGGAGCCCAGCAGCTGGTATGGTGCTGGTGAGCTTTGCTTGTGCCCCATGGGAGGGCTGAGCGGTTTTCGCTGCAGTGGTGGAGAGGGCAGCTTCTTCTGCGTAGGTGGGCTGGGCACCCTGGGACTTGTGGGGGGACTGGGTTTCCTCTGCATGGTGGGTGAAGTTGGTTGCAGGTTGCTAAAAGCCTGCAGAGAGTGTCGGTGTTGTGTTGGGGGACTGAAAAGACGTTTCTCCGTTGGTGGAGAAGAAGGAGGAGTTCTTGTTGGGGACACCCTCCTGGCAAATGCTGAGCCTTTTTCATTTCTCCTGACCAAATTGGGAGAACCATGCTTCTGGTATTGCACTGAAGTCGCAGGCAAATTAGGCTCCTTGCTCTCTGAGCTGTTGCTGTGTGGTTTTGAAACCCCACTGGGATTTTGAAGAGGAATAATTTTATGGGTTTGCTTGTACAAATCTGCAGCCTGTTTTCTCTGGGTTGCCAGTATCTCCTCCTGGCTAGGGATGTGCACGTTGGTAGGGTTCAGCTCCAGAGAGTACCTCTGCAGTTTCTCGTCCCCTGCTCCGGTATTCCCTAGACCTTTATTAGTGATTCCACTGGGGCCGCTGATATTTTTACTTGGCAGTAGGTCAATGGACTGAAGGGAGGCTTTCATTTTTGGGGAAACTTGTGCTCTTTTAGTTGCATGAAATTCTGTGGGGCTTTTGGCATCTTCTGAAGAGTTTCCTTCTATTCTTGCAGTTTCTTCAGGCTCAGATAAGTCAAAAGAAGTGGCCATTAACATTTCAGGTGGTGGTGGTGGCAAGTTCTCAATGTCTTCATCAGTGTCTTCCTTTGTGTCCTTCTTGCATAATTCTGAAGCTGGCGCAGGAGGAAAGGCATTTGGAAAGCTAGAAGAAACTCTGTTGGTGTTTGAAGTGTTTGTGTCTTCTACTGGTGAAATACGATGCTTAAGATTTAAAGGTGCCAGGCCTCTCTGAAAGGGAACGGTGGGTGGAATGACTGGAAGTCCAAATTTTCTGATGCACTTTATTGGTCCTAAAGATCTTAAAGGTGCGGCTTTTACAAGATCATCAGTAGGACTGAATGTTTCAATAAGTTTTTTGACAGACTGTCGGGGGGCACAGCTGCTGCCAATGAGCATTTGTGTTCCAGGAGGCTCCTTTTCTTTGCCTCCTGATGTCTCGTGGGTAGGCACAGTAGCTCTTAAAGGCCTCCTGCCTCTTTTTTCGTCCAGCTGATTGGCAGGATTTTGATCAACCATAAACAAAGGGACTTTATCCTGGTTAGGCAGGATGCTGAAATTTTTTGAGAGGCATGCCTTCAGTTTGCTAGAGGCCTTAGCTGTAACTTGCTCATCATGTAAATAAGGTGCTGTCCTTGATCTCCAAGGCTCTGGATTGTTATCTGTGTCCTTCTTCTCATAAAACATTTCCAGCCTTTTGCTGAGCTCTTTTTGAGTTCTCTGAAGCTCTAGGAGGGTCGGGTCCTCTGCCTGGCTTCTGAGGGACTCCTCTGACCTGGACCGTCGTTGCTTTCCGAAGGTTTTCTGGCTGCCCGTTGCTGTACTGGGCCTTGTTGTTAGGACTGCTCTTCCGCTCTCATCCTCTATCCATTCTTTACGCCCAGATTTAGCTGGGACAAACTTGATTTTTTCACTGATGGCATCTTTCATCTTGAGAATAATTTCATCTGTCTCTGCATTCTCTGTCCTTTTAATGGACTGCCTGTGTATGTTATCAGTAACTGCAGGTGAAGATAGGGGCCTCCTTGGCAGGGCATCCTTCCCCATATCTGATAAACTTGTGTTGTCGTCATCCTCCCCCAAGGTGCTCCCTTCATCATCGTCATCATTATCATCATCAGGGAAGTCTGTTGATTCACAGGTTTTGAAATGTTCACCTTCCTGAGTAGAGTCAGACTGGAAGGAGTTATAGGAACGGCTTTGGCTCAAGCTTGCATATTGGGCCATGGTAGAAATGCCTTCTGGTACTCCACCCTGACCAGAAGTCACTTCTCTACTCTGCACAGATGAAAAAAATATATCTTTAAAATGCCTTTCAAGTGCACAGTCGTGGGATGCAGCTGTGCCCGGTGACATTGCCCCATCACGCATGTGCTCCACTGTTCTGGCGTGCTTTTGGGACAGATGTCCGTGTGCACAGGAATCACAGCATGCTTGTCCTCCATGCTGGCTGAGAGCACTGAACTCTTTGAGGGATTCGTTGTCCACACCAATGCCACTGTCCTCAGAACAGAGAGTCCTGTCATCACTGTGGGACTGAGAGGATCCCACTGTTGAGGCTTCAAGCAGCCTTACCGCCCGTAGCAGGCGCGCATCAAAGCTATGCTTTGCTTTCAGTTTTCCTTCCAAGTTGCTTGCAGCAGACTGCAGGTAGCTGCAAGTCTCCTGCAGGGCGTCGGAGGTGAGGGAGGCCAGTGTACCACTCAGTAACTGCATTTTATTGACTGTGTACTGCAGTAGTTGTTGCAGAAGATCAGGATGCTCCTTCAGATCACCTTTTTCTGCTGGCCATGCCAGATTCCCACCTACGTCTTTGAGAAGACTTTCCCCATCATTGGCAATTTCTTCCAAGAGCTGGTTGATTTCATCAAAGCGAAGCACGAGAAAGGTTACCATCTGCTGTAGGAAGAGTTGAGTTTGGGTAGCCTGGTTGGCCATATGAAGTATAATTTCGTACTTTGAGAGGTTGGGATTTAAGTAGGCATATGCACTCTGATGAGCCTTAACAAGCAGTTCTGGGAAATCTACCTTTTTCTCTGTCTCACACATGGGCAAAATGGACTTTTCTTTAATTTTGCTAGGTCGACCTTGCTTTGCCAGCTTATGATGTTTTTGCTTCTTTCCTTTCTTTGGGATTTGCTTTGCATTGCTTTCATTCTTGTCATCCCAAATGAAAGCTGACGCTTCCGATTCACAGGAGCTTTGCTTTCTGATCTGTATGGCCTCAGCGATACGTTTTTGAGACTCAATCAGTTCGGACATAACAACTTCAGCATCTGTGGCTGTCCTCTCAATTTTCTTGTCTGCCCTGGAAATCTGGGGATCTGAATGAGCCTTGGAAGATAACTGCAAATTATCATTTTCATCCTGCTTTGATAGTTTATCCTCCTTTTCTCTCAGGTAGTCTTTCCTCTGGATTCCATGTTGGTGGAATTCATCAATATTGTAGCAAGATGAACCTTTAACAAGCAGTGGGATTCCTTTATCTCCTGGATCGATACGCAAAATACTTTTGGGTTTGTTCAAAGCCTTAAGACCACTTCTTGCAATAGTATTAGCAACCTCACTGTGAGAGGGTGTGCAGCCCATCCTTTCTGCGTCTTTGGCTTTATTTTTGATTAAAAATCCAGATAAACCAGGGAAAATACAAAAAAGAATCGAACTCACTGTTCCATCCTGAACTGCAGACCGGACTTTTTCTCATGAGCTTTCCATCACGATCCCAGTTTTGTTGTCAGTTTTCATTGCCATTTGCCTCGAAATCTCACGTGCTTACTGCCCAGGATCTTCTCTTGGAGTTGTGCACTGTCCCATTGTACATTCCCACTCAGGTTTTGTTCTTCAATTCAAAAAAGGAGTGTGAAAGCTTTGCTGGATTTAGAGCTAATGGATTAAGAGGACTTGCGTTGCCTCACTTCTGTCTTGACAGATGTCCACTACAAATAAGATTTTAAGCTCATTAGGGTAAGCAGGCACCAGCCAGTCAGCACTCATGTTGTATTTATAAAGGCAGATTTTCTTCTGCGCTATGGGAGGAGAAAGGACTTGGTACCTGTCCCTCCTTTTTTCCTTTGTTGTAAAAGCATAACATGCATTGAATGCAGAGATCCAAATGAAGAGACTGTATTTGGAAAGCTTTTTGAAGGGAAATTATTTGAACACGTGTGTAAGTGCCAGTAGATACTCCTTAGTCAAGAGGAAGTTGACTGTGACTGAGTACATGTCCGCTGGAGAGTACAAGACATGAAATCAAATGGGTTAGAGATGCCTGTTAGAATTTTGCATGAGGGACTTCAAAATTTTCCCCTCCTTGCGAGTGACAAGCTGTTTACTCTTCCCTTCTGAGACTTCCAAATGAGATTTTTATTTTTTAGTTCCCTTTGGAAGAAAATTCTTAGAAAGTATTTTTTTTCTCTTCTAGATAGCCCAACCTGAAAAGCCAAACTGCACAATAACAGTATTTGTAGAATAAGTTTTGCATATGTTGTTAAGATGGTGTCTGCATCTAGTGGATCTAAACTGTAGAATTTCAGATTAAAAAATAATTAAATGAAAAGCCATTTTTTTCCTTCCTCTGAGTGTCCTGGGATAAAATTTGAATGTGTTCTTTGCAGTCACAAAAGTGGCTTGCTTACTTGTATTTCTTTTTCATTGGCTAGAGCTTAGTTCTCTTAACTGCAAGACTTTGTGTTAGAACTCTAAGAAAAAAAGCTAACAAATTAAAAATATACACCCATTTCTGGGAAAAAAAACCAACTGCTGTTTGAATCACTTCTGAGGTCAGTACGTGACAGAATAATCCCGCTCTGAAAGAGAAATGAAAGAAGTCAAAGTAGGAATTGGATGAAGCAGAAGATACATGCCTTTTCCAAGTATTTATTTATGAAGGGTGGTATTTGGTTGAGGGTGATAACAGCAATCACCCCCCAATTTCCCTCTTCATTACCCAGACTGGCCTACGTGGATTTGTCTTTTAATTTCTGGATGCAGCTTTTCTACAGAGTGTTACCATTTCTCAGTGTCGCAAAGGTTACAGACAACAGTGGCCAACTCTAATGCTGGCTAGAAGCCTACAGCTTTTTTCTAGCAATGTGATTTCTAACTGTGTGGTCATGGGTATCTCGTCTGATTTCCAAAAATCTTTGCGTGCTGCCAAGCCTATAAAACAGACTTTAAGGAACTGATTACATGATTTGTTCCTTGGTGCTGGACTGCAATAGCTGAGTATCTGCATAGAAAGTTGTTATGCTCTGTAGACTGGTCGTTTAAATCTCATTTTCTGTTCAACAGGGGCACCAAAATTACCTGTTTTACAGGGGACAAGGCATGACAGTGATTCCCAGGAAAATTTTTAAAACTCTATGTGCTTTCTCTAAAGTAATTTTTCTAGAACACATAAATTGTACTTAATATACATGATGGCATAGCAATTTCCCTCAATGTTTTTCTGGAAAGAATCAGGTAATTACTTCTTGGCTCTGCTTCTTGCAAGTCACTGCTGCTCACAAGCTCACTGGCTGCTTCTGCATCTTGCCATGATGTGGTTTCTACACGATGGTCCCAGCTCTTTTCACATTCCCTTTTAGGCACATATCTAATGTGTTCAAAGTGGAGAAATGGAGCAGATTTAGGCAGCTGCTTACCCTAGTAATCTGAACAGTCAGGATGCTATAGCCCTCCACAGTAAGTCAAGGAAAACACAGATCAAGCAACTAGCCTTAGTGCACCTCTTCTGTTTACAGTGGGAGTTGAGAGATATCCTTATGTAGCTGCATAATATTTGTGCTATAAAATCTCTTGGGACTTTTCTTCAAAAAGCAGCTCCAACAGTTCCATTGTTTGCACTGGGAATTTTGGCGGTTAACTCCATGTGAGTTGTTTGTTGTATCTGGGAAGTTCTTTTTCTTCACTATTTCCTTTGATTTTACAGTCATGTCACTTTTGTTTGAGTTGTTTTTTTCTTTTCTTCTAATTATTTTCAGGCCATGCATTAGCATCTTACTGGAAATACATGCATGGCTAGAAAAATGCAAAACCCTGGCTTATGATTATTTATTATGTACTCATTTATTATTTGAAACATTAATATTAAACCAATATTCAGTTTATTGTTTATTTCTTATGAAATAGAGATCCAGGGTAATGGAAAATGTGTTTCTAACAAGGCTTCTGTTTTATCCTAACTTTAATTGCAGTTTGCATGTATATGCAATAGGACTATTTAATGTTGTGTCAAATTTTTTAGCTTCTGTGAGAGAGCAGGGACTTTGGTGCACCTCTTTTCAACCACTTATGAAACTGAATTTTCCTCATCAATATTCTTGGTACTAAGTAGCTATGTATTTCTTTGAATGTCTGAGGCACTTTAGAAAAACCCAGATGCTTTACCTCATAGAAAATGATAAAGAAAATGCTTTGTCTCACGGTCACGCAACAAAAGAGAAGACAAAATGGGTAAGTTAGGTAAAAAAAGCAGTGGTAGAAGAGAATACTGATGAGGAAAATGATAGGGAAATATTTTTTAGTGTAAGGGGATTAGATTAATTTGTAATCTGTAATTTATAATTGCTTTATGTTGATGTTATTCCTAGTGCAGTTACTATAGTAATGTATTTTGGTTTACAGTGCTACTGTTTGCAGGGCACAAGTTGAAAAGGGGAAGAGTCATGTTCAAGCAGATGCCCAAGTGTTGTAACCGGTGAACTTGCTGACAAGCGATTTTACAAGTGCACCAGATGAACACAAAACTATGTTTGAGGAACAGACCCTAGGAATGCACCAAAAATAAGATAATTAAGAGATTAAGGGAGGCTTTCCCTTGCATGTGGACTTTGGGTACATTGCCTTTGTTCTTCCTTTTATATACTTTCTTCCTACCGTTAAAACCGGCAGTATTCTCATTTTGAGGGAGCTGCCTGGTCACGCAGTGCTCCTGAAGGGAAGAACTTAAATGTTCAAATCCTGTCAGACATAGCTGGTGCAACAGATGATAAAAACCAAAGACTAGTCTGAAAGTGGCACTGTAAGTGCCCTGGAAAAGGCAAGAATAAGGTCAGAACCTGGACAGAGATGTGCAGTACTCAGACCCCAGAGGTGTTACCAGTGCTGTAACTGTGGGATGGATTTTAGGGCCTTATGAAGAAAGAGTCAGTCGATGAGAAACTGTATGAAATTTCAGTGTAAAACTAGTAACATAAGCTTAAAAATTTTAGAAACATGGAAAAATTATGAGAGACTGCTTTTGAGAGGTTGCAGGATTTAAAAGGGGAATGCACATAAATGTTCATATTGGGTCTTAAAAATTTAAGGTTTGTATTTGTGGATGACTTCTGGGGAAATGGAATTTCTGCTCACTGAGGAATTACGAAGAGCTTGAGTGATAACAACAACTTTAAAGAGCTATTTTACTCTGAAAGAAACCTGTTTTTTCTTCTTTTATATCACCAAATTGAATATAAGCAGGGAGCTGCTCATATTGCTGGCCTAGATAGCACTAAGTAAATAAGAAATTGCTGCTTTTTATTTCAGCTTCTTCTGCAGAGCTAATGCTGTTCTGGGAGATGGAGTAGATTCTCTCCCTTCTGTAATCACTAACTGAAATACATACAAAGCTTCATCCTGTTTTCCCTGTGGAAAACTGTTGACAGTGGTAAGGAATAGGAATATCATGGTTTGAAGGAAATCTAGTTCGAGAGAATTAAATGAAATCAGTGAGTCTACACAGAGTCTTTATTAGTGGTGATGGTGCAAGTGAAAGACAAAATTCATGTTGACTCTGGGTGAGGAATAAACTTTGCAGAACTGGCTGTCTGAAGCTCAACTCATGCCTTCTCTTTTTTTATTTCTGACATGCTTCAGACATTGCATGAGATAATAAATATGAACTCAGTGCTTTCAAACACCTGTTTTGCAAGAGCAGAACTTTTTTTCCTTTTAAAGAGCAGCAGGACAAGAAAAAACAGTTGTTGAAAACAGGTAGGAAAGTGGTTTCATTTTCCAGCAAAAATACTTCATAAAGGAATTAACAGAGGAAGAAATATAAGTTGGAACACTCAGTTGACCCAAAGGAGTCAAGAAAAATTGTATGAGTTTAACACCACTTGAGCATAGCAGTAGTTTTGTGAGGTCTATTTATATTCGTATGTTATTTTTAGAATGCATGTTCTGGTCACTTGGTCATAGTTTCTCTTTGCTGAGAAATCCATGGGCATTTAAAAGCTTACTACCTGTCGTAACTAATACATTCACTGATGTTTGCAATGGTTAAGATAGTGACTGCCAAAAGGTAAGAGTTAGAACCAAGAATTGTGTGAAACAGCATAAAGCTTTAAGAATAGATTTTCTGAGTTACGCAAATCTAGAAGGGGACAGTCCCATCAGCCTAGTCAGTCATTACATCAGTTCTCACAAGTGGAAGCAGGTTGTGGTGTAATTTCAAGGAAATCGAGTTCCTATCAGATGAGGGACTGGTAATTCAAAAGGCAGGCAGTGGCTTCTGTAATTTCTAGTGGAAGGTGTGGTAGAATTGATTTGGGATCCAGAAGTGAGGTCTAGGTGATTCGCATTCCTGAAAAATACCCCAGGATGCTATAGAAAAGAGAGCAGCTATTTAGCCTCATGCTTCTTCCAGTACCCAGTAGGTTCCCTCCTCTAAATCGTCTCAGGGTTTCCATTAACGTTGAGATAAATAGAGGATTCCTCCTGGCTTCCTCTCGCAGAGTGTCTCAAACCACAATGTGTGCACTGATAGCTGTGTGAAACCACGTCAAACCCGCAGGTAGCCTGGAGCATGGCAGCTGCTGCCCAGCAGTATGGTGTGCCGGGGCAGCCGTCTTGGCGCGAGTCCTGACGCGTGCGTGTGGGGAGCAGGCATTTACTCTGAAGAGGAGATGATCTTTCACTGCCTGGGCACTAATGAGAGAGGAGCCAAGTGGCTCTTGATGAAGTGCTAGGCTCGAGGATGTGAATCCAGAAACTCTGAGGAGCTGGGAGTTGGCACACCTAGTAGAAACTGGAAAGGGCAATTTACAAGGCTGGGCACTGGCTGATGCCTGGAGGGAGGAAGGGTGGTGTGTCTCTCAGGAAATAATGGGCAGGGCTTGAAAAACTGACAATGACCTCTTTTGTAGGATAGCCTCTTTTGTAGGATAGAAATGTCCTGACTGCAGGTTGATGTACACCTTCCTGGTTTCACACCCAGCTCTGAGGGTAGCTCCTGGAGTATCCGTCATCTTTTGAACCTGCTTGCGGTCCCAAAGCCCTGCTGAAAGTGCTACGTAATTGTGCTCACTTTCAGAACCTCTCTGCTGCCCTAGTCCTCGCTCTAGAGTGGCTCCACCTGAAGCTACAATGTCTTCCAAAGCCATTTAAATGATCCCTTTCCTCTGACATGTATATTTGTGAAGATGAAGGAACAGGTTAGTAATGCCCTATTTCTGCCCAAAGGAGAGAAAAGAAATGAAAAAATATTTTAGTTAAACAGGCTTGTTGCTCACAAGCATTGTTTCCCCATCTTCCTCCCGAGGTGCTCATTGCTGCTGCACCCATTGTTTTGAGCTCTCCAGGTGCTCAGCAACTTTGCTGCACTTGGCAGCACCGAATGAGTCAGACAGGATAGGCTGAACACGCTTTTATTTAGACTTGTATCCTGGCACGTAGGAGTGGCTGGAAAACATATTGTGAAAAGGCACAGAATGAGGTTTAAAGATTATTTTTTTTAAATTTCCATTGCAGGGCCTAGAGGTAGAAGTCAGGACAGGCAGGGGTTTTGTCAGGCAATGGTGACCAGTCTCCTTTGCCATTGCAGCACAAAGTCACAGGACTCACTCTGAGCTAAAATATTTGGAGTTTTTGCCTTTACTGCTCCAACCAGAAGGATGATCTAGAACCTGAGATGCTTGGTTAGGTGCTTGCTTTCATTTTCTAGCATAAAAGTGTTCACACAGTTTTATCTTCATATTCAATATTACCTTTGAATTCACTCAATATTTTCTATGGTTTATGGCAGATGGCAACCATACCCTCTGTCTCAGCTTTCATTCTGCTGCATTAAACAAGCCACGCTCTGGTAACCTCCTAAAATAGAGTGTTCTTTTTCTTGACTGCCCTAGCAAATAATCTCTAGATGTGCACGTTTAGCTTCCTCTCACTGAAGAAGGGTGGTCAGAACCACGTGCAATTTCCCAGGGAGATGGCAGAACCTACAGCAGGAAAGTGTTCATGCCAGCAAGTCTCCAGTTATGCATCCTAAGATAAGTGTTTGCTTTTTATGCCATTGCATTGTATTGGTAATGACAATTACCAATATTGGTAATGACAGCTGTGTAGCTGTCAACTACAGTCGCATCTTTCTCTTCCTCCGTCACTTCCATACGATGATCCCGTACATCAACCTTATTAGTTCATCCCTTTTTAAGAGCAATTCTTTCAATTTTTTTTGGTCTCATCAGTTTGCTGTTTTTTCTGCCAAAATCATTAAAGGAAAATATGAAACAAAGATTAGTGCCAAGGGTAATACCCCAGGATGTCACCAGTAACCTCCCTCAGGCCAGTATGTTCCACTCAACTCTACTCAACTCTGTTTCCCCCTGTACTTGCGCTTCACCCCCATTGAAGTTCTCCTAAATTCTGGTCTTCTCCAGAATTGCTAGTAATTTCCATTTCAGGCACTTCACTAAAATCCATTATTCAGTATCAGCCATAAAACATTTCCTTTGCCCAGAACATCAAGCATCTCAAAAAAGACAGACATCAACTGCCAATCCTAAGCTCCCATTTGATCTCATTTATATCCATGTCTCTGGTTATACTTCAAATTCTTTTTCTAAAGTACCCTTGAGGTGAAAATAGCAGGCCTGCATTTTCTGGGATCACAGTTTTTCTTTGCCTTTTCTGAAGTATGGAACATTTCTAAGAAATGGAAGAATGATCTTAGCTCTTCTCTAGACATCTGTTTACTATCAAAACTGCAACTCCATGTTCCACTTCTTTCGGTTTTCAAGTCTCCGTGATCTGACAGCACTTGCAGCTCTTGACTTTTCCAGTACTTCATTTGAGGTAATTTCCACTTGTCATTCCCATTATTTGTCCTGCTCCCCCCTTCCCTGACCCCCTACCCAATAATATTATCACTCAAAAAACAACAACAAAAACCAGATTATAAACATCAGGTATATTTACTTAATAGTGATCCCCATTGAGCATAAAAATATAGCAGGACTTGTCTGAGTTTTTGTCCAGGTCTAGTTCCTCTCAAGTAGCCTGGGCTCAAGCTATATGAAAATGGTTTTACCACTGCATCGGTTTCTTAGAGATTACCAGTCTTTGGATTTAGATCCTTATTAGGTTGACAGCACCAGATAAGCACCCCATGAAAAGCCCCCTTGGAAATCGCTACTTTTGTTCCTCCAACTGGTTATGAAAATAACTGGGAAGCCCAGATTTCTGAGTTCTGAGCCTAAATCTACCAGGGATTATGTGTGACCTTAAGCAAGTCCCTTTACGCAGCTGTTGGTGCATAAACGTTTTATGGTGTTAAGCATTCATGAGTACTTGGCACCTCAAATCCTCACTTAAGAAGCACCGTGCCGCCATCTCTCTCTGCTCCCCATCTTCTCCTCCTGGCCATACCTCCTGTATAACTCCTATCCCTGTTTTCCTTTGGGTGCGTGAGCTGTGTGGAGCACAGGGATCATTTCCCTGCTCATCCACAGACTGAAGCTGCCTGATCTGCAGTTTGCTGGGCTTTAATTTTCCCTTGATCTTGTAAGCGCTGGTCAGGGCCATCGCTGCTGCAGTTCTGCTGCGGGATGACCATGGGCCGGGGCAGTGGATTCAGCTGGCAGGCCCGGTCCTCTGCGACCCCCTGGCCGCTTTCCAGGCCTGTCCCCACTCGGGACAAATGAGAGCCTGTGCGCCCAGCGGGCCAAACCTTCTCTGGCTCTGGCTGGCCACCACCCTGGGCAAAACACCATCTCCGGCCTGTGTGTGAGGGGGGAGTATGTGTGTGTGGGGGTACGTGTAAGGGAGAATGCACAGAAACGCCTTCAGTGCTCACACCCGGCCGCCTGCCGTTTCTCTTCTGGGAAACGCACAGCCTGTCCCGCTGCGCCCACAGCGCTAACGGTGGTTTCCCACCTCCTACCTCAGCCTGCCCGCTTCGTGACCGCTCCGGCAGACCTCCCCCAGCCCCCAGCCAGAGGCGCCGCCGGGCCCCGCCCAGGGCGGCTGGCGCTGCCCGCCGGCGGGCCGGGGAGGAGGCGGTGCGAGGAGGGCGGTGCTGGCCGCCGATAGGCCGGTGGGCGGGGAGGGGCGGGGCGGTGGCCGCGCAGGGGCGGGGCCGGGGCCTCGCTCTCTTCCCTCAGCTGCGGGCGGGCGCGGGAGGCCCCGGCAGTGCCCGGCCGCGCCCCTCCCCGCGGGCGGCAGGTACGGACGGACGGGGTGGGGGACGGACAGGGAACGCGGGACGCGACAGCCGCCTCGCCGCATCTCCCGTGGGGTACCGGCACCGGGACCGGCGCTCTCCTGCCCTCCCTCCGCGCGGGGTGGGGGCGGGGGGGCCGCCGCAGCGGGCGGGCCGCGTCCGGCCGTGGCCCCGCGCCATCCCTCACTCCCGCCCCACCCCCCTCCCGGCAGGTGGGGGCACCTGAGGGGGCCGTGGGTCCCCCCCGCGGGCCGGGGTTGCGTGGGGCCAGGCGGGAGCAGCCTGTGGGGGGGGGGGGGGGAGGCGCGGTGAGGCGGTACCGGGCGCCCCAGTCCGCTGAGGCGGCGGTGGCTGGGACCCCCCGGGCCGCGTCTGAGCCCCCCCGGGCTGCTGCGGGGGAGCCGGCCTGGGCGGCGGCGAACCTGAACTCTCCTGAACTTCCAGCTTCTCACAGCGAAGCGGCGCGTCGCGGGAGGGCCCCGCACACCGGTGGAAAAAACCAGCCTTGAGCGCACCTGTGTACGGCTAATGGGTCAGTGTGTGCGCGTTAGGGGCAAGCAGGTAGCGACCGTGCAAGGGTCTTGTCCTCTGAAACTGACTTTTCTTCCTGAGCACGTACAAGTTAGTCCATTATACGTGGTTATTGTCAAAAATAGCGTCACGCTTGTGGCAAGTTCTGGTATTAAAGCATACTTGTATTTCACAACTTGAAGTGCTTTAGCATTTGCAAGTTTTTTATAGTGCATGCAGGAAAACTTTGTGCTTTGGCACAAACTGCAAATAACAAAATCTGGAATATGTGAAATGTGAATATGTGAATATGTGAAAAAGTTGGATCCTGTATTATACAACTTTTTTTTTTATATATACATGCACTTCTCTGTAACGTGTGGGTATCAGTAAACCTGCAGTTGTTCTTCAATCTTGTCAACATAAGTGCACGTGCATCTGATGACTCCTTCAAGTTTTCTTATTTTTTTTTCAATGATATTTCTGTTTTTCATTTTCAGATTTAATTCAGTATAGAAGAACATATGGCTGGCAAATAGTAAGTATGATACTCTCTGCTCCGCTAAACTGTGCTTAGCGGTAGTTTGGCAATGCTGTGAACAGGAAAATTATGTCCTTTCACTGAATTTCTCCAACTGTTTCTGTCTGTCTAAACTCACTACTGTTGGGAAGTCATTGCTCTTCTGGAAGACCACCTATTCCATTTCACCAGGACTTCCCACCTGAGTCTGTGTGTCTTGGATATTATTAATACCTCAGGCAGTTGTGTTTTTGCTCAGAACAGAAGTCATTACAAGGACAATGTCTGTCTTTTCCCTTTCTTTGAAATAGTTTTCAACCTTTTGCTTTCCTTTTGCCTTTCCAGGTATATGTGTGTGATGTTAAGTGGTTGTGATGCTCTTATACCTGAGCGTGATGTTCTTATACCTGAGCTACCAGTCTCTGGAAGTAGTCATGGGTGCAGAACATGTTGTTGCCTTGACATTGCATGGTTCAGATCCCATGGTGTAGGGATGGGCACACTTAGGTTGGGGGGGTGTTGGCACTAGTGTAAACACGTGAAACCATTCTTTATGGAGTTGGGTTGGCACATGCATTGTAGCACTTGAGTCGTCATGTCACCTACCCAACAACACGGGTTGATTCCCCGCCTGCTTTGCTCTGGTAGCTCGTGTGCTGAATTCTTTTCATGTGTGTAACAGATTGTATTCTCCCCTCTCGCCCTGCAGAGTAAAAAGTGCCCTGGATACTCTTGTGAATGCACAGATTCTGTTCTGTTTGGCCTGCTTTCCTGTGTGTAATAAACAGTCTTTTTTTGTATTAATTTTCAAATGTCGCCATTGATTTCTAGTTTCAGCAACTTTTGTTGTCATACTTTACAGATCTCACCTCTTCCTGTTACCATCTGCTCGATCAGGTCTGGCTACTTTTCATTGTGTTTCTTTTGTTTCCTGAGTGTTTTGCTGGCAGCACTGTGCGAAAGGCTTAAGTCCTTTCCTGTCTTCCTAACTTAACAGGTTCAGCTATCACCTCTTCTACACTCGGGTATATTACTTGTTCCTTTGTGCATTTCCTGCGAGTGTCTGATGTGCTACCTGTGAAAGACTGTGGTGCATTCATGTGTTTTACAAAGCTTGGGTTAGTTTTGTTTTGCCATAGCCTCTGAACAAATATCAGGTGGTAGCAAATTTATTTCACTGTTGCCCTACAGAAGAGATTTAATTAGTGACTTTCAGCTTAAGAGACTTCTTAGTCCCTCGTACAGGAAAGCTGTTGCTGTAATGTTTATGATGACTACAAAGCCATTCAAAATATAAACTAACTTTTCCTTACTGGATGAAAATAATAATGGAATTAATTATTGAATATCATATTAGTGAATATTTTTGGCCTCGTTGAATCCAAGAATGCTTAAGCCAATGCAATTTGATAATGCTGTGGGAAGAAATAGTCCTGCCCTTCCCAGTGGCCTCCTTCTTGATCTTACCTTTGTGCCAGCACATGCATTTGAACAGCTGCGTAAGAATGAAGAAACAGACTAGTTGGAGAAAAATGAGCATTTTTTAATGTGGACCTCTTTTCCAAGTTGACGACAGGGCGATCTGTGCATGGTGAGCAAGTGGAGGAGGTTTTAATTTATTTACTTCAAGATCAGCCTCTGTAATCCAGTGCTAAAATGCCTTTTATGTTAGAATGTAGAGTTTGTGGAGTTCCCAAATAGTGTGACAAATTTATTTGGGGAAATATTAAAATAAATCTATCTGCATAACTTGTATGTAAGATACAAAAACCAGAATAAGTCTCAAAACCAGACTACTTTTTTATTTTCCTGTTTACTCTTGTGTACAGATTAAATGTAATAAAAACAAATGTGCCTTGAAGCTCTATGAATTCCTTCTGTCAAGCAAATTGGCTAAACAAATTCCTGAGTAAAGAGCACAGTATAGCAGTCTCCAGGACAAAAATTTAGGTTGTTTAGTAGAAGCGCTGCTTTTACCCTGAGTATTTAACCATGAAAATTCAAGACACAGAATTTCAGTATTTCTGCTGTGAGATGTAGTCTTGAATAGTGCAATAATGCCTGTTTCTATTAAAAATAATGTTTTTTGTTATTTGTTACTGGATTTGCCCGAGTAGATGTCTTACAAGCTCTCCCCTGATCTTAGCATTTGAACCGTGACTAGAATGTAACTTGGCCTGGTGATTAGAAAATGTCACTATAACTCTGTATGGCCATTTAATCTTTCTTCCCTCTCCTAGGTTGATCTCAGGCCTGAAAAGTTGACTGGAAACAACACCAGGGTGGAGGTTACAACACTGCGGTAAGTATGCTATTTTAAAACATAGAGGGGAGAAGCTGGGAAAGGAGCTGATATGGAATCATGAGTCCAGGAGTGAGTCACTCAGTGATGAATTGTCTGCAGCTTTGTGGGGGAAGATTAAAGTGCTGAGAATTTTGAAGGAGGAGAAAGCAGTAGCTGGTAGCACATTCTTGCTCATAGTGAAGGAAAGTAATATGCCTGCAGAGTACGAGGCCAGGTGCTTGATGCTTCACATTTTTAGAAAGCTGTAAAATACACTAATCCATTCATCCTCACTGTGTGGTTGCTAATTTTTTTCATTACTGCTCAAGTGGAAAACTGGGGAGAAATATAATGTTTGCTATTAGTAACATGAAAGTTTAGTGATGAAGTCGAAACTAGAAGTTGGCTGTCCTTGACACCATACTCTACTCTACTCTAATTAACTTTATTAGTTCGTGAGAATGTAATGGTAGTAATAGTTTATGTTTACAAAAAGGAAAGATTTTAGTTTCATTGCACATTATATCTTGCTATGATAGAACTAATCCAAAGTATTTCCAATGAGGTTATTTATTAAATTTTTTTTCTCCTAAAGTGGCTTTCTAGAAGATGACCATAGAGGATCTCCCAGAACCTTCCTTAGAAGGAGATTCCCTCATTGAAAGAGAACGGTTCTTATTCCCAAACTCTGAAACATCAGTTACTTTTTCTGTTGCTGCAGCACCAATGCCTTCAGACTGTGGTATGTACTTTTAACAGAAAAGGAATTTGTGATCAGCAGAGAATAAATTTCAATAAGAAAGTTTAAGAAAAGCTTTCAACTCTTAATTTAGTCCTTCTCAGAAAAAGTTTACTACTTGTTAAATGAACTCTATTATTTTTTTAAAGGAAATGAAAGATGAAGACCCATGCTGCTTCTATTTTTCTTATTGCATACATTTTAAATTATAATATCTTTTCCTTCTTACTGTTTCTTCTTCCTGTGTGGTCAGATGTTTGTAGGCTTTTTACATACTAATGTAGACCTGGATATTGTGTTAAGATGTGAAATTGCAGCAATTAAATGTAGTTAAGCATCTACATAATATTTAAAACCTCTAGAAATGCACTTTTTTCTCTTGCTTTCACTATGTAAACAGTAGACTATAGGGAAGTCTATTCCAACTTCATCCAACTTCTGTTGGAAGTGTAGATGTTTGCGGTGGTAAGGAGTGTGAAATGAGCTTTAGAATATTATAGCAAGTATCAGTGATCAGCTTTTGAAATAATGTTGAATTGTCTTCACATGTGTGTATTGTAATGATATTTTAAACAGGATATATAGTGCATTAAAATGTCACTATAGGTAAGGATCTTCATAGATAGCTACAATTATAATGCCTTTGAATATTGCAGAAGTTGTTAATAGCGTCTATGTTCCTTAAAAATTACTGCCTCCACCTCTGTTTTTCCCATGCATTGACTGAAGCAATCAACTGTATTGAGGAAAAATAAATACATGTAATGTTCTGTCTTTGACAGACTCAGCATTCTTGAGACCCATTTGATGAGTTAGCACAGGTTGGAAATGTAACAGTTCCATATGATATATTTAGTACATGAACTTGTATTTTTACATGGTTTAGCCCTGTTCTCATAACTTGCCTGTCCTGTTGTGCTCTGAGTACTGCCATGATTTATTCCGCTCTGCTTTCATATCCCTTAGAACAGTTTTCCATTCGTCCTTCTTT
Source organism: Phalacrocorax carbo (assembly GCF_963921805.1). Classification (NCBI taxonomy): domain Eukaryota; kingdom Metazoa; phylum Chordata; class Aves; order Suliformes; family Phalacrocoracidae; genus Phalacrocorax; species Phalacrocorax carbo. The sequence continues at coordinate 32,393,346 of NC_087515.1, read as the reverse complement.
AAACATTGTTGTGTTGTGATATCTTCTAATAACACTACAATATCACTAGTCTCTGTCCTACTCTGTCTATGCCTGCACATTGAATAAAAAAAAATTCCTTTTATAGGAGGTCACTGTCACCTGTGTAACACTAATATCACCAAATTTGGGTAAAGGTTAAACCACAACAGACAAAGATTCTTGGTCATTACTTTAAGTGCATTTATTTTTCCTTAATACCGTTGAGCACTGTCATCAATGCACGGGGGAGAGGGCGGTGGAGAAAGTGTTTTAAACTATCTAGATGCCATTGTCATCCTTTCATGGAACTTTTTGTTCTCACAGGTTTTCTGTAACATTTCTTTGGTTTGCAAATGCTACAGATGATCGCTTGCTAAGCACTTACAATGCTTGTTATTAATCCCTAATATATACTCAGGTTTTTACCCAGCATGCTGATCTAATGGTCTATTAGAGTTGATTTCCGATATATAATTTGGTACATGTTCGTAGCTAGAAATCTTCCTGGCAGAGTAAGAATCATGCATGTTATGTATAAGATCATTAATTGTGTTGGCTTGTTCTCTGTTTGCTTCATAGCTTTTCAGCAATAGACCAACTGTGGTTTATGCAGAAGTTAAATATTGGTAGATAAATCAGTAGATCTGTGTCAATGCATGGAACGTAGGTAAGAAGCACAGTTTGTGCTGTGCTGGGAGATCAGGGGTTTGCCTTTTTTTATATGCTACGTGCAAATAAAAATTTGTGCTAAATATCAGTGAAGTTGTCTTCCTTTTTCATTCCTGTTGAATCAAGGCAATGCAGTTAGAGGAACTCTAGCTAGTCAGGAGGTGAGCTCCGTGTGTGCTTTTATCTGTTAATCCAATGCAGAAGCATGGTATGCTATTTTTGAGGAAGGGTTATGATGATTCATCCAGAGGTAGTTTGTACCATGTCATATACCGAGACGGCTGATGCTGTTTTACTTAAACTGTATGTCTGCTCTGAGAGCCTTCGTATCTGGGGTTGATGCAAGCTGACATTGCACATTTCTTTGAAACCTTTTTAAAAGGCAACTCCCTGATAGTTGCAGCGAGAGTAAAAGCTCAGTGCTTTCCATGGTTCAGTCATTTGCTGATGACAGTAGATTGTGCTTCCATTCCCTTTCCTAATAGCCATTGCTATCCAGAGTCTTTCATAGAATTTTTCAGAGTTGGAAGAAGTTCCACAAATTTAAATTACAGTTTGTGTCTATATGTGTGCACACATACATCTGCAAGTAACATGATAAATCGTACTTTATTAATAAGGTAGTTTTACACCTTATACTTTGGGTTCCCTGAAGCAACATGAGGCTTAAAATCTTAAAAAGCTATCTTTTTTTCTGGTCTTGTTTTGGTGGCTTAATTTTTGAAGGCTCTTTGTTACCTGTAGCTGCCACCACCTGGGACTGATACATTAATGAAATATCTGGAAATAATGGAGGCCATAGGATGCCTTCCTCATTTGTGCCTGTGTTTATATTTTGGTATGTTTTATGTTAACTGTGATGGTAGAAAGAAGTAAGACATGTTTTGTAGCATATGGAGAAATCATGTACACATATTTAATCACTGAGAGATCAAGAGGCTTGTCTGTGCCTGGGAACAGCTTAGAATCAGCAGTCTTTGGCTAGCTTGATGCAAGAGTAAACCCTTATTAGCATAATCACCGCACATCTCGGTTAGTTCTTCCCTAAACTTAAAATCAGTCTTGCAGTACCGTTGTATTGGTTGCTGATTCAAAGCTTTTTCAGAAGTATAAGCAAGACCTTAGTATTAAAGGAAAAATAGACCAGGTGTTAAAGGAATTTTTCTAAACTAATTCAACATTCTGATTTTCCACTGTGATTAGCAGTGAAATGACTCCCTCTGCTATGCTTTGCCTCTGAGTTTGAAAAACAAGATGCATGTTAAAACTTACAATTGTACCTACTGATTACTTTTTTTGACAGAGTTTTCCTTCTTCGATCCCAATGATGTGGCATGCCAAGAAATACTTTTCAACCCCAAAACATCTGTTTCTGAATTGTTTGCTATCTTAAGGCAGTGGGTTCCACAGGTCCAGCAGAATATTGATGTTATTGGGAATGAGGTGAGCTATAAATGAATATCCTTGAATGCTCTCAGTGTTAAAGTAGTACTCTGTTGACAATGAATAAAAACAGTTCATTTGAAGCAGAACTGATCACAAACGTAGATGCAGCGCCTTTTAACAAGTAGTTACTGATCAGTGCCTTGTGTTCCACATGTTGTCAGCTTTCATTTGGAAAGAGGAAGATAATGGATTAAAATTCAGTACATTTGGATAGGAGGGAGATACAATGTTTCTTCTCAAAGCAGTTGTTTGGAGACCCTTTACCTTGGTGTTTCAGTTTCCTACCTAGCAATGATCATAAACACCAATGTATGAAGTTACAGTGAAGGCTCACTTTAAGGGCAATGTTTCCAAGGCACAGAATGATTTAGGAATGGAAATCTCTCTGCAATCTGCAATGGGCTGCTTTCAAAAGACACCTTGTTTCTAGAAATTCCATCCTACTTTCTTATTTTTCTTCTGGATTACAGGCTTTTCTAGGCAGGTCAGGAAGCGTAGTAAAGATTCTTCCTACTGTAGTATAACTGGGGGCTTTTTTTGGGGGGGGAGAGGGGGTTGTTGAGAGATCAAAGAACAAGGGGAGAGACTTCATAAATTATTTCATTTTCTTATTGCTCAGTTAAGCGGTTAACTTTTCAGTGTGTGAAATGTGTGCTAGAAGTAATGATATAAAGAAGCTTTAAAATCTGTAAACAATGAAGGTTAATGATATTCATATAATACTATTTATTACATTTGTGCATGTTGCTCAGTTCTGCAGTTACAGGCTATTCTGGCTGGCATCTTTGTTATTAGCCGTTGAAATGAATCCAGGAGTAGTCAGTATATCTGAAATAACTTACTGCACAATACTGATGTCAGAGATATGCTAGAGCTAAAATGTGCTTGTTTTCCACTTGTCTCTCAGATCATTAAGAGGGGTTGCAATGTGAATGACAGAGATGGACTGACTGATATGACTCTCTTGCATTACACTTGCAAATCAGGGGCTCATGGTATTGGTGAGTAAAGGAGCGCCATTACAGATGTAAAAACCTAATTAATTCGCAAAGGCTAATTCCACTGACTATTACAGAATTTTTCCTTGTGGTAGATGGATTATTTTTTTTTTTTTTGTGCTTGGTTTTGGCTCTTCTAGTGCTGACCAGAAAGAAAGATAGAGAACTGTAGCGCAGTTATGGCTGTGGCAGGTAGGATTGAGTTAGTGGTATAGGTATTGCAAACAATAGTGCCAGCTTAAACATATATTTAATGTAGCAAAGGCTGTTTCAGACTGAGGTACAAACTGCAAACTGTGATATCGACAGACCTCTTACATCAGTGAAACTTGAACATTTAGGTGACTGGCTGTTCTTTTCTGGTTTTTTTTCTTTTCTGCTGACATGATCAGGGTGAAAGAAAAAACATTAATCTTTGCATTGTTATGGTCATAAGAAATAAGAAATATTATAATAGAAATTATAAAGAATATAATTATTATGGTCTATAGGAAATAAAAACATATTTATCTGTTAGAACACCCCTATTATCTTTCCTGTGTTGTGCTACTTTTTGTTGACCTGAACCCAGTTCTCCTCTGAGTTTGAACTAAGCTTCTGAGTGAGGGCTGGCATAGGTTAGCTTTTCTGGTGTTGGCAGATCTTTTAACGTAAACTTCAGCACTGTGGCCTGTAATTTTTTTTCTTCTTACAGATAATAAAAACTGTGGTTTTGGTGGGTGACACATTATTTACATTAGAGATAATGTTATGAGATACTGTAGTAAAGATTTCAGCCCTTTCTGATAAAAGGCAAAGACTTCTGCAATCTAGTCCTAAAAAGAAAGGCATAGTAATTGTTCTGCTGTGAGCTTTGAGGGTTTAACCTACATTATGTATTACACATAAGCATGTGCATGTTTTTTGAGGTCAAATAAATCTCTAATGCATATTCTACCAAATTTACCTGGCAGGTGATGTTGAAACCGCTGTAAAATTTGCGACGCAGCTTATTGATTTGGGTGCTGATAGCAGTTTACGTAGCCGCTGGACAAATATGAATGCCTTGCATTATGCTGCCTACTTTGATGTTCCAGAACTTATTAGTGTTATTTTGAAAAATGCAAAGCCAAAAGGTAGGCATTGTTACTTTTATTTCATGTAGTTGCTCATCTTTTGTTACTCTGTTGACTCTAAGCTGGTGTATAGTGGTCTTTTAGTGTGGGGTTTGTTTATCCATTATGCATAAATAATTTCTAATTTCTTATTCTTTTAGTCATCCTCATTGGTTCATTTTCCTCTTAACCTTTTTTTTTTTCTTTTTTTGTTTAACGCAGTGATTCCATTGCTGTTTTTTAAACTTGAGCTTCATACAAGGTGGTAGTGAAGTATGTAATAGAAAGGATAGCAAACAGGTTAATTTTAAGTTGTTGAGCTCTAAGAGAATGTATGCAGAAAACCAAAGATGTAACTATTCGGGTAAATTCTTAGGGTTTTTAAGATTCCTTAAATGTTGAGAAATATATTTGAAAAGCTGGGAGAAGGGTTAAGGAGAAGTGGGGATTTGGCAACGGTATGTGGCAAACTAGTGACTGAAGCAACTTCGACATGCTCATTTTTCCCACTTCTCTGCTACCTAGAAGGTCTCGTGTAAGGAGCAGTTTGGCTCTAGTGTTTGACATAAATAGGTATAATATGAAGGATTGTTAATTCAGCCCTATTTATACTAATCAAATGAAAATACAGAAACGGTTCTGAACCAAAACCATTTGTTCCTACTTTGGTCAGGATATCAAAACCAGTAAGCAATTTTAATACTAAAATTGCACAAATGTTAATTTGTTCTACTGAATATCCTTCTGATTGTGCCATTTTGCAAAATGATTAATGCCCTTTTTTAGCTAGGTGTAGCTAAAGACTCCGTTTCAAAATTGGGAAAAGCTGATAGGATTTTGGAGTACTCAAGGCTTGCTTACCATGCCTTGAATCATCATGGAGGTAGTTGTTAAACAGCACTGTTAGAGGTGTGACAGGCTTAAAGGCTTAAGACCTAAGACGTGTAGGTTGGTAATGAAAGGCAAAATAAGACTGCACAGTAGTTAAGTCTACATTGAATTTCAATAGTCCAGTCTCCATAATTTGCATCAGCAGATTAGGTCTTCCTTCAGACCTCATTTGCATTTGGTCTTCTCATTTCCTCCTGCCGCAGTGCCTACTGAAGGGATGGGAATTTGCTCAGATTCCCAAGGCATTCTGGTTAAATGCCTTGGCAGTTGGCAACTCTTGGATAAGCAGGTGATTTTTTTTTTTAATCTGAGAAAATGTATAAAATGATTTGCCCTGTGGCATGAAAACAGTGGATGGTCTGAATTAATAGAAAGAATAATCTTAGCTCCATACTTCATCAGGCAGTTTGCAGAGAAGGGAGGATGAACATAGAAGGCAAATATGCCTTGGATGGATCCATACTGAACTGGAGAAAAAATAGTTCTTAATGTATAAATAACTTTTCAAGACAGCGGTATGCTGCCTCTGAGACAGCCATTGTGAAACAGCCAGTACTACAGATGTTTCCTTTCGATTTACTGCTAAGCTGTTTCCTTTATGGTGCTCTGCAGTTAAATTCTGTGTACAGATTTACTCCTCAATTGTTAGAACAGAGAGCTAGTATGATCTTGGATTGCCAGAGGTTTTAAGTATAAAAATTGTTAAAGGCTTAAGAATCAGAAATGTTGTGTGGTGCCATTATACAGTGACTGTGACCTGCATGGGTTGCTAATGACAGACTTGCTGTGTATTAGTTTCCCGTAGATAGTTTGGGGGTAGTTACTGGGTAACATTTGATATAAATGTGTTTCTTTTTGTCACCTGTACTATGCCAACTTAGACCTAGAACACAGCCGTAAGAAAACAGTGTTTAAAAACTTTAAGCATGAAGCTTGCCAGTCTGAGCAAGTCACTCACACCAGTCTAAAAAAATCTGCTCGTCAGTTACTTTTTAAAATAGTACATGCAACTGTTGGTGGCTCAGTTGCTGACGTTACTGATAAGTATTTCTGCAAATTGGTTCCTGTGTGTGCAGAAGATACTTACCTGAGAGCCTTATCAAACTTGGAAGTTTCAGTGCGTGTATACAGCTACACGGCTGCTACTCCGTTTTAAACTGGTAATGGTTTTTTGTCATTTGCTATATGAAAGGTACGTCTGCGTACGTAGCTGCCGTTATGGTTGCGTCGTGTGAATGCAGTCTTTTTACACATGCCTGCCAATTAAATTTTAGATAGCTAAGTTTGTATTCATATCAGTGCAATTGTAAACTGTTAAAATTTGATCCAAATTTGTTATCTTTGATTTTTATAAAATGCAGAGTCAATCTTCATTAGTAGTATAAAGTTGACATATCTATACAGACATATATATTTATATATCTTCTACATATGTAGGTGTTTTATTTGCCCCCCAAATATTAATTTAGTATAACTATATAAGGGTCTTGATACAGTTGGGGTATACTTTGTCACGTTGTGAGAAGGGCTAGTAGTTTTTTGGACAGAGACTGATACTGGAAAATACTAGGTGAAAATTTTTGTGTTTCTCTCCAGCATTTCAAATTGGAACATTATTGCTAATGTTTCACAGAATCACAGGTTGGAAGGGATCTCAGGGATCATCTATTCCAACCTTTCTGGGAAGAGCAGAGTCTAAACGAGATGGCCCAGCACCCTGTCCAGACGACTCTTGAAGGTGTCCAACGTGGCCAAGCCAACCACTTCCCTGGGGAGATCATTCCAATGGTTGACGGGCCTCACTGTGTCCAGTGACACCAGTTCCCTCTGGTGTCCAATCAGAATCTCCCCAAGAGCAACTTGTGTCCATTCCCCCTTGTCCTCTCCATGGGACTCCTTGTAAAAAGGGAGTTTCCATCTGCTTTGTAGCTGCCCCCTAAGTACTGGTACGAGGTGATGAGATCCCCTTTGAGCCTCCTTTTCTCAAGGCTGAACAAACCCAGTTCTCCCAGCCTATCCTCGTACGGCAGGCTTCCCAGTCTATTGGTCATCTTGGTGGCCCTTCTCTGGACCCCTTCCAGCCTGTCCACATCCTTTTTGTATAGCGGGGACCAGAACTGTACACAGTACTCCAGGTGTGGCCTGACAAGCGCTGAGTAGAGTGGGGTAATGACCTCTTTATCTCTGCTGGATATGCCCTTTTTGATGCAACCCAGCATCCTGTTGGCCTTCTTGGCCACAGCAGCACACTGTTCACTCATGTTGAGCTTTCTGTCCACCAGGACCCCCAGGTCCCTTTCCACGGAGCTGCTCTCCAGCCAGGTGGATCCCAGTCTGTGCTGCGCTCCCGGATTTTGTTTTCCCAGGTGTATGACCTTACACTTCTCCTTGTTGAACTTCATAAGGTTCTTGCTGGCCCCCTCTTCCAGCCTATCCAGATCTTCCTGGAGAGCAGCTCTCCCTTCTGGAGTGCCTACTTCCCCACTCAACTTGGTGTCGCCCGCAAACTTCATCAGGCTACACTTGATCCCGTTATCCAGATCACTTATAAAGATGTTGAATAACATTGGGCCCAATATCGATCCCTGGGGGACTTCACTAGTGACAGGTTGCCACTTGGAAAAGGAGCTATTTACCACCACCGTTTGGGTGCGGCCTGTCAGCCAGTTCCCCACCCACTGCACAGACCACTTGTCTAGGCCATAACACATTAATTTCTCCAGGAGACTATGGGGGACCGTGTCAAAGGCCTTGGAGAAGTCCAGGCAGACAATGTCCACTGCCCACCCCATGTCAACCAGGCAAGTCACTTTGTCATAGAAGGCCATCAGGTTTGTCAAGCACGATCTGCCTTTAGTGAAGCCATGTTGGCTTTTCCCAATCACGTGCTTTTTCCAGTCACGTACTTGCTGGCTTTTGGTTTGTGTATTAAATCAGCTGGCATTTTTAATTAACAGTCGTATACATAATTGACTCAAACTGACATCTCTTTTGTATAATTTAGGAGGGGAGCCAAAGACAAAATAGAAATTAAAACTCCAATCTTCTGTAACAGTAATAACTTCATAGCAGGTTGAAAGATATATCGGGAACGATTGATGGAAATATATATTATGCTAAATCTTTTCCAGTCATATGTGCCGCTCTATTTTCCAAGCTATCAGTGCAAGACCCTTCAGAGTGTGATTCTTTGAAAACAAAGAAACTATAAAAATCACTAGCTCTTACTTCATTCTTGGCTATTGGTGATTAAATCAATGTAAACCAGAGGTATAATCAATTTTCCCTTGCTGCAGTACCTGCTCACTAAGGAACACAACTGGTTGAAGATGCATCTCATTTTAACATTTGACACATAGAAGCAATAAAATGTTAATATTTCTGAAACATTAATTTACATGCAAACCTAAAGTTACTAACTTGATAATCTTAACATGGTAGATTGGGCATCCTGAATAGCAAAAATTTTGCAGGTAAGTCATCAGTACTACAAAATGAATGAAAGTAAATGCTCATCTTCCAGACTAGTTCATGGTATGAACAAACAGATGCAGGTGAGGTTGATATTCCTTGTAGAATTACTTCTCGTATGCATTTAATACATATATAATGGTGTCTCAGTTTAAATGTTAACATAAACTGTAAAAATGAATGTCCTCTCAAGGAATCTCTGGGGTGAAATGTTCACGTAACAACAGACTTACATACCTCACTTGTGATGTTTAATTGCAGATGTGGATGCCACCTGTAGTGATTTTGATTTTGGAACAGCTTTGCATATTGCTGCATTTAACCTATGTACAGGAGCTGTCAAGTGTTTACTGGAACATGGAGCAAATCCTGCCTTTAGGGTAAGGAGTTAGGAGTTAGGTCGTAGATCGCCACAAGGTGAAAAAACGTACCTGGAGAAATGGAACAGGCTGTCCAGGATTTCATTTAGCTAAAAATGTGTTACATGGAGTGATAGTGCTTCAGAAGAATTATCTGTAACTTGCAGTGGATGATTTTGTGTGCTTTGTCATACTTGTGTGTTGAAGTTTGTGTTTTTGTGTCGCAGTCTGGTTCATTAGTTCAAATAGCTTTCAAGTTCTTCTATTTGCTGCTTGAACTTTCATTTGCTAATACTCCTTTGTGGTTTGCAACAGTTGTCATGGCAGTGGTGGATCTTTTCAGAAATACAGGAGTGCAATCTGTGACCTCCAAAAATGCCCTGTATTGCTTAGCAGTAAACTTAGGCTTAGCATAAGTCACTGATAATGAAGAAGCATTAACTGTTCTGCTTACTAACAAAATAATAGGCCTGAGTTATAGTGTAAAGTGCTGCTGTGTGCTATGTGTGTCTAGCCACAAAGCTTGGGTTTTGATTGGTGTCTGTGGATTTTTTTTGGGGGGGGGGCGGGCGTGTGTGTTTTGTGGTTGTGGGTTTTTTTGTTGTTTGTTGGGTCTTTTGTGGGGTATTTATCTTTTTTTTAGCATAGGCAGTATCTACATTCTCCATTTTCAAATTAATTTTTTTTTCTGAGAAATAATTGTTTTAAAGGTACTCGAAAGTAGTTTATCACTGATGGTCTGAAATCTCTTGGAACATCATTGTTCATACAGTTCTTCATGATATTCAATCTAGATCTTTTTAAAAATGCTGTTTTTCTTCTTTGTCTCATTATTTAGTATGCATGTACATGTTTCAGATTCTACAGCAGCTGTATGTTTAAGAGTCTCTTGTCACAGGGAATATGGCTTTGTAGCTGCGCAAGCATTCTGAGCTGGCAAAGGGTGGCTTTGCCCTTGAGAAGAGCAACCCTGTGCCACTGTGCCCACTGTTGCCTTCTTGCTCCGCTCTGCCCCCTGCCTTGTGTTGACACAAAGATTTGCAGGGCACCTGGTGGGCTGATTTGCGGGACTGATCTGACTGAAACAATTGCTCATGTGATGACTAAAATCTCAAAACAAACTCCCTGCTATATCCTGTTTTTAAGGTACCTTGAATTGAATGGGGCTGACCTTTTACTTACAGAACAACTGTAGATTTTTAAGGAATGGTAGGTGTTTAATTCTTCAATCCCACAATAAAGTTCTGACCAGAGACAGTGTGTAGAGTTTGCTTATACGAGGACAGCAGAGTATAAATGCTGAATAAGGATTATAGTTTTCCAGGGCTGAGACAGGGAGATTTACAGGGGGCTCAGGGAAGGTTGAGCTTTTAGTCTGTTTTTTAAGGAAACAAAGCAAATACAGTCTTGCTCTGCACCATTCCTTCTTTGAGCTTCTGGTAATTTCTGAGTCCAAGGGCTCAGCTGAGACAGAATTGGCAGACTGAGATAATTGCATTTCCACAGACTTCGTGAAAGCTGGCAGATAGGTGAAGATCCATTACTAATGCCTTTGCTGAAGAAAGTGTAGGTAGAACTTGGCGTTGTAGCAGCCTGGCAGCCCAGCAGTGTACCTGCTGTCTGGCCAACTGGCCTTGAGTTAAGGTTAGCCCCAGGTGAGGAGTTAACAGCTCCAAGAGCTCTGGCCTATGGCAAGTGTGGCATGGGACATACGGGGAATCACAGTCACTGCTCTCTGGGAATGGGCGGTGTTTGGAGAGTATTCGTCTCTGATGCAATAGTCCGTATCTAAATAAAGTTGAACAGCTTTATTCAGCTATTTATGAGACATATCAACTTTGTGTATTCTATGCATGGAATATATATTAAATTCTATCTTAAACTCTGTCTTATTTGGAATAAGCCTCAAGGAGGAGTAAACTATACACTGGGTAAAGATAAATTCTTTGGGAAGTATTAGCATTACAGTCTTGGTATTACAGACCAGAATTCTTGCTTACTTTTTAAAATCTGTGTTCAGGTACACAGGTACATACAGGTGTGTTTTTCATGTGTTCTGAGTATCAATAATGTTCTCTGGATTAAAAATTTTGATAACATAGCACTTTTGAAAGTAAGTCACTGTAAATGTTATAATGCTTATATATCTAAGGATGTTTTGGCATCCTTTGAAAATATGTTTTTATAGTTGTTTATATTATACGAAAAATATCTAATGAACGTCATAAACCTGGTTAGGCAAAACCATAGCAGTTTATCTTGTCACAACATTAAACCCTGTGCTATGTTATGTTTCTGCAGAATGATAAAGGGCAGATACCAGCGGATGTGGTTCCTGATCCAGTAGATATGCCACTGGAAATGGCTGATGCAGCAGCCAGTGCAAAAGAAATCAAGCAGATGTTGCTGGATGCGGTGCCTCTCTCATGTGACATCTCAAAAGCCATGATTCCAAACTATGATCATGTCACAGGCAAGGCCATGCTTCTATCGCTCGGCCTGAAACTGGGAGATCGTGTTGTTATTGCAGGACAGAAGGTATGATGAGCAACATGATACTGCCCTCCTAATTTCTGGGCAGTCAATTTATTTACCCGTTTGGAGACATACCTCAAATTTGAGGGTCTAAAACACTGCTTGGTAGGTGTGAACTCTGGATGGCAGTAAGGATTACAGAAAGTAATAAGCTGAACAGTTACGTGTTAGAGAAAGTTGCTGCTATGAGAAGCTGTTTTGACAAGTGCAGTCTGTGTTTTGTGTCTGTAAACTGTGTTTTAACAGTCTCCTATAGTACGTCAGCATGGCTCTGCTTTTATTAACACTTTTGGTGTCACATTAAAATGGTGGTAAAATTTACAGATTACTTTGTGAGTTGCTCAGCTTACAGTTACGAGTATGCATTCATGAATTACCCCTGATAGTTTCCAGAAGGTGTTAAAAGAAAACTTTAATTCTGCTTAGCCTATAGTAACCCAATTTCACTGGTGCAATGCAGCTAAAAATCTTCGAAGCAGTGCTGTGCGAACAGGGTTGCTACATGGTTCTGCAGAAGTACAAGAATCTTGCTAATATGGTCTGGCTCAGATGTGAAGAGCTGTTAAGAAGCTACCTTGCTAGACACGTTTTAAAAAATGTATTTGAAAAATGTAATGTTGATACTACGCTTAGTATTTGTAACTTCTATTTGCTCTGATAGCAAGGGCTCTGAAACAATTTAAGAGTGCTAGAGCTTTTTTAAAGACTTTAAATATTTTTCTGGTAAATATTGAAGTAATTTGTGAGCAAAATTTTATGTTTGAGTTGCTTTACCTTTAATAATTTTTCTAGTATAACCTCAGATTTGTAATGATCAAAACTGAAGTGTCCTCAAGTGAACTCCACCGAGAGTGCAAAGTAGCTTCCATTCTCTATTTTCATTTGGTGTATTCTTGAAATTGGGTCAGGAAAAGTGAAGGCATCAGTAGCTATGCAGAAGGCATTTTAACTGAAGTACCTACAGGAAGCTGATTATTCTTTAAAGACAGTAAGAAGTTCATAGAAGTTTCTTTTACAGAATGCCATTGCACACTGAAAGCAAGGGGAGGTAATGTACTGCAAGTTAATGGAGGCTTTATAGCAAGAAAGGGAAGAAATTAGTCCCCTTGTGTCTCTTTCCTCCAAGTAAGGCCCATAGAACTGTTTGTACTGTAATGTGCTTACTGTGTATGAATAGAGCTTCCTGGGTTTGGTTACTTTTTTTTTAAATTGAGTATGCTATTACAGTGTGTTTTAGGAAGTTATTGGAAGCTGTTTTTCTGCTGCCAAAGGCCAGCAGGGCTTTCCAGCTAGCTTTTTTTAAGGGGGCCAAAGCTGTCATAGGTGGGAAGGAGGAGTGTGATTGTGCTTTTTGATCTTCCATTTCCCCATCTGCTTTCCTCCTGCCCTTTCTTTGTGTGCGAGGAGCTGTTCTGCATTACTCCCACATTGTTTCCCACCTGCTTTCTCCATTTGTCTGGATGGAGAAGTTGATCTCAGCTCTGTCTTCACCTCTGCCTTGATACTTTTAAATAAGTGCAGGGTGGAGCAAAAGTGAGAACAAGATGATGAAAACGATGCCCAAATCTTAACCTCTTCTTGGATCAGTTCTCATTTCCGGACTATGGAAGCTGGGATGAGAGCACTGGAACGGCAGCATTTTTACAAGCAATGTTTATGGATTCCTGTTCTCTTTCCTGCTTCTGCAGTCTCCTAGCATACCAGCTGCCTTCATGAAGCTTGAAAGCCAAGCACAGTAGATGCCAGAGGGAAAATGGATTCCTCTCTCGATTCCTACTGCACCTGTCATTCTAGTTGTCTTGCAGGGTAGAAAGGCTGTGTAAGCAGGTGTTCGTGTGCACATGATCTGGGGTACCCCCAGCTTGTGCTCTGCTAGATTATATGTTATCTGGATGGACACTCAATGAAATGTGAGTGCAGGGAAGCCAGTGGCTGGAAGAAAACTTCTCCTGTTCCTGCCATGGTTCTCATGTGCGACGTGCCCTCTGCTCCTTTCCTGCACAAGTCCTAGGGCTGTGCAAGATCAGAGCCTCAGTTTTGCCGTCTCCACCTCCAGTTTAAGATGCTGGCCCCTTCCCTCTGCTTGGCATGTGCCCTTTGGCTGGTGCCTGGAGAGTGGAGGGATGTCAGGCTGCTTGGCCAGGCTTCCTCTGGCTGGATTTGATCTCTGGGTTGGTAGCTAAAAAGTCTGGGTCTAGATTAGTGCGATGTACCTGCCTATAACAATCAAGTTTAAAGTTGATCTTCAGAGTAAAAGAACAACAGGCTCTGGGTCTCATTTATTTTGTTACAGAACATTAAGACAGAGTAGCTGGAAGGTTTTATAGTACAGAAAAAACATGGTTTCGGTCTGTTTACTCTCTGAGGGCTGGATTCAACAGTGAAGTCATAGTAAAAAATGAACTAATAGTATTAAGGTCACATGAGATAATGAAAACTGAGCAACCGAAAGATCAAAGGTTTTTCTTACTAAAACTAATTTAAAAATCAAGTGTAAAAATGAATTTAAACCAGCGTTTAAATGCATCTCTGTTAGTTATTCCTCCTTCATTTGGTTGAAGTGTGTAAGCTTATAATGTAAATTTGTGGAGACTGAGGTCCACCAGCAAGACTGGTCTGTCTTGATATTCTTGACGTACTTACCTCACCTGTTCGGAGTCTATGCAGTATATATTGGAACAGCAAAAAACCATGTTATAACATTGGATGGCTTTTAAATTTTTGTTTAATCATAAGGAGGGGAATGAGATGAATTTTAGTTTGAAAAAGTCCAGTATGCTCTGAAGCTTACCCTTTAACCTTTGCAATATATATGGAAAAATATATACTTATATCTCTGTGTGTATAAATATGAATACATATATTTACGGAATTTTTTTAATCTAGTATTTCCATGGAACCTCCAGTTCAGCAAGATGTGTAGCCATGGTTCTGGAACTATTGGTGTGGAAGACACTGGAAGTAAAATTTCTCATTAGGCACATACTCCTGTACCTTGCTGACATGGAGTTGTGCTGTACAGTGGCACTTACCGTCTCATTCTTGTCTGTTATGAGATCTTTCAGTAACCACAGCTTTTGTTTAATACAAAATATGTGCAGAAAGACTAATACATTTTGGAAATGCATTGGCTGGGATTGAAAGATAGGAGCGTCAGTAATCACGGGAGGTTGTTATGTTTGTATTTCTCTATTGTGATCAAAAGCTTGGAGACTATTTGCTGTCTCCTTCAAAATCTGTACTATGTTCCCGTAAACAAAGCTGTTTAACGAAGTCATTCTGTGTGGATGCTTTTTGCTTTAGGTCGGGACATTAAGATTTTGTGGCACAACGGAATTTGCCAGTGGCCAGTGGGCTGGCGTAGAGCTGGACGAACCAGAAGGAAAGAACAATGGAAGCGTCGGAAAAGTCCAGTACTTCAAGTGTGCACCGAAACGCGGTATAACCTTCAATTTTTTTCTTACCTTTTTTTTAAAACCTGGATTTTAAAAGAAGTGTTGGAAGATGTGAACCTCTTGGGAGAGTGAAAACAGATAAATTCTGTTGCTTTGCTTTTTAGTGCTTTGTTTTATTGATTCTTTTCACTGTTCCTAGTGTTTTGACCACAACTATTTGCAAAACCACTGAAACAACCAACCAGTCAAAATTTCTGGTTATTTCCTTGAAACAGTGAGAATAATAGTCTTTCCTGTTTATCTATCTATATTGTTGAATCTGTTTGTGTTGTAGCAATAATGGCTGTGTTTCTTTACCTCCTTTGCCTTCCTTTTTAAGGGAGTCATGCCTGTATTTGTTTTCTAACTTCCAGCTTGAGGTGTTTTAATTGATATTTCATGGACAGTTGTGATATACAGAGTCTTGCATTTTGTCACAGTGGAGGCTGAATGTTACCATCAGGACAAAGATTCTAATCGGCAGTTTTACTGACTTCCTGAATTACTCTGTTGAAGTTGCTTGATAAGCCTTTTGTTTTCACTGTTCATTTGAGCTATTCCTTCTGACGCTACGAGTGCTTTGACAGCATAGCAAGCCATGATCGTGGCAGAAAAAACCCACCCCAAATTAATTGATGTAAGAGATAGTAGCTGGAAGGTTTTGTTGCATTAATATGACTCCTGGTTCTTTTTTGGCACATACAATTTTTCTCTCCAGGTATCTTTGCACCTCTTTCTAAAATAAGCAAGGCTTCTGATCACAGAAAAAGCTCTGTACGAAGTTCTTCCATGCGGTCTTTACCTTTGCTCAAATCCAAGAAAATAGATGTGACTCACGTAACTTCCAAAGTGAATTCTGGTGAGTATTTTCTTGTATGTTGAAAAAGGATTGAGACACTAATCTGCAAGAATCAGCACCAGTCATGTAAATCTTCATATTAAAATACTTGTTTCAAATTAGTTCATCACTTGGTACGTGAAGGTGATATTTATTAACTACGTGTTCTAGTTAGAAATTCAGTAGCCTTTAAACTAGTACTGGAAAGACGTTGTGTGTAGTTGCTTAGTGATTATAGTCATCTGATGTACTAGTAGAGGTCTTTATATACTCTATTAAAGAAAAATTCACCACAACGTTTATTCTCGAGCCTTTAAAGCAAGTTCTGGTTGGCTGTGATATAGTTAAATGTCTCAACTTAACGTGATTTCATTTACTATGATCTTCCTGGGTAACTTGAAACATCTCATTGAAAGCAGTGAAAATCTAGAAATTAATCTATGTACAACTTTATAGAGGTTGAAGAAATATAATTTATTTTCTGGCAAAATTATCAAGGAACTATTTAACCGATCGCGTTTCATTGTGCTCATTCAGTTTTCTGAGTAAAACCAGAGGCAAACTGGAAGAGAAAGGATGTCCTTGTCATATGGCCTCGGTCTACTGATTGGCGTTACAGGCTCAGTCCCTGGCTCTGGCTTAGTCTTTTAGTAATTTATTCAAATTACTTAATCCTTCTGTGTCGGTTCCCTCCTTGTGAAGTAAGAATGAGGCATCTTTTCTGTCTGGTTCGGTTCCAAGGTGTTTGGAGTACAGACTCTTCCCTGCTGTGTACAGTGCCCACCACGCATAATCTGGCCCCGTGTCTGGCTGGCTACATAATAATGTCGTTAATATATTACATTAACATTCTTTTGCCCTTCAGACCCTGTTTAGGTGACTCATACTAAGGCAGCACAGCTTAAGGGGTGGAGGACATGCATATATTCTCATCAAATGTATTCAAGCACCATAAAATGCTCCACACTTCACCAGTAATACGCAGGGTATAGAAGCAATGTGCCAGGCTGGTAGAAGATACACATTTTGGCAGCATTTTGGATGATTTATGTAACTCTTCTCGACATAGATTGAGGGGGAAGTAAGCCCTAATTATGTGTATTTACAATTAGCACAAGATTTAAGCTATTTATAAATGGGCATCCTGCATAAAAAGCTTCTTGGAATAATCGGTTTGTTAGGAGTATTGCTCTGGAGCAGATCCATCTAAGCTGGCTTTTTCCGTTAGATATTTTTCAATGTTTGCTTCAGTTTGTTGTGAACTGTTTGTAACTCATTAAGCCATAATGGAAAGGACTGTTTCCTCTGTCACAGGCGTTGTGTTCCAGACGTAAACCATCTTTTCTGTCAAAGGTGCATTTGTATCTTTGTAAATTTTAAACACTTGATACTTGCTTTAGGTAGAAATCAGAGTGAGTTATGCATCATCTGCCCGGCAGAGCCTATATCCGCTAACAGTAATCTGGAAGCTGCCGCTTGTAAGATGTTCTTGCGTTGAAAGGTCCATTAGAATTGCCGTGCCTGGCTGATTCACTGGCTGGGGTGGGAGGATAAAGCTGCAGAGGCAGAACTTTGTTTTGCGGTGTTTATGTGCATCACCAGATTATGTCTCTTTCCCTTAAACTTCATTCCTCCAATACACTGCTTTGTAATGATCCAAGAAAAATTAATATGCTTTTGGTAGATATGGTTATAAGCTGCAAAGCAAAATATAATACCGTACAGAGATTTTAAAATTTGATTTGTTTCTACTGGATTTGAATAATCCATCAGATTGATGATAATAGGTCTTTTTCAAGTTTTTAGAAAAAGGATTACTGTGATCAGATTGAGAAATGTGTTATCAGTCACAAACATGAGTTTTTTGATCTGATGCCTTAATGGCTAAACCACAAAATTTTGGAAAATACGTCGCATTTGCAAACCGGTTCGGTCCCTGTAGCTGAATTAAGCTGAGAGATGTAGTTGAATAAAAAAGATGTGGTTTTTCTTTCATGACAGGGAGGGGATAAATCATAGAAAAAGCCTGTTCGTCATTGGGTTAGGGCAGGAAACTGTCAGAACTGCAGAATGACTGTTCACAGATTATAACTTCTGTGGCAATACTAGTTCATCTGCATACACAACGTTGCTGCTCTAGGAATTAGGCTCTTAAAAATCACATAGGCATGCTTACTTCATTATTTGTAGGCTGCACGAAGGTTTGGTCTCAAATCTCTCAAAATTTTTGTGTAATCTTTAATGCAGACGTTGTGAAATTAGTACAAGTGAACTGTATACCTCAAGTACGATAACAGTGAATGTGGTATATATGAGAGGTGTAAATGTTTGAAAGATTTAAGTAAAACTCCCTCAATGTAAACATTAATATTTTGCAGAGAGCTTAGTTATTGTTTGGCAAGACAGTTTGACTGTTTTGGTGTGTTAAAGGGTTTAACATCCGTGCTTATCCATCAGAACAATTCTGCCGTCTTGTTTTACCCATTTATCAGGAGTCTAAGGAACGGTACAGCTTTACCAGTTTTATCCGTGCATCCACTAGTCTGCAAATCTGTTGAATTGTTTTTGTATATGACTTTCCTGTAAAATTATTGTTCATTGTTAGGATGTATATATTTAATTGTATATATTCTTTTTATAGGCCTAAATATGGCAAAAAAAGACAGTGCTTCTGACACCAACTTTGTGGCTGCTAACAGGGGAAAAACTGTGCCTACAAAAGAAGGTAACTACATTTTTTTAAATTCTCTTAACATCTTGAGAAAAATATTGAGCAGGGCACAGGAAGTATTATTGCTGCCTTACCTTTGTAAAAGTCCTGTATCTACACCTGAAAGAAAAGTTGCCTTGCCTGTCCGTATCCAAGTCCCAGGCAGGCTGTACACATTTAGTTCTCTAGCAGTAATTTGCGTGGATGTTTGGCTGGCATTCTGTGTTGGTTTGGTAACAGCTTCTATCCAAATACATGGACAAAAATACAGACAAGCCCTTAAAGCTCAAAGCTGTCTCTTAGTAAATGATCTTACAGAGGATCTGCAGAATTACCGCCCTAGGTTTCTGAGGGAGACCTTTTGCCCTTTATCATTACTGCTTAGACTTCGACGAAGAGTGGTACGTGGATTCTGTTGGAATTTATACTCTCTCCTATATTTGTATGTTCAAGCTTGTATAATAAAGTGTTATCTCCTAACAGCACTTAACATTGTGTCATGGAAGACACGCATCCGCCTGGATGCATTCCTGTGTTCCTGTGCCCCCTGCTCTAGTGTCCCT
Source organism: Phalacrocorax carbo (assembly GCF_963921805.1). Classification (NCBI taxonomy): domain Eukaryota; kingdom Metazoa; phylum Chordata; class Aves; order Suliformes; family Phalacrocoracidae; genus Phalacrocorax; species Phalacrocorax carbo. The sequence goes on along the minus strand of NC_087515.1, from coordinate 32,374,338 downwards.
GCTCAAGCAGGGGGGTTGGACAAGACGATCTCCAGAGGTCCCTTCCACCCCTACCGTTCTGTGATTCTGTGAAGACTCATAATAACAGACTTCAAATATGAAAACTGAAACTCTAGCTTTTTCAAAATTTCCTTTTACATATGAATCATTCTCTGCAATTATCTAGTTTCAGAATTGGATAGTGACTTCTACTGCATCAGTATATTGTGTGCTGAACTTTAAACATCAAGGGACCTCACTTTTAGGGGTGTCTTTAAAAAAATGTAAAAATGGTGTCTCTTTTGAAGTTTTGGCCATAAAATCATACTACAAGTGTTGGCAAAAACAGTATTTCTTGAAATAATTTGAAGTGTGATTTTGAATATACTCTTTTTGAAAAAAAGCATTTTTTTATATCCTCTGTCAGCAAACAGTTGTGAGGAAGAGACTAGTGTAAGGTATTTAAGCACTGTCCTACGTGATACTTTTTCAGAGGTGAGCTAAAAAAACCCGTGTAGACAGAGGTTTCCAACATTTTGTTCATGGAGGGCACTTAATGCCTTGTTCTTCAGGTTCTGGTCATGCAGCGAAATTAATTGGCAGAACAGTGTCTCAGTTTGATGGCTACAGTATGATATCTGCAATTAGTAGGACTCCAAAGGCTTTGCAGGCTGTAAGTGATGTGGAGTGAAGCCTCATCTTGGGATCTAGTGGTTTAGATGGTACTGACGTAAGGCAGGTGCAGACAGAACCTCTAGGAAAATCCAACGTCCAACTTGGAAAGTAGCTGTCAGTGGTTCTTCGCCAAACAGGAACAGGTGAGCTGTTTCACCTCAGGGTTTCCCTGGAGTTTGTGGAGCCTGGTAATTTATTGCTTTTTTTTAATTTTTTTTGGCACTAGGGACAGAGAATCTGTTCCTGAAATATGCAGACGATGCCTGGCAGATAGTTGACTGGTTTCATGTTAAAAAAACCACCACCCGACCCACTCCCCCCTCACACACGCCCCACCCCCCCACCCCCCAAAAAGAAGAAAAGCCCTTGACAAATTGGTATAAAGACCTTGGGGGGGTAAAAAAGATGCAGAAGAGTAAGGACACCTACAAAGTTATGTAGCAAGGCTGAAACAGTCAACTGTATAAATACACGCTGGGAATGAGTGCCTGGTAATAGTTTTGTAGAAAAGGACGTGGGGTTATTGAGTATTACAAAGTAAACGTGAGTCATCTATGTCATGCTGTTGCAAAAGGGGCAACAGCCTGGGATGCGTCAAAAGGCGTGTCAGCTGAGATACACGAGGCGACCGGGATGCTTTACTTGGCACAGGTAAGGCCTCGGCTAAAACACTGCATCTAGTTTTAGACACTGCATTTCAAAAAAGGTGTGAATCAACCAGAGAGAATTCAGAGAAGGCACTACAATAACTGGAGGTATAAGACATGACTTGGGAGAAAAGACTGATGGAATTTGTGATTGTGTGATGAAAAAAGACAGAAGGAGGGATAAACTAGGAAGCTTTCAAAGAACAGTATAACCATTCTGCATGCGTAATGAGAGTAAGAAATCTTGAGCTAAAACTGTGGTAATGTAGGTTTAGTATGGGGCGGGGGGGGAAACCCTGTGACACTGCAGATAATTATGTGGTGAAATATATTACTGAGGAAGTCCTGAGATCTCCCTGCTGGGAGGTTTTTAAGAACAGGTCAAACACTCACCTGTAGGGAGTGATACGACAAATCGTTGTTTTGCCTGATGGAAGAGGAATGGATTATAGGCCCCGCCGAATCTGCTCCGCCTTCTCCCACCTCGTGATTTCCCACAGAATGAAGTGTTTAATGACTGGTTTAGTTTCTTCTGGTTTCTGTGTTGCTGCATGAGCAGTTTTTGTTGCATTTGTATAACAGTGCTAGGTGGTCTGACCTCCAGTGCATCCATCGCTGGGCTGACTTCTAAAAATGGACTTGTAGTATGTGTTTGCAACTGCACACATGCATTTATACCTTGGCCTTGGAGCTGAAATTTGCCTGTTTAGTCACCATTTATTTAGTAACTTGCATTTTCTTCATTGTAGGATAGCTGCAGTCAATGTCTCGGAGTCTTTAGATTTCTGTCCCCAGATACCTAAGCTTTTGCTTTGACCCCTGCATTTGCCTTTTCTACAGTTCTTTACTGTTTTGCCAAATTGGAGGATTAGATTACATTGAACACACTTGACCCCATGTCGATATTGAGGTGTTTTGAAAAAAACTAATGAATTAAGCCTCTCAGAATTCTGGAAAGTTTGATAAGCAATATTATATTAGTTTTGATATTGAGAAACTGAGGCGTAGATGTGTCTTGCTGTACCCTGCCTCATTTTGGGTAGAAAGGGGGGAACCAGGGAGAGCCTTGAAAAGGAAAAAGGAAAGCTGAACATAAGTCTTATCAGACAGTTTAGACATCAGGGTTTGCAAATGGAGATAAAAGTGATTTATTTCCCATTCTTATTTTATAGTACAGATTTTAATATTAATACAGTATGTAATGGCATATAGCAGGCTTTAATCCAGACAATAATTCACTCACATAATACCACCTTCCTTCCACTTCTCATCAACTCTTTAATAGGCTGGATGCTGAAAGTGTGGAGTATGATCTCTTATTACTAAGGCTCCCATATTTTAATAAATATGCTTAGGACTGTTTAGAAAAACTTTCAGAGAGTGACAAAGGCGGGGCTTTTGGAAACCTCTTCAAGCCCTAAACTATCACCGTATTCCCAAGATGGGGTCAGATGCAGCTATGTTGTTCCAGACAGGTGTTTGTGTAAGTGCTGCTAAACAACCTCTCATTTTGGCTTTCCTTTGTATTCTGCCCCCTGTGGAGAACAGATAACTGCGGCCTTAGAGAAGCTCTCCCTTCTGCTTAATCTGTCCTTTTCCGAATATGATCTCTGAAGGACTGTTTCCATTTATGCCTCTTAGGTTTTCCTGTGTACAGCAGCTCTTCCTCTTCTACTACCTCCTTGGAAGGCAAACAGAATTACTGCAAGAAGCGGAACTCAGCTGGCAGCAACAACAAAGCAGTGACTCGAGTGTCTTCTGCCTCATCTAAAATTAGTGCTGGTATGGTCTGGTTTACTGAGGTGTGTTTCCACAGATGGAAGTTTACCGCTGTATTGAGAACTTGTGTAGAACTACATGTGCTCTTTCAGAATCTGAGATAGTTCAAGAAGGACACTTGGGAAGTAGTTTAATCAGAAACTTAAGTGTGGCAACTTTGAAAAAGGTTTTAGAACATCTTCAAGAAGAAAACCGTTCTTGTAGTTGGTCACTGTACCTTTCAGCTGCAGAGAAAAGGCTGTATCCACGGTTTTCATGCTGGAGCAAAGCCATGCTTTGTCTAAGCAAAATTTGCAGGGTGTTGCCATGTGTTAAAGGTAGATACTCTATTTACTAATCAGTTGGCTCACTAGTTAAGACTTTCTTAAATTTTAAAGATATAATGTCACTAATTTCATATCTTGCTCTTCTGTTGAACCAGGGTTGTATAGATCTTCTCCGGCTACAAGGAAAAATACTTTTGATGAAGGAGAACTTCAGGTTGGAGACAGAGTACTGGTGGTAGGACAGAGGACGGGCACTGTTAGATTTTGTGGGACGACAAAATTTGCACCAGGTATTTGCAATACTCTCTGTGTATGTCATATTAAAAATATGGAAGAGCTTACATGTGAGCAACTGAGCATTAAGAGAACTCCATCTTTTTCTTCACTTTCTCAAAAAAAAAAACCCACAACCCACTTAATTTACTGGTTTGTTTCAAAGTTCTTTATCCTGTGTTTTATTAAATGTTTTTTACTTTAATGCAACTGCCAGGAAAAAACAATGGTTTAAAATGTGACTTTTACTTGTCCACTAACACGGCTTAATTAGGAAAAAATATCTTGATGTTGAAATCGTGAGTATTGTTACAGACCTTTCTGAAAATCCTCAGTTTAGTCTCCAAAGTGGTGTATAGTTTATTGAGATCACGTGCCTTTACACCTTGCTTTTGTAGTAAGCCCTTTTGACACAGCTCATCTCTTGCAATACTGGTACTCTTATCACGTCGTAGACCTGTCTCATTCTTATCTTCTTGGCATCTTTAAGAGGGTAATAGTGAACATTTGAATCTTAACTAACAAACCTTTAGGTCACAGGACAGATGAACAGTTACAAGCATCTCAAGCTCCTCCCTCCCTTCCGCTCTGAAAAACCACATTGCAGTGAAGCCAAGTGTTCTCGAACGGAAGCCAGTTGTTCTAAATTTTGGAAACTAATTTCTGAATGCTATTTTTTTGTAACCAAATTCTAGGTTCTTTATGTTCTTTGTCTGTAATCTTATTGTAAGTAGTGCAAAAACCAGTTGGTAAGTGTCGGTGTAGGTACCTTAGCTTAAACGAGGCCCATTTGATACGTAAGCAGCAATACTCTGTCTTGACACTTGTGGCATCAATATGTAAAAAAAAAAAGAGTTGGAATGACAAAACCCGAGATTGTGGTACGAGTTACATGCTTTTGTCACTATCGCCCCACTCCCCAATGTCATTGTAGGCAGCCGTTGCTTAAGGCACTGCAGTTAGCTGATTTACATTTTCATGTGATGACTCTTGCCTTCACGTTATTGCTTACGAAGTAAACAACAAGAAAAGGACTGTTTTTCTGAATTTACTGTAACAAGTGTAAAATCAGAAAGCTGTCTGACAGTGTAAGTCTCCTCCCTCTCCCCCCAAGTTCGGGAACAAGATTTTTTTTGAGAAAAACATGGCATTGTAAGAAGTGAGGACAGAAAGGTCACAAATTTTCACCATTTGCAAAACCAGTAATTTATATAAAATGTAACAGATACATTTTTAATATCTCAATTTTAATATGTACCAAAGCTCTGGAAGTTACCCAAATGTTATTTCTTTTGTTGCAATGCAGATCTTGATTTCATTCTAAAAACAGAAAGGGGAGAACTTTTTGACGTACTGAGCCCTTCTAATTCATAAGCTGT